>NC_092880.1:2995029-3607529 GCF_028372415.1 Notamacropus eugenii
ATTATCACTACTATTATTCAGTATGGTACTAGAAATGTTACCTGTAACAATAAGAGAAGAAAAAGAAATTGAAGGAGTAAGAATAGGCAAAGAAGAACTAAGAAATTAAGCTACCACTCTTTTTAGATGATTTGATGATATACTTAGAGAATCAAGTAAAAATCTACTCGAAATCATAAACAAGTTTGGAAAAATTGCAGGTTACAAAATAAACCCACACAAATCCTCTGCCTTCCTATATATTACTAACAAAACCCAACAGCAAAAGTTAGAAAGCGAAATACTATTTAAAACTAGGGAAGACACTATAAAATATTTGGGAGTCTACCTGCCGAAACAAACCCATGGACTATATGAACACAATTTTAAAACACTTTTCATACAAATAAAGTCAGATCTAAGTAAGTTGAAAAGCATCAGTTGCTCGTGGGTAGACCGAGATAATATAATAAAAATGACAATTCTCTCTAAATTAATTTGCTTATTCAATGTCATATCAATAAAACTATCAGATAATTATTTTGTAAAGCTAGAAAAAATACTATCAAAATTCGTCTGGAAGAACAAAAGGTCCATTATATCAAAGGAAGTAATGACAAGAAATGCTACGGAAAATGGCCTAGCTCTACCAGATCTCAAATTTCTCAAATTGTGTTATAAAGAAGCAATTTTGAAAACCACTTGGTATTTGCTAAGAAGCAAAAGAGTAGACAAGTGGAATAAGCTAGGTACTCAAGACAGAGTAGTCAATGGGGAAAATGCCCAGAAAAGGGAAAAGAAATAAGACTATAGAAGGTTACTTTCTTGGTGAACAGGCATTTCCTCCCTTCCTTTCTGATGAGGAAGAACAATGCTTACCATCAGGCAAAGACACAGAAATCAAGGCTTCTGTGTCCCAGCCCACTCAATGGGCTCAGGCCATGGAAGAGCTCAAAAAGAATTTTGAAAATCAAGTTAGAGAGGTGGAGGAAAAGCTGGGAAGAGAAATGAGAGACATGAAGTCAAAGCATGAACAGCAAATCAGCTCCCTGCTAAAGGAGACCCAAAAAAATGTTGAAGAAAATAACACCTTGAAAACTAGCCTAACTCAATTGGCAAAAGAGGTTCAAAAAGCCAATGAGGAGAAGAATGCTTTAAAAAGCAGAATTAGCCAAATGGAAAAGGAGATTCAAAAGCTCACTGAAGAAAATAGTTCTTTCAAAATTAGAATGGAGCAGATGGAGGCTAAGGACTTTATGAGAAAGCAAGAAATCACAGAACAAAGCCAAAGGAATGGAAAAATGGAAGATAATGTGAAATATCTCATGGGAAAAACAACTGACCTGGAAAATAGATCCAGGAGAGACAATTTAAAAATTATGGGACTACCTGAAAGCCATGATCAAAAGAAGAGCCTAGACATCATCTTTCATGAAATTATCAAGGAAAACTGCCCTGAGATTCTAGAACCAGAGGGCAAAATAAATATTCAAGGAATCCACAGAACACCGCATGAAAGAGATCCAAAAAGAGAAACTCCTAGGAACATTGTGGCCAAATTCCAGAACTCCCAGGTGAAAGAGAAAATATTGCAAGCAGCTAGAAAGAAACAATTCAAGTACTGTGGAAATACAATCAGGATAACACAAGATCTAGCAGCTTCTACATTAAGGGATCGAAGGGCATGGAATAGGATATTCCAGAAGTCAAAGGAACTAGGACTAAAACCAAGAATCACCTACCCAGCAAAACTGAGTATAATACTTCAGGGGAAAAATTGGTCTTTCAATGAAATAGAGGATTTTCAAGCATTCTTGATGAAAAGACCAGAGCTGAAAAGAAAATTTGACTTTCAAACACAAGAATGAAGAGAACCATGAAAAGGTGAACAGCAAAGAGAAGCCATAAGGGACTTACTAAAGTTGAACTGTTTACATTCCTACATGGAAAGACAATATTTGTAACTCTTGAAACATTTCAGTATCTGGGTACTGGGTGGGATTACACACACACACATGCACACACGCACACACACATAGAGACAGAGTGCACAGAGTGAATTGAAGAGGATGGGATCATATCTTAAAAAAAAAATGAAATCAAGCAGTGAGAGAGAAAGATATTGGGAGGAGAAAGGGAGAATTGAATGGGGCAAATTATCTCTCATAAAAGAGGCAAGCAAAAGACTCATTAGTGGAGGGATAAAGAGGGGAGGTGAGAGAAAAACACGAAGTCTACTCTCATCACATTCCACTAAAGGAAAGAATAAAATGCCTACTCATTTTGGTATGAAAACCTATCTTACAATACAGGAAAGTGGAGGATAAGGGGATAAGCAAAGTGGGGGGGGATGATAGAAGGGAGGGCATGGGGAGGAGAGTGCAATTTGAGGTCAACACTCATGGGGAGGGATAGGATCAAAAGAGAATAGAAGTAATGGGGGACAGGATAGGATGGAGGGAAATATAGTTAGTCCTATACAACACAACTATTATGGAAGTCATTTGCAAAACTACACAGATTTGGCCTATATTGAATTGCTTGCCTTCCAAAGGGAAGGAGTGGAGAGGGAGGGAGCTAAAGAAGTTGGAACTCAAAGTGTTAGGATCAACTGTAATGTTCTTACCACTAGGAAATAAGAAATACAGGTAAAGGGGTATAGAAAGCTATCTGGCCTTACAGGACAAAAGAGAAGACAGAGACAAGGGCAGAGAGGGATGATAGAAGAGAGAGCAGATTGGTCATAGGGGCAATTAGAATGCTTGGCGTTTGGGGGGGGAGGGGAGAAACGGGGAGAAAATTTGTAACCCAAAATTTTGTGAAAATGAATGTTAAAAGCTAAATAAAAAAAATAAAATTTAAAAAAAAAAAAAAGACAGAGTAGTCAATGAATATAACAATCTCCTGTTTGATAAACTCATGGACCCCAGCTTCTGGGATAAGAACTCACTGTTTGACAAAAATTCCTCAGAGAACTGGATAAAAGTGTGGCTGAATCTAGGCATAGACCATTACCTGACACCGTACACAAGAATAAAGTCCAAATGCATACGTGATGAATGTGTAAAGAGTGATACTATAAACAAAGTTGTGGAACAAGGAACATTGCATTTATCAGATTTATGGGGAAGGGAAGAATTTTTTACTAAACAAGTGATAGAAGACATTATGAAGTGCAAAAAGAGTAATTTTCATTACCTTAAAAATTTTTTTTGCACAAACAAACCCAGTGCAACCAAGATTAGGAGGGAAACAGAAAACTGGGAAAGACTTTTTGCAACTAGTGTCTGTGAGAAAAGCCTCATTTCTAAAATATGGAGAGAACTGAATCCAATATACAGGAACACAAGTCATTCCCCTATTGATAAACGGTCAAAGGATGTGAACAGGCAGTTTTCAGAGGAAGAAATCAAAACCATCTATAGTCATATGAAAAAAATGCTCTAAATCACTATTGATTAGAAAGATGCAAATCAAAACACCTCTGAGATACCACATCACATCGATCATATCAGCTAACATGAGAAAAGAGGATGATAATAAATGTTGGACAACTTGTGGGAGAGTTGGAACACAAATTTATTGTTGGTGGAGCTGTGAGTTGACCCAGTCATTCTGGAGAGCAATTTGAAACTATGTCCAAAGGGCTACAAAAATGTGCATACCATTTGACCAAGCAATATCGTTTCTATGACTATATCCCCAAGAGATCATAAAAATGGAAAAGGTCCCATGTGTACAAAAATATTTATAGCAGCACTCTTTGTGGTGACCAAAAACCGGAAATCAAGGGGATGCCCATCAATTGGGGAATGGCTGAATAAATTGTGGTATATGATTGTAATGGAATACTATTGTGCTATAAGAAATGATGAACAGGAAGACTTTAGCAAGGCCTGAAAAGACAGATGAACTGATGCTGAGTGAAAGGAACTGAACCAGGAGAACTTTGTACACAACAACAACCACAGTGTGAGAGGATTTTTTCTGATAGACTTAGACCTTCATTGCAATGCAAGGACTTAAAAAATTTCCCATGGTCTCAATTCAAAATGCCTTCCACATCCATAGAAAGAAATATGGAATTCGATTGCAGAATGGAGCAGTTCATTTTCTTTTGTATTACGTTTTGGTTTGTTTTATGACTTCTCTCATTTCTTTTAATTCTTCTATACAACATGAGTAAGGTGAAAATGTATTTAGTAGGAATGCATGTGTGGAACCTATATAAAATTGTATTCTGACTGGAGGGGGAGGGAGGGGGAAAGGAAGAGGAGGGAGGGGAAAAAGAAAAAAAGTCAGTTATATAGAAGTGATTTCAGAATACTGAAAACAAATATAATAATAATAATAATAATAATAATAATAATAATAAAGACTATAAAAATAAATTTAAAATGCTTTCATTCCTACATAGAAAGGTCACATTTGTAACTCTTGAGTGTTTTCTCAGTATTAGCGTAGTTGATGGGGTTATATACATATAAACAGAGTGCACAGAGAGAGTTGGATAGGTAGTGATGATATCGAAAAACAATAAAATTAAGAGTTCAGAGAGGAATATATATGGGGAGGATAAAGGGAGAAAATAAATGGGGCAAATTATCTCATACACACGAGGCAAGAACAATCTTTTTCAATGGAAAGGGAAAAGAGAGAGGTGAGAGGGAAAGAGTGAACCTTATTTTCATCACATTTGACTTATGGAGGAAATAACATGCACACTCAGTTTGGTACGAAAATCTATATTGCACTGCAGGAAAGTAGGGGGGAAGGGGATAAGTGGCAGGTGGGAGAATGATATAATAGAGGGCAAATGCAAGGAGGGAGCAATTAGAAGTAAACACTTTTGAGGAGGGATAGGGTCAAAGGAGAATAGAATAAATGGGGTTTAGGATAGGATGGAGGGAATTATAGTCTTTCACAATATGACTTATGGAAGTGATGTACATAAATACACATATATAACCCATATTGACTTGTCTTCTCAGTGGATGTTGGGGGGGAGAGCAAGGGAAAGTAGCTGAAACTCAAAGTTTTAAAAACTAATGTTAAAAATTATTTTTACATGGAACTGCAAAATAATATATACAGGCAATATGCAGGCAAGATAGGAATCTGTCTTGACCTATAAGAAAATCATGGGGATGGGGATAAGAGAAGGAAGTGGTGTGATAGAAGGGCAGACAGATTTCTGGAAGTGGTAATCTGAATGTACGCTGTCTTACAGTGTGCGTAAGGGAAAGATGGAGAGAAAGCTTGGAACTCAAAATCTTATGGAAATGTCTGTTGAAAAGGAAAAATAAATAAATAAGTTTTAAAAGTAAAAAAGGTTCTGGATCTCCTTTTCTAATTGTTTGGCTTTCTTTTCATAATCTTCTTGTTTTACTTGGATTTTTCTTTTTTTAAGTTTTTTTTTCTGTTTTATTTGATTTTTTTAAAATTCTCATGTGAATTATTTTTGGGAGGGTAACGATTTGATGTTAGTCTTTGGGGTAGAAGAGGCTTTCTTTGTTTCAGTATCCTCCTCTGAAGATGAACCAGTCTTCTCTATCCCTACAGTAATATTTTATGTTTGGATTCCCTTTTATCTCTCTTTTTTTAAAATTTGTAATAGCATATTTTTTGTAATCACCTTTAGTTCTCGAATATTGGGTTGGTGCCTCCGGCCTCAGATTCTCCTTTAGTTATTCTCTCTGACCTTGAATCCAAACCAAGACCTCAGCCCTCTTGTAGGTGCCCACAGCCAGTGGTATCACCTCCCTACTCTTAATGCACTCACCAGTCCTGTGTTGATTCCTTTTTGACTGTGTACTGTCTCCACAACATAGCAGGGTCTGGTGTTCCTTGTCAGCATAGGTTCCCTCCATCTTCTCAAACTCAGACTCCCAACTCCTGTCACTCTCCTGGGGTAAAAGCTCCTGCTTTCGGAGACAAAGCAGCCTCACAAACCAGTTAACTTGAGGTCTTGCAATTTGTTCTTTAAGTGAATCTAGGACCTAGCCTGGAAGTGTTTACTCTTCAGAGGGACCAAATCTCATCCTGAAATTTTTCTTCAGATGTTCTCCAATTGTTCCAGGGGACTCCAATTTTACTCCAATTCTTATTTATTTTCACCACTCTATACTCACCCTGAGAATAAGAAACTGCTTCAATAATCAAGGGAAGAGTTGAGGAGGTCCTGAGTTAAGGTGTCTATCCTGGAAATGGACAGAAGACCATCAATTTGAAGGACTTTATAAGTGATAGTTTATTACATTATATTAGCAGATTCTGAGTAAGAAACAAATTGAATTGAGATAACCACGGGGAATAATCAATTAGAAAAATATATTTAAAAGAAATATGTTTCTTGAGGATCTTATTTCCAAAGAAATAGGAAATTAGCATATACGTACTGGAAGGTCACTTACAATAAGTAAATTCCCAAAGATTACACATCATTCTTTTTTTTTCATTTATTTATTTAACTTTTAACATTCATTTTCACAAAATTTTGGGTTCCATCCCCATTTCTCCCCTCCCACCTCCACGAAACGCCGAGCATTCTAATCGCCCCTATCACCAATCTGCCCTCTCTTCTAACATCCCTCCCTTCCCTTGTCCCCATCTTCTCTTTTGACCTGTAGGGCCAGATAACTTTCTATACCTCATTACCGGTATTTCTTATTTCCTAGTAGTAAGAACAATACCAGACAGTTGTTCCTAAAACTTTGACTTCCAACTTCTCTTCATCCCTCCCTCTCCACCCCTTCCCTTTGGGAAGCAAGCAATTCCATATAGGCCATATCTGTGTAGCTTTGCAAATGACTTCCATAATAGTCGTGTGGTGTAAGACTAACTATATTTCCATCCATCCTATCCTGCACCCCATTGCTTCTATTTTCTCTTTGGATCCTGTCCCTCCCCAAGAGTGCTGACTTCAAATTTCTCCCTCCTCCCACTACCCTCCCTTCCATCATCCACCCCCCACCCTGCTTATCCCTTTCTCCCCCACTTTCCTGTATGGTAAGATAGGTTTTCGTACCAAAATGAGTGTGCATTTTATTCCTTCCTTTAGTGGAATGTGATGAGAGTAATCTTCATGTTTTTCTCTCATCTCCCCTCTTTTTCCCTCCACTGAAAAGTCTTTTGCTTGCCTCTTTTATGAGAGATAATTTGCCCCATTCCATCTCTCCCTTTGTCCTCCCAATATATTTTTCTCTCACTGCTTCATTTCATTTTTTTTAAGATATGATCCCATCCTCTTCAATTCACTCTGTGCACTCTGTCTCTATGTAGGTGTGCGTGTGTGCATGTGTGTGTGTGTAATCCCACCCAGTACCCAGATACTGAAATGTTTCAAGAGTTACAAATATTGTCTTTCTATGTAGGAATGTAAACAGTTCAACTTTAGTAAGTCCCTTATGACTTCTCTTTGCTGTTCATCTTTTCCTGGTTCTCTTCATTCTTGTGTTTGAAAGTCAAATTTTCTTTTCAGCTCTGGTCTTTTCATCAAGAATGCTTAAAAATCCTCTATTTCATTGAAAGACCATTTTTTCCCCTGAAGTATTATACTCAGTTTTGCTGGGTAGGTGATTCTTGGTTTTAGTCCTAGTTCCTTTGACTTCTGGAATATCCTATTCCATGCCCTTCGATCCCTTAATGTAGAAGCTGCTAGATCTTGTGTTATCCTGATTGTAGTTCCACAATACTTAAATTGTTTCTTTCTAGCTGCTTGCAATATTTTCTCCTTCACCTGGGAATTCTGGAATTTGGCCACAATGTTCCTAGGAGTTTCTCTTTTTGGATCTCTTTCAGGCGGTGTTCTGTGGATTCCTTGAATATTTATTTTGCCCTCTGGTTCTAGAATCTCAGGGCAGTTTTCCTTGATAATTTCATGAAAGATGATGTCTAGGCTCTTTTTTTTTTGATCATGGCTTTCAGATAGTCCCATAATTTTTAAATTGTCTCTCCTGGATCTATTTTCCAGGTCAGTTGTTTTTCCCATGAGATATTTCACATTATCTTCTATTTTTCCATTCTTTTGGGCTTGTATTTTGATATCTTGCTTTCTCACAAAGTCCTTCGCCTCCATCTGTGCCATTCTAATTTTGAAAGAACTATTTTCTTCAGTGAGCTTTTGAATCTCCTTTTCCATTTGGCTAATTCTGCTTTTTAAAGCATTCTTCTCCTCATTGGCTTTTTGAACCTCTTTTGCCAATGGAGTTAGCCTGTTTTTCAAGGTGTTATTTTCTTCAGCATTTTTTCGGTCTGCTTTAGCAAGCTGTTGACGTTCTTTTCATGCTTTTCTTGCATCTCTCTCATTTCTGCTCCCAGTTTTTCCTCCACCTCTCTTACTTGATTTTCAAAATCCTTTTTGAGCTCTTCCATAGCCTGAGCCCGTGGAATATTTATTTTGTGTGTTTGGGATACAGAAGACTTGACTTCTGTGTTTTTCCCTGATGGTAAGCATTGTTCTTCCTCATCAGAAAGTAAGGGAGGAGATATCTGTTCACCAAGAAAGTAACCTTCTATTGTCTTATTTTTTCCTGTTTCTGGGCATTTTCCCAACCAGTTACTTGACTTTTGGGTCCTTTGTCAGGAATAGGGTACACTCTGGGGCCCTGTAAGATATCAGTTCCTCCAAGGTGGCACAATCAATTGTGTACTGGTCTGGGCGCAGGGAAGGATTTTTGTGCCCAGAATCTTCGCAGAGTTTCCTCTCCACAGGCACCTGACCTGCAATTCCGCCAAGCTAACACTAGGGAGGTGAAATTTAGTCAAGGTGTGGGGCAGGGCCACCATTCAGTGCCTCCAGGGGTTTTTACAATCCAGCATTGGTCTCGAGCTGCTGTGGGGGCTGCTGTGAGATCTGCTGCTGCCTGGTCAAAGTGGCCTCTGTGTCAGGTGCCTAAGGTCAGAGCTATGGAAGGCCTTTCTCCCTTCCTGGCCAGCTGAAAAAACCCCGTCACTGACCTTTGGTGCCTGTGGCTTGAGGGATCTGTGAACCCCCTGCTGGGACTGTTGATTCTGCACCTGGAGATTCTGCCCCCAAGGACTGTGCACGGGCTGCTCCCATGACCAAGGCTGGGCTGGGCTCTGCTCCACACCTGGTTCAACCAAAGTTTCTCACGGGCCTTTCAGGTCACCCTGGGCTGGAAATCTCCTCCAATTCGTTGTTCTCCACTTTTGCTGCTCCAAAATTTGTTGAGAGTCCCTCTCTACAGGTATTTTATGGGCTGTGTGGTGAAAGGTTGTATTTTTTTGTCTTTCTACTTGGCCATCTTGGCTCTGCCCTGTATATTAATACAGTCCTAATGAATGATTCTACTCAGTTTGTTAGAACAGTATCCTCTCAGCTTCCACCAGCCTAGCTGTACCAGATTTAAAACTACAGCAATCATCAAAATTAGTTTGTGTTGGCTAAAAATAGAAGAGTGGATCAGTACAATAGGTTAGGTACTCAAGACACAGTAGTCAATGCCTATTGTAATCTATTGTTTGATAAACCCAAAGACTCCAACTTCTGGGATAAGAACTCACTATTTAACAAAAACTGGTAGGAAAACTGGAAAATAGTATGGCCTAAACTAGCATGGACTAACACTTTACACCATATATCAGAGAAGGTCAAAATGGAAATGTGATTTGGAAATTAGAGGTGATACCAAAAGCAAATTAGGAGAGAAAGAAGTAGTTTACCTGCCAGATCTACGGAGAATGGGAAGAATTTAGTCCCAAACAAAAAATAGAGAACATTGTGAAAGCAAAAGGGATAATTTTGATTACATTAATTTGAAAAGTTTTGCACAAGTAAACTTGATGTAACCAAGATTAGAAGGGAAGCAGAAAGCTGGGAAACAATTTTTATAGCCATTGTCCCTGATAAAAGCTTCATTTCTTTAATATATAAAGAACTGAGTCAAATTTATAAAAACATAAGCCATTCCCCTACGTACAAGTAGTCAAAGGATATGAACAGGCAGTTTTCCAATGAAGAAATTAAAGTTATTCATAATCATATAAAAATGCTCTAAATTACTATCATAGAAATGTGAATCAAAATGACTCTGAGGTACCACTTCACACTTACCAGAGTGACTAATATGACAATACAGGAAAATGATAAATGTTGGAAAAGATTTGGGAAAATTGGAACCCTAATGCATTGTTGGTGGAGTTGTGAACTGATCCAACCCTTCTGGAGAGCAGTTTCGAACTATGCCCAAAGGGCGATAAAACTGCATATCATTTGATCCAGCAATATCACTACTAAGTCTTCCTCCCAAAGAGATCACAAAAAAGTAAAAGGACTCGCATGTACAAAAATATTTGCAGCAGCTCTTTACGTTGTGTCAAAGAATTGGAAATTAAGGGGATGCCCTTCAATTTGGGAATGGCTGAACTGTGGTGTATGAATATAATAGCATGCTATTATCCTGTAAGAAATGATAAGCAAGTGAATTTCATAAAAGCCTGAAAAGACTAACATGAATTGATTCTCAGAACATTTTATAGTAACAACCCCACTGTATGATGGCTGTGTTTGAGAGACTTAGTTCTTCTCAGCAATACAATGATATAAGACTCATGATGAGAAATGTTATCTACATCCAGAGAAAGAATTATGGAGTAAGTCTGAATGTAGATTGAAGCATACTATTATCTCTTTTTTTGTTTTTTGTCTGCTTTGTGATTTCCCCTTGTTCTGATTCTTCTTTCCCTACATGATTAATATGGAAAGGTTTTATATGTTTGTATAAGAATAGCCTACATCACATTGCATGCTGTCTTGGGGAAAGTAAGAGGGTATGGAGAGAGAGAAAACTGGAACTCAAAATATTATAAAAGTGAATGGTGAAAACTATCTTTATGTGTAATTGGAAAAAAATACTACTAAGTGGGGGAAAAGAACACCACCCCCCAACATAACTTTGACCACAATCTGTTGTTGCTTTATTCTTAACTTTTCATTGTGGAAAGCAGCATTAAACATGGACCCCTCTGCCCATGCCTGAAAGGAATACTGGAATCCTTTGGTGCAGAGTAAGGAAGAGTGATAAAATATAGTAGAAATTATTTCACTAAAAGTCTTCTAATCAAATGAGATAAGAGTAGAACACTTAGCACAGTCTCTAGCATATATTTATTATTTTCTTTGACTCAAAACTGTTCTCTTTTTGCTATGTTCCATGGTAAGTAGCATGTCAGATATTACCCTCACTTATGAGTAATCCAACAGGGTAAACCAAAGAAGTACATATATGTAGGAAAGAGCCTGACAATGGACAACAAAGTAGGCTTCATTGTCCTGTATATGATGCAGTCCTCTTCTGATCTTTATTGTATAACAATATGGCATTGATTATTAAAGATTAGATTTCATTTGACAGATAAAAGCAACCATAGTGATCTTTTAGCCCAACTCACAGATTTTAAAGAGGAGGAAACTGAGTCCTAGCCAAGGTAATTGACTTGGACAAGGTGACACAGGTAGTGATCAACAGAGATAGTGATTAAATTCTTTTTTTTTAGTTGTGATGAGACCCAGTGTACTTTTCTATTGTCTACAGGTAAAAATGTAAGCTATGTATCCAAGTATTGAAAATGCTACAATCTGATGTCCGTGCACTCCTTCACATCACATCATGCTTCATTCTCTTTGTATTCTAGCCAAACTGGCATAGAACTGTTAAAGTTCCTCCTTTCTACTTAGTCCCTCCATCTGGCCCTAGAACTATTTCCTAATTTTCTTTCTTTGAATTTGTATGCTCCAATGAAATGTAAGCTTTTGGAAGTCAGGTCTGCTTGCTGATTTCCCTTTGATTCCCAGAGCCTAGCAAATTATCTTTCACAGAGCATAGTTCTTAATCTATTAACTGCGTTGAGATTATTTGAAATACTCCTTTTCAAATAATTTGGCACATGGTACCATTATGTCAGATTTTATACTCTTGGCCTCAAATATCATTGTAGACAATGACTGCAGCAATGAAATTAAAAGACATTTGCTCCGTGGAAGTAAAGCTATGGCAAATCTCTATGCATGTTCCTTCTATGTATATCCCTTTTATATTTCATAATAGATGCACAATTTTCAAGATTAACAAGTATCATCTTCCCTTATAGGGAGGTAAACAGTTTGCCCAAATTGAGTAACAACTTTCCCCCCCTCTCCTGTTTACCTTTTTATGCCTCTCTTGAAACCTACGTTTGAAGATCGAATTTTCAATTAGTTTCTAGTGTTTCTGTCAGGAAGTCCTGGAAATCCCTTATTTTGTTGAATGACCATCTCCTTGACCGAAATGTTATGCTGAACTTTGCTGGGTAGTTGATCCTTGGTTGTAGTCCCTACTCCTTTGCCTTACAGAGTATTGGATTCCAGTTCCTTCGAACTTTTAATGTAGAAGCTGCAAGGTCCTGTGTGATCCTGACTTTAGTTCCTCGATATTTGAATGGTTTCTTTCTGGCTCGCTGTAGTATTTTCTCATTCACTTGATAGTTCTGGAATTTGGCAACGATATTTCTTGGGGTTTTTCGTTTGGGAATCACTTTTTGGAGGTGAACAGTGGATTCTTTTGATGACTATTTTGCCCTCCGGATCTAACACTTCTGGATAGTTTTTCTTGATGATTTCCTGGAAGATGTTGTCCAGACTCTCTTTTATCATCATGGCTTTCTTGCACGATGAAAATTTAAATTCTTAAATTTTCTCTCCTGGATCTATTTTCCAGGTCAGTTGTTTTTCCAATTAGATATTTTACATTTTCTTCTATCTTTTCATTCTTTAGATTTTGTTTGACTGATTCTTGCTGTCTCATAGTCATTAGCTTCTACTTGCCCAATTCTAATCTTTATCAAATTGTTTTCTTCAGTTAACCTTTGCATCTCCTTTTTCATCTGTCCAATTTTTCCTTTTAAGAAATTATTTTCTCCAGTTAATTTTTGTACTTCCTTTTCCATTTGTTCAATTTTCCTTTTCAAAGAGGTGCTCTCATCAGTGAATTCCTTTTTTTATACTTTTAGAATCATTGGCCAGTTTTTCTTCTATTTCCTTCTTCAGCTGTTCCAGGAGAATTGTTTGAGCATGGGAGCAATTCACACACAGTCCCTTGTGACGTTTCAGATGGAAATACAGTCTCACCACTGACCTCTTTGGTATTTGTGTTTTGGTCTTTGTCCCCATACAAAGATTCTATGGTTTTTTCTCCCTTCCTTTGCTTTTTCTTTTTCATGATGGTGTTTATGTGTTGTGGCCTTCTGGTTCTTTCAGTTAGAAGCTGCAGAACTTGGTGTTAAGCTGACTTGTGTGAAAAAGCTAAGAGCAGATTTTTGTTTTGTGTTTCCCTGATCAGCCCTGGGGTTAGCTTGTTAAGTGTGGGGGAGGGGTGGTCTGGTCATGGGAAATCTCCTCAGCTGAACTGAGGCAAAGGCAAGCTGAGGGGATGGTGATCCCAGCTACACTATTGTCTTCCCATTTCCACTGGAGTGCTGAGTCACGCCTAGATCCTAGTGCGAGTTTCTACCCTTCCTGGGGTTCCTCTCCTGGCACTGAGGCTTGCCTGGGTCCTAGTGAGAGTTTCCTTCTCCCTGGGTGCCCTTTTCTTCCAGTTTGCCTCTGCCACAGTAGGAGAAATCCCCCCTTAGCTATTTTCCTAGCCTCAGGTGTTATGAGACTATTTGCCCCCCCTGTTGTTCCCGCTGATCCAGGATTTTTCTGGGGAAACATTTTATGGTTCTTTTAAGGTCATCAAGGAGGGAGGAGAGATTATTTACTGATCACTTGGCAATCCTGGCTCCTGCAAGTTCAAGTAGGTGACTTACAGACGTTTAATCCTCGGGCTGAAAGTCTCAGAAGCTGCTGCGCTGATATCTGGTGCTCAGGGGCTGTCACTGGCTCGGCTCTGCTGGTCTCTCACCCTAGGCTGGCAGTCCCCTGGTTCCGCCTGCTACTCTCTCAGGTTTCCCAGGGTCCTCCTCCTCCACTGCGCTGGACACACTGCGCTGTGTGCTGTGGGCTCACTCTCGTGGAACAGATCCTTCCTGTGGACCTTCCAGTCTGTCTTGGGCTTTGAATTTGCCACAGTCTGTCTCCTATTGGAATTTGCACCTCCAAAATTCGATCAGATTGTCTTTTGAGAGGCATCTGAAGCAATTTGTCTAAGAGCTTAGGTGAGTCCTTGCTCTCACTCCGCCATCTTGGCTCCACTTCCCCAAGCCATGGCAAATCTTGATAGCACACAACAAAGAGATATCATCTTGCTAACAAGGGTCTGTATAGTCAAGGTATTTTTTCAGTAGCAATGTATAGCTGTGAAAGTTCTGTTATAAAGAAAGCTGAATGCCCCAGAATGAATGGTTTTGACTTGGGTGCTGGAGAAGACTTTAAGAGTCTCTTGGACAGCAAGGGTATCAAATAAATCAATATTTAAAGAAATTAATTCAGGCTATTCACTGGAAGGTCGAAGAATGTATGATGGATAGTGTCATGGAATCAATGAAATGAGCTTGGACAGACCTTCAGGAGATAGTGGAGGATAGAAGGTCCTGCTATGATCACAGGATCATGAAGAGTTGGACATAACAACCATTATGTCCCTTAATCTAGTTTGCCCTCTGTGATGAATTTTCAGATTGAGCCTGTGTGGATATGGTAGTACTAGGGGGAGGAGCAGTGCATGTGTGTGTAAGTGAGTAGTAAGAGTTTGGAGGAAAAGAGCACAGAGATAAAATGAAATGTAGCCATTTCTATATAGACCAGAAATAAGGTCAATTTGGCACAGAGAAATGGTGGATGGATTGGGAGTTTGAATATAAGATCCCTTGTCCTGCCTGTCATTTGCTGCCTGTGCAAACTTGAAAAAGTCACTTAGAGCAGTGCTGAGAACATAGCTGGTACATAATAAATGTTTATTGACTGACTCATTGATGATATCTCAATTTCTTTTACTTCAAACTAAGAGGTAGGTTTACTAGATAGAGTGTAAGATGTCTTCAAAATCTTATTCTATGCTTATGGTATATTAATCACTTACACTGAAAATGACATCCATGACAGTCATTCACTTTTTGCCCCTAAAAAGGTGAATATGATATGAAGAATTGTATAAGGGATTAGTAAGTAAATAATCATAATAGACTCTTAAATTATTGCAAAGTTTAAAAAAATAGCTTGGGCTCTATGATAATTATCTGTTAACAAATAGCTCAACATAAAAAAATACTATATGAAACAGTAGAATGCTAGAATTGTAGTCAGAAAGACATGAGTTTAAATATTGCCTCAGACACTGACTAGCTGTGTGACCTAGGATAAGTCCCTTAACCGTTTTGAGCCCCCATGTTTTTTTATCTGTAAAATGGAGATGATACATAAGAGAATCTATTCAAAGGGGTTGTGATGATTAAAACAAATAATATATTCAAAGTGCTTTGCAAATATTCATACACTATATAAATACTAGGTCTGATAAAAAATTTCTAATGATAAATGCTAATGAAGGGAAAATACATACAAAATAAAGATTAAGAAATTATTGAGAATTTATCGAGAAATTGTCATGTTATTCATTCATTAAATTAATTCATTAAATAAATATTCCTTAATTATCGTATATTTGCAAAAGAGTATATTAAGTCCCAGGAGAGGGTAGAAACAGCAAAGCTAGCAATATTTCATGCTGGAATAGCAAAATTTGGCTCATGGGAACTTAGAGAAAATAAGCCCAACAAACTGATAAAGATGGCTGATGATATGAATAGTTTATGTGAGAGGCATTTTGGGAAAACAAGAAGGTTCAAGACTCAGAGAAAAAATAACATCCAATTGAACAATTATTAGATATCAGAATTAAAGAACGGCATAGTCATTTCGTAACTTAATAAGATAATTCTGGTAGCAATGTAGAGAATATTGGAAAGGAAATAATTGAATAAGAGAGATCAATTAATAGGGCATTATTATAGTCCAAATAAGAACTATAGAGGTATTTGCCGAGTGAATGGAAGAATTAAAAGAGAGATATTGAGGAAAATATTGTGAACATAAAATTGACAAAACTTTACAATAAACTCATGCATTTGTAATTGTAAAAAACTTAATGGGGGATGTGATGATGAGTGCAATGACTTTTTGTCCACGTCATGCTTGACATGTTTCTAAGACATCCAGTTCAAAATGCCAAATGGAAAGTTGGTGAGGGAGAAATATGTATGAAGAAAACAGCTAAGGTTGAATACATAAATATAGGAGATTGCATAGAAATAATCATTGAAACTACAGCATACTTTGTCACAAAAAAGGGAGTGTGCAGAAAAAGAATAAGAGAGCCCAAGATGCAGTCTTGATTTTCCAGAACATTTACAGAAGAAATTTAATGGGCACAAATATATGGAATTTAATAGACTTGAATTGGCAGTGTTGCACTTAGATGCATAAAAATTGATTTCAGAAATGCAAGATGGGTCAAGATGGATTATGTAGCTATCAACATAATAAAAAATATATAAATGCATAAATATGGGAAAAGAGAGAAAGAAAATGCTAGCCACCTCCACAGAAAGAAGTGATGGAGTCTGATTACAGAGTGAAGCATACTGTATTTTTACTTTCTTTCTTTTTCCTTCAACAAAACTAATTTAGAAATATGTTTTAACTGATTGCACATGTATAACCTAAGTCAAATTGCTAACCATCTCAGGGACAAGAGACAGAAGAGGAAGAGAGAGAATTTGGAACTCAATTTTTTTTAAATGTTAAAATGACATGTTTTCACATGTAATTGGGGAAAATAAAGTATTATTAAATACAAAGTGTATGGAGTAGAGGAGTAGAAAAAAATACTACTCAAAAAAGTTAAAACAAAGTATTCCAGTGAGGCAATGCAGGAGTCAGTTCAGAAATAGTCTCCATTTCCATTACCTAACAAACTGAAATAGTTTATTGTGATTTAATTTACTCACATTTATGTTCTGCGGGATAGTTCTCATCACACACATAAACACACTCACAAAATGCTGAAGCTCTAAGCTACACTATAAATACTAAATTAGGTATTTTTCATATATTTTTAGACAGACTCATTCAAAGATTACAGCCTTACATGTATCATAGATAATTATGTTTGAGTAAACTTAGACTGAAGTATTTAGGTTATTGCTTTCATTGTCATTTACTGCAATGTAGAAGAGTGGTTATTAATAGCATGAGATGAAAGATACATATATATATATACATAAATATATATATATATGTAATTAATATGAAGCTAGAAATAAAAGGTATCTCAAAGACAGACTGGGCATGACAGTTTTCCAAGCCTAGGAGAAAGGTGTACAAAAATTGGATTTTTAAATAATATTGAGATAAATGAAGAGAGGGCCTGTTTCTGCATATTGAATTTTTTTGTGAATCAGTTTACATAAGTAATATTTGTTTCATTGCAGCAATGGAATACTTGTCCTTCATGCTATATTTCATGATTTTAGCTTCTTGTTGGGGCCGAAAAGTAAAGCCTTTTTTTTCTCTCTTCCTGTTCATTGATAGTACTGACAGAATACAAAGAATCCCAATTGTGTCTTTTGGTCCTTAAATATATGAATTTAACCCAAGTTTAAGAGACTGTAAGATCCTCACAATCATAGTATATGAAAACCGCAGAATATGTGATGCTTAGTTCAGAGAAGAGAAGTTTAGAGGTGAACAGTGGAGGCAGAGTGAAATTGCTCTCTTCAACTAAATGGTTTATGTATGGACAATATCTTTCTTTTTTTTCTTCTTTTAAATTTTTCAGTTTATTTACTTTGAGTGTTCCATAATCACTATGATACAACCTAGATTTTTCTTTCCCTCCCTGCCCCTCATTCCTTCCCAAGTCCCCCCCCCCTTACCCAGATGGCATACAATTTTATATAGGTTCTGCACATACTTTCCTATTAAATACATTTTCACCATACTCATGTTGTGTAGAAGAATTAAAATGAATGGGGGAAATGATAAAACAAAAGAAAACACAATACAAAAGAAAATGATCTACTACAATCTGTGATTGAATTCGATAGATCTTTCTCTGGATGTGGAAGGCATTTTAACTTAAAAGACCATTGGGAATTTTTTAAGTCCTTGCATTGCAATGAAGTTCTAAGTCTAACAGAAAAAGTCCTCGCACGCTGTGGTTGTTGCTGTGTACAGAACTCTCCTGGTTCTGCTACTTTAGCTCAGCATAAGATCACATAAGTCTTTCCAGGCCCCTCTGTAGTCTTCCTGTTCATCATTTCTTATAGCACAATAGTATTCCACTACATTCATATACCATAATCTCTTCAGGCATTCCACAATTGAAGGGCATCCCCTTGATTTCCAGTTTTTGGCTACCACAAAGAGTGCGGCTATAAATATTTTTGAACATGTGGGGCTCTTTCTCACTTTTATGATCAATGGGGTATACAGTCCTAGAAGAGGTATTGCTGGGTCAAAGGGTATGGACATTTTTGTACCCTTTGGGAATAGTTCCAAATTGCTTGGATCAGCTTACAGCTCCATCAAAAATGAATTAGTGTTCGAACTCTCGCACACCTTTTCCAAAATTTGTCATCTTTCTGTTCTGTCATGTTAGCCAATCTGATCGGTATGATGTGGTATCTCAGAGTTGTTTTGATTTGAATCTCTCTAATCAATAGTGATTTCGAGTATTTTTTCATGACTATAGAGAGCTTTAATTTCTTACTCTGAAATTTGCCTGTTCATGTCCTTTGACCATTTGTCAATTGGGGAATGATGTGTATTATTGTACATATGACTCAGTTATTTACATATTTTAGAAATGAAGCCCTTATCACAGACACTAGTTGCAAAAAATCTTTTGCAATTTTCTGCTTCCTTCCTGATCTTGGTTACATTGAGTTTGTTTGTGCAAAAACTGTTCAGTTTAATGTGATCAAAATTATCCATTTTGTAATTCATAATGCTTTCTATCTCTTCTTTAGTCAAAAATTCTTCCCTTCTGCACAAATCTGATAAATACACAATTCCTTGCTCCACTAATTTGTTTATAGTATCAATCTTTATATCTAGATCATGTGCCCATTTGGACTTTCTTCTTATGTACAGTGTCAGGCATTGGTCTATGCCTAGTTTCTGGCACATTTTTATCCAGTTTTTCAGGCAATTTTTGTCAAAAAGTGAATTCTTATCCCAGAAGCTAAGGTCCTGGGGTTTATCAAACAGTAGATTGCTATATTCATTGCCTACTGTGTCTTGAGTACCTAGCATATTCCATTTGTCTATCCTTCGGTTTCTTAGACAGTACCAAGTAGTTTTGATGATTGCTGCTACATAACAAAATTTGAGATCTTGTAGTGCTAGGCAACCTTCACTAGCATTACTTTTCATTAGTTCTTTTGCTATTCTGGATCATTTGTTCTTCCAGATGAAATTTGATATTATTTTTTCCAGGTCTAGAAAAAAATTGTCTGATAGTTTGATTAGTATGGCACTAAATAAGTAATTTAATTTAGGTAGAATTGTCATTTTTATTATATTGACTTGGCCTACCCATGAGCAACTGATGTTTTTCCAATTACTGAGATCTGACTTTATTTGTGCAAAAAGTGTGTTGTAATGGTATTCATATAGTTTCTGGATTTGTTTTGGCAGGTAGACTCCTAAATATTTTACATTGTCTACCCTAACTTTAAATGGATTTCTCTTTCTATCTCTTGCTGCTGGGATTTTTTCCTAATATATAGAAATGTAGATTAGTGTGGGTTTATTTTTTTAACCTGCAACTTTTCCAAAGTTGTTTATTATTTCAAGTAGTTTTTCACTTGAATCTCTGGAATTCTCTAAGTAAAACATCATTGCATCCGCAAAGAGTGATAAATTAGTTTCTCTTTTTGCCTATTCTAATTTTTTAAATTTCTTTATCTTCTCTAATTGCTACAGCTAACACTTCTAGTACCATATAGAATAATAGTGGTGATAATGGTCATCCTTGTTTCACCCCTGATCTTGTTGGAAATGCATCTAGCTTCTCCCCATTGCATATAATGATTGCTTAAAGTTTTAGGTAGATAGATACTGCTTATTATTTTATGGAAAGTTCCCTTTACTCCTATGCTCTCTAGTGTTTTTAAATAGGAATGGGCATTGTATTTTTCAAAAGCTTTTTCTGCATCTGTTGAGATAAATATGTGGTTTCTGTTATCTATGTTGTTGGTAGATCTATAATGCTAATAGTTTTCCTAAATTTGAACCAGCCCTGCATTCCTGTTATGAATCCTACCAGATCATAACGCATTATTCTCGTGATAAATTGGTGTATTCTTTTTGCTAAAATCTTATTTAAAATATTTGCATCTGTACTCATTAGACAAATTGGTCTATAATTTTCTTTCTCTGTGTTGTCTCTTTCTGGTTTAGGTATTAAAACCATATTTGCATTATAAAAATATTTAGGAGGACTCCTTATTCCCCAGTTCTCCCAAATAGTCTATATAGAATTGGTATTAACTGTTCTTTAAATGTTTGATAGAATTCACTTGTAAATCCATCATCTAAATTTAGAGAAAGGAAAGAAGGAATGAAGGAATGACGGAACAAAGGAATGAATGAATGAAAGAAGGGATGATATTTAGATAATATACATAGCTACAAAGCAAGAGTAATAGTAGTTACCACATCCAGAATTTCAATTCAGATTAATTTGCACAAGAGACCAATAGTGAAGGCATTAGAGTAAAAATAGATATAAAAAGGTCCAATACCAAGGCAATAAACATGAATAAATTGTATTCTTACAGCAAGAAAGCAAATTTAACCTCACTTGTGCTACTGAAACTTCATCAGATGAAAGCAATGAATGGTCCATGGCTTTGTGAATGGGTTTTTCACAATAATACTATGATTTAAAGAATTCAGAACATCATCATTCAACCAATGGGGAAAACATGTTAAGAGAATAATAGTGATCTTTCAATAATTAGACAGTTAGGAATCAATAAAGCCAGGGTTGCAATACAATCTCATGGCTCAAATCCCCAGACTTGCTCACTATATAACACTGCTGCATTAAGAGATGTTTATAAGACTCGACTTTGAATCAGAAGACCTCTCATTAAAAGGTGATAAGAATTATGGGAAAACTGTCCCCAAATAGCACAGAAGGTCAGGAATCACTTCTACTTAATCAGTGTGGTGATTGGATCTAAGTGGTCATTTTTAGAAAGAGTCTGGTTCCCCTTTCAAAGTTGGATGGTATATGGTAATATATGGCAATGCTTAAGAGAAAGAATAGCTTAGTGAAAGGAGTCAAGGGAGCCCTGAGTTCAACCCTTCGTCTGAAACTTACCCACTGTGGAACTTTGGGAAAGTTATTCAGATTGTTTGAGTCCCAGTCTCCTAATATGTAAAATGGAAATAGCTGTTAGTACTTCTGTTAGAGTGCTGGTGTGAGGATAAGATGTGATAATATATGTAGAGAGTTCTCGAAACATTAATGTACCTTGTTTATTCCAGTTATTATATTGTCATATTTCCAATGCATTAATTAAAGAAGGCACCTGGATATGCTTTAATCTCATCTAAGAAAGGTAAGTTTGAACTCCTTTGTTTGCTCACCTTCAACTTTTCTGACTATAAAGATGTTTGTATACTCACTAATCTAGAAGCTTCCTAAAAGTTTTAAAATAAACGATACTACTTAAGGCTCATATTTTTTGGAGGGAGATGTCCCAAGGATGAACTTTCCCCTCACAATAAACCTTTCTGTGTACCAATAAAAAATAAATAAAATAGAAGCAAAACCAAAAAGTATCTTGCACCCCCGGCTAAATAAATGCACAGTACTTTTGTTGTAGCTGCTTTTTTTTATTTTTTTTATAATTTCCTAGGTTTTTTCTTATTTATTAATGCCGATTTTTGTTACATTATTTTTAGTAACAGTATATTACCACTCCCATATCTCTCGTAACAAAGAAAATGGTCAAGGAAAACAAAACATTAAAGAAACCATATTTAATATCTTCTTTTTAATTTTTGTTTTATTTTTATTTCAAAATATTTATTTTTCCCCAAATTGGATGTAAAGATAATATTTGTCATTCTTTTTTTGAGGCTCAGCGTCTAGTAATCTTATATAGGTTATACATGTACAATTGATAGCTTCTTCAACTCTTCACAACCATAGTTCTCCTGACTTACAATGCTAAGAGGAGGGAAATATGTATCAGCATCTTTTCCAGGAGTAAATTTGTTATTAAAATTTATCTGAACTCAGCTGTGTCTTCATTTTCCTTTCATGCACATTATTGTAGACTTTGTGAGTGCTTTTATGTTTGCTGTATTTCTTTGCTCTGAAGACATTTAAAACGTTTTTCCCATTTATTTATTTCCTCACATTCATTTTCCTCATTATACAACATTTTATTTCATCCCTAAGATAAAACATTGATGGATTAAAGTCTACATTTTTAAACTAGTTATTTGTTCCTCTTTCACAAAAAGTACTATTAATATTTTCTTTATGTATGACCATTCTGTCATTGACTTCTTTAAAGTCAAATTAGTGAGTTTGCTGAGCCAAAAATATAAATAATTCATTGACATTTCCTGCATAATTCCAAATAGTTTCTCACATTATTTAGATGTTAACCAATCCAGTAACATAATAGTAGTGTGTTTATATTCTCAAAGAAGCTCACAACTTGAATACTTCTAATTTTTATCACAATAGCTACTTTGTAATTAGTGAAAACAAAACAGATAAGTCCAGTTTTATTCCTCTTATTAGTAATAGTTTAATAGT
The DNA here is from genome assembly GCF_028372415.1 of Notamacropus eugenii. NCBI lineage: Eukaryota > Metazoa > Chordata > Mammalia > Diprotodontia > Macropodidae > Notamacropus > Notamacropus eugenii. The sequence continues at coordinate 3,017,793 of NC_092880.1, forward strand.
GAATGATAATTCACGATTTTTATTCTGTATATGTAATCTGATCATACTATTAGATTTCTCATCTATTGTGAATAATATATCTTAGCATTATCGTTGTATAACAATTTCAGATATGTTTTGAATATCAATATTTTTTCAGAAATATATAAAAATTATGTTTTTACCTAAAATCATTGTATCAAAATTTTTGCACAAGGGATTTTTCATTTCACGTAACTAAAATGTTCTCTTTTGTCTGTGTTCTCTTTTATTCCTTAGGCAGTTATTGAAGTTGCTTCTCACTAGGCTAAGATTGTTGCTGTGAAATGCAGGAAAGCCTGGGATGCAATGCTCTTTCTGATACTGGCTAGATCTAGGAACCTTGCCAAGTCATTTAAATGCTCTGACACTGTATTACCTCCCTGGTAAAAAGGTCATAATTGCCATACTTCACAGTGTGTTTTCTTCATTGAATGAAGTAATATATGTAAAGCCTGTGGCAAATCATAAAACACTGAAAATAATAGTTAATTTTATGATTTCTGTAATTATAGATATGGAATGAACTTCCTTATGTCTCCACCATTAACGCTGGAGTGATCTCTTATAGAAATTACACACATGCTACTTATATACAGTCAATTACTTATAGTTGTGAAGCAAAATCTCAAAATCCCGGCAAGTAAAAAGTTTAATGGAGGAGCACCAAATACCTTATGGAGAAGGAAAGCAATACACTCCTGTTGGTGATTTTAAACTTAAACCCTCCTGTTAGAAAGATAACCAATTACTTGAGTACACCTATTTTGAAAGAGCTTAGACCACTCTTTAATACACTGTCTGGTAGTGGAATATATATGCCTCCTCTTCTCATGGAAATGATAGTCTATGTGATGAATGAGTTATGCATTTTCTGACATGGTAAACTTCCTGATTTGCTTTGTTTAGCTCTATGTTGTTGTGAGAGAAGCCTCAATGTCTGTTTATGGGGGGGATGCAAGGGGTCAGCACAAAGGGCAATAAATGACATCAAAGTAATGAAAACAACATCAACAGAAGAGTAGACCAACACAAAGAACTCTTGTTATTCCTCTGGAGGAGAGGAAGAGATGTGTTTAGGAAGAAGAATCTGAAGTCCAGGTGCAAATTGAAGGAAGAATCATTAGTAGTTTGATGATAAATTTAAGGGAGGCCATATTAGAGAGGTCAAAATATTTATGTTAAGTATTGAGCTTTATTTATATGTTTACTTGTTTTATTGTTTGTTTTATTATGTTTTTCTTTAGCCTGCCCCATGAGGTAATTTTCTTAAGGTCAGAACTAGAATGGAAAAGTTTTTTTCCCAGCATTTGGATTAATGTGATTTTTATCTAAATTATAATTGTTGCATGTATTCGTGTAACTGTGGTAATTCAATCTATATATCTATACAAGTTTGCAAAGACAGAGCATTCATCACAAGATAAGCACTAACAGATGTTGCGCCAATATTTTTCTTAAGGCGAAAGGGTTCACCAATCAAAGCAAACTAGCCTAGGGAATGGGAATAGGGAACAAATAGCATAATCTATACTTGCAACGATTTGACACTAAATTAATAATTGGGCAACTATGTGGTACACTGGATAGAGTGCCAGGGCTGGAGTTAGGAAAGCTCACCTTCTTGAGTTTAAAAGTGGCCTCACCTACTTACTATCTATGTGACCTTGAGGAAATAACTTAACCCTGTTTGTCTCTATTTCCTCATCTAGAAAATGAGCTGGAGAAGGAAATGGCAAACTACTCCACTATCGTTGCCAAGAAAACCCCAAAAAGAGTAGGGAAAAGTCAGACATGACTGAAACAACGGAAAAGCAACAATGAATATTTAGCAAATTATAACTTAGTGGACACAACTATGCATCAGAATCTTACTTTTATCCATTAACCAATAGATGAGAAATCTGTATATGGAAAATACAGAATGAAAATATTTGGGACTTCAATAAGTGTACGAACTTAAATTGGTGCACTGCCGCAGACAAGATTATTTCCCACAATTTCCTGTATATACTCTGATTCAATAAAAAAATAAGAATAGCTAAAGAACTCTTAAAATAGTTTTTAACTACTTAACTGGACAGCTAGGCGGTGCAGTGGATAGAGCACCAGTGCAGGAGTCAGGAGGACCTGAGCTCAAATTTCACTTCAGATACTTGACACTCACTAACTGTCTGACCTTGGGCAAGTCACTTAACCCAATTGTCTCATCCTGGGTCATCTCCAGTCATCCCGATGTATACCTGTTTACTGGATTCAGATGGCTCTGGAGGAGAAGTGAGGCTGGTGACCTGCACAACCCTCCCTCACTCAAAACAAAGTCAATTGCAAATCATGTCATCATTTCTCTGATGGCATGGCCTTCTTCGGCAACGAAGGAGGAACATACATATGGAACAGATCTCCCAGGGCTACGTTTCAGCTCAAGCTAAAACTCAAATTTATCCAATATAATAATGTGTGCATGTGTCTGTGTGTGTATATCACACATATATGCAAATGAATGTGTGTGCATATACACGGACATATATATATATTATATATATGCTTGTATACACATGTTAATTAACATATGTTAAAGTGTTTCTCTGTTTAACTTAATGTTTAAATCTGCATTATAGATATTGCACCAGGAATGAGCAGACCAAGAGTTCACACTAAAATGTGAAATAAGGATAAAGGGTTAATGAGTTAATGCTATTCATTTCTTACTGCAGATGACTGAATCTATAAATATGGTATTTTAAACATCAGTCAGTGGAAGAAATATTTGGGAGCGGGAAGTGTCACTGAAATCATATCTTAATGGTGATCTACTCCTTCAAATATGTATTTATGAATCACTTGTTATTTTCAAGGTATATGGAGATATACAAGACAAGACCCTTCTTATCAAAATACTTAGAATCTTGGAACAGACATGGTATATATAAAAAGATCCCTGAGGGAGCATAAGGCACATATGTCTGTGTATGTGTATGTGCACATGTTCATATGTATGTATACATATACACATGCACATACATACTAATACACACGTATGTGTATAGTATACGCATGTATATGTAGTTGTACATGTATTTGTGAGTACATGTCTACTTATATTTATGTGCATATGTGTCTACGTGTATGTTTGTATGTGTGTATATATGGATGTGTACATTTACTTTTGGATAGATAGATAGATAGATAGATAGATAGATAGATAGATAGATAGATAGATAGACGGATGGATGCATAGGTAGATAGATACACAAACAGACAGAGAGACAGATAGGGAGATAGATAGACAGAGAGACAGAGAGACAGAGAGACATACAGACAGACAGACAGACAGACAGACAGACAGACAGACAGATAGATAGATAGATAGATAGATAGATAGATAGATGTGCTAGTTAACAAATTCCTGCTATAATTTTCATGATCTAGTAATTCAAGGATGGGAGAAATGTCTGTTGGATAAAGTCATCTGAAAATGTCACACAGAGGAAAGAATAAAGTTTAGACAGGGCTTGAGAGAATGAGGAGATTCTGATCATCAAAGATGATTAGGGAAAATTTTCCAGGCAGGAAGAAAACCATCAGCAAAGATTAAAAAGGTTAAAAAGTCAAGATACGTAAGGCCAGTACTAGTTCAAGAAATTAGTATTGCATTCTATTTTTTTCTATTTCATATCTTATATAAAAGCTATGGCTTCTGCTTTTATGAGAGTACCATCTTCGAAAGTGAAAATATTAGCTGTGGAATGGTGTTATAGATGGTGTTTATGAGATTAAGGGTGATTTTAAAAGTTTTACTGGATGACTTTTCATGGATACATATTTTCATCAAAATATCCAAGAAAGATAGTCACAAGATATTAGTACATTACAAGACAAGCAGTAAATATTGGACCAATACTAGATAATCTAATCAACACCAGCCTCCTCCCTTTTTATTTTTCTGAGATGGAAACTGAAGCCTAGGAAAGAAAGTTATTTGCTGGTTCTGTATTCAATATTTCCACAGGCAGAAGAAATTCACAAAATGGAAAGAAACAATGTTACATTTGTGTTGGAATTCGTTCTCCTGGGATTTTCTGACCTTCCTAACCTCCAAAGACTTCTATTTGGAATTTTTCTGGTCATCTATATGAGTATACTTATCGGAAATGGCCTCCTCATTGTCATAACTAAAACTAATTCTGCTCTCCAAACTCCCATGTATTTTTTCCTTGGGAACTTTTCCTTCTTGGAAATCTGTTACACATCAGTCACTCTCCCAAAAATGCTCAGAGACCTTTGGACTCAGAAGGGAAATATTTCATTTTTGTCCTGTGCTCTACAAACTTGTTTCCTTTATATTCTGGGGGCAGCAGAGTGCTTGCTCCTGGCTGTGATGGCTTATGACCGTTTTGTGGCCATCTGTAAGCCTCTCTATTATACTCTCATCATGAATCCCAAGGTGTGTGTCCAGCTGGTGATTGCCTCCTGGATCACTGGGATGCCTGTCCTGATAGGAGTTACATACCAAATTTTCTCTCTGATCTTCTGTGGTTCCAACAAACTAAATCATATTTTCTGTGAAGCTCCACCATTACTGGAGGTGGCCTGTGGGGACACATATCAGAAAGAGCTCTCTGTCCATGTTGTTGCTCTGTTTTTTGTCATGATTCCCTTTCTGTTGATACTCATGTCCCATGTCAAAATCATTACAACAATCTTGAAGCTGCCATCAAACTCAGGGAAATCCAGAGCATTCTCTACTTGTTCTTCCCACCTCATGGTTGTAGGCTTATTCTGTGGATCTGGTAGTATTGTGTATTTGAGACCCAAATCCAGTCATTCAGTCAAATCAGACAAAGTCTTCTCCCTTTTCTATACTATTATGACTCCAGTGTTTAATCCCATGATATACAGCCTGAGGAATAAGGATGTAATACTCGCACTGTGAAAACTCTTCAGAAAATGATAAAATTCATGAAGCAAATAGTCAAATCTTATGCACACACCCATATACACCCCCCATACACACACACACACACACACACACACATATATATACAAGCATACATATATACACACATACATACACACACTCTCTCTATATAAACATATGTGTGTATATATATGACAAAAAGACAAAAAGAAGAAAACATATATATATATATATGTTTTCTTCTTTTTGTCTTATTGGTGCTAAATAAATCGATCCCTCTTCTTTTGTAAGATATTGATAACATACTTGAAATAAAGAACTAGAGATTATATTTTAAAATACCCCAAACCTGCCTAAAATTTCAAATTCATTTTGCTAGACTTTAACTGGTTCATGAAGCTGTCCTTTATTTCTTGGGGTGACTTGAAACATCGAGTGTAACGTTAATATATTTTGTCTTCTTATCCTAACAAAATTAAAATTTATTCCTTTTCCTCAAAATGTACCTTTAAGTACAGGTCATTTTAACTATGTATGTATGTGTGCATGTTCAATTCAATTAGCATTTTTAAGTGCCTGCTATGGGTCAAGAATTGTGCTAAGTGCTGGGAACCCAAATGAGAAAAAAGAAGACAATTTTTCCCCTCAGAGGGTTTACAAACTAATGCAGAAGGAAAACATAAATGGAAGCTAAAGTTGGGTTAGGGAAGTGTGCGTCAAGGATTGCCCAGTTCTTGATGCTCCATGGAGTCCAAAACAAGCAATTCTGTTCTTAGGGAAAGGAGAGAGAGAGAGAGAGAGAGAGAGAGAGAGAGAGAGAGAGAGAGAGAGAGAGAGAGAGAGAGAGAGAGAGAGAGAGAGAGACAGACAGACAGACAGACAGACAGACAGACAGACAGACAGACAGACAGAGACAGAGATGGATAGAGACAGAGAGAGACAGAGAAGAGACAGAGAGACAAAGAGAGACAGAGAGACAGAGACAGATTCAGAAAGAGATAAGAGATACAGAGAAAAACAGAGACAGATTGATAGAGAGGAATGAGAGATAATACTTTGTTTTTAAGCTAAGTTAAAAGACCTTATATCCAATCACATGATGCTAACAAATATTTTTGGGTAATTATGCTGTTTCAGAGCAAATAATTTGCTATTTCCATTTAACATTACTCTGTTCCCACATGACTAAAAATTATGTGAAAGAATGGAACAATTAAAGAAGGGATGCTGTCTGTGCTGCTCAGCAAGCTAGGATAGAAATAAAGTGCTGAAAACATAGGACTTACACTTTTAAAGGATGATGAGTATACCTGCTCCAACAACCATTCTCAGTCATGGAGAGTTAAGGTAATTTCAATTTGAATCTATGAAACAAACTTCCTGAATTATAAAACAGAGAAAAATAAAACAGATAAACAAGCTAATAGAATTAATATTCTTTAATAAATATTGAGATATTTCCCACCATAAAATCTGTGCAAAGATTAAACAATCTAAGAACAGTAATGATTAAATCAGCAAGACCAAGAGGAAAAATCCGCCCTGTGATTCAAGGACTGTTAGTTACTTGAATTTTAGGAGTATAATTTATATGATTAATATGATTAAAAACACATGCTTACATAAATAGGTTTTTGGCAAAAAACAGAAAACCCTTTGACAAAATATAGCAGTAATCTGTGATCAAAAGCTGTTAAAATTAAAGTCAAGTTATTGATTAATACAATGTGCAAATAAAATCTTGCAGTATCTATTCAAACTCAGAAAAAGATAATATCATAATAATGGAAGACTGAAAAAATATTTTCTCAAATAGTGAGTGTATGTTATTAAACAATCACAAATTAGGAAATTTAAAATTACCATTACAAGAAAAAAAGATATTATGTATGCAATGTAATAAAATAAGTTCATTGAGGGGAGAAGGTTTCATTAAATAGCTTAGATAAAATTGTGATATGTAGAATATTTTAGAGACTGACAGAAATATGTATACCTAGACCATTACAAAAAAGAGACAAAGCTCAGTTCTGATCATGTCACACCTTTCCAACATTCAAGAAATTCTCCTGCCTTCTTTTTACATCCTAGGATGCAATAAAAAAGAATTGTACTAGATCTTAAGCCTTCATAACCTGGCCCCTTCCTACTTTTCTATTCTTCTGATACTTTTTTCTCTCCCAAGGGATACACACACGCGCGCGCACACACACACACACACACACACACACACACCTTAATATACATACATGCATTTATATACACACATGCATGTATACAAACATTTCAAAGAACACCAGGTGCTGGTCAAAACATTACAATAATTATATGAAACAATTTTGGGATTTAGATATGGCACATATCATGCAGAAGGTGAGTGCAAAGCATTGTTATGATGCCAACCTTAGGGCTTGCTTGCTTGCTGGGCATTAGCTCTGAAAAACAGTGTCTCCTGATATATGCCAAAGTATTCAATAGTGTCATTCATTTTTTAACTTGTGACAACTCCTCTAATCAGCAATGCTATATCATCATACTTATTTGTAGTATTTTGTGAATGTAGAATCTTTTGCTCAGATATGAAGGCATTATTTTCTATTATTAACAATGCTAGTAAACATCAAAGCAAGAAATGTAACCAATATCTCTTGACTCTAATCTCAGGGATCACTTCACTATACCATGCAGCCACTTTAATGGATATTTGGTGTACCCTCAAGTTAGAGTCAGACTTGGCTCTTTATCAAAAGTAGAAAAGTGACCTGAGACAGGAGCTATCCCTACGGGGTAGAGAAGAACAGAAATCCTTTAAGCACTCTAAATGCTGTGAAGACGAAGGACACTTTGGAAGTAGTTCCATCTTTGTTACATGATTGGGTTGGGGAGTGCAGACGGAGTTATAAATACAGGTACAAATGTTTGACAGATGATGACGAAAGAGAGACAGAGTCAGAGTCAGACAGACAACCCGTGAGAAAGAGACAGAGAGAAAATATTCATCACATTAAGTGCATACTTCAAAGCAAGTTGAATAATATTTCAACTGGAGAAAGGTGAATTTGCATTATCATAGCTTTAGCTACTGTGACTTGAGAGGTTTTCCTTTGTAGTTATCTGTAAGTTCTTACTAGTGGTTAGATTTTTTTGGATCTACTCAGGCATTCAGATCTAATAAAGAAAAGGCAACATTCATATAAATGCATGTTACAAATCCCTTATTTCTGAATAGGTCGATCTTTGCTCAAGTATAGGATTATCTATTCAAATAAGATGACCAGGAAAGCAGTTGGAAATGTAGAAACCTGTACAACAATAAAAAGGAATGTTGATTTTATTGTCACAAATAATAGAACAAGTTGTAACTAGTGACTCAGTGACATAAAGGTCAAGCAGTATTTAGATCATTTCTGCCTTACTGAAGTTGAAGGAAAATACCACCAATAAATAAGATGGATAGATAGATAGACAGATAGATAGATAGGAAGAAAATAACGTCCTAGCACAAAAGAGAAAGAAATTCTTGTAGGTTAAAATATCTAGGACATGACATGAATTCAGTCTTGGAGAAAAGGTAGTGTTTCCTTCATAATGAAAATAATAATAATCATAATGAAAATCACGATTATGACAATGAAACAACAAACCACCATCACAACCACTACCACTACTGCTAGCATTAATACTAAAGTTATTATTAACATTATTATTACTATTATTGTTGTCTAGGAAAAATCTCTGATTTCATTGGAAAAGGGAAATCACAGATAACAAAGCTTTCTCTACTAAAACTATATTCTAATTTCGTTATGGGCTTCACCGAACAGCAGGTATGGCCTGATTTGACCACACAGTCTCACTTTAACTACACCATAGGCCCCCTATATGCAATATCTTAAATATGCCTTACTAGGACAGCAGGCATGTTCATGTGGCAAAATCTTAGTCATTGCCTCCAGCTAGGCACTGCCCCAAGACACAATTCTTATATTTCCCACAAAACCAGCAGATGTGTACATGCACTCAAACACAACCACATGCATCTAATCTCAGACAGGACCATGATACCAGCCAATCAAAAAGAAGTATCACCAGGTTGCATGAGCAGGATGTGGACCCCAATACAATAGAAGGGACTTTCCCTAAGTATAACTTCTGCAGTTATAGAAAAACCCATTTTAGATGAACTTATGACATACAGAGGCTCATTTTAGTATCATTATCATATATAAATTCCACCCAACTGGGTTTATTTCTGTATGCATTTTGGTAAGACACTTTCAAAGTTCTATGAAGCCTAGAACCTGTCCCTTATTACCTAATCCCTTGACAAACCCCTCTTGATTTTTATTATTTATGTATCCTGTTATGTAATTGTATCTTTTGTCCTATAAAAATCCCCCTCTTCCTCTGATAAGTTGCGAGTTTCACTTGGAACACACCCCTCTTCATGAGAAGCATAACTCTCAACAAATGTCTTTGCTTAGGTTGGAGATGGTCTGAGTCTGTGAATTCTCTCAGAATGACCTCCCAACAAGCCATGAAACTGCAAAAATCCTTTGCGATACTCTCTGAGTGAACCCAGAACCCTCCTTGCTCTGTCAAGAACCACAAGGTGGGATGAAGCTGAAAAGGAATTTATGATTGACAAGGACCAGGCGCCTTGAATGGGACACTATATTGATTAATTACTTTTCTCTATTAATATTTAGAATGGACACTTTCTTGTTATGATACTCTCGTATGTATGACATCCCCTTGTTTATGACTGATAGAGACCAGATGCCCTGGGGGCACACTCTTGTTTTATGGAAACTATACTTTTGTCTTACAAAAGACATAGACATCCTGAGTCAGAGGAGAGGAAACACTTCTTCACTCTATGGGTATGTAATCTCCTTCAACTGCCCTTTCTTTGAACTCTTTGCTAAATGAACTCCCCTCAATATTATGCATGCTTGTCTGCCCATTTTGAGAGTAATAAATATGTGCACACAGCCTAACTCTGCTTGTCTTTCTTAGAACAAAATTTTAAAGTAGGCAAAAGGCAGCCTCAGACATTTATTTGTCGTGTGGCCCTGGACCAGTTTCTTAACATTGTTTGGCTCAGTTTCCTAATCCATGAAATGAACTAGGGTAGGAAATGGTAAATTACTCTAGTATCTTTTCCAAAAAAAGCCTCAAATGATTCAGATATGGCTGAAATGACCTGACAACAACAAAGAGGCTCTAGTGGATTAACAGTCACCCAAACCTACAAAATGCTTAGTGACACAGGGGACACCTCTGCTCTAGCCAGCAACCTAGAGAGCTTTGCTACAAATACATTGAGTAGTTTGTGACATTTCAAAATTTCATTAACAGTAAATGCTACAAGAATATGGGATGACCCTTAGGTATGCAGAGAACTGAATCAATTAATCGACATTTATCAAGTGCCTACTATGTCCCAGATAGGTGGCATAATGGAAAAGAGAAAGGCAATCAAAACTCTTGAAGGTAACTAACTACTTGAAGATTTGGAGGGCATAGGCTTAGAGAAAAGATTTTTAAGTAAATGGGCAAATAGTGGCCAAGAGGTAGATAAAAGTAAATAATGAACTGTATGATAAAGGTTTTGGGGAAAAAAACTTACAATTTGGACAATAACTTCTCTATGGACTGCAGGAACCTATTTTTCAAAGAGTGAGGCATAACATCAAAAGAGAGTCATGGGAGAAGATCTATGAGGCAGTAGCAACAACAACAAAAATTATTTAGAAAGAAAAATAAAAATAGGTGTAAGCACTTCAATTCCATGAAGAATAAAGACTAGTAAAAAAGATGAAAGAAAAGTAGAATGAACCCAATAATAAACACGTAGACTATACAGAAAAGGAAAATAAACAATGAAGAGAATAAGAGAACAATTCTTTTTTTTCCTAAAACGAGGTTCAGAAATGAAGTTTTGAAAACTAATAAACAAAGCCAATGCGAGGGGAAGTGAAGAAGGGGAATTCTGTTAAAATATTAAAATGAGGAAGAAAAAAACTTAAAGAATTAGATAACAAGATAAAAGTAAGAGGCTGAGCCAAGATGGCAGAGTAGAAAGACACATATACACTAGCTCTTCCCCTAGAGCCCATAAAATACCTGTAAATAAAGACTCTCAACAAATTCTAGAACAGGAGAAACAACAGAACAATGGAGTGGAGGAGATTTCCAGTCCAGGGTGACCTGAAAGGTCTGTCGCACTGGATGCAAAGCAGAACCTAGCCCAGCCTTGGCCACTGGGACTGGGCTGGGAGAAGGACCAGAGCAGGCCTCCCAGGAGGAATCCCCAGCATCAATAGTGGCAGTTTACAGATCCCTCAGCCCACAGGTGTCAAAGGTCAGAGACAGGGTTTTTTCAGCTGACGAAAGAGGGAGCAGGCTCATAGCTCTGGCTTCAGGTGGGACAGACAGAGTTCAGATAGGGCTACTGCAGCCCCCACAGCAGCCCACATCCATTGTTGGATCGTAAAACCCCTGGGGGAACTGAGCAGCTGATTTTTACCTCAGTCTTGTGTGACAGCCCTGCCCCCACCTAATACTCCTGGAGGAATTGAGTAGTTTATCTTTATCTCACACTGAATTGTGGCCCTGCCCTTGCCTAAAGCCCCTGGGGGAATTGAGCGTCTTATCTGAATCTTAGCCCCCAGTGATGGCTTGGTGGAACTGGAGGACAGGTGGTTGTGGAGAGGAAACTCTACTACTGACAGATTCTGGGCACAAAAGTTTCTGGTTGTTCCCAGACCAGTGTACACACTTGATTGTACCACCTTGGAGGAAATGAGATGTTACAGATCCCCAGAGTATACCCTACTCTTGACAAAGGACCCAAAAGTCAAGTAGGTGGTTGGGAAAATGTCCACAAAAGGGAAAAAAATAAGACTATGGAAGGTTACTTTCTTGGTGAACAGATATCTCCTCCCATCCTTTTGAATGAGTAAGAACAATGCTTACCATCAGGGAAAGACACAAAAGTCAAGGCTTCTGTATCCCAAACATCCAAAATAAATATTCAATGATCTCAGGCCATGGAAGAGCTCAAAAAGTATTTTGAAAATCAAATAAGACAGGTGGAGGAAAAATTGGGAAGAGAAATGAGAGAGATGCAAGGAAAGCATGAAAAGCAAGTCAACAACTTGCTAAAGGAGACCCAAAAAATGCTGAAGAAAATAACTCCTTTAAAAATAGGCTAACTTGGGGCGGAGCCAAGATGGCAGAGCAGAAACACACAAATAAGCTAGCTCTGAAACCACAGCCCATAAAATATCTGTAAAAAAGAACTGCCAATAAATTCTGGAGCAGCAGAAGCCACAGAACAGCAGAACGGACGAGATTTCTGTTCCAGAGAGCCTGAAAACCTCTCGCAAAAGGTTCTTCTCACTGCGGACGCAGAGCAGAGCCCAGCCCTGCATTGGCCACCTGGCGCCGAGAGGAGCAGATCCAAATGGGGAGCAGATCCGAGCAAGCTTCAGGGACAGAATCTCCAGCGGCCACGCGGGTCCCTCCACCCACAGGTGACAAGGGTCGGTGAGAGGGTCCCTTTGGCGGGTCGAGAGGAGAGTGGGGTTCCCCCATAACTCAGGCACCCTCGGGAGGCAGCAGCGGAGGTGGGAGCAGACAGGGGCTCCCCAAGCAGGCAGGAGCCTGGATCCATTGCTGAAGGTTTCTGCATAAACCCCCTGAGGGAACTGAGCCCGTGAGGCAGCCCTGCCCCTACTTGAGCACCTGAACTTGACATCACACTGAATAGCAGCCCCACCCCCGCGGGAGCCCTGAGGCGGGGAAGCAGCATTTGAATCTCAGACCCCAAGTGCTGGCTGGGCGGATCTGGAGGCGAAGTGGGTGTGAAGAGGATATTCAGAAGTCAAGTAACTGGCTGGGAAAATGCCCAGAAAAGGGAAAAAACCCAAGACTACAAAAGGTTACTTTCTTGGTGAACAGGTTTCTCCTCCCTTCCTTTTTGATGAGGAAGAACAATGCTCACCATCAGGGAAAGACACAGAAGTCAAGGCTTCTGTATCCCAGCCCACTCAATGGGCTCAGACCACGGAAGAGCTCAAAAAGAGCTCAAAAAATTTTGAAAATCATGTTAGAGAGGTGGAGGAAAAACTGGGAAGAGCAATAAAAGACATGCAAGCAAAGTATGAACAGCAGGTCAGCACCCTGCTAAAGGAGACCCCAAAAAATGCTGAAGTAAATAACACCCTGAAAAATAGGCTAACTCCATTGGCAAAAGAGGTTCAAAAAGCCAATGAGGAGAAGAATGCTTTCAAAAGCAGAATTAGCCAAATGGAAAAGGAGATTCAAAAGCTCACCGAAGAAAATAGTTCTTTCAAAATTAGAATGGAACAGATGGAGGCTAATGAGTTTATGAGAAACCAAAAAATCACAAAACAAAACCAAAAGAATGAAAAAATGGAAGATAATGTGAAATATCTCATTGGAAAAACAACTGACCTGGAAGATAGATCCAGGAGAGCCCATTTAAAAATGATGGGCCTACCTGAAAGCCATGATGCAAAAAAGAGCCTAGACATCATCTTTCATGAAATTATCAAGGAAAACTGCCCTAATATTCTAGAACCAGAGGGTAAAATAAATATTGAAAGAATCCACCGATCACCACCTGAAAAAGATCCAAAAAGAGAAACTCCTAGGAACATTGTGGCCAAATTCCAGAGTTCCCAGGTCAAGGAGAAAATATTGCAAGCAGCTAGAAAGAAACAATTCAAGTATTGTGGAAATACAATCAGGATAACACAAGATCTAGCAGCTTCCACATTAAGGGATTGAAGGGCATGGAATAGGATATTCCAGAAGTCAAAGGAACTAGGACTAAAACCAAGAATCACCTACCCAGAAAAACTGAGTATAATACTTCAGGGGAAAAATTGGTCTTTCCATGAAATAGAGGACTTTCAAGCATTCTTGATGAAAAGACCAGAGGTGAAAAGAAAATTTGACTTTCAGACACAAGAATGAAGAGAAGCATGAAAAGGTAAACAGCAAAGAGAAGTCGTAAGGGACTTACAAAAGATGAACTGTTTACATTCCTACATGGAAAAACAATATTTGTAACTCTTGAAACTATTCAGTATCTGGGTACTGGGTGGGATTACACACACACACACACACACACATGCACACGCACAGGCACACACACATAGAGACCGAGTGCACAGAGTGAATTGAAGAGGATGGGATCATATCTTAAAAAAATGAAATCCAGCAGTGAGAGAGAAATATATTGGGAGGAGAAAGGGAGACATGGAATGGGGCAAATTATCTCTCATAAAAGAGGCAAGCAAAAGACTTTTTTAGTTTAGGGAAAAAGAGGGGAGGGGAGAGAAAAACGTGAAGTTTACTCTCATCACATTCCACTAAAGGAAGGAATAAAATGCACACTCATTTTGGTATGAAAACCTATCTTACAATACAAGAAAGTGGGGGATAAGGGGATAAACAGGGTTGGGGGGACGATGGAAGGGAGGGCATGGGGAAGATGGAGCAATTTGAGGTCGACACTCATGGGGAGGGATAGGATCAAAAGAGAGAACAGAAGTTATTGGGGGCAGGATAGGATGGGGGGAAATATAATTAGTTCTTACACAACACTACTATTATGGAAGTCATTTGCAAAACTACACAGATTTGGCCTATATTGAATTGCTTGCCTTCCAAAGGGAGGGGGGGTGGGGAGGGAGGGAGGAAAAGAAGTTGGAACTCAAAGTTTTAGGAATAACTGTCGAGTACTGTTCTTGCTGCTAGGAAATAAGAAATACCGTAAAGGGGTATAGAAAGTTATTTGACCCTACAGGACAGAGGAGAGGATGGAGACAAGGGCAGAGAGGAATGATAGAGGAGAGAGCAGATTGGTGATGGGGTCAATTGGAATGCTAGGTGTTTTGGGATGGGGGGAGGGGACAAGGGGGGAGAAAATGTGGAACCCAAAATTCTGTGAAAATGAATGTTGAAAGTTAAGTAAATAAATTAATTAATAAAAAAAATAAATTCATCTTAGAAAAACTTAAAAAAAAAAGAAAGAATTATGTTCTTCAATGAGCTTTTGAACTTTCTTTTCCTTTTGGCTAATTCTACTCTTTAAAGCATTATTCTCCTCATTGACTTTTTGGGCCTCTTTTCCCATTTAAGTTAGTCTGTTTTTTATGGTGTTAATTTCTTCAGCATTTTTTGTCTTATTTAGCAAATTGTTGACTCTTTTTCACGATTCTCTTGCATCGCTCTTATTTCTCTTCCCAATTTTTCCTGCACCTCTCTTACTTGACTTTCAAAATATTTTTGAACTCTTCCATGGCCTGAGACCATTGCATATTTATTTTGGAGATTTGGGATGGAGAAACTTTGATTTTTAGGTCTTCCCCTGATGGTATGCATTGTTCCCCCCTCATCCAAAAGGATGGAAGAAAATACCTGCTCACCAAGAAAGTAAACTTTTATTGTCTCATTCTTTTTGCCTTTTTTGGGAATTTTCCCAGCCAGTTTCTTGACTTCTGAATTCTTTGTGAAGGGCAGGGTGTGCTCAGGGGACCTGTAAGTTCTCAGTTCCTGCAAGGTGGTGCAATCAAGGGAGAGGAGTTTACTTCTCTCCTGACCTTAGCTCTTGTCTGTGTTCAGGATTCCCCCTCTATAGCCTCCAGTAGCTCCACCACAGCATCCAACACTCCTCACCCCAGGGCTGCCAATCAGCGATGAGATCTAAATGAGCTGCTCAATTGCCCCAGGGGCTTAAGGCCAGGGTTTCAATAATGAAAGGTGCAAGTGCCTGGGGCTAGGACTGATGTGTTCCTTTCTTACCCAAGTGAAGAGCTTTCTCACTGACCTTTGAAGCTGTCTTTGGTGTTTTTGAGTTGAGGAATCTGGGACCCACGGTTGCTGTTCATGGAGCCTTGAAGACCACTGCGTTTCTTTCCTTGCCACAGCATGGCCCGTGCTGTGCTGCACTACGCTCTGCACCAGGCATGATAGACCTTTCCTGTAGGCCTTCCAGGCTGCCTTGACCTGGAAATCTCTTTCATTCTATCGTTTTGTGACTTCTGCTGCTCTAAAATTTGTTTACAGTCTTTTTTACAGGTATTTTATGAGTTGTGGGATTAGAGCTTCTAGAAGTGCGTCATTCTACCTCCATTAAACTTCTTAAAAATATAATCTTGAATATAGACATTCTTCATCAGTTTAGTTGTATTATGTGGATTTCAACAAAACCTTTCTCAGAGATTATGATTAATACACACACACACGTACAATGTGATTATTTCATTGTGATTTTCCCCCCAAATATTCTTTATGAATACTGAAAAATGAAATGACCAAATATCAAATATAATGATATTTCTTGATGTCTTTGAATGTATGTTAAAAGCACTTCTTCTACAATTTCATTTATTTGCCCCTCCTTATGGAATATATGGGCCTAAGATAATGTCTAGTACATAGTAATTATTTAATAAATTTCGTTGACTTATTGATCCTCCCACTTAGTTGAAAAGTCCTTTTGTCTTAGTGTTTTGTTTGCTGTAAGTTTATGTCAAGATTGATATAATTCAATTCCTCTAATCACCTGCCCACTTCAGTAACATTCATAGATGGTATTTTAATAAAACCTGTTTCCTTTTTTATCATTGTGTAAGAGTCCCTGGAGACATACAAGGAAATCTCAAAGGACTGAAGGTTATTTTGCATTTTGGTATAGTCAAACAACTTATCACCAGGTGCCCATTCTGCCCATAAGGACCTATCTTTGTCAATACACAGAAAATCTGATGCTGAGAAAACAATCACAATTTATTACTGGTGCCATTTTGAAATTTTTTTTCTATCAAGTAGAGGGAGATTGCATTCAATTGGTATAGAATTCACCCTCCCAGCGTCATCTTTATTATAGTATTGTTGCCTGTTGAGTATCAGTATTTAGGGATAATGGGAACACAGAGTAAACAAGATCCAGATGTAGAAGCAAAAAATATTATTAAATTCCAAACACAAGATTATGGGTATGGAAGAGGTTATAATTCTAAGAGGAGTGGGCCAGATATATCCAAATTTCTTAGCATTGTGAATTTGATTTAAGTTGAGGTATCATTAAGTTAACTAATATCATTTATTTTTGTGTGAAACTGAGTTCTTCATGTGAGAATGAGTTCAACAATTGCACTTTGTACAGCATACAATGTTGTACAAGATGGTATGAAATGGTCACAATGGGATAGCAATTGGATCTTATTCACTATTTGAGGAGAAATCTTCTAATGGATTCAGGCAGAGGTCACTAAATGTATGAAAATGAAAAAAAAAACACTTTTTATAGTGGGGAACATCATAATCGTTGTCACTTCTTTTTTCATGACCATAAGACTTTCACTGAAAGGAGTGCGATATTTCCTGTACCAGAAGAAGAGGCAGCTCTTTTGTACCTCTATGCAGGAGACTCACATAATTATGTATTCACTCCACCAATCCCATACTCACATTGTATACTCTCCTCTCTTCTACCTCATAAATTTTCCCTCTTTCTTTAAATTCAATTTAACATTCTCTTTTATGTCTAGGCTTTCATATTTTCCACAACTGTAATGACCTCCTTTACTAGACACCTCCATTTAATTTTGCATCTATTTCATGTAAATATACTTATATATGTCCATGATATCTCCACAAAAAAATGGGAACTCCTTGATAACAGGTATTATTTTCTTTTTTAATTTGTCTTTTTATTTGTATCCCTAGTGCCTGACACAATGATACACATATTAGAAGCTCGATAGATACTAATTGTTTCGTGGGTTGGTTCATCCTTAACATATGTCTCCAAACAAAGTATCACAGTCAACTGCTGAATGTACAACTATTGTAAAGGTGTCAGGTGTACTTTGTGACGTCAGCAATATCTTTCAAATCTGAAATATACTGATTCCTTAATTGCTTTCGACAATTTTCTGAAGAGTTTTGCATATACACTGCTTATTTCTAGGACTTTTTATATTGATAGG
Organism: Notamacropus eugenii; assembly: GCF_028372415.1. Classification (NCBI taxonomy): domain Eukaryota; kingdom Metazoa; phylum Chordata; class Mammalia; order Diprotodontia; family Macropodidae; genus Notamacropus; species Notamacropus eugenii. Next base: position 3,035,766 of record NC_092880.1, read on the forward strand.
AAAAATCCTTTTTATATTGTTGTGTGGATCATGTTACGTAGTTATCGCTCTCATTATACTTACGTGTTGCATTTTGAGAGACACTGATGGACTTTTGCCTGCTTTAGCTATTCTAGTCCTATTTGGTAGTATCCATGTGTTGGAAGATAGTAGAATAACACATCATTAGGTGCCAAAATAGATGATTTTCAATGTTTTGTAGCACTGTCTCTCTCTAATCACCCAGTCAATCTTCTTATCACTTCCAATAAGAAACACAAAATCCTGAAGAAGTAGTATGTGGTTGTCTGAGCATTAGACTAAATAAGAGCTAAGGAAGGAACAAAGTTCAGAGGTAATTTAATCTGCACACTTGAACTGGAATTCAGCTTATGTGAATTTTGGAAAATTTACAAAATCCAATTCAATTAAGCAAATATGAACTTAGTGCAACAAACTATGTTAGACTTTAGGGTAAAAAAATAAAATTTCTCAGTCTTCCTGGAACTTACATCTTCTGATGTCACAATGTTTGCACTATTAAGTAGATGGAAAATTATTTGATTCAGTGTCCTCATATTGCTCAGTGAGTACATAGTATTTGAATTACTAAGTAGTTAGAAAAAAATGAGCAAGGGAAGAATATAAATACTAGGGCTATCAAAGAATCTTTCATAAAAAGGGGTCTTAAAGGAAGATAAAAAATCTGAGAATTATCATTTAGGAGGAAAAACATACCCTGAATGAGGGGCACCTTATGGGAATAGAAAGAGGCAAGAGGTAAAAATAATGAGCAAAGCAACACTCTAGGCTTAGAAATATGAAGAAAAAATTGCGACATTTTTCTCCTATCCTTCAGAAAAAAACGGTTTGGGTGACATCATTTTTTCTAAGAATATTGTACAACATTAGTGTTTAATATGTAGAGATTTAGTTTGACCTTTCCTTTCAAAAGAGAAGACAAAAATCATTATTGCAATATTAAAATGTTAACGTTCCTTTTTCGTGGTCAATCATCACAAGTGAGAGCAAGTTTCAATGGTAACTTTTTTTCCAGAAACACTTGAGATTATTAACTGGGAATGATAACTTATTTAAGGAGAGAAGAGAAGAGTGATGGAAAGTTTCGATAGCCATTACATGATAAGTATACAGACAACTGACCTTTCAAAATTCCACTATTTGGCTTATTGTATTACTCAAGTTTGAAAGAATTTTTTCATTGCAGCAATGACATCCTCGTTTCTCAGGCTGTACATTAGGGGGTTAAACATAGGAGTGACAATGGTATAAAAAAGAGCAAGTATTTTGTCTGTTCCTTCTGCATGGATAGATTTTGATCGTAAATTCATGATGATAGCTGATCCAAAGAATAAAGCCACAACTGTGAGATGAGAGGAGCATGTGGAGAAAGCTTTGGATCTCCCAGTGGCAGATGGTAGCTTCAGGATTGTGGAAATGATTTTGACATAGGATGCAATTATCAACAGAAAAGGAACCATGGCAAAGAGTACAGCATCTGCATAGACAGAGAATTCATTCAGAGAGATGTCTCCGCAGGCCACCTTAAATAAAGGATGGATATCACAGAAAACATGATTGAGTTTGTTAGAACCACAGAAGGATAGAGAGAAAATTTGATATGTTTGTCCAATCTGGACTGGGACCCCACTGACCCAAGAGGCAACCACCAGTTGAACACATACCCTGTGGTTCATGATTAGAGGATAATTCAGAGGGTTACAAATGGCTACATAACGGTCATAGGCCATTACACCCAGAAGAGGGCACTCAGTGTCTCCCAAAATGAGAAGGAAGCCAAGTTGTACAGTGCAGGCCAACAGAGAAATATTTCTTTTCTGGGTCCAAAGATTCATCAGCATTCTGGGGAGAGTGACTGATGTATAACAGATTTCCAAGAAGGAAAAATTCCCAAGAAAAAAAGACATGGGAGTCTGGAGAGCTGGATCAACCTTGGTTATGATAATGATGAGGCCATTTCCTATCAGGACACTCATGTGTCCCTTGGCGACTGGGAAAATCAGAAAATCCAAGGAGAATGAATTCCACCATACCAGTAAGATTTGTAACTGTCATTGTTTTCTATGTATCGAATCTGTGACAATCATGAATTCAGAAATGGTAAGCAATTATCCCACTCAATACTTCAGTTCCCTCTTCTGTAAAATGAGTAATTTAGATTAGAGGATGATTAGTGTCCCTTCTAAGCCTGGTATTCTATAGTTTTAGCTTCTTTATAATTGTGACAATCTATATCTTATTATGTAAAATTACTTTCAGATCTAATATTGGTCAATATTTTACACCTCCATCCAGCAATTATTACATTACATATGCTACATTGGAAGATACTTTACAAATGATAATATTATATCTTTTTGCTACAAAGTTGCTTCTAATTCAAAATTCCATGACTTCATAAGTCTAGAAGATTTGACATAAACCAGAAATTAGAATGCAGTAAATCTTCTAAAGTCATAGTAAATCACAGTAATTCTAATGAGTAGAAGCACATATCTAACATTTATTTTTTCATAGAACATTAAATTCTAAGTTAATCATATTTTATGATGGGTAAGAGTTGGTGCTAAAGGAAATATAATGATTTCCATACTCTGATTGGCATTGAGTCAAGTATTTCTCTAACTTTGTTCATGCAATTATTTCTACCTAAGATTTTTCCCCTTACTCTTCATTATTTATCAGAATCTTTCTGTCATATCTAAGGTCAACTGAATTTTATTTTTCCCTCTAGTTTTCCCAGGCCGCTACATCCCCACAATGACCTCTACCTTCCTTACATCCTTAGGATCATTGTCTATGTTTTTGTAATTGCCATTTTCAGGGCATCCTAAGAGCTTTTGTGTGGTTTTAGGGTTCAATATCTTAAAAACACACTAAGACTACTGGACACCCTACATTATATTCTGTCACATTGATTTAGTTATTTTATTACATTTATACTTTCTGTGTCTCCAGCGTAATCTTTAAAGGAAAGGATCCCGTCACATATCCTTTTCTTAGACTTGCACTCTCACCTGTAGAAAACAATAGTACATTATTTATCTATTAGTTTGTGAAATGCATGATTTTAGACACAGTCGACGAACTTTATGTCCCAAAATACTTGATTGATGCTTCAAACACCACTATTGAAGTATATTTATTTGGATTAAGAAATTGTTCACCTTCAAAAGTCTCTAAAAGATGAGTCACACTGAGCCACTCTCAGTCAGTAATACTTTATTTTGTGTTCTTTATCATATACTTTCTCATGCGATAGCTATTTGGGAGTGGCTCACAGAGAGAAAGGCATAAGCAAATAGATATATTACAATGGTTAGCATGGGGTTACTGCTTGGTGTAAAATACTACCCACAAAGGACTGGCCAAGGTTTATACCTCTGGACAAGGTAAGCCAGAGAGCAACAGATAAGATGTTCGTAGACAATCTGGAAGTTACCGATAAAAGTTATATATAAAGGGGAATTAATTAGTTCTATACAAGAAACAATGCACCTTCTTTGCAATACTGAAGATCATTGTTGTAATGTTTTCCCTCCATCATGGCTAGTCTGGTCAGAGATACCAGAAAATGACTTATTTCTATTTTTATGTCTACAATCTACCTCACCCCAGAGTCCTTCTTAAATGTTTTCCTTAAGTAGATGAGGCAGTCCAGTATTGTGTGTTAGAAAGAAAGCTGGAATGGATTTCAGGTGAACCTATGTTCCGACAACAGTCTGTGAGATCTGGGGCAAGCCATTTAATTTCTCTGTGCTTTGCTTCATTTGTTATCTGGAAAACTAAAGCAGTCATTTCTTCCCTAACTGGCTCAAACATTTCAATGAAGATACTCAGTTCTAGAATAGAATTTTCACATAGCCTACATTTTAACATATTTTCCATAACGGTAGCATTAGGTACTTAGCTAAATGTTTGTTGAAGTATAGATATATGATTTCTACATCACTCAACAGATTTGGTATATTATTAAGTTCTGAAAATGGATATGAGGTTAGCCTGACCGGGCTTGCTATTCATTTAGCCTGACACTGTAATTATGAAATGTTCTCCAATAATTCTCCTTTAACAATAATTACCATCTTTTTGTCAAGAATCAAACTCAGTAGAGATAACCCAAACACTTATCCATTACTGCCTGATTTCTTTTCTTTATTCTTTTCTGTTTTTACCCATGGTCTTTCAAAATTCGATTACTCAATGATTATCCTTTAGAACTTTCAGTATCCTGGAATATAGGTCATTAAGGATGGGAGATTGTTAGTGTCCTACACTTCTGGCTCCCCAAATATTCATCATTTGAACTACTCATTAGTCATTTTTTATTTTTGTTGCCAAAGTTTCTTTTCATTATAAAAGATAAGTGAAGATAAATCAGAGGTGAATAGGCAAATTTTTCTATTTTCATCCTTATAACAAACTCCACAAGTGATCCTACCCTTCTTGATAACTAAGAGCCTTTTGAGTATAATTGTCCTATTTTATGATTTTAATAAGCATACTTTATATTAAATGAAGGTCAAAGGGACTCCCTGATGTAGCTGAGTGACTGAGTAACAAAGGATTCAAATTTAAAGTTAGCAATAGAACCACCTCCCTAAAAAGTTTCAATGATTATCTTGACTGAGATAACAAAGCTAACAATTGGATAAATGACTTACTAATACAATTTCACTATAATATATGTAAAGATTCTATAATATCCAAATAAGGGTATTGCTTATGCGGTAGCTTTTCCTACCAATGGCAAGTGGAAATTGCCTATAGTTTAGTAACTAAATATCAGGGTGTTACCTCAGGCACACAGAGCTTAAATGAATTGTTTAGTCTTCAATGATGTGACAGAGGCCAAGTCTAAATCAAGATTTTCTCTGATTTCAAGATGAGCATTTTATCAGCTACATCAAGATGCCTCTGAGAAAGAGAGAGAGAGAGAGAGAGAGAGAGAGAGAGAGAGAGAGACAGAGAGAGAGAGAGACAGACAGAGAGACAGACAGAGAGAGAGACAGACAGACAGAGAGACAGAGAGAGGATTTTTAGCTATATAAAATAAGAAAATTTCAAATGAATAAAAGAAACATCTGCAATATGAATAGAAAGTCTGAAATTAGAAAATATTTTCATCAGATTTCTTTGATAAAAGTCTTGATTTTAATATACATAAGGAACTCTCCTTAATTATTTTTCACTTATAGAAAAGTTATCTAGTTATATCAATATTTGTAAAAGAAGAAATAGAGTCAATAACCATATTAATACAATATTCCCAATCACTAACAACAAGGATTTTTAAGTATATTATCATTAAAGATTAAGCTTATGATCTGTAAATACAATACAATACAATAGTTCGTGTTGAAGAAAGCTTGGAAACACATACACACACAAAATCCATACTAGTACTTTATTGATGGAACCAGCTTAGTCAAGCCAACAATTTTATAAAACATTTTGGGATTGTGCAATGGGACTGTGCTTCACAGTTCTTTGGCATCTTGAAGAATTTTGGCTGTGGAGTCCACTATTGGCACACATACAATGTAAAATTCAGAAATAAAATTCGACAATATTTTTAACTATTTGTAGTAACACTTTTGTGGCTTAAGAAAAAGCTGGACATAAGGCTCTTCAGCTAATGAATGACTGAACAAATTGTGCTTTCAGAATGTGATGGAATTTATTGTGCCATAGAAATTAGGGTACTTGAGGAATACAGGGAAATGTGGAAAGACTTGAATGAACAAAGGTAGAATAAAGAAAGAATCAAAAGAAACACAGTCACACTGGCAAAAAGAAATTAAAATATGAATAAGGCTAAACAACAATTGATTTCCAATGGAAAGAAATGACTATTTTAAGCCTTTCTCCAGGGAGGACATATTGGGGAGTGTACAGCATATACAGAAATGATGACTGAATAAGAAGCATTAATACAATGAAAAGCAGCAAGGATCGTGAAACTCCTGTCATGTATGCTATGTGAAGTTCATTGAATGGCTGTGCTTCCTGTAATAGGGAGAGTTTATGGGTTTGTTGTTTGTATAATAGGAAGAGAGCTTATTCCACATGAAAATGATATGGATCCCAGGTTCTTATCTATCAGGGCATATTTAGGAAATAGGATTACAGATTTCAAACTGAAGAGAAATTTGAAGTCGTCTACCTCAACCTCATAATTTTACCAAGAGTTCAAATGAGCTGCCCAAAGTCACAGAGATGAGAACCAACCTTTGAACACACATCCGATGATAAGTCCACTATGATTTTTGTGTTATATTGCTGAATCTCCAAATGCTTTACCATCAAATGAAACTTAATTAGGGAAGTAGTGATCTAGAGAATTTGATTCATGGGTAAGTTTTTTGTTTTAATCCCTGATTTTTAGAAGTTTCATAAACTTGAATAGGAACACATTTATTTTCACTTTAATTGGCTCCCTTTGTAATGGTATGATTTTAAAAAAATATACCCTAAACATAATATATTCTGAAAATAAATTTGTGGGACTCCCAAAGGTGTCTATAATTACTTTTTTAAAGTTAAACACTCCTGCTTCAAAATTTTGTGATATCAATTTAAAACTGGTCCAGATTCTGTGGATTAGGTTTTAAGTCTCTGGCCCCTCTGGCCTATTTACTTACAACAAGGTAGTTTATTCAAACAGCAGTTATTATGTACACAATTATTAAGTGGCTATTTATTAAGTATTTATTCCTTCTCAGACATTAATCACCCTAAAGTTGATGTGGAGTATATTCAGGAAAATATATACCTATTTGACTGCATGTATAAATGAATGAAATTAAAAGCCTGGAAAGATAAAGTCCATCTTAATCTGATCTTCCAGTAATTTTAAAACACCTTGGAGTTATAAACTCATAACTAGAAGAGACCACATAGGCCATCTTCTCTATCCCCTTTCTTCTTATTTTGATTGCAAGTTAAGGAAATATGGGTGCATGAACCCTTAAAATAAAAAGAGAATTTTTCATATTTCACTTATTTTTCAGCCATGTTTCTTACTACCTTTACAAAGTATGGATGCATTAAATAAAACTTGCCATTTTTATGTTACTCCTTTTCATCCTTTTTTTACTGCTGAACATAATTTACCTTTGATCAATAAAAGTAACACCACCACAATAGTCAAAAGTTTTATACATTTTGGTGTAATTTTCTATCCATTTTGTTTGAGCTAATAATAATTTCAAAGAAATTAAAATGCCCTTTGAAATAAGATCATGTTTGTTCAAGAGATTCCCATTCATGTGTCCTAAAGATTTCTAATTTTTTATTGAATCTTGATCCCTGATTAGGATCACAGGATTGGGGATCTCAGGTAGCTTATAAGACCATCTGTGATACATGAAAATAGTTTTGATATCTGTGATGCTGAAGCCAAGACAGTAATATAGCTCATACATACCTTTCCCAGATGGAGTAAATTCATAGTTGCCTCTTTCTGTGATGAATATATTATTAAAGTATAAATATAGAACAATTCACTTCCGTAGAACTTTAAGGTACCCAAATTTCTTATATACTTTATCTGATGTTAACTCCACAGGTGATCTTTAAGGTAGGTGCCACAATAGTTATTATTTTCATTTTGCAGATGAGCAAAAAATGATGAAAAAAATGGGTTTGTTATGTGGAAGAAGGATTATAATCTATTCCTGTTTCCCCCATAATGGGAAGTTCGGAACGAGGAGTAATATGTACAAAAAGTAATGTTTGGCTGGATGTCAGTATTTCTGTATGTGGAACGGGGGGGTTACACTGGGTTCCTCTCTTTGGAAGTTTTGCACCAGAGCCTTGATTGTGTTCTGGATTAGAATAGAGGTTCTTTTGTTTTTTTCAGATATGGTTCGACTAAATGTCTTGTTGAGGTCCATAAAAAATGCAAAATTTTGTGAAGTTAAAAAGGATTTGCTCAAACTCACTACTAATAATTGTAAGAGCTGGAAGTTAAACAAGTGCTCTCTTGAATCCACGTTCAACACATTTGCTACCAAATCCTCCAGCCTCTCTCTTAACATTAAACCTTACAGCATCACCAAATTTTCTGAGTGGTATCATTTCCCCCTTCTGAAAAGTTTCCTTGTCTTCACCTCAGAGTTTTTAAAATTGGACTCTTGTTTCTTCTCTTTTCTGTGGGAATAGTTCCTCTCCCATGTCAATTTCTAATGTTTAATGAGAGGCAATTTCTAATGACTCTAAATCAAGCACATTTACATGTATTAATTAGGTAGGGTGACATAATATAAAGAGATCTGGGGATAGAGGACAAAGTTTTACTTCCAGTCCTGGCTCTACCTCATGATAAAGGTCTCGCCAAGTCAATTTCTGCCTCAATTTTTTGTTCTGTAAAGTGAGCAAAATGTAATTGGAAATACTTGCAAAATGCTTTACATATATTAAATTAATTTGATTTCTCTTAATCCCTAAGAAATACATGCTATAATACTATACTCATTTTACACGTGAGGAAACAAACTGAGGGAATTTAAGTGATCTGTCAGGGTGCCATAGGCAGTATATGTCTGAGACGCGATTAAAACGCAATTCTTCCTGAGCACAGCCCTCTACCTACTGTGTCACCTAGATGCATAATGATACTTCTACTTCTTATTAATGAAATAGTGTTAGTAAATGTTTGGAACAACGACAAGGAATTTATTTACCTATCACTTCTCTTCTCGGTAGCCTCTATCAATCTATTATAATATTAAGACAATATTAAGTTACATCGCCCTTTAGCCCTTGGAAGGGTGAATCAATATATTTGAAATATTGAAAGACTGTTGTAGAGACAAGAAATGTGGAATGAGAGACAGAGGTCCTGAGTTTGAATCCAAACTCTAGAATTTAGTATCTATGTTATGTTGGTTAAGTCACTTTCCCTTCACAGAGTTCAGTTTATTCTCTAAAATGAGTACATTGGACTGAATGACATATTGATTCCTTTCTATCTCAAAATTCTATCTTAGTTTTATAAAAATATAATAGCCATAAAGCAACTAGATAAAATAATGAATAGAGCAATGGACCTAAAAGAAGTATAGATCTGAATTCAAAACTGAACTTAGACACTCACTAGATTTGTGACTGCAAACTTAATCTCTGATTGTCTCATCTGTCAAGTGCGACTATAATGACACCTATCTCCCAGGGTTGTTGTGAGACTAAAAGGAGATGCAATTTATTAAGGTTTTTGCAATCTTATAGCACTGTATCAAGGCTAGCTATTAATATCAGAGTGAACTTGGCAATCAGTAGAGAACAGATAGGCAGTGGATTATATGTGACAATATAATGATTTTGTAGGTCTCCTAGTTTTATACCTATATAGTCTGAGTCGCTGTGTCCTTTTCCCTACCCTAAGTACAGACTCTTGTGAATATCTTAATGATCACATTGTAGAGAATGCCTTTACTATACCTCAAAATACTGTCAGAAATAAGCCTTGGAAAACAGGTCAGAGTATGTAACTGCGATGTGAGAACAGAGTCCTTTAATAACTTAGAAGGCCTCCTTTCCAATACTACTGTCACAAATCTATTTCAAAATTTTCCTTGTTTGTAGCCATCACTGAGTTGTTAAAGTTCAGCTTGAATGATGTGAAGAGGTATTGTAGGAAACCACCTAACAAAATTTAAATCACTATAAAATGTAGGGTGTTTTCAGCACTATCGAATGTTTGGTCTTGATCTAGCAAAGTGGTACAGGAGAAAAGCAACATATCTATGGGAAACGCTAGGCTTGGAGATAGGAAGGGAAGCATCAAGATATAAGAGAAAGTGCGGATGAGGATGGTTAAATGAATACGAATTGAGAACAGGCACAGATTTGGAGCAATTGTAAACAAGACACTAGGTTGGCTGCCATGGTGTGGTGAAATTGCAGTATGCCACCTTTCACTCAGGGACGGTCTCTGGAAGTACCAAATGTTAGAGGATAAGACATTGTACATGCCAGGATGTCTTAGGATCAAATGTGTCCTCTCACTACCCTATGTTCTAGGATGCCAATGGATATAAGTTCCTATAAGAATATATTCCAATGATAAAATTTTGTGATAACCTTGGTAGCATGTACACAAATCTGACAGAAAATACAATGAGTGATAAAAACATCTTCTAGGTGATGAGAGAAAAGAAAGACTTAAGAAATCTGATCAATATCATTTAAAAAAAAGACATGATTACAGAGAACCTACGATGTAACATCTCTTGAAAAAGAGAGGATAGATTTAGGGGAGAGAATGAGATTTATCTTTGATTATACATATTGGGTATAATTCTTTTAAAATATTTTAATAACAAAAGGTGGGGCAGAGGAAAAATTGATAATATTTCAAAATAAGATAAAAATTTTAAAAATGAATGGGCTTGGGATTCCAACACTTGGGTATAGATAGTGGTTCCACTAATTAGCACAGGCATCAGCCAATAAAGGTTAATGACCAATAATTCTTAAATCCCTACAATGTGTCAGACATAGTTCAAAGTGCTAAGGATACAAAGAAAGGAACAGAAGAGTCCCTGATTTCAAGAAGCTCAAAATATAATCGTGAAAACAATATGCAAACAGCTTGGCAAAAGAACAAGCTAAATACAGGAAAAATGGAAGGTACTAGAATTAAGAGAGATTGGAAAAAATTTCCTGTTGAAGATAGAATTTTATCTGGGAATTGAAGGAAACCAAAAAGATATGGAGCAGAAATGGAGAGGGAGATTATTTCAGCATTCCAGGATTGAAAGATAGGAAGGGAAAATAGGTGGAACAGAGCATTTTGTTTCAGCTTTTGTATTTATTTGAGGAGAAGCAGTTGGATCATGTTACTGACGTGCAAGGTATATGAAGGTGGGTTGTAAAAAGACACTAGAAGAGAGGGAGAAACGAAGCGCTTTGAATGCCACATAGAGGTACTTATATTTCATCCTGGAGGTGGAGGATGTAATGGAAGAGGGGAAAATGACAACGATTAGACATGCACTTCTGGAAGGTCACTTTGACAGCTGATTTGAGGATGGACTGGACCTGGAACAGATGTATGGCCAGAAGACCTGCCAGTAGTGTATTGCTGCCCACTTGTGAGGTGATCAGCATTTACACAAAAATTGTGACAGGAGAAGAGGGGATAAAATAGGCATGTGTAAATTACGTTATGAAGGTAAAATTGTTGGTCTTTGGCAATAGATTGGATATGGGTGAGAGAAAGTTAAAAATCTGGAATAAAATTTTGGGTTTTAAGCCTGGGTGGTCAGGATGATATAGGTGCCTTTGACAATAATTAGTTAAAATAAGATAAGTGTAATTATGATTTGTGACCCTGAGTCAATCTTCTCACTTGCTGTAATTAGTTTCCTCATCTATAAATGAGATATTCTACTTGATGATTTCTGAAGTCCAGGATAGCTATAAATCTTATGACACAATTCTTTAGTCCTTTCTTTCTATTCCATTTCCTGTTCTCACAATCCATACCTTCATCATCTAAGATCTACACATCACAACCTCCTGATTCTTCCTTGGTCTTTCTTCTCTCTTTCTTTCTAAATCCCATACCTGCCATCAATGAGTCAGTCAAATAGGTCTGGTTTTTGAAGAATCTGTTGAAGACTAGTGTGTGTGTGTGTGTGTGTGTGTGTGTGTGTTTGAATGTGTGCACATGCATGTGTGTGTCCGTACACATATGTGCACATATGTGTATACGTATGCATGAGCACATAGATCTGTGACATAGAAGAGTAAGGGCTGATAATGATATACACCCATCCTACTTACTCCATTCACTGTATTCCCGTAATTTCCAAACAGAAAATCATCACCATTTAGATCCATTACCTTGACATTTTTTCTTTAAAATTGAGTATTATTTAGTATATTTAAGAATTAATGCTTATGAGTGTTTAATTTGATATTCATGTATATATTCACATAATAAATTTGCTATTTGATGTTTATCAATGTAAATTCTATTTTCAACATTTGGGTGCTCTCTTGCAGGAGATTCTATTGTTCATTCTATAAGTAAAGTTTCATCACATGAGTGCCCAGCACAGATGAAATTATCTCATATCTATCTTATGGGAAATTCTGACTTTTTCAAGTTTTGTCCTCTTATTCTTAATCTGCATGTAATGTCAGAAATTTCATTCAAACAATAAAGGTGAGCAATACAGGCTATGCGATACACTATTTCCCATATTCAAAATAAAATCAACACATAGTTTTAAAGATAAAAATATCGAGCCAAGCAATTACCCTTAATATACAGACAATAATAATCATAGAACTTTATTTTTAATTATTAATTTTATTTATTTTCAGTGTTCTACAATCACTAGTGTATACCTGAGATTTTTGTGCCTCACTCGCCCCTATTTCCCCCCTCCCTCCTCTAGACAGCATACAGTTTTATATAGGTTCTACACATACATTCCTGTTAAATACATTTTCACTATACTCATGCTGTATAGGAGAATTAAAAAGAAAGGGAGAAATCATATAACAAACCAAAACTTAATACACACAAAAAATGATCTACTACATTCTGCAATTGTATTCTGTAATTTTTTTTCTGGATGTGGAAAGGCATTTTGTCTTAAAAGACCATTGGGATTTTTTTTTAAGTCCTTGCATTGCAATGAAGTTCCAGATCTACCAGAAAAAACTCTCTCACACTGTGGTCGTTGATGTGGACAAAGTTACCCTGGTTCTGTTCCTTTTGTACAGCATCAGATCATATAGGTCTTTCCAGGCCTCTCTGGAGTCTTTCTGCTCATCAGTTCTTATAGCACAATAATATCCCATTACATTCATATACCACAGTTTTTTCAGCCATTTTCCAATTGATGGGCATTCCCTTGATTTCTAGTTTGTGGCCACCACAAAGATTCCTGCTATAAATAATTTTATACATGTGGGACATTTTACCACTTTTATAATCTCTTGGGGATACAGTCCTAGAAGTGCTATTGCTAGATCAAAGGGTAGGCATATTTTTGTATCCCTTTGAGCATAGTTACAATTTCCTCTACAAAATGGTTGGATCAACTCACAGCTCCACTAATAAAGAATTAGTGTTCCAACCCTCCCACATCCTCTCCAACATTTATCATGTTCCTCTCCTGTCATGTTTGCCAGTCTGAGAGGTGTGATATGGTACGTCAGGGTTTTTTTGGATTTGCATCTCTCTAATCAGTAGTGATTTATAGCATTTTTTCATATGGCTATAGACATCTCTAATTTCTTCCTCTGAAAACTGCCTGTTCATATCCTTTGACCTTTTATCAATTGGGGAATGACTTGTATTTTTGTACACTTGACTCAGTTCTCTATATATTCTAGAAGTGAGGCCTTTATCACAGCCAGTAGCTTTCAAAATTATTTCCCAGTTTTCTGCATCCCTTCGAGTCTTGGTTGCATTCCGTTTGGTTGTGCAAAAACTTTTCAGTTTGATATAATCAAAATGATCCATCTTGCACTTCATAATGCTTTCTATCTCTTCTTTAGTAAAAAATTCTTCCCTTCTCCATAAATCTGATAAATACACTATTCCTTTCTTTGGGGAATCACCTAGTGTAACATTTTTATTTTAGATGTAGGGAAACTGAAAGTCATACTTACGATAAAGTAAGGGATCATTTTTGTATGTAATAGATGGAATGTATTTGGTGACAAGTCAATTAGCATAGGTTGAAGATCACATTCTACAAGGACAGATAGGCTGATGAAAGGCCTTGAGTTCATGTCATAGGAAAATCAACTGAAGCAGGTGGGGATTTTGAGCCTAAAGACGAAATGGCACCATTCCCAGCTTTCACTGACTTAATGTCTTCCTGTCACTCATAAGGATATGGCATTATAGATTCAGAGCTTTAAGGAAATTTAGAAGTCATTTGATCCATTGACAGAAGAAGAAACCGAGGAAGAAGTTAGTTAGAGACTTGTCCAAGACTACACAGATAGTAAGTAGTAGAAGGGAAATTAAAACATTCATCCTCAAATTTTAAATCAACCTTGTGTGTGTGCTTGTGTGTGTAATGGTTTTTGCACCTTACTGCCTCCTTGTCTTCCTAGGAATTTCAATAGAATTGATTAATTCAGACATATCTTTGTGAGTGAGAAAACTCAGGTTCTCTCTGCTGGCTTTATTCCCTTTCAGAATTTACTCCCTTATATGCCTATTATTTCAGTGAGCAATTTTCAGTCTGCTGTCGCAGTGGGAAACACATGTAATAATTGATTTTAAGAAGCTTTTGGAAGTATTTTAATTTATTAACTTATTAACTTATCAACTTATTAACTTCTAATCAATATCTAATTGTAAAATTAGAAACCTTGTTCAATGAAGGATATATTTTAATTTAGGAGCTCTTCTAAGTGTCTCTAAAAGTATGACATAAAGATAGCCTACTACTAATATTACTACTACTACTGAATAATATGTGTGTATGGCCATCTCCCTCTTCTTGTTGAATTTGAAGAGCCCAGAGAATATCTCTCAGGGGAAACCACAGGAACAGTGGGAGTAGCACAAGGGGCAAACAGAATCTTAGCCCATGGGGCCAGAAAAATCCATAAGGAGGGTTCCTCCTGCTGTGACCAAAGGTGACCAGTGCAGGATCATAGCTGTCACAGATAGCCCCAACTCAGCAACCCAGAAGATGATCCTGAGTCCCAGAGGATGAAGGCAGCAACTGCCAACACCAGAACCCCAGGCATGCCTCAGCAACCCAGGAGAATCAGGAAGACAGTAGCTCAGACAGCTGAGCTTGCCTATGCTCTATTTCAGCAGAAGAGACCTCCAGCGTCCACACCACCCACCCACCATATTTAACGAGCTAGCTCCAGGGTAACTGAGGGGAAACCCAAAAAGACGTCACCTGGCCTCTGCTTTCCAACACCAGCCAGGTCAGCACTAGGTAACCTGCAGCATTTTAACTCCTAGCAGAAAGAATCAGAGGCCACAACACACAAAGTCACAAGTTTTAGACACAAGAGCTATGGGACAGAGCTACCTGTGCCACAGACCCAGAGATCCACTTTAAAAACCAGAGAAGGGTTTTTATCATGAGTCAGAAGCAAAGCAGAAAAGAAGAGACCATAGAATTTTTCTACGGGGACAAAGACCAAAACACAAATATCAAAGAGGTCAGCATTGAGACTGTACTCCCATATAAACTGCAGAAAGGCATATGAACTGGTTTGAAGCATAAAGGGCCTTCTTGGAAGAGTTCAGGAAGGATTTTAAAATCCAAATTAGAGAAATTGAAGAAAAACTAATCAGTGACTTCAAAAATAAGAAAAAAGAAACCACATAAGGATTTAAAAGGACAATTGGACAGACAGAAAAGGAAGGAAAAAATCTAACTGGTGAAAATAACTCAAAAGGAAAAATTGGACAGATGGAAAAGGAGAAGCATAAGTTAACTGAAGAAAACAATTTGATAAAAAATAGAATTGGACAAGTGGAAGCTAATAAATCTATGCAACTCAAGAATCAGTCAAACAGAATCTAAAGAATGAAAAAATAGAAGAAAGTCTAAAACATATAATTGAAAAAGCAACTGACCTGGAAAATAGATCCAGGAGAGAAAATCTAAGGATTATTGTTCTACCAGAAAGTCATGATGAAAAAAAGAAGCTGAACTATATCATCCAAGAAATCATCAAGGGAAATTGTCCAGAAGTCCTATACCCAGAGGGCAAAATAGACATAGAAAAATCCACTGTTCGCCTCCTGAAAGGGACTCCCAAATAAAAATACCAGGGAAAATAGTTGCCAAATTCCAGAACTATCAAGTGAGGGAAAAAATACTGCAAGCAGCCAGAAAGAAAAAATTCAAATATCGAGAAGCTGCAGTCAGAATGACACAGGACATTGCAGCTTCTACATTAAAAGACTGAAGAAGTTGGATTATGAAATTCTATAAGGCAAAGGAGCTGGGACTACAACCAAGGATTAATTACCCACCAAGTTGATCATAGTATTTCAGGCAAGGAGATGGACATTCAATGAAATAAGGATTTCAGATCTTCCTGATGAAAAGGCCAGAACTCAATAGCAAATTTTATCTTCTAATGCAAGTCTCAAGAGAGGCATAAAAAGAAACGATGAACAGGAAGACTTCAGAGAGGCTTGGAAAGACGGATATGAACTGAGGCTGAACAAAAGAAGCAGAACCAGGAGAATGTTGTACACAGTAATAACCACATTGTGGGAGAATGTTTTCTGGTTGACTTACAACTTTATTGCAATGCAAGGACTTTAAAAGTTCCCAGTGGTCTTTTAAGGCAAAATGCCTTCCACATCCAGAGAAAAAGGTATGGAATTCAATAGCAGAATGAAACAGATCATTTTCTTTTGTATTATATTTGGTTTGATTTATGATTTCTCCCATTCGTTTTAATTCTTCTACACAGAATGTCTATAGCGAAAATGTATTTAATGGGAATATATGTGTAGAAACTATATAAAATTTTATGCTGTGTCAGGGAAAGAGAGGGAGATGGGGGGAATAAGGGGGAGGGAGGTGAAAAATCTAAGATATATGGAAGTGATTGTACAACACTGAAAACAATTTAAATAATAAAAAAAGTAAAAGCGTAAACAAAGGGATAGGGGATGGAGGGAAATACAGACAATAATCATAACTGTGAATGTGAATGGGATGAAATCTCCCATGAAACGGAGAAAGACAGCAGAATAGATTAAAAGCCAAATCCAGAGACAAGCCCAGCGTGAGGCACGTAGAACAGTCCAGCATGCAGTGCACAGACCAGTCCAGTGTGTGGCACTCAGACGAGTGTGCAGCGTGCAGACCAGTGCAGCACAGCAGGGACAGGACACAGAACAGGCTTCAGGGTGCTACTGGAAGCAGCAGTTCTCAGATTGCTCTACCCAAAAAAGCCACAGACAGTTTCAATGGTCGGGGGAGGGCTCCCTCACCCAGGAGAGGGGAGTTTGTTCTGCACCTCCAGTAGGAGGC
Source organism: Notamacropus eugenii (assembly GCF_028372415.1). Classification (NCBI taxonomy): domain Eukaryota; kingdom Metazoa; phylum Chordata; class Mammalia; order Diprotodontia; family Macropodidae; genus Notamacropus; species Notamacropus eugenii. The sequence goes on from NC_092880.1 coordinate 3,052,790, forward strand.
AGCAGCAGCTGCCATTTTTTGGAGCCCTCCACCTAGAGCACCTAGGGGAAGTGAACAGTTGATCTGAATATCAGTTCTGAGTAGCAGCATTGGGAGACATCGGCTTAAAAACCCTGAGGGAATTAAGCCACTGATCTGATTCTCAGCCTTCAGTTCAACCCAGGGTTGAGGAGAAGCACTGGAGGTGAAGCTGGAGGAGTTTGTGGTGAGGGAATTCCAATTGCAGATTCCAGGTGGAGAAGGTTTTGGTTGCTCCAGGATCAGGGTACATACCAGGAGAGGAGTAAATTCTTATCCCTTCATTGTGCCACCCTGGAGGAAATGAGAACTTACAGGCCCAAAGAGTACTTATACTCTTTTATTTTATTTATTTATTTTTAGTTTTCGACATTCATTTCCACAAAATTTTGAGTTCCAAATTTTCTCCCCATCTCTCCCCTCCCCTCACCCCATAACATCTTGCATTCTGATTACTCTTTCCCTCAATATGCTCTGCCTTCCATCTCACCCCTCCCTTCCCTTATTCTCTTCTTCTCTCTTTTTTTTTGTAGGGCAAGATAGATTTCTATACCCCATTACCTGTATTTCTTATTTCTCACTTGTATGCAAAAACAGTTCTCAACATTCATTCCTAATACTTCGAATTCCCATTTCTCTCCCTTCCTCCCTTCCAATCCAATCCCACTGAGAAGGGAAGCAATTCAATACAGACTATACATGTGTAGTCTTGCAAAATACTTCCTTAATAGTCATGTTGTGTAAGATTAACTATATTTCCCTCCATTTTATCCTTCCCCTCTCAATTATTCTATTCTCTCTTTTGACCTTGTTCCTCCCCCAAAGCGTTTATTTCTGATTACTCCCTTCTCCCATTTGTCCTCCTTTCTATCATTCCCCTCACCCCACTTGTGCCCTTTTCCCCTACTCTTCTGTAGTGCAAGATATACTTTTATACCAAACTGAGTGATCATGTCATTCCCTTCTTAAGTCGAATGTGAAGAGGGTAAGCTTCCCTTTTTCCCTCTCACCTCCTCCATTTTCTTCTCCACAGAAAAACCTTTTTCTTGCCTCCTCTATGGGTGATAATTTGCCCCATTCCATTTCTCTTTCTCCTACCAATATATTCCTCTCTTACCAGTCAATTTTAACTTTTTAGGTATCATTCCTTGTTATTCAACGTACCCTGTGCCTGCCCTCTGTCTCTATATATGTAGATATATATATGTATGTATGTATCCATGTATGTATGTGTGTGTGTGTGTGTGTGTGTGTGTGTGTGTGTGTGTGTGTGTGTGTAATCCCTCCAGCTCCCCAGGTACTGGGAACAGTTTCAAGAGTTACAAATACTGTCTTTCCATGTAGGAATGTACACAGTTCAATTTTAGTAAGTCCCTTGTGATCTCTTTTTCCTGTTTATTTTTTCATACTTCTCTTGATTCTTATGTTTGAAAGTCAAATTTTCTTTTTCTCTCTTGTCTTTTCATCAAGAATGCTTGAAAGTCCTCTATCTCACTGAATGACTATTTTCCCCCTGAAGTATTATACTCAGTTTTCCTGGGCAGGCTATTCTTGGTTTTAACTCTAGTTCCTTTGATTAGGGAAATATCATATTCCAAGCCCTTCTTTCCCTTAATGTAGAAGCTGTCAGATCCTGTGTTATCTCGATTTTATTTCCACAGTACTCGAATTGCTTCTTTCTAACTGCTTTCCATATTTTCTCTTTCATCTGGGAGCTCTGGAATTTGGCTACAACATTCCTGTGAATTTCTCTTTTTGGATCTCTTTCAGTAGGAGATCGGTGGATTCTTTCAATATTTATTTTGCCCTCTAGTTCTAGAATCTCAGGGCAGTTGTCCTTGATAATTTCATGAAAGATGATGTCTAGGCTCTTTTTTTGATCATGGCTTTCAGGTAGTCCCATAATTTTTAAATCATCTCTCCTGGATCTATTTTTCAGGTCAGTTCTTTTTCCAATGAGATATTTTCCATTTTTTCATTCTTTTGGTTTTGTTTTGTGATTTCTTGGTTTCTCATAAAGTCATTAGCTTCCATCTGTTCCATTCTAATTTTTAAAGAACTGTTTTCTTCAGTGAGCTTTTGAACCTCCTTTTCCATTTGGCTCGTTCTGCTCTTTAAAGCTTTCTTCTCCTCGTTGGCTTTTTGGGTCTCTTTTGCTCTATGATCTAGTCTATTTTTAAGGTGTTATTTTCTTCAGCATTTTTTGGATTTCCTTTAGCAAGTTGTTGACTTGGTTGTCATGGTTTTCTTGCATTGCTCTCATTTCATTTCCTAATTTTTCCTCCACCTCTCTTACTTGATTTTCAAAATCCTTTTTGAGCTCTTTCATGGCCTTAGACCATTACATATTTATTTTGGAGATTTTGCCTGCAGAAGCCTTGACTTTTAGGTCTTCCTCTGAAGATCTAAATTGTTCCTCCTCAGCCAAAAGGAAATACCTACTCATCAGGAAAATAACCTTCTGTTGTCTTTTTTTCCCTTTGGGGGATATTTTCCCAGCCAGTTACTTGACTTTTGAGTTCTTTGTCAGAGCTGAGCTCAGGGCTGAGATTCAGATCAACTGCTCAATTCCCCCAGGGGTTCCAAGTGGAGGGCTCCAAAAATGGAAGCTGCCACTCCTAGGGGTCCAGACGGAGCTCCCCTCTCCTGGGTGAGGGGACTGTCCCACTGATCTTTGAAGCTGTTTGTAGGTTGAACAATCTGACAAGTGGTGCTGCTGGTGGCTCCCTGAAGTATGTTCAGGGTGCTGTCCCTGCCACATCAGGCTGTGCTCAGTGCTCCCTGTGCTGTGCTGTGTATGCTCCACACTTCTTGGGATGCACTGCATGCTCTCCATGCTTCCTGGGCTGCGCTGTGTGAACTCTAAGCTTCCTGGAATGTGCTACTTGAGCTCCACACTTCCTGGGCTTTTTTCATGTAATTGTAAAAAATAATTAAAAATGGATGTCAAAGTCCCTTCCAAGTCTAGGTCTACGATCAGTTAATCTTTTTAGTTCTTCCAAATACTCGTATTTCATTATTGGAAGCAAAGCTCTGGAGAAATTAATGTGTTTTTTTTTTTATGATTTCCTATGACATGACTTCTATATGCAGAACTTAGAGATGAGAAAGCCTGAGCTATGTTTCTTATGTCCTGTCTGTGTCAATACAAAACTTAAACTCTGCGGACCTCAACTTCCTCACCTGTAAAAGAGAGCGAGAAGACTTCAAGGTCTTACATAGTATAGTTTTCTTGTGACTCAAATGCTATGATTTTTAACTCAAATGGGAGTAACTTTAAAGTGTTATATAACTAGGAGACAGTCTCAATCACACAGCTAGTACTGAATGACGAGTGCTTGGGAGAATCTAGAGTGGGAATTGATGAAAACCTACTGGGCAAAGGTGATTTGAATTAAGAAGTGTTCTTTTTCTTTCATGCCTAGGCCTTGTTCCAAAATGTCCCTTCCCAGATATATGTGCTCTTATCATAGTGTGTCTTAACTCTTTAGCCATGTGGGAGAAGTGAACAAAATTCCCTTGCCTAGCTGAAATGCAGAGACTGACTTCAGCAAGTTTCCTGAAGTTGACAGCTTCTCATGGGCCTCTTCATATCGTTTGCCTTAATCACTCTTAGGGAGTACTCTAGTATTGCACCATGAACTTCTCTCACAGTTATATGATATACAGACCCTCCTATCTTGAGAAAGAGGTCAGCTTCAAGTCAAATTGACTACATTTGGTTCTGTCTCAGCCCTTTTGATGTAAAAAAAATCACTTCTCTCTTAAATATCGGTTCCAGCAGCAACTATCCTTCATCCTTTTTCCTCTTATCAGTACAAGCATATTGATGCTCTAGGTGGAGAATTCTAGTATCCTGGGAAATTCCTCCCTCTATGGAGCAATGAGATTTCTTTGATTTTATGAGATAAGTTGTGCTCATATATTCAACTAATAACTCCCTTATCTATCTCCTATGACTAAGAACATGTTTCATACAAACACACACACATGTGGGTATGTATATTAGTGTATGCATACACACACACGTAGGTGCATGTACACATTTTGCCTCCAATTATATGTGTTCTTTCATATAAACATCTATTTTATGAATAGAAGCCTTGCTTTTCTTTGTTTCACAAAATATTACTTTAATAATGTTTAGCTTATCAATACTTTCCTGAAAATCTATACACAATAACATTCTTATACCAGGCTCAGGTAGATGCCATCCATCTTGGTGTTTTTTTTTTTTTCCTGGCTTCAATAAATGTCCATTTACCTCATACTTGCTTGGTTTCTTATTATTATTATCCAATTTCAAACTCAAGAACCCAGATTAGTAAGTAACGATCATTTGGGTTCCACCTGAAATTTCACTACAGCTACATACTGAAACTTCAGTGATATCATGTATGAACGACTCATCAAGAAAACAACCAACAAATCTGGCTACCTCCATGGATATTCAGCAACACTGATGAAGAACCCAGTTATATGTTTAGTGACTCAACAATGTAATTTCTATATAAGGAATCTCTCTATAAAGATTTTGATGGACATATTATTATCAATGTATACTTCATACAAAGTACATAGGATCTTAGACAGTCATTGTTGGATGAGACCTTGAAGGTTACCCAGGGTAACCATCTTGTATCATGAATGCCAAAATATGTTATTAATTCCTGGAAAATAATTTCTTCTCTCCTATAATTGGGGTCCAATTGATGTGTGGAAACAATTTAATTGCATACAAGGGTCACTGAACATCTATAGGATATATGCTTTGACTTATATTTCATGGAATAAAAATACTTTATACTTATCCATCTGTATTTCCAGACTGACCACTTGTTTTACAACGGCTAGGAGTTGAAGGATAGTGCTAAATTTGTGGACCAAAACTATAGTGAGGATAACTGGTTTCAATGGGGAAAAAAATTAAAAAATTGAAATCAATTCTATCTTTCTTTATTAAGTACTCCATTGGTATTGAATTCTTTTATGTCTGAAGAACTGAGAATGGCAATGGAAAAGAAAGGCTAAAAATTAGTTTTGACATGATACTGAACTTTTACCACCTTTCAATAAAAGCCAGAGACAGTGAAGATAACCAGCTCATTGACATGAGTATCAGAACAAGAGATTAATAGAAGAGGAGAAATATCACAGAAGAAATGATTAATCTCATTGGACCTGCAGAAATTCAATGTGAAGGTTAAAGTAGTATGAAGCAGAGCATCCACCATCCCCGCCATGTAGACAGCAGCTATCAATAAGTAGCAGAAGGGGCTGGACATCTTTATTGTATAAAGCAAAGGATTGCTTATTGCCATGTAGCGATCAAAGGCCATTACTGCTAGCAATAAGGACTCACAATCTGTAACGTAGCAGAAGGTATAGAATTGCAGTGCACAACTAATGAAAGAAATTGATTTGTCTTTGGCAAAGAAGTCCACCAGCATTTTGGGACCAATGACTGTGGAGGAGCAGATATCAAAGAAGGTCATATGGCTAAGTATGAATTACATTGGCAAATAGAGTTGTGGGTCTGTACTGATTAACATGATCATCCCAAGATTGGCTACAAGAATAACCAAATAAATGATGAGAAAGAGAACAAAAAGGACCACTTTAACCTCTGGAGCATTGGTAATTCCAAAGAGGATGAACTCAGTTGGTATGGAGTAATTCTCCATCATTTTTGTTTTGGTCTCTCCTCTGTTTCTTCGAATAAGAAACAGGAAAGTGGAGCAATTATATTTTCACTCTTTGTAAAGCTAATGAGAACAAGGATTTTGGATTGGTTGTCATCAGTAAGGAGACAGATAGTTCCTGAACACTACATATTAATGCCGAAGAAATGTATCAAATTTCATCTTATTCAGACGAGGTACTCACAAAACAGAGAAGATGGAGCTGAAGACATAAAGATTTCTCACGATTTTAGAGTGCTTTAAGGCTTAAAAAATTATTTAGTGCAAACAGATGAGGTGTGAACTGCAAAAATCAATATTAAAATTTTTTCTCTTTGAAAAAAGAAGTTTAGAGTTAGTGTATAATTTTCCTTTGATCCAACACTTGATAAGTATTAGAAGAAGATCTTCATATAAGTTGTCCTGAAAGCAATTCTGAGAAATATCAACAGTGTTATTTCATAATCTTCCTCCCCAAAACTTAATGATGCCAGGTGATACAGTCTCCTACCAATACAAGTGAAGCATATTTAAGCAACACCAATCTTGGATTCAAGAAGATTTGAACTGATATCTTGCCTCAGACATATATTAGTTACGTGACCATTATCAAATACCCAAGCACTCCTCAACCTCAGTTTCCTCAATGGTAAAACGGGAGGCTTAACTCAATAAAAATTTAGTAAGGACCTACTCTGTGCCAGGCAATGTGATAATCATTGGGGATACAAATAAAGTCATAAGTAGTTGGTGTTCTCAAGGAATATACAGTCAAATGAGACAACATGCAAACCTGCACACACATATGTATGTATTTATGCATTCTATTTTCAAGGGAAATGCATATTTATTAAAGAGGATTGAGAATTCTTGTCGGATAATGTGGGATATTAGTTACGAATTGTGTTGACAAGAATCTGGCAGGCAAATCTGAGAAGAGAAAGAAATCCAGGACTGAGACAATGCCAAATAAAATGTCCAGTCATAAATACTGAGTCTTGTGTGAGTAACAGCAAGTGCTTTGAATAATTTTTCTCATTTTATTCTCAAAGTCCCTAAGAGAGGAGTGGTATTATTGTCTCTTTTTATATAAAGAAATTGAGTTGGAGAGAGGTTAAGTGATGTTGTCAGAAAAACAGAGTTTGTATCTTAAATGAAATGAAAACTCCTCCAATCTTCCTCACTTGAGAGTAGTCACTTCTAGTTCTCTACTCACTGTGCCACCTAGCTTTCTCCAAGGAGGTAAAGGAGAGTGCAGTATAAATACACTGAAAACGTAAAAATGGAACATGTACATGGAGGGTTTCATGGCTAAGCAGATTTTACATTTAAACATTGCTGTAATAGAGCTCCATTGGAGTTGACTGAGTGGAGTGGGGCAATGTCATGGTCAAATCTACTCTTTAGAAAGAATAATCTGATAGTTCATGAAGGATGGGGGAGAATTGGTGATTGAATGATACAAGTAGACTACCCACAAGGCTACTACAAAAATCCTGGTTAGAGATGTTGAGGGTTTGCACTAGAGTTTTCAGAATTTCAAATGAGAACAGGGATTATAAAGAAGATATGTCCCATGGGTAAAACTGATAGAACTGAAGATGGCAGAGTAGATAGACGAACATACGCTAGCTTCGAACCCACCGCCCATAAAATATCTGTAAAAAAGAACTTCCAACAAATTCTGGAGCAGCAGAAGCCACAGAACAATGGAGCGGATGAAATTTCTGTTCCAGAGAGCCTGAAAACCTCTCTCAAAAGGTCCTTGCGCTGCGGACCCGGAGCCCAGCTCTGTCTTGGCCGCCTGGCGCCAAGAGGAGTGGATCCAAGCAGGGAGCAGATCCGAGCAGGCTTCAGGGACAGAATCTCCAGTGGCCGTGCGGGTCCCTCCACCCACAGGTGACAAGGGTTGGTGAGAGAGTCTCTTTGGCGGGTCGAGAGGGGAGCGGGGTGTCCCCATAACTCAGGCCCCCTCGGGAGGCAGCAGCTGAGGTGGGAGCAGACCAGGGCTCCCCAAACAGGCAGGAGCCCGGATCCATTGTTGAAGGTCTCTGCATAAACCCCCTGAGGGAACTGAGCCCGTGAGGCTGCTCTGCCCCCACCTGAGCACATGAACCTGTGCTTGATCTCACACTGAATAGCAGCCCTGCCCCCGCCCAAAGCCCTGAGGTTGGGAAGGAGCATTTGAATCTCAGACCCCAAGCACTGGCTGGGCGGATCTGGAGGCGAAGTGGATGTGAAGAGAATATTCAGAAGTCAAGTCACTGGCTGGGAAAATGCTCAGAAAAGGGAAAAGAAATAAGACTATAGAAGGTTACTTTCTTGGGGAACAGGTATTTCCTCACTTCCTTTCCGATGAGGAAGAACAATGCTTACCATAAGGGAAAGACACAGAAGTCAAGGCCTCTGTACCCCAGCCCACTCAATGGGCTCAGGACATGGAAGAGCTCAAAAAGGATTTTGAAAATAAAGTTAGAGAGGTGGAGGAAAAACTGGGAAGAGAAATGAGGGACATGCAAGCAAACCATGAAAAATAATTAAACACCCTGCTAAAGGAGACCCAAAAAAATGCTGAAGAAAATAACACCTTGAAAAATAGGCTAACTCCATTGGCAAAAGAGGTTCAAAAAGCCAACGAGGAGAAGAATGCTTTCAAAAGCAGAATTAGCCAAATGGAAAAGGAGATTGAAAAGCTCACCGAAGAAAATAGTTCTTTCAAAATTAGAATGGAACAGATGGAGGCTAATGACTTTATGAGAAACCAAGAAATCACAAAACAAAATAAATCACAAAACATGAAAAAGTGGAAGATAATGTGAAATATCTCATTGGAAAAACAACTGACCTGGGAAATAGATCCAGGAGAGACAATTTAAAAATTATGGGCCTACCTGAAAGCCATGATCAAAAAAAGAGCCTAGACATCATCTTGCATGAAATTATCAAGGAAAACTACCCTGAGATTCTAGAACCAGAGGGCAAAATAAGTATTCAAGGAATCCACAGAATACCACCTGAAAGAGATCCAAAAAGAGAAACTCCCAGGAACATTGTGGCCAAATTCCAGAGTTCCCAGGTCAAGGAAAAAATATTGCAAGCAGCTAGAAAGAAACAATTCTAGTATTGTGGAAATACAGTCAGGATAACACAAGATCTAGCAGCTTCTACATTAACGGATCGAAGGGGACGTGGAATATGATATTCCAGAAGTCCAAGGAACTAGGACTAAAACCAAGAATCACCTACCCAGAAAAACTGAGTATAATATTTCAGGGGAAAAAATCGTCTTTCAATGAAATAGAGGACTTTCAAGCATTCTGGATGAAAAGACCAGAGATGAAAAAAAATTTGACTTTCAAACACAAGAATGAAGAGAAGCATGAAAAGGTAAACAGCAAAGAGAAGTCCTAAGGGAATTACTAAAGTTGAACTGTTTACATTCCCACATGGAAAGACAATATTTGTAACTCTTGAATCTATTCAGTATCTGGTTAGTTGGTGGGATGACACACACACACACACATGCACACGCACACACACATAGAGACAGAGTGCACAGAGTGAATTGAAGAGGATGGGATCATATCTTAAAAAAATGAAATCAAGCAGTGATAGAGAAATATATTGGGAGGAGAAAAGGAGACATGGAATGGGGCAAATGATCTCTCCTAAAAGAGGCAAGCAAAAGACTTGTTAGTGGAGGGATAAAGAGGGGAGGTGAGAGAAAAAACATGAAGTTTACTCTCATCACATTCCACTAAAGGAAGGAATAAAATGCACACTCATTTTGGTATGAAAACCTATCTTACAATATAGGAAAGTGGGGGATAAGGGGATAAGCAGGGTCTGGGGGATGATGGAAGGGAGGGCATGGGGAGGAGGAAGCAATCTGAGGTCGACACTCATGGGGAGGGACAGGATCTAAAGAGAGAATAGAAGTAATGGGGGACAGGATAGGATGGAGGGAAATATAGTTAGTCTTACACAACATAACTATTATGGAAGTCATTTGCAAAACTACACAGATTTGGCCTATATTGAATTGCTTGCCTTCCAAAGGGAGGCGGTGGGGAGGGAGGGAGGAAGAGATGTTGGAACTCAAAGTTTTAGGAACAGCTGTCGAGTACTGTTCTTGCCACTAGGAAGTAAGAAATACAGGTAAAGGGTTATAGAAAGTTATTTGGCCCTACAGGACTAAAGAGAAGATGGAGACAAGGGCAGAGAGGGATGATAGAGGAGAGAGCAGATTGGTGATGGGGCAATTAGAATGTTCGGCGTTTTGGGCTGGGGGGAGGGGACAAAAGGGGAGAAAATGTGGAACCCAAAATTTTGTGAAAATGAATGTTAAAAGTTAAATAAATAAATAATTTTTTTCAAAAAGAAGTTGGACTTGCAATTTCCAGGTGGAATTTGCGTACAGAATTGGAAGGTGAAATTTGTAACAGAAATTTAGAATTGCAATTTGGAATAGGAATTTGGAATAGGAATTTGGAATTTGGGATGGGAATTTCAATTTGAAATTCGGGATTGGAAATTGGATTTGGAATGTGAGTATGGAGTAGGAATGTGGAATTTGTAGTTGGAATTTGAATGAGAATTTGGAATTAGAATATAGAATAGAAATTTCGAACTGGAATTTGAATTGGGAATTGCAATTTGAGAATGGAATTGCTATTGGAAATATGAGTGTAGAATAAGAAATTGAAATTAGAATTTGGAATTAGAATTGGAATAGGAATTTGGAATTTGGAATGGCAATTTCAATTTGAAATTTGGAATTTGAAATTTGATTTGCAATGTGAGTATGGAGTAGAAACATGGAATTTTTAATTGAATTTAGAATGGGAATTTGGAATTAGAGTATAGCATAGGAATTTAGAACTGGAATTTGAATTTGGAATTGCAATTTGAGAAGGGAATTGGAATTGGAAATGAGTGTGGAATAGGAATTTGAAATTAGAATTTGGAAATAGGTTTTTGGAATTAGAATTTGAAGTTGGAATTTCAGTATGGAATTGGAATGTGGAATTTGGAATGGGAATTTAAATTGGAATTTGTAATAGGAATTCGGAATTGGAATTTGGAACTGGAATTTAGAAGTGAAATTTGAAAAGGAAATAGGAAATGTAGAGTAGGAATTTGGAATTGGATGACAGAATTGCAATTTTGAATTTGAGTTTGGATTTAGAATTTAAGTATGAAATTGGAATGTGGAATTTGGAATTGCAATTTAATATTGGAATTTGGAATTGGAACTTAAAATTGAAATTTGGATTTAGAATATCAGCATAGAATTTCAATGTGGAATTTGTAACTGGAATTTAAAATTGAAAGATAGAATTAGAATTTGAAAAAAGGAATTTGGGAGTAAAATTTGGAACTGGAATATGGAACTGGAATTTAGTAGTAGAATTTCGAATTAGAATTTGGAACTTTAATGTGGAGTTTGTAATGGAAATTAAAAATTGAAATTTGGAATAGTAATTTGGAATTGAAATTTGGAATTAGGAACTGGAATTTGGAAGAGGAATATCCAATTGGAATTGGGAATAAGAATATCCAATTGGAATTTGGAATTTGAATTTACTATTGTCTTTGGAATTCCCATTTGTTGATGTAATATGGACTTGGAATTTAGAAGAGGAATATAGAATTGGAATTTGTAATTTGGAGTAGGAATTTGTAATTGGATCACTGAATTGGTATTTGAAATATGGATCTGCAATTTAGAAGAAGAATTTGAAATTGGAATTTGGGAGTAGAATGTGGAATTTGGAACTGAAATTTAGATTTGGAATATAGAATTAGAATTTGGAATAGGAATTTGGACGTGAAATTTGGAATTGTAATTTTGAATTTGGAACTATAATTTGGCAGTAGAATTAGTAGTTAGAATTTGTAATAGGAATATCCAATTAGAACTTGGAAATGGAATTTCCTATTGTCTTTGGAATTCCAACCCGTCATTATAATTTAAATGTGGAATTTCAAAGAGCAAATTATAACTGGAATTGTACATTTGAATTTGGAATTTGATATTGCATTATGGAATTGGGATTTGTTATATGGAAGTGGAATTTAGAAGTAGAATTTGGAATTGGAATTTGGAATTGGAATATAGAATTGTCATATAGAATTAGAATGTGGAATAGGAACTTGGAATTTGCAACTGGAATTTGGAAATGGAGTTTGTGATTGGAATTTGAGGTAGTCATACCGAATTGCAATTTAAAATTGGAACTTAGAATTGGAATTTGGATTCAGAATTTAAGAATGGTGTTGGACTGTGGAATGTGGAATTGGAATTTAGAATTGGAATAGAGAATTAGAATTTGGAATAAGAATTTGAAACTGAAATTTGGTGTGCAATTTGTAGTTGGAATTTGAAGTAGCAATATTGAAGTGGAATTTGGACTTGGAATTTGAAATTGGAAGTTGGATTTAGAATTTCAGTATGAAAATGGAATGTGAAATTTAGAATTCGAATTTAGAATTGGAATACTGAATTAGAATTTGGAATAGGAATTTGGAACTGAAGTATGAAACTGGAATTTTTCATTGTAATTTGGAATAGTATTGCCGAATTAGAATTTGGAATTGGAATTGAAATTTAAAATTGGAATTTGGATTTAGAATTTAAGTATGGAAATGGAATGTGGAATTTGTTGTTGGAATTTAGAATGGGAATACTGAATTAGAATTTGGAATAGAAAATTGGAATTGATATTTGGAACTGGTACTGGAATTTGTAAGAGGAATTTGGAATGGCAATTTGGAATTAGAATTTAGGATTAGAATATGGAATTATAATTTGGTATGGGAATTTGGAATTGGAATTTGCAATTTGCAGCTGGAATTTGGAAGTGGAATTTGGATTTAGAATTTAAGTATGGAAATGGAATGTGGAATTTGGAATTGGAATTTTGAATTGAAGTTGGGAACTGAAATTTGGAACTGGAATATGCAGTTTTAATTTGTAATAGGAATATTGAATTGGAATTTGGAATTGGGATTTGCTGTTGTCTGTGAAATTTCAATTTGTCAGTGTAATTTAGACTTCGAATTTTGAAGCTTAATTTGTAACTTGAATTTGAAATTTGGAGTAGGAATTTGGAATTAGATGATAGAATTGGAAGTTGGAATATGGAAGTGGTATTTAGAAGAAGAATTTGAATTTGGAATTTGTAAGTAGAATGTGGAATTTGGAACTGGAATTTAGAATTGGAATATAGAATTAGAATTTGGTATAGGAATTTGTTATCAGAATTTGGAATTCGAATTTGGAATTTTGTATTGGAATTTCAATTTGAAAATTGGAAGTTGTATTTAGAATTTAAGAATGGAATTGGAATGTAGAATTTGAAATTGGAATTTAGAACTGGAATTTGGAATTGGAATTTGGATTTAGAGTTTAAGTATGGAATTGGAATATGAAATGTGGACTTGTAATTTAGAATTGTAATATGGAATAGGAATTTGCAATTGTATTTTGGACCTGAAATTTGGAACTGGAATTTGTATCTGGAATTTGGAATAGTAATATCGAATTGGAATTTGGAATTAGAATTTGAAATTGGTATTTGGATTTAGAATTTAAGTATGGAAATGAAATATGGAATCTGGTATTGGAATTTAGAGTTGGAATACAGAATTAGAATGTGGAAGAGAAATTTTGAGTTGGAATTTATAATTGGAATTTGGAACACGAATTTGGAAGAGGAATTTGTATTTGAGTTTCGAATAGTAATATCGACTTGGAATTTAGAATTGGAATTCTACTTTATCATTTTAATTTAGACTTGGAATTTCGAAGTGGAATTTATAATTGGACTTTGAAATTGGCATTAGGAATTTGGATTTAGATTGCAGAATTGAAAATTGGAATATAGAACTAGAATTTAGAAGTAGATTTTCAAAATGGAATTTGGTATTGGAATGCGGAATTTGGAATTGAAATCTAGAATAGAACTTTGGAATTAGAATATGGAATAGGAATTTGAATTTGGAATTGCAATTTGAGGATGGAATTGGAATTTCGAAGATGAATGCACAATAGGAATTTGGAATTAGATTTTGGACTTAGAGTTTGGAATTGAAATTTGAGTGTTGAATTTCTAATGGGCATTTAAAATGGAAATTCAGAATTGGAATTTGAAATTGGAATTTCGAATTTGGAACTGTAATTTGGAAGCAGAATATGAAAATAGAATAGGAAATTTATGGTAGGAATTAGGAATTGGATGACAGAATTGGAATTTGGAATTTGGATTTAGAATTTAAGCATGGAATTGAAATGTGCGAATTGGAATTGGAATTTAGAACTGGAATATAGAATTGGAATTTGGAATAGGAATTCGGAATTGGAATATGGAACATGGAACTGGAATTTAGAAGTGGAATTTCAAATTGGAATTTGGAATGTGTAATTTAGAATTTGGATTTAGAATTAGAATTAGAGTTACACAATCGAATAGGAATTCGGAACTGGAATTTGTATTTCAAATTGTAATTGAAGTTTGGGTATGACACTGGAATCTGGAGCATGAATTTAGAGTAGGAATTTGGCATTAGAATTTAGAATTGAATTTGGAAGTAGAATTTGAGTATGGAATGAGAATGTGGAATTTGGAAGAGAAATTTAGAATTTCAATTTCAAATTAGAATTTGGAAAAGGAATTTGGAATTGGAATTTGGAATTTGGGACGCAAATTTCAACTTGAAATTGTAAATTGGATTTCCAATGTGAATATGGAGTAGTAATGTGGAATTTGGAATTGGAATTTGAAATTAGAATATGGAATAGGAGTTTGGAACGGGAGTTTGAATTTGAATTTGGAATTGCAATTGGAGAATGGAATTCGAATTTGGAATATGAATGTAAAATAGGAATTTTAAATTAGAATTTGAATTAGAATTTGGAATTGAAATTTGAGCATGGAATTGGAATGTGGAATTTGGAATGAGAATTTAAAATTGGAATTTGGAATTGGAATTTGGAGTTTGGAACTGGAATTTGGAAGAGGAATTTGAGAATGGAATAGGAAATTTGGAGTAGGAATTTGGAATTGGATGACAGAATTGGAATTTGGAATTTCAATTTGGATTTAGAATGTAAGTATAGACTTGGAATGTGGAATTTGGCATTGAAATTTAGAATTTTAATTTGAAATAGAAACTTGAAATGGGAATTTAGGGTAAAAATCGAGTTTAGGTCCTCAATTTAAGCATATGTCAGATAATTAAATTGAAATTTCAATAAGCCAGTGCTGGATCTGGGAATAGACTTTTACCAACACTCTTATTGAAACTGTGGCAATTCATGTCTTTTGACCTTCTGTCCGTTTCATAGAAAATTGTTCCATATTTGCTCATCTCAGAAATATAAGAAATCTAGTAGGAAAAATCTGAGTCATTACAAAAGAATACCCCCTGTAATGGCAAAGCATATGGGAAAAAGTTAATTGTCATTTTCAGATATGTTGACGATTTTATACGATTTTTGAAATTATATTTTTAAATTATTTTGTAATTGGATGTTGGCAAGCTTTGAAAAAATAAATATTTTTAAATGAGGGAGATTTTTGCATCATTATCATCATCATCATTCTCATTCTCATTCATTATAGAGAAGAGAGCTTTTGGTTACTCACAGACCAAAGCATACGCCAGGAGAGCAGTGACTTTTACCTCTCCTTGTATCATGCCACCTTGGTAGAAGGAAGGGCTTGTAGACCCCATAAGGGAAAAAAAGCAGCTGGCAAAAATGAAAGTCTCTCTTGGATAAGGATGGGGAAGACAAGACTAAACATGTCTGTTCTACCTCTTTCATAGCCACACACAAAGACAACCAGTAACCACATATGGTATGGCCACTTGGGGTACCATATCTTTATATGTGAGTGTTCTTGTGGTAAGGATACACTTTTTGCTTGCTTATATTATATAATGGTTTTAAAGGAGTCCAACTATTCTTTGGACCAGTTCATTGTGTCCCAAATGGAGTCAGGTGACTACACCTTTAAACTAAAATCACTCTGACTTTCTTTGAATGGCCAATAATAGCCTCTAGTTAAATATCTGAGGTTTATTGTTTAGTTTCAATGTCCTAGATAGAGTATAAGTACCCATTATTTTTTGTTCTTGTCGGAAACTTTGAGCATCTTCCTCTCTAAGACTGAAAGTTTTGAGATGGTAAATCATGCCATTTTTTCGTGCCAATTTTAGCCCTTAGTCATCGAATGGGAATTGCCTCAGACAAACAGAAGTCTGGGAAAGACATTAATTTATTAAGACCAATTTCATCCACTGCATCTTGGGCTTTCTCCAGTTGTCTTGACTTTTTTCTTGCCACTGGTCTTTGATGATTTTGGAAGAGAAAGTGAGGCTGAAGACATTTTACAGCTCTGTTTACTTAAATCCCTTTTCTACACAAATCAAGTCATCATGTTCTTGATGTCATTGGTTCCCTAGGAGGAAAAAAAAGGATTAACAGCATTATCCTCAAAATAAACATTTATATACCACTTTAAGTTTTGCATAATACTTTTACAAATATTATCTCTCTGCTTTTTCTCTTTCATAATACTGCTAGGACATGGTTCCTTTATTCTCATTTTACAGGTGATAAAACTGAGGTAGAAGTGGTTAAGTGAAATGCCTAGGATCCCAAAATTATTATGTGTCTGAGGCTGGATTTGAATTCTGCTCTTTCTAATTCTAGGCAGCTAAATGGTGTAGCAGGTAGAGTTCTGGGTCTGGAGTCAGGAAGTCCTGGATTCAAATGAGATCTCAAACATTTACTAGCTATGTGACTCTTGGCCAGTCACTTAGCCCTTTTTGTCTCCGTCCTCTCCTGTAAAATGACCTGAACATATAAGTGGCAAATCATTACAGTGTCTTTGCCAAGAAAACTTCAAATGGGATCACACTGAGGTGAGCATGACTGAACAACTTCGCGATTCCAGTTCTAGCACCCTAAGTGACAGTGAATTAGCCAGTGAAGACCTCACGTCATCATCAAATGATTCACGATTTGTAACTACTCAAGAAGAATGGTGGGTGGCCTCAGTAGGATTGGTGGTTGGTGGAAAGAGGGAAGATATTCTCTAGTCACTTCAATTCTCTAAGTCTAAATTTCCTCATTGGCAACATTTTAAGAGTAACTCATATTTCTATAGAGAATCACCTTTTACAAAACCCTTTCTTCACAATTCTGCAAGGCAGGAAGTGCAAATAAAATTATTCTCATTTCACAGATGATGAAACCAAGCTTCAGAGGGATACAATTAATGTCTGTTAAGGCAAACTCAGGAAGTATATAAACAAAATTATAAAATGCTTTTCATACAAATGTCTCATCTAAACAATTTGAAAAAAATAATGGCTCATGGGTACATCAAACTTTTTGTGCATTCTTTTCTTTGAAGAAGATGAGTGGCATAATGTAATATCTTGATTTGTGTGAATTGAATGTAAGGCAGAGTAGCCTAACGTCATCCACCTTGTTCTGTCTTCTAGAGTCATTGAAGTAAGGTGGGAATACAAAAGTCAAAAGAGATTGAAAATGGATTAGGTTGGAGCGGATAGCCTTGATGTCTGACCAAGCTTTGAGCACTCTACAATGTATGTTTCAGCTGCTTTTATGGCCATTGAAATAAATTGTTATCATCCACCCTTTCCTTCTAAGACTAGGAAAGTCAACCAGTGTTGGAGTAGGCATCCCCCTAACTCACCACCATGTTTGAGGTCTATTGGGCAGCCTCAACCTGGTTTAACTCATCTGCCAAGAAGGTTTTAACAGGGTGTATCCACTGAACATGCTATAGCTTGTTGGAATCAGGTGAGAGTTGGGCGGCAGATGAGTATTAAAAGTGGAAGAATAAGGGAAGAATTTACCAAATTTATTTTCTTTATTGTTTTGGTTTTGATTTTTAAGTATTAAAAATTCAATAGTGAGACTCTAAATAACAATTGACCTCTTTACTATGCATTTTTGTGATTATATCTGGTTACATTTAGTTGAATTTTTGTTCAAGTGCCTGCTTATCTTTTTTAATCTTTAATGCTTTAAATCACTCTCCTTCAGTGAAAGTTTATCATTTTTAGTTGATGATTTGGCAGAGCTCTTGCCAGTGTGCTATTACATGTTGGGTCTTGCGCTTCTTTGCTATTTAGAATCTAATATTCCATTCTCTTCTTCAATTTCTTGTGACTTTAAAGTAACTCAGTTATTCTAATGAATACTATTCATAATTTTTTTACTCATGCCATTTTGCATTTTTAGGGAGAGGATGTCCTTATAACTGCAAGATTTAACTACAAATATTTTGTTGCTTAATTTCATAAAAGGTGATCTCTAGGTTTGATCATTTGACATTTTATTCAAAATGCCTTCACAGAATTCTTAGAATAATTCTCAAAGTTTGTTACTGAAGTTTTTGTTACATTATTTGTCATATTCTTCTGAGGGACTTATGTGTCTAAATTTATCCCCTTGAAAGTTCTCTTTCCTTAATTTTTATTGATATATTTTGTTTTAACATTACGTGTGTGTGTGTGTGTGTGTGTGTGTGTGTGTGTGTGTGTGTGGTGGGTGTGGATGTAGGTAGGTTTAGGTGGGTGTGGTAAGGGTGCATATTCTGTCACGTACGATTTTTAATCTTTTCCGCTCTTTCCTTGCTTATGTTGAAAATAAAATTCTTCACTTGGGCTTTCACCTTGATTAATGAGGCAAAATTCAGAAAAAAGAATTCAAATGAATTTATTATAAGTATATCAAGGCAGCAATACAATGATGGGCTGATCAGTAATGGTTTCAAGGTAACAAAAGCTTTTATAGGTAACCTTAGGACAATCCAAATATGTTTACCTCAGCAAAAGGAGCTGGGCTCCTGAATCTCAGTTCCTACCCAAAGTAGCAAGAATGGAATGGTTTGTAGGTAGTGGTATATGACAAAAAAGAGGTCAGACAGAAAGCTACAAGCTTAGCATATCTGTCTCCACTACAGCCTCCTCCAGTGGTTGATAAGGAGGGCTGGGAACAATGGTAACTGAGTCAACATAACTTTCAACAGTTACCCATAGACATCACAATAAATAAATTAAAAGGTAATCAAACAACTAAATAATAAAAAACAATTCAACACCATTAATCATCATATCAGTGAAGTCTAACATTATTCCGTGTTCCAGTCCTAGAGTATTCCACTTCTGCAAATGATGGAAGGAAGTACATTTTCTTCTTTCTCTTTCAAGACTACCCTGAGTGATTAAATCTCATGATATTCAAGTTGGATTTGGGGGTTAATTTTCTTTCCATCTATGTTGTCGTAGTCATTATGCATATAATTTGACTCCTTTTTTCTAAATTTTGCTTTGATTAATAAAAATGTCCTCTTCCTTCTCTATTACTTGTAAGTAACCTTTCCCTACAGCACTCTAACATCACATTACATTTCAAGTCACAATTAGTTAGTTGTCTTCCAAATGACAGTATCTGCCTTTCTTTTTTAATATATAATTTATTTTTCTGTTCTCAACATTCACTTCCACAAGTATTTGAATTCAAAATTTTCTTCCCATCTCTCCCCATCCCCCCCATCCCAGGACAGCATGCACCCCATCCACCCCTTCCTCTAGTCTATCCTTCCTTCTATTAGTCACCCTTCTTCTATGCCTCTTCCCCTCTATTTTCTCCCTCCATCCCCATTCACACTCATTGGAAAACAGGCAATCCGATATAGGTCATATATGCGTGACAACGCAAAGCACTTCCATAGTATTTCGGTTGTAAAAGAGTAAGCACATTTCCCTCTGTCCTATCCTGCCCTTCACTTATTCCATTCTTGCCCTTGATCTGTCCTCCCACAATAGTATTTGCTTCTCATTATCCCTTTCCCCAATTTGTTGTCCCTTCTTTTATCTTCCCTCTCCTACCGCCTTTCCCCTTGCCTTCCTGCAGGGTAAAATAGATTTCCACGTTCAAGTCAGTGTGTGTTATTCCCTCCTTAAGCCAAATTCCCTGAGAGTGAGGCTCAATTATTCCCTTTCATCTTCTCCCTCTTCCCCTCCATTGTAGAAGCTCTTTCTTCCCTCTTTTGTGTGAGATGATTTGCTACATTTCACCTCTCCCTTTCTCTTACTCCTAATACATTCCATTCAACAGTAAATTTTAATTTTTTAGTATTCCCCTTTCATATTCAGTTCACCATATGCCTTCTGTCTATGTGGATGTATGTATACATGTTTATATATATGTGTGTGTGTGTGTGTATGCATATATATATACATATATGTGTATACATATATGTATATATATATATATATATATACACATTCCTTCTAGCTACTCTAATATTGAAAAAGCCTTCATGAGTTACAAATAATATCTTGCCATGTAGGAAAGTAAACAGTTCAGCTTTAATGAATTCCTTAAGGCTTCTCTTTCCTGTTTACCTTTTCTTGTTCCTCTTGATTCTCTTATTTGAAAGTCAAATTTTCTATTCAGCTCTGGTCTTTTCAACAAGAATGTTTCATTGAAATTCCATTTTTCCCCTGAAGTGTTATACGCACTTTTGCTGGGTAGGTGATTCTTGGTTTTAATCTTATCTCCACTGACCTCTGGAATATCATATTCCAAGCCCTTCTATTCCTTAGTACAGAAGCTGCTAAATTCTGTGTTATCCTGATTGTATTTCCACAATTATTGAATTGTTCCTTTTTGGTTGCTTTTATTACTTTCTCTTTGACCTGGAAACTCTGGAATTTGGCTACAATATTCCTAGTTTTCTTTTTGGTATCTCTTTCAGGAAGTGATCAGTGATTCTTTCCATTTCTATTTTAATCTGTGGTTCTAGAATATCAGGGCTGCTTTCCTTGATAATTTTTTGGAAGATGATGTCTAGGTTCTTTTTTTTAATCATGTCTTTCAAGTAAACCAATAGTTTTAAAATTACCTCTCCTTGATCTATTTTCCAGGTCAGTTGTTTTTCCAATGAGGTATTTCACATTGTCTTCTATTGTTTCATTCTTTTGGTTTTGCTTTATAATTTCTTGGTTTTTCGTAAAGTCATTAGCTTCCATCTGCTCCATTCTAACTTGCAAAGAACCATTTTCTTCAGTGAACTTTTGATGCTCCTTTTCAATTTGGCCAGTTCTTCTTTTTAGAGATTTCTTCTCCTCATTGACTTTTTCGACCTCTTTTGTCATTTCTGTTAGTCTATTTTTAAAGGTGTTATTTTCTTCAGTATGTCTTTGGGTCTCCTTTGGCAAGCTGTTGACTCATTTTTTTTGTGTCGCTCTCATTTCTCTTCCCAATTTTTCCTCCACCTCTCTTACTTGATTTTCAAAATCCTTTTTCAGCTCTTCCATGACCTGAGAACATAGCATACAATTTTTTGAGGTTTTGGATGTAGAAGCCTTGACTTTGATGTCTTCCTCTAATGGTATGCCTTGCTCTTCCTCATCTGAAAGGATGGAAAAAATACCTTTCCTCCATGAAAGTAATATTCTATAGTCTCTCCCCTGCCCCTTTTAGGGTATTTTCCCAGTCAGCTACTTCCCTTTTGAGTACTTTGTCAAGTGGAGGGTATACTATCCTAGGCTTCAGAAATTTTGTGCAGCTGTTCTCTGAAATATCTCTTGGAAAGTGTAAGTTCTCAGTTCCTCCAAGGTGGCACACTTAAGGGAGAGGAGTTTAATTCTCCTCTGGCCTGGGCTCTGGACTGTGATGAAGCACAAGCAGTCTTTTCTGCCCTGGAACTGAGAATAGAATTCCCTCTCCACAGTTGTTACCTGCTCCACCAAACTAGTGCTCCTCCTCACCTTGGATCTCCACTCAGGACTTTGACCTACATCAGCTGCTCAATTCCCTCAGGATCTTTAGGAGGAGGGCTCCAAAAGTGAAAGCTTCTGCTGCAGTGTCTGCTTCCAGGGTTGGAACTCTGTGCTCCCCTCTCACCCGGATGAAAGAGCTTTCTTACTGACCTCTGAATCTGTCTTTGGCATTTGTAGGTTGAGAAATCTGGGAAAGGCAGCTGCTACCCATATTTCCACGCCATGAAACGTGCTCCACTCCCATCCTGTGGCATGGCATAAGGTGGGGTGCACTTCACTCAAGTCAGGTGAAATAGACCCTTCCTGGGGACGTTTTAGGCTGTCGGGTTGGAAATCCGTTTCACTCTGTCATTTTGTGGCTTCTGATGCTCTAGAAGTTCTTTAGAGTCATTTTAACAGGTATTTTATGGCTTATGAGGAGAGAGTTAGGGCAGGTCTGTCCTTTTAATCTGCCATTTTGACTCTGCTCACCTGTGCCTGCCTTTCCTCTGGGGCAATTAGGAAACACAGTGGATAGAGTGCTAGGCCTGAATTAAGGAAGACTTTTCATCATGAGTTAAAATCTGACCTCAGACACTTAATAGCTGTGTGACCCTGGACAAGTCACTTAACCATGCTTGCTTCAGTTTTCTCACCTGTAAAATGATCTGGAGTAGAAAATAGCACACCACTCCAGTATGTTTGCCATGCAACCCGAAATGGAGTAACAAAGAGTTGGAAATGACTGAAAAACATCACAGCTCTGGTTTCAAAACTTGCATGCTTCCCACTGTACCACTAGGCAGACACAACTGGAAATGATTCACAAATAATTTTCTTTCAGATTCTCACTACCCTAAAAATACAGTATCACAGGTTGTTGAATGATTCTAAGCTTTGCTAAATGCTTTCCTTACTACAAACCTATGAAGTAGGTTGTACAAGATTTATTATAAGTTTACGGATTAGGAAATTGACGTTTAGAGAGGTTAACTGAGATTCCTATGTCCACACAGCTAGTAAATGCATGAGGGTCAACATATAGGCCATTTTTCTTGTGTCAAAACAATTACTTTTCATGTTTCACTGAATTAAGTCACCAAGATCATTTTGTGGGGTTTCATAGAATAAATGATGGGCTTTTAAAAAAACTTTCTTCTCTTCTTCCAAATTTGTTATCTGCATTCTTTTTATATCTCCTGGATTTTTTACTTCTAAATCTGTCATTTTATCTTTCAGAGCCTCTACTTCTTTGATTTTAATTTAATTTGATAATTTTTTAATGCCCCAAAATCTGTCTGCCCTCTTCCCTCATTGAAAATCAAAAAAGAAACCAAACTACTGTTCAAGAAATTAAAAATCCCAGCATTAGCAACATAAAAACTATAAATTCGTGTATACATGTGTGTATGCATACATGTATATATACTCATGCATGTATATATGTATATTTGTTTACATATGTACATGACTGAGACAATTCATAGAAATATATTTCTGTGTACTCCATATACACTTCTGTGTATATACTATATATGTATGTTTACATTTTTACATATAAACATACAAGCATATATATACGTGTGTGTGTGCATACATATCTGAGATTTTTGAGTTTATCCAGTGCTAGGCTACTTTTTATTCCTTTGTGTTTTATATCCTTAAATTATCCCACTGATTGAGCTACCTAATTTTTTTGAACAAGTACTAAATTGTTTTGGTAATTGAAAAAAAGTCTTTACTTGTTTGGAGAGAATATCTATTTTGTCTCATATTATGAATTCTTTTGCTGTTTTTATTATTTCATTTTTATAATTCTCTGCTTTCTAGACTACTTTAATACTTAATATCTATTCTAAGTTGTTTCTTTTTTGATCATCATTTTTATCATTTTGAAAAGTTAATTAATTTTTTTCAGTTTTCAACAATCACTTTCATAAGATTTAATTTTTTTCCCTCTCCTTCCCCTTCCCTCCCTGAGATGACATGCAGTCTTATATGGGTTCTACACATACATTCCTATTGAACACATTTTCACATTTGTCATATTGCATAGATGAATTAAAACGAATAGGAGAAACCGTGAGAAAAAAACAAAACAAAACATCACACAAGAGAGAATAGTCTGTGAAGCATCATTTTTAAACAAATCATTTTTCCTTCATGGTATACTAATTTTCCATATTTTTGTTTGTTTTATTTGCTGTATTTATTCATTTTATTCCATTTTGCATTTTTGAATCAGTTTATTGGTTTATATGTTTGTTAGTTATTCCTACTTTGGATTGCCCTCTTAACTTTTGATTCATCAGCCTTTCCATTCTATTATGTTCCTCATCTCTGGTTTCCCTTCACACTTTTAGGTCCTTAGTTTTTCCACTCTTGCAACTCTTTTATTCATTCATCACATATTATGAGTATTTCCACATATTTATTTCTTCCTATTCACTATAAGCTTTGTGAATGTAGTGTCTGTGTCTTATATTAAATTTGCCTTTTGGTAACTATTTAACACAATTTTTCATTTGGTAGTGTTTAATATATGTTGATTGAATTGAAAAAAATTGTTACAGGCAAATAAATACCTCATATGATAGTGAAACTGAAGAAATCATAGTGTTTATGTCTAGAAAGAGCCCTTGAGATACCAAACTGAGTTCCTTCAATTTATTAATTTGTAAAGTGAGACCCAGATTAGTTAAGTGATTTTTAAATTGATATAAATAAGAGGAAGAAGATCCCATACTTCAATGTAAATCCTCAAAATACAGTTTGAAGTTTCTTGACAACTCACTAGAAGTATATACGGGGCAAAATAGAATCAGAGACTATTGATTGTCATAATTAGAGATGATCCTTGGAATAAAAACAAAGTCAAACCTCCTCATTTGATACATGAAAAAACAAAGCCTAAAGCTTTTATGGGACATGTTTTAGATGACAAAATATTTTAATAGCCACATCTTACTAATTAATTTTCTCATTCCCACCGAAGTCTTCCTTAAGATAGTGGTCTTCTGTGGAAGCAAATTCTAAGGTTCCCTGAATTTTTTAACCTGTATCTGGTGCTTAGTAAATCATTGATGTAGAAAATGCCTTATCCAGAGTAAGAATTACATCATTTTTTTCTTGCCCACTAATCCGTGATGTTTCCTCACTATTCTGTACTATTGTAATACTGAATGACTCTAATTCTGACTTTTGTTATGAAATATGTGTGTGTGTGTGTGTGTGTGTGTGTGTGTGTGTATCTCCTTCACTACATTAGATAGACCGCATCTCTTACTTTGGATCGTAGAAAGAGATTCCCATTGGTTGGCAGATCAAACTGAGATTACCATTGGATAAATACCACATTCATCAAATTACCAGGGTGAATTCCTGTAACTCAGAGGCAAGACAAGGGAACAGAAGATTCACCTGAGAGTTATTGAGAGCTTGACAGCTGCCCTCATGTGAATTTTGACGTTGGGTCTAACACATAATATAAAAGATGAGTTTGGGACTATTCAGCGTTTGGTCTCTTTTGTGAACAGCTTAGTGTTGGCCATTACACTGTAAACTCTTTGAGGGCCGAGGCTGTCTTTCTTTTTGTTAATTGTATTCCAAGAGCTTAGTACAGTGCCTTGAATAAAGTAGGTAAGTAACAAATGTTTATTTGATTGGATTGGACTATAAGTACCTCCTCTTGATTATATTTATATGCACATTCATATTCGTATTCACATTCCTTTCCCCATTCTGTTGCCTTCATTGAACTGGTAAGGGTAGTTTTGTTACACAATGTCATACTATTAGCAAGCGCAAGCCAACATTCTTACGTTACCTAAGACTTCCAAATCCGGTTTCCTGTCTTACTACACTATATTATAGTCACTCCACCCACTCATTCACTATTCTCTATGCATTCAGCACTCCGTCAATCCATCTACTCATCCAAATTATCCATCTATTTATTTTTTCTACATCCATTCACATGGGTGGAAATTATGACCCATATAAAATAAAATTGAAATTGCATTCATAGAACCTGAGTTTAAATTCTGTCTCTTATAACTGTTTTCTATTTGACTTTGAGTTACTTGAGCTCTTTGTCCCTTTGTCCCTATATAAAATTAGAATGCTGTACTGAAAGACCTTTATTCTTCCCGCCATCTTTAGCTGTGTGATCATATAATTTTCTAAAAAGTATTTATTGAACATTTCTTTTTTGCTTCAAAAAACTAGGCTGAGAAAGAATTATCATAAGAAAAAAGCAAATACAAGAGAAATTTCCTGTTTTCTTGAAGCCTATAGTTTATATAGAAAGATTTATAATTATAACAAGTAGTGAACTAGCAGTGTGAGGCAGTATTGATTATGTTACAAATGAATAGTGACATGTATAACAGGAAGGAGTAGAAGCAGATAGCTATGAGGGCTGTTTGTGATGGTTAGCTCCACGTAGGAGATTTGGCTAAAGTAGGAAATTAAAGGACAGGTTGAAAACAGACATATATGGCATCAAATGAGCATTTCTGTTTGATACTTTTGAAAGAACTTTCGTGATTTCCCTTAACAAAATTTGCTCAGCATAGTATAGGGAAAGTGTCAGTGGAAAGATTTCATGGTGTCTACAGATCTTATCACGGAAGGGAAAATACAGCTTTGCTTTTACTAACTTGCCATTGAAATTCAGCACTTTCTTGAATTACTTAAAAACATTATTCTCACAAGCAGTTCAAGGGTTTTGCTGATTTGACAAAGGATTCCATGACAGAAAAGTTTTGGAAAGCTTAGCATAATGAATAGGAACACCAGAATTAGATTAGATTATCTGGGAGGCTAATTGACAACTCTTTCTCAGCCTTAGTTTCCTCTTTTGTAAAATAAAAAGACTGTACTTAATAATTCTAAGATCTATTAGCTCTCAATCTTTTGACCCTTACTCTGAAGCCCTATTCAGGATGGAGTCTCTCTTTCTTTTGTTAATAAATGTTCTTTAAAAGTCAAAATAGCCTTATGTCAAGATCATTGGAATACCCTGCTGTTGGATACAAATTTCTTTCATTATTTAATCTCTATACAATCACATTGCTATAGATTAAACTTTATGTAAGCTGATGCAAGGATTTAGATCAGACAGGGTCACTTAAGAGTCAAGGTTCTTGCTATACAATTTCAATAAAAAGAGAAATGTTAATGCATAAGCCAATGGTCAGTATAAAATGTAATACAATGATCCCAGATCAAAAATTTAGAACATATAGGCTCTTATCACTGTTACCTTAACTGTGCTAACTTGGGAAAGTCATTTAACCCAAATGCAAAATGAAAAGATTCCAATTGATTACCTCTGTGATACACAAAGGATCCAAAATTCTATTTTCTGTGTTCAAAATATCCTCCCAGGCCATTCAATTATATTTTTGGAAAACACTAAACTGATCCTATATGAATTTCCTTAACCTGAAATTTTATTACTTCACATAAATAATGGGATAAAATGTCTAAAATGACTTAAAAGAAACCAAGCTGCAAATACCGGGGATTCCATTGTTTCATGGGATAGAATAGGGCAGAGAATATTGGATTCTAATATTTACTCCACAAGCGACTATGTGATCTTCCAGCTGCTGAGCGGATCCTGAGGATGGCAATAACAGTGAAGATATACGAGATAATTGCAATGAAGAAGGTTATTATGGCAATTACTCTTGAGAATATCAGGAGCAACAATTCATTTCTGGAAGTGTCAGAGCAGGGGCACTTCAGCAGTGCAGACAAATCACATAAGAAATGACTAATGATATTTGACCCATGGAAGGATAGTCTGACTAAGCCAATCATCTGTGTCAATGAATGAATCATTCCGCCTATACATGAACCAATGACCAGGATGGCACACACTGTCTTAGTCATGACCACCATGTAAAGCAATGAATTAGCAATCTCCACATACTGGTCATATGCCACCGCTGCTAGGAAAAATCCTTCAGTTGTAAGAAGGATTCACAAACAAAAAATATTACAGTATACAAGCAGGGAATAATAGGATTTTCTTCTCCTCAAAGAAATTCAGGAACATTTTTGGTTCAAAGGCTGAGCGATAGCAAGCATCAACAAATGAGAAACAACTAAGGAAAAAGTACATGGGAGTGTGAAGCTTGGGAGTGATTTGAATTAATATAATCCTGCCAAGATCCCCACAAAAGAAACGACATATATCACCAAAACAGTATTAAGAGAAACATTTTCAACTCTGCACGATCTGACAGTCCTAAAAGGAAGAACTCTGTGACCACTGTAGAATTTTCCTTGGCTGTTCACTTAGATTATCATGACAATGACTGTGAGAAAGGGGAAAAAAGAATGGAATTAATTAGTGAAATGCCCTAAAAGACACCGAGACTAATTATGACTCTTTCAAGATAGAGCCAGTACTTAAGATGTTTTTGTACTGAAAAATTGCATAGGCTCTAGATAAGGAAAGTGAAGGAATGCAGATACGGAAGAGATCTCAGAAGTCATCTGGTCGTCGTTTCTTTTTTCAGAAGAAATTAATGTTCAGTGAAGTAGATTAACTACGGGAATAAGCATCAAATATATTTTTGAACATATGTCCTCTCATTTTAGAGACAATTATCTTTCAACTGTATCTTTATTTCCATGATCTCTTGACAGCAACTGGGGGATCAGAGGCATGGTGGTGATAGAAAAGAGATAGCAGCAGGAGCTAGGTGAGCCTGTACAATTTTTACAGGACTGGTTTATTGATCTGAGGGTCAAGATTTATATATTCTCTTAAGCAAGCAAGGTTATTCTCATGAGAGCATTTTTAGCTCACATCTTTTACTTCCTTGTCTTAGTACCTTCTGTGTAACAACCTCAGAGTACACATTCAGGGTCAGGACGATCTCATCCTTGCTTATCAGGGATGGGATGGTGAGCCAATCCTGAGAAAGTCAGTCTTTACTCTAGTACAAGTCTCAAGTAAAACCTGGATTGTACCTCACATTCTAGACTCCATCAGTACTAGCCCTCTACATCTCCCCCTTTTTTTTTGCAAGTAATTTTAGTCCACGTAAGTCTGTGCCAATTTTGACAAAAAATTGATGTAGTTTGACAAGATTTTTAAAGCGAAAATGAGATTTTAGAATTGGAATTGGGGTGTGAGTACATGCGCCCAGGCACCCCATCATTCTCCCCTTAAACAGATGGGACCCAGAATCCTCTGGGGTAAGAGACGAAGGGCTCAGATTCTGAAACTCTTTCATGCTGAGATTGGACGTCCCTGCCTCACAGAATCCTGACATTGGAGAGGTTGGGTCTGTGGGTGATGCCAAGTCCACAGGGTGATTGGTCATGGAAGTGGGTGATGTACAGTCAGAATGGTGATCTGCAAGTGGAGAGTATTGAACCTAGAAGACACAAATCTGCAACAGATATTAAACAAAAGAAGACCAAAAAGGAGTAGGAAGAAAATAACTAGAAGTGGGGTGGGTGTGAGAATATTGTCAAACTTCCTCACACTCTCTTGACATACTTAGTAACTATCCAGGGACAGGAGACCCTTGGGTGACTCCCACTTGTCTCCAACCTTCTCATCTGCTTTCCGTATTTTTGGTCAAACCTTTACTTATCTTTCAAAATCTCTGGAACCCATTATTCAAACTGCTTCACTTTCCTTTATATTTCTACCATAGACAAGATAGCTCACAAGTTATTACTCTTCACTAGGATAGCTGTATTGCCTTAAACAAAAGATATTTCTAACTTGAATCTCACAACTGAATAGATGTTCATAGTTGTTTCACAGGCTTGTTTATTCTTTTCTGATTATTCACTCTGGCAAAGAAATTTTAGGAATTAACTTATTAATAAGTTCAAACACTAATTTAAACTCTTGCTTAGGCCATGGAATGACCACAAATTCAGATTAAAACAGCAAGATCTTTTCTGCTTTATAAATCATTACATATTAATTCAGCAACACATTATCTCGAAAATGAAATTTTAGTAGGCTTTACCCCTCTTTTCTTTGAAAAACATTTCTTTTAAACATACTTTTTTCTTTTAAAAGTTTAAAATTTATCCTGACTTTTAAGAGAGTCACCAAACTTTTATAAAGAAAATTATTTGAAACTTTTAAAAATCATAATTCCCTTTTCACTTTGAAACAAAAATAAACCTTTTAAAAGTAAAATTCATTAAAACTTAGTTGGCATAAAAATGTCCTTAAGTAACACGAATTCCCAAAGTATTGCAAACTAAATTCTTAGTTATTGAAGAATTCCTAGATATCACAAAATGCTTTAGTCAAAAAGGTGCAATGGAATCTCACATTGGTAACAGTAAGAGATTGATTACAGAAAAATACTACCGCTTCTAAAATCCCTTTAAACAATGGGGACAGAAGCCAAGATGGCGGAGTAGAAAGAGAGACATATGTTAGCTCCGAAACCACAGCCCATAAAATATCTGTAAAGAAGAACTCCCAACAAATTCTGGAGCAGCAGAAGCCACAGAAAAACGGAGCAGACGAGATTTCTCTTCAGAGAGCCCTGAAACCCTGTCGAGAAAGGTCCATCCCGAACCACACTCAGACCGGAGCCCAGCCCTGCCTTGGCCACATGGCACCAAGAGGAGCAGATCCGAGCAGGCTTCAGGGACGGAATCTCCAGCAGCCTCGCAGGTTCCTCCACCCAGAGGTGACAAGGGTCAGTAAGAGGGTCTCTTTGTCTGGTCGAGAGGGGAGTGGGATGTTCCCATAACTCAGGCCCCCTAGGGAGGCAGCAGTGGGGGCAGCAGTGGACCGGGGCTCCCCAAGCAGGCAAGACCCCGGATCTATTGTTGAAGGTCTCTGCATACACCCACTGAGGGAACTGAGTCCCGGGTGGAGGCCCTGCCCCCACCTGAGCATCTGAACTCAATCTCACACTGAATAGCAGCCCTGCCCCCACCCAAAGCCCTGAGGCAGGGAAGCAGCATTTGAATCTCAGACCCCAAGCACTGGCTGGGCGGATCTGGAAGCATGGTGGGTGTGGAAAGAAAACTCAGAAGTCAAGTCACTGGCTGGGAAAATGCCCAGAAAAGGGAAAAAAACAATAGACCATAGAAGGTTACTTTCTTGGTGAACAGGTATTTCCTCCCTTCCTTTCTGATGAGGAAGAACAATGCTTACCATCAGGGAAAGACACAGACGTCAAGGCTTCTATATACCATGCATCCAAAATAAATATACCATGGGCTCAGGCCATGGAAGAGCTCAAAAAGGATTTTGAAAATCAAGTAAGACAGGGGGAGGAAAAACTGGAAAGAGAAATGAGAGAGATGAAAGAAAAGTATGAGAAGCAGGTCAACACCTTGCTAAAGGAGACCCCAAAAAAATGCTTAAGAAAGTAACACCTTGAAAAGTAGGCTAACTCAATTGGCAGAAGAGGTTCAAAAAGCCAATGACGAGAAGAATGCTTTCAAAAGCAGAATTAGCCAAATGGAAAAGGAGGTTCAAAAGCTCACTGAAGAAAAGAGTTCTTTCAAAATTAGAATGGAACAGATGGAGGCTAATGACTTTGTGAGAAACCAAGAAATCACAAAACAAAACCAAATGAATGAAAAAATGGAAGAAAATGTGAAATATCTCATTGGAAAAACAGCTGACCTGGAAAATAGATCCAGGAGAGACCATTTAAAAATTATGGGACTACCTGAAAGCCATGATCAAAAAAAGAGCCTAGACATCATCTTTCATGAAATTACCCAGGAAAACTGCCCTGAGATTCTAGAACCAGAGGGCAAAATAAGTATTCAAGGAATCCACAGATCACCGCCTGAAAGAGATCCAAAAAGAGAAACTCCTAGGAACATGGTGGCCAAATTCCAGAGTTCCCTGGTCAAGGAGAAAATATTGCAAGCAGCTAGAAAGAAACAATTCAAGTATTGTGGAAATACAATCAGGATAACACAAGATCTAGCAGCTTCTACATTCAGGGATCGAAGGGCATGGAATAGGATATTCCAGAAGTCAAAGGAACTAGGTCTAAACCCAAGAATCACCTACCCAGAAAAACTGAGTAGAATACTTCAGGGGAAAAAATGGTCTTTCAACGAAATTGGGGACTTTCAAGCATTGTTGATGAAAAGAACGGAGCTGAAAAGAAAATTTGACTTTCAAACACAAGAATGAAGAGAAGTATGAAAAGATAAACAGCAAAGAGAAGTCACAAGGGACTTAGTAAAGTTGAACTGTTTACATTCCTACATGGAAAGAAAATATTTGTAGTTCTTGAAACTTTTCAGTATCTGGGTAGTTGGTGGGATTACACACACACACACACACACACACACACACACACACACACACACACAGAGACAGAGAGCACAGAGTGAACTGAATAGAATGGGATCATATCTTAAAAAAATGAAATCCAGTAGTGAGAGAGAAATATATCGGGAGGAGAAAGGGAGACATGGAATGGGGCAAATTATCTCTCATAAAAAAGGCAAGCAAAAGACTTATTAGTGGAGGGAAAAAGAGAGGAGGTGAGAGAAAAACATGAAGTTTACTCTCATCACATCCCACTAAAGGAAGGAATAAAATGCACACTCATTTCGGTATGAAAACCTATCTCACCATGCAGGAAAGTGGGGGAGAAGGGGATAAGCAGGGTGGGGGGAATGATGGAAGGGAGGGCAATGGGAGGAGGGAGCAATTAGAAGTCAACACTCATGGGGAGGGACAGGATCAAAAGAGAGAATAGAAGCAATGGGGGGCAGGATAGTATGGAGGGAAATATAGTTAGTCTTACACAACACGAGTATTGTGGAAGTCATTTGCAAAACTACACAGATATGGCCTATATGGAATTGCTTGCTTTCCAAAAAGAATGGGTGGGGAGGGAGGGATGAAGAGAAGCTGGAACTCAAAGTTTTAGGATCAGCTGTTGAGTATTGTTCTCGCTACTCGGAAATAAGAAATACAGGTAATGGGGTATAGAAAGTTATCTGGCCCTGTAGGACAAAAGAGAAGTTGGGGACAAGGGAAGGTAGGGATGATAGAAGAGAGGGCAGATTGGTGATAGGGGCAATTAGAATGCTCGGGATTTTGGGGTGGGGGGAGGGAACAAATAGGGAGAAAATTTGCAACCCAAAATTTTGTGAAAATGAATGTTCAAAGTTAAGTAAATTAATGAAGAAAACAACAACAACAAAAAAAAAAACAATAGGGACACCTTAAGGTGAGTCTTAAGTAGTTTGCATACATTTCTGAACATGTTTTAATTTCAGATAAACATCATATTAGATTTCCCAGTAAGATTACACAGAAATGGCTCACATGTTTTACTGATCATTTGCTATTGATCATAGACATTTGCTGCAGAAGGAAAAAGTAGGGACATGTGACATACCAAATATGACAGGATAAAACATCCTTGACTCTGTTTGAATTCAGATAAGAGTGAAATTCTCCAATCACGCAGTATCTGTTTCAAAGCCAGACTCAGGAATAGTCAGGTGGGAAACATTCCTTTTTAAAAGAACACAATGGGGAAACTGACCAGGCGGATCCCATCCTAGATTGAGCCTAGAATTGTCCCTTCCATTTTTCCTTTCTAGACAGAAACTTCACCTGTTGACAGTACAGGATCACATTCTCTCTGAGTAGCTTATGGCATTTCTCTCAGATACTGATTTAATGCAAACAACTATACCGAAATTCAAACTCAAAACAAAAATAGTTACTGTCCCAAATGCCTTTTACCTTAAACAGCAAATTTCACTAATCACTGCTTAGAGCCAGATACAGTTATTTCTATTCTCATGGAGTTGCAGTAAGCAATAATGATTTGCCAGGACTCACATACATAAGGGATTTCATTTAAGAGTTTTTCTTCTCAAATTTAAAAGTCGTCCTGATGTAAAAGCCAGTTGTTAAAAATCCTTTCTATCTATTCCAACTTCTGAGCAAGTCATATTCATTGTTTATGAATAATATAAGCCAAACAAGTTTCTTTCCTAGGGCTGGTGACCTTGCCCATCTGGATGGTTTCCAGGGGCCTTACCAGTTTTACAAAATAAAGGGAATTGGCACTGACCCCATTCCTGTCAACCCCCAAACATACAGGAGGACTGTTCTGAATGGGTAGAACCAATCTAAATAAAGTTTTCACTAAATTCTTTTCTTTCCACACACATTAATCAATTAACAGTTTTAGGTTTAGCATTAAAACAGTAACTCCAAATAACTTAGTTAACAATCTTGCAACTTTTATAAATGATAGCCAGATTGTTTTAGCTTTCATCACTTTAACAGGCAACGGTGAAAACACCTCATTTTCTAAATGGCAATTACAAAACATTAAGATACAAGGTTAGTGGGAGTGATAAAATTTAAAATAACATAGCTGTTCCCAACATCTTTTAGGTTCAACAAAATTCAGATTAAAAATTGCTTTCTTTAATACCATTTCTGGATTACAATGGTCACTCAATTTTTACAATACAAGAGAATTTTCCAATTAGGAGTGACGTATTTTACTTAAAATATTATCGGAATAACACTTTTTGGCTCTTTCCATTATACAAAAACTTTTCTCTTTTAGGTGAGGCATGAAATGATTAAATGTTAGTTGGTCTGCCTCTCTGATATGAGGGGAAAAGTTTCCCCAATTTCTTCTTGTCTTTCTCCCCACCTTCACAACCTGGCCAGTGTTAGAAGGTAGAAAGGGAGAGATAATTTTACCCACAACCTTCAACAATTTCCAAAACTTTTCTGCTTTCCTTAAACTTCGTACCCATGTTTTTCTCCAAGTGGGTTTTGATTAAAGCTCCTTTAAAACTGCACGTACATTATTTTTTTGTATGTCTAACCTGAAACTGCCTTTAGCAATCATATAACCTAAGTAACATAAGATTTGCTTTCTCTCTTTCTCTCTTCCATACTCCTCTGATGCTGCAGCAATAAGAGAGAGGGAAAGAGGGGGAGGGAAAAAGATCGCTGCATTCCAAAGTTCAGCTGCAGCGGGGTTGGACACAGACACATAGAGACAGAACACATATACAGACAATGAAAAAAAGAATCCAAAAACTGTGAAAAGATCATGAGAGGAAAGTAATCCCCCCAAAGCGCCTAGTTATTCACCAAAATCCCCTGATTTTTCAAATTCTGTGTGTGTGATTGGTTCGGGCCACCACTCCACTTGCTCTTCATGTCCCTGTTCTGGGGGCCAATTGCTAGTAACTAGCTGATCAGAGGCGTGGTGGTGATAGAAAAGAGATAACAGCAGCAGGGGCTCCGTCAGTACTGGCCCTCTACAATCTCTCCTAGAATAGTAGCCTTGTAATACAAACTGATCACATTATACATGACCAATTTTGGAACTAAATAAGAGATATTGAAGAATACTGAGGTTATTGGACTAGATAATCTAAGTAATGTCATCCTGTGATCCTTTTACTTGCTGAAAGGGAAAAAAATGGTGTAAATGGGAGATCTGAAATGCATACCGATTGTCCTTCTGCTGGACTATGTTGATGATATCTCTGAGAAGATGAAATTTTAAGTATAATGGGAGTATTCTATTAGAATGTACCTTCTTATATAAAGACACAGTTTTAGGACTGTAAATATCCCTTGTCTCAATGCCCCCATTTGATAAAGTGGAAGTAATTTATTCAAGGGAACACAAATAATAAGTACCTATGCAGTGATTTGATCCCAGAGCTTTTGACAAGGTCAATTAATTTTAATTCAAAGTAAAATTTGTTAAGAGAATGATATAAAAGTGTAATGGTCTATCTTTAGAAGTAGTGAGCTTCAGTGGATTTTTTCAAGAAAGTGTGAGATGATCATTTTCCACATATGTTTTAGAAGAGATTCAACATCTTAATAGGTTAAATTAGTTTCTGAGGATACTTTACATTCTAAAAGTCAGTGATAAAAATAAAATTTAAAAAAGTAGGACATGATTTATACACATACACGCTTCTGTGTGTTTATACTAATTTTAAAATACCACATAAATTATAATATTTAATACATATACCCCATACCCACCCACATGAGTGCATGTGTATATGTACAGATACATACATGCATACATAATGACATATATATGTATACATATACTTATAAGTGTACTGTTTACAAAGTGTTTTAGAGATATCATTTCAATTTTTCCCTTATAAGAATGGTGGGAGAAAGATTCCATTATCACCTCTATTTTATAAGGTGAAAAAACTAAGCCAGGAAGAGGTTAAATGATTAGCAAAGGTCCTACTACTAGTAATTCTCTGAAAGAAGATTTGAATTCAAATCTTCATAACTTTTGATCACTGTTAGTGTCTCTTGCTATATGTTTCCTGACTACATATCCTAGGTTCAACTCTTTTGAACTTTCAGTTCCTTTGAGGACCTGGTTTCTCAATCTAAGTCAGTAGACGAGTTCTGAGTGATTCCAAGTTCCTTATCATTATTCTACCAGGCCTTTTAAAAAACATATCTATGGTTCTGAAAAGGGAATATCTACAGAAGTTTATTTTATTTGGAATTATCAAGTTCCCACCTGAGAGGATGATAGAATGTCTGAACTGGAAGGACCCTTATCACTCAAATGTATTTGGAAACAAAACATTTACCTTAGAACACTGAATATAAGAGCTGGGGTAAAAGAAACAACTTTAGAAGCTTACACTATAGAAAGTTCAAATTGAAAAAGACTTTTTACATCATGTAATCAAGACTTCTCATCTTAAGGTGAAGAAATTGAGGCCTAAAGAGGAAATTACTTTCTCGAAGATGTTATTGAAAGAACTGAGGCTAGATTCCATTATTAAGAATTATTTTAAGTATTAAGAATTATACCTTCTCTTGTGGTCTTTCTTCTATACGATTTAGTTAGGAAAAAAGAAAATAGTGGGGCGAGATGGATAGAAAATGAGGAGAATATGTGAAGAGACATAGCTTTATATCAATCTAAATATTTACTTTATTGTCTCATTTAATATTTTTAGTTACTTTTGAAATGAAAACTAGGGAAGCATCACTGTTCTAGGAAAAGAACACTGACTTTTAGGGTAATGGGACTTGAGTTCCAATCTCACCTTTGCCAATGAGATATTGTGTAATAATGGCCCTACTAACCAAGTTTCTTATCTGTATAAGGAGGGGATTTTCCTATGTTATTTTAAATTTTACTTATGTTCTGTTGTCTCTTACCTTTGAATTTTATGAATCTCTTGAAAATACATAGATTTTTAGCCCAAAGAAACTATTTGGTAGCTTCTCCTCTTAGTCCTTGGGATATTTATCCTTTGAACCCATAGGAATGAATAAGAAACAAACAGGAGTTCAAGTTGTTTAAGAAGAAAACATTTAATCCATTTCAGGTCTCTCTGATAATTTCTACAAAATAGCTGATAAGTAGCCATTCACACGTTGAGTGGAGATTCACAAGTAAGGGGACATGCATTACATTCACAAACAATCCATTCCAAGGCTTTCAATGGAGGGCAAAAGGGAGGATGTGAGAGGAGAAAAGTGAAGCTTACTCTCATCACATTTGGCTAAAGGAGGGAATAAAATGCACACTCAGTTGGGTATGAAAATATATCTTACACTAGAGGAAAGTAGGGGAGAAGGGGATAAGTGAGGTGTGGGGGTGATGATAGAAGGGAGGGCAAATGGGAAGAGGGAGTAATTAGAAGCAAACACTTCCAGAGAGGGATAAAATTAGAAGAGAGAATAGAACAAATGGTGGGGCAGGATAAGATGAAGGGACATATAGTTTGTCTTTCAGAACATGACTATTATTGAAATATTTTGCTTGACTACACATGTATGGCCTTTATTGAATTGCTTTCTTTCTCAGTGGGGATAGGAGGGAGAAAGGGAGAGAAGTTGGAACTCAAAGTTTTAGGAAGGAATGTTGAGAATTATTTTTGCATGCAACTGAGAAATAAGAAATACAGGTAATGGGGTACAGAAATCTATCTTGCCCTAAAAGAAAAGAGAGAACATGGGGGTAAGGGAAGGGAGGTGTGTGATAGAAGGGACGGCTGATTGGCGGAAGAGGTAATCAGAATGCATAGTGTATTGGGGTTGGAGGAGGGGAGAGATGGGGAGAAAATTTCCAACTCAATATCTTGTGGAAATGAATGTTGAAAACTAAAAATAAATAAATAAAATTTTTAAAAAAGAATATTAACAAGAGGTATTTGAGGCCTATTAATGAGCAGGGAAGATCTAATTATTATTACAGGCACTTAGAGCCTTTTGGCCCTTAGGCAAATTATTTTCCCCTTCTGCACCTTGATTTACTATTCTCTTCAATAATGAATCTGATCTAAGTGATTTTTGCAGTTTCTTCCAGCTCAAAAATAAAGGTAAATTGGTAGAAAAATATAAAAAAGCTTGTAAAATAATAGTTAGCAGCAAGAACAGAATAATTTCAGAAAGTGAAATGGCTTCTGTACCATTGCTAATTTTTTAGACTGACCTGAGGGCTTGATTTCTCAAATGTTTATCACAGGCCATATGGAAGATTCTAGTTATCAAGTTCAGTGTATATGAGTTCAATCAAATATAATTGGATTGAATTGGAGAAGATGAGTTTAATATTGGCTATAAAAACACATTGTAAGTGACTATATGTTGACAAAACAAGCCTTCAAAAAGTGAAAACGTCTCTTTCTTTCAGGCACCCAAGTTACAATGCCAGTAAATTGTGCATTCCCAGTCTATACGAGTGACATCAATACAAAGGAGAAAATTTTGAAAAAAATTCTGAATGAGCAAAATCTTAGGTTAAAATTCAGGAAACCGTGAATTAACCCCAAACTATGCAAACTGCATTCATATATCTAGATATACCTAAATCAGGCATATACAAATATATCAATATCTTCATTATATAGAGATCTCTGTACAGCTATAAATATAAACAAAATGTTTAGATGCATAGATCATTTCTATATTCTCTACCAAATAGCCATTGATGTCCAAGATTGCATAAACTCAATCTATTCAATAATACTATGTGTCTAGAGATGCATTTGACACACAAAAATGTATCAAGGAAAAATTATTAAAATAGAGTTCAGCAGAGGGAGAGTCTTCTACATTCATTTCTTTAAGTGAATGGGTAGTTGTTTCCATTATGGTCACAGGAAGTCTACAACATTTTCAGAAAAAGGCAAGCTTCTTATTGTATTCAGAACTTTGAATCTCCCAGGCCACCATCCCCTGGCCATTTGACTTCATGATAGATAGATCATCTTCTCTGACAGGCTTTCCCTCAAACAGCTCATCAGGCCTGCACAGTACTTTCTGACTTTTTATCTGATCATTCTAAGTCATGACTCTGTGAAACAGGACTTCTTTGTTTCCCATAAGTTCCTCCCTTTTTCTCTTTATTAAATTTTTAGTTACCACACCTAAATCCAGTCAATACCTTCTCACTTGCTTTCCCCCTGAATTATGCCCTTCATCCCTTTATATGAATATGGGAAGGTGGCGAGGTTGACCAATACGTTGATCAATTACAAGGGAGCACTCCCCTTCAACTAATTGTTCTTTTAGAAGTTCCATCTCATATAGTAGTCTGGGAAGGAACATCATCTGATGCAATTTTCTGGTCTGGATACTCATTCAAACCATCTTCAGCACAGCATCTCAGCATCTTCTTTCTTGTATCTCCTTGTAGAAATTCAGTTCCCCACTCTCCTAGAAAACTGACCTTCCCAGGCTTTATACTCTTATCACCCTTTTTTCGCTTCTAACCAGCACTACACCTGACTTGGGGAACTATGTCCCCCACTTACTCTCACGAAGTTATATTCTGTCCTCTGCCAAGTATGCTTTTCAACATTTTTCCTGTGTTCTTTTTCCTCATCAGAATATAAACTCCTTAAGGACAAAGATTATCTTTTTAAAAAGATAATCTCATTGCTGAAAATCATTCATTCTTCTCATTTGTCATATGCTATTCCATCTTCCTTAGGTGGCAGTTTGCTCTACCTAATCTTTTCTTTTAAAATGTCAAGAAAGATTGTGACTTATGTGTAAATAACTAAAAATGTGTAAAATTAATTATTTATTTCCTGTATTTAATAACTAATTATTGTAGTAGGACCAATATTCTTCTCCTTTCCTACTTCCTCATCCAGAAACCAACCACTGTTGGAAATCTCTTTTAAAGATTTCCTTATACCACAATCTATTCAAATAATAAAATAAATTCTAAGTTTATACTAAGAAGTGTATTTCTGCTCATAGCATTTGTTCAGATAAGTGTAGAGAAGTGTAGATGTTCCCTTTGTCAGACAGGTGACAAGGAAATTGATATCTTTTGACCAAGATTTGAGTGATCCATAGTCATGTACCTCAAGACTCTCATTCTTTCTCATTAATTATTAAAGAGAATTGACCGCCACCCCTCAGGAACAACTATATTTCAAAGGGTATATCAATTGTGAACCTACTGTCATGAGGGATCTTTGGTCTAAAGAAGATGGCCAAATGATCATCCTTCTATTAATAACTGTGGTGGTCTTATTATAAAATGATTAAATTACCCAGTAAGTATATCTTTTGGATTTTTTAATCATCACAAAAATCATTAATGACAACTGTTGGACTAATGACATTTAGGTAAAATGAGATAAGGCTGAAGTTTCATTGGTTTATTTAATCATTAAACAGATAATTAATTTTATAGGTTACATAAGAAATAATAATAGTAATATCACTACTATAACATTACTATTGCGTCATTTCAGTTGTCTCCAATTCTTCATGACCCCTTTTTGTATTTTCTTGGCAAGGAAACCAGTGGTCCTTCATTTCTTTCTTGATCTCATTTTATAGATGAAAAATTGAGGTAAACAGGTTTAAGTGAATTGCCCAGTGTCATAATATTAGAAAGTGTCTCAGGTCAAAGTTAAACTCTGGAAGATGAGTCTTCTTGGCTCCAGTCCTTGCACTTTATCTGTTCTGCTACCTGGCTACCTGATATTGTAGGGAGGTATTTTGAAAAATAATTTCAGAATAAAACTACTCAATTCAAACTCTAAGTCAAAGTCAAAATTACAATAGGAAAACTCAAATAGCTGTTTCATTTTTTGCTATTTCCTTCATTCTCTCAACAAAATAACCAATCTTTTGGAAACAGATATGTGCTTCTATTTCTTATCCATATTCTATTTCCCTTCTTTTATAAGAATAGTCAGCATATTTCTAGCACTATATCAAAATAACAAAACCTACAATCAAGCTTGGGCTAAGGGGTCACATGCTACTATTGTGACATTTGACCAGTCATTAGGCCTTTCATCATAACCAGTTTATTCCTCAAAACTAGAAAGTACTTGACTTAGTAATTCCCTCATTAGAAACAATCTACATCCATGAAATTTCTGGTCTACTGGAAAAAAAAATCTACGTAATTATGACTATAATGAAGAATGAAAGATAATATATTTCATTATGTATAGAGAAATATTTACAACCTTACCTGACATAAAGGCGATTATAAAAAGACAGAAAAATTGTGTCATTACTATAAATTGAAATATTTAGAAAAAAATTAAATCATTGAATGAGGAATTAAAATATAAATATTAGAAAAATATTTTTCTACGATCATTTGAGAAAAACCAACATAGCACTTTAAAATTAGCAAAACATTTTGAATATATTATCTATTTGATTCTCCCAACAGCCTCGTGATATAAGCCTTATTTCCCCATTCTATAGAAGAGGAAACTAACACTAAGAAAGCTTTAATGACTTGTCCAGAGTTACATAACAAACAGAAGGCCGGGGCAGAATCCAAACATAGGTTTTGTTTCTGTTTCTAGCCACATCAGGAAAAAATCAGCACTGCATTCAGGTTACCACCTACCTACTTTTATTTTGATATACTAAATGTTAGAAAAAATGTCTACAGATGCACAAAAGTAGAACTATTTTTCAAAAGATTAAACATAGGGGACCAAGCCAAGATGATGGAGTAGAAAGACGCACATATACTACCTCTTATCCCACAGCACATAAAATACTTGTAAAGAAGAACTCTCAAAAATTCTAGAGCAACAAAGCCACAGAACAATGGAGTACAGGAGATTTCTAGCCCAGAGTGACCTGAAAGACCGACAGGAAAGGTCTGTCCCACGAGACTAGTGCAGAGCCCAGCCCAGCCTTGCCAATGCAACACCAAGAAGATCAAATCTGAGGAGGCTTCAGGGACAGAATCTCCAGCAGCAGTGCAGATCTCTCAAACTACAGGCACCATAGGTTAGTGAGAGGGTCTTTTCAGCTGGACAGGAAGGGAGCAGGGTGTCCCCATAACTCAGGCCTCCTCCAGTGGCAGCAGTAGACGCAGCAGCAGACTGGGCTCCCAAAGCAGACAGCAGCCTGCATCCATTGTTGAAGGTCTCCTTGTAAACCCCCCGAGGGTACTGAGCCCTGTGTGGCTGCCCTGCCCCCACCTGAGCAGCTGATCTTAATCTCACACTGAATAGCAGCCCTGCCTCCACCAAAAGCTGCTGAGGCTTTGGAGCAGCTCATCTGAATCTCAGCCCCCAGTTCTGGCTTGGTGGAACTGGAGGCCAGGTGGTTGTGGAGAGGAAATTCAAAAGTCAAGTAACTGGCTGAGAAAATGCCCAAAAAAGGAGAAAAAGCAAGACCATAGAAGTTTACTTTCTTGGGGAACAGGTGTCTCCACTCATCCTTTCGAATGAGGAAGAACAAGGCATACTGTCATAGGAAGTCAAGGCCTCTGCCTCCCGGGCCTCCAAAGAGAAATTAAACTGGGCTCAGGCAATAGAAGGCCTTAGAAAACAAGTTAGCAGCTTACTAAAGGAGAACCAAGAAAATGCTGAGGAAAATAGCAGCTTTAAAAAGAGGCTAACTCAATTGGAAAAAGAGGTCCAAAAAGCAAAAGAGGAGAAGGAGGTTTTAAAAAGCAGAATTAGTCAAATGGAGGAGAAGGTTCAAAAGCTCACTGAACAAAATAATTCACTGTAGAGAGAACTGAGTTTAGGGAAATGAATGATTGTGAGTTAAACCAAGCAGTTAGTAAACAAAACCAAAAATTTGAAAAAACAGAAGATAATGTGAAACATCTCATTGGAAAAACAACTGACCTGGAAAAAAGATCCAGGAAAAACAATTTAAAATTTATGGGACTACCTGAAAGCCATGATCAAAAAAAGAGCCTAGACACTATCTTCCATGAAATTATCAAGGAAAACTGCCCTGAGATTCTAGAACCAGAGGGCAAAATTAATATTGAAAGAATCCACTGATCACCTCCTGAAAGAGACCCGAACAGAGAAACTTCTAGGAATATTGTGGCCAAATTTCAGAGTTTCCAGATTAAGGGGAAAATTCTGCAAGCAGCTAGAAAGAAACAATTGCAGTATTGTGGAAATGCAATCAGGATAACACAAAATCTCGCAGCTTCAACATTAAGGGATCAAAGGGCTTGGAATAGGATATTTCAGAGTTCAAAAGAACTGAGAATGAAACCAAGAATCACCTACCCAGCAAATGTGAGTATAATACTTCAAGGGAATAAATGGTCATTCAGTGATATAGAGGACTTTCAGTCATTCATATCGAGCAAAAGACCAGATCTGTATAGACAATGTGACTTCCCAAGGTAAGAATCAAGAGAAGCATGGAAAGGCAAACAGGAAAGAAAAATCATAAAAGACTCTCTAAAGATGAACTGTTTACATTACAACATGGAAAGAAAATATTTATAACTCTTGAATGTTTTCTCATTATTTGAGTAGATGTAGAGATTGTACATACACACACATACACATATATAGATAGAGAATACATGGTGTGCTGAATCAGAAGAGGTGATATCCACACACATACAAAAATTAAATTAAATTAAAATTAAGGAGTGAAGGAGCAAAATACTGGGAAGAGAAAGGGAGAAATGGAATAGGGCAGACTGTAACTCCTAAAAAAGATAAGAAAAATCTTGTTCAATGCAGGAGAAAAGGGAGAAGGGGATAGGGGAAAAATGAAGGTACTCCCTCCACACGTGGCTGAAGGAGGGAATAATGTGCTCACTAAATTTCATATGAAAATTTATATCACACCACAGGAAGGTAGGAGTGAAGTGGACGTTATTTCCCCCCCAGAGCCCCTGGGTTGAGAAATGTCTGTTGAGTTTCTAGGCATGGTTGGGCTCCCCCCTTTGCCCAGTAGCCACTTTCTGTTGTGCCCCCCTTACCTAGTATCCACTTTCTGTTGTGCCCCCTTGCGTAGCAGCAACTTGGGCCCCTGTCAAAACTGTTCTGTGAGATATGTTTGCTGTTGAAACTGCAAGGCTGTACCAGGAACTGCCGAAATGCTTAAAAGGCGCACACATACCTTAGTTTGGGGCTGCTTCCTCTGGGTTTTTCCATGAGACAGCTGCTGGCCCGGCTAATAAAGACGCTCTCAAAATTCCCAATTGATTTTTGCCTGTGCTTTTTCTCTGTCCGTCCATTTCAGGAAAAGAGGTGACAAGTGGGGTGAAGGGAATGTTAGAAGGGAGAGCAAATGGGAGAAGGGAGTCACTAGAATTAAACACTTTCGAAAAGGGACAAGGTCAATTGTGGGGGAAAAATAAGGGGGGATAGAGTAGGACAGAGGGCAATATAATTGGTATTACACAACATGATTATTTTGGAAGCCTTTTGCAAAACAACACATGTTTAGTCTGTATTGAATTGCTTGCCTTCTCAGTGGCGCTGGGGAGGGAGGAGGGAAGGAGAGAAGTTGGAATTCAAAGTATTAGAAACGAAATCTGAGAATTTTTATTGCATATAATCGGGAAATAAGAAATACAGGGAATGGGGTATTGAAATTTATCTTGCCCTACAAGAAAAGAGAGAAGATGGGGAAAATGGAAGGGTGGAGTGTG
The DNA here is from genome assembly GCF_028372415.1 of Notamacropus eugenii. Classification (NCBI taxonomy): domain Eukaryota; kingdom Metazoa; phylum Chordata; class Mammalia; order Diprotodontia; family Macropodidae; genus Notamacropus; species Notamacropus eugenii. Next base: position 3,097,209 of record NC_092880.1, read on the forward strand.
ATAGAAGGGAGGGTACACTGAGGGAAGGAGTAATCAGAATGCAAGGTATTAGGAAGAGGGGGAGGGGAGTGATGGGGAGAAAAATTGGACATGTTACAAAGTGAGTTAAAAACAATTAGTATCAAAACAATCGACTGAATTAATTACTGAGAATAAATCAATGACATCTTTAGTTTGGAGAAAAGAATTTCAGTCTAAAATTCCTAGAGGAAGGTAACCTCGGGTAAAATTTGGCATTGATAGAAAAGTTACAATTTTAATGGTAAATTTGATTTTATGATTGTTATTTAATCAGGAACTAGAACATGTATAGAAAGTCATGTAAGTCACTTAAGACTTGCCTCAAAAGATGTTCCTTAGCCAAAGTGAAATTATAATCATATTTGAAACCTGGTTATTGGACCTTGCAATTTTTAGATGCTATGAGACTATTAAGTGACTGTTCTTCTGAGGCTAACTGCAGGTATAGATATCAAGAAAGGCAGTCTGAGCCTCCAATCCATGATGCCAGTAAACCTGTGATAAGTTGGTATGAACTGCAAAAGGTGATCTCATGGGAAGGGTGGGAGAGCTGCTGTTCTGCCTGGGCTGAGGTAGAATTCTCCTGACTCAATTTCCTCACTGACACCTGGCACACTTTAACGCTCACTGAATGCAAGTTGACAATCTATTCCTGCCCGGAACTGACATGAAGGTGGGGAGATATTGTGTCCGTGCAATACCCCTACTCTTGGTGGCAATTTCCTATAGTCAAAAGGTTTGTAAGATTAATACCAGATCTATTAAAGTATAGATTATTGGTAGGGGAAACAGCCGAGGTTAAGTCTAAAATTAAGCTATTAGACATAGGACCTTAGAACAACAACAGTAAGTTAGGAAATTTTAATTCTCAGTAATACTGTGGAGACAATTAGGTCAAGAGCTTGTGAAGTTAGCAACATAAATATTATTTGTTTCTCAGTTGGTTAATGTTTAAAAAAAATTCTTTTGTGGTCCATATTGTAAATGCTTTACAAAGAAGTATCACCTGACCAAAAGTTTGAATTGTTTTGTGTGTTATAAATTGTGTTAAAAATGAAAAATGAAATTAAAAAAATATATGCACATAACACACATGCACACATATATACATGTGTACAGTGTATATGTGTACACATGTATTATAAATATTCACAAATATGTGTATACATGCATATATTAACGTATATAAATATATTTTTAACAAAAAAAAAAACTAAACATAGGAGTTTTCCCCTTCCTCCAAACCAAACAATATTTAGCACAAGGAACACAAGCTAACAACAACCACTTGAAAAAGTTTAAAATCTTTAATAATTGGAAAATAAAATTAAAACAACCACTGCAATTCACCAGTCTCCGAAAGGTAGTAAAAAGACAAGAAAATTAATTGCTGAAAGAAGTGGGCAAATGAAAAAAATGTTGGTAGATCTACGGATTGAATCATCCATTCTGGGAAAGAATTTGAAATTATTCAAGAATAACATTCCTAACGTTCATTTTCTTGACTAATAAGGTAAATCATAGATGCTATTGGTAACAAGGAAAGACTCACAAGTATAACAACAGCATCATTTGTGAAAATAAAAAAAATCTGATAATGAGTAGCTTCCAATAATTGTTTATTGGTGCAAACATATTCTGATAGGAAAATGATAGAACATTACCATGCTTTGAGAAATAGCAAATATAAAAATTTTGTGGAAACAAAGGAAAATTTTTGAAGTGGTAATGAATAAATAAAAGAAAGTAATTCACAATAACTCCAGAATTATAAAGAAATTCCAAAAGGAGAGACAACTAAATTCTGATCAAGGTGAGTAGAATATTGCCAAAATTAAATAAGTTTCTTCTTTCTGAAAATAACAGGTGGAATGATTCTGTGAAAAATGTTTTCTAGAAGTTTTGAGAGCAGAGCCAAGATGGTGGAGTGAGAGCTCTATCTAAACTCTAAAACAAGCTCCTTCAGACTCCTCTGAAAACAGAACCTGAATAAATTTTAGAGTGGCATAATCTTCAAGGAGACAGACAGTGGCAGATTTCCAGCCCAGGACAACCTGGAAGGTCAACTAGTCTCCACAACACGTAGGTACATTTAAAGAAAGCAAGTTTTCAGATGGTGAAGTTAATCCAGACCTTCTGATTCCAAATAAGTGCTTTATGTGGCTATAACACTTAAATATGTGCTTGACTGGAAGTTTCTGAAGTACATAGAACGTACACATTTTATGCAGTTCAAGTACTGGAAGAAAAAAGAATGAAAAACTGGACAATGATTTTGAAAATATGAAAAAAAAACACTGAAAGGAACAGATCCTTTAAAAGTAAAATTGGACAAATGGAAAAGGAAGCACAAAAACTAATAGGAGAAAATAACTCTTAAAAAGGAACAATTGGACAGATGGAAAGGAGATGCAAAAGTTAACTGAAGAAAACAATTTGATAAAAATTAGAATAGAGCAAGTAGAAGCTAATGACTCTATGAGACTTCAAGAAACAGTCAAACAGATTCTGAAGAATGAAAAGATAGAAGAAAATTCAAAATATCTAATGGGAAAAGCAAGCCACCTGGAAAACAGATGCAGGAGACACAAATGTAAGAATTATTGGCCTACCAGAAACCCAAGATGAGAAAAGGAGCCTGGACAATTACTACCAAAAAATCATAAAGGAAAACTGTCCAGAAGTTCTAGATCCAGAGGGCAAAATAGTCATCAAAAGAATCCACCATTTCACCTCTCAAAAGGGATACCAAACTAAAATCACCAAGGAATTCTGTTGCTAAATTCCAGAACTATCAAGTGAAGGAGAAAATACTGCAGGCAGCCAGAAAGAAAGAATTCAAATTTAGAGGAGCTCCAGTCAGGATCACACAGACCAGGCAGCTTCTATATAAAAAGATCGAAGGGACCGGAATATGATATTCCATAAGGCAAAGGAGCTAGGACTACAATCAAGGATCAAATACCCAGCAAAACTGAGCACAATATTTCACGCAAGGGGAAGGACACTCAATGAAATAAGGGATTTTTCACATCTTCCTGATGAAAAGACCAGAGCTCAATAGAAAACTGGATCAATATGGGCAAACTGTTAACATCCCTATAAGAGAAGATGATATTTGTTAATCTTGAGAAATCTATAGTTTTTATGACATATAACAAGGATATATAGATAGAGAGAGCGGATATAAAATAAATGATATATCGATAAAAATGGAATTAAAGGGTGTAGAGGGATTGCAATAGGAAATGTGAAAAGGAAGTGTCAGAAAAAGATGAAATACTTCACAGGAAGAGGCACAAATGCATATTACAGTAGAGGGAAAGACGGGAGGGAGATGAACATTGAGATTTAATCTCATATGATTTGGTTCAAGGAGGAAACAACAAACTAGTTAAGTATAGACATATAACTAACTCTACAGGTAGTAGGAAGGGAAGGGGGAAAGAAAAAGTGGGAGAGGACTAAAAGCCGAAGAAGAGATAGTAAGGGAAAAGGGGAGTAAAAGGGAGGGAAGCTGAAAGAAGGGAGGGAAGATTGAGGGAGGCTGTGGACAAAAATTAAAGCTATTGTGGACGGGAAGGGAGGAGGGAGAACTAAAAGAATAAAGAAAATAAAACAATTTCATTACTAAACATATATGCTCCAAGTGGTATAGCATTCAAATTCTTAGAGGAGTAGACGAGGGAGATACAGGAAGAAATAGACAGCAAAACCATACCCGTGGGGAAACTCAACCTCCCCCTCTCTGAGCTAGATAAATATAACCTCAAAATAAATAAGGAAGAAGTTAAGGAGGTGAATAAAACTCTCGATCAGATAGATATGATAGATCTCTGGAGAAAACTGAATGGGAATGAAAAATAATATACCTTTTTCTCAGTGGTACATGGCACCTATGGAAAAATTGACCATGAAATGGGGCATAAAAGTCTCACAAAACAGTGTAGAAAGGTAGAGGTAGTCCAGGCATTCTCTTTAGATAATAATGCAACAAAAATTATACGTAATCAAAGGCCAAGGATAGAACAACCAAAAATTGTTTGGAAACTACATAATTTAATCCTTAAGAATGAATGGGTTAAGCAACGAGTCATAGAAACAATCACCAACTTCATTCAAGAGAATGACAATAATAAGACAACTTAGCAAGTCTTATATGATACTGCAAAAGCAGTTCTTAGGGCAAGTTTTATATCTGTGAATGCCTACATGAATAAAATAGAGAAAGGGAAGATCAATGAATTGGGCATACAGCTGAAATAGCTAGAAAAAGAACAAATTGAAAACACCCCAATAAAATGCCAATTTAGAAATACTGAAAACCAAAAGGGAGGTTAATAAAACTGAAATTAAGGAAACTAATGAACTAATGAATAAAACTAAGAGTTGGTTTTATTGAAAAAAAAAATTGATAAACCTTTGGTCAATTTGATTTAAAAAAAGAAAGAAGAAAACCAAATTAACAATATTAAAACTGAAAAGAGTGAACTACCCTCCAATGAGGAGGAAATTAAAACAGTAATTAGAAATTAATTTGTCCAACTCTATGCCCATAAATTCGACAATCTAAAGGAAATGGATGATTATTTTACAAAATTTAAATTACCCAGATTAATAGAAGAGAAAGTAGAATACTTAAAATTACCGCACCTCAGTAAAAGAAATTGAAAACGCCATCAATGACTTACCCAGGAAAAAAGCTCCAGGGTCACATGAATTTAGAAGCGAATTCTATTAAACATTCAAAGAACAATTAATGGCAGTATTATGTAGGTTATTTGGGAAAATTGGGGAAGGAGGAGTCCTAGCAAATTCTTTTTATTTTTTAATATTAATTTAATTTATTTTCATTGTTCTACAGTCACGACCATATAACTTAGGTTTTTCCCCCTCCCTTCCCACTACCTTCCTCCTCCCTCCCAGACATGGCATACACTTTCATATAGGTTCTACACATAAATTCCTATTAAATACATTTTTACCATAGTCGTGCTGTAAAGAAGAATTAAAATGAATGGGAGAAATCATATAACAAACAAAAACGTAATACAAAAGAAAAAGATCTGCTACATTCTGCGATTGAATTTCACAGTTCTTTCTCTGGATGTGGAAGGCATTTTGCCTTAAAATACCATGGGGAATTTTCTTAACTCACTGCAATGCAATGAAGTTCCAAGTCTACCAGAAAAAGCTCACACATTGTGGTCATTGCTGTGCACAAAGTTCTCCTGGTTCTGCTCCTTTCACTCAGCATCAGATATTATAAGTCTTTCCAGACCTCTCTGAAGTCTTCCTGTTCATCATTCCTTATAGCTCAAGTATTCCATTACATTCATATAGCATAATTTATTCAACCATTCCCCAACTGGTGGGCATCCCCTTGATTTCCAGTTTTTGGCCACCAAAAACAGTGCTACTATAAATATTTTTGTACGTGTGACCATTTCCAATTTTTAAGATCTCTTGAGGATACAGTCCTATAAGGGATATTGCTGGGTCAAAAGGGTATGCATCTTTTTGTAGCCTTTTGGCCATAGTTCCAAAGTGCCCTCCAGAATGGTTGGATCAGCTCACAGCCCCAACAACAATGAATTAGCATTCCAAGTCTCCCACATCTTTTCCAACATTTATCAGCTTCCTGTTCTGTCATGTCAGCCAATGTGATAGGTGTGATGAAGTACCTCAGACTTGTGTTGATTTGCATCTCTATAATTAAGAGTGATTTAGAGCATTTTTTCATATGACTATAGATATCTTTAATTTCTTCCTCTGAAAACAGCCAGTTCATATCCTTTGACCATTTATCAATTGGGGACTGAATTTTATTTTTGTACATTTGACAGTTCTCTATATAATTTAGGAATGAGGCCTTTATCACAGACACTAGCTGCAAAAATTCTTTCCCAGTTTTCTGCATCCCTCCGAATCTTGATTGCATTCTGTTTGATTGTGCAAAAACTTTTCAGTTTAATGTAATCAAAATTATTGATTTTTCACTTCACAATGCTTTCTGTCTCTTGTTTAGAGAAAAATTTTTCCCTACTCCAAAAATCTGATAAATACACTATTCCTTGCTCCACCAATTTGGCCATAGTACCAATCTTTATACCTAGATTGTGTACCTTTTTGGACTTTATTCTTGTGTACAGTATCAGGCATTGATCTATGCCTAGTTTCTGCCACACTGTTATCCAGTTTTCCCAGCAATTCTTGTTGAACAGTCAGTTCTTATCTTAGAAGTTGGGGTCCTTGGGTTTATCAATCAGTAGATTGCTACTTATTGCCTACTGTGTCTTGAGTACCTAGCTGATTCCACCTTTCTACACTTCTGTTTCTTAGCCAATACCAAATGGTTTTGATAACTGCTGCTTTATAATACAATTTGAGATCTGGAAGCACTAGGCCACCTTCCCTAGCATTTCTTTGATTTTCTGGACCTCTTGTTCTTCCAGATGAATTTTGATATTGCTTTCAGCAATATCAAACCAGCTCTAGAAAATAATTTTCTGATAGTATGATTGGTATGGGACTAAATAAGTAAATTAATTTAGATAGAATTGTCATTTTTATTATATTGCCTAGGCCTACTCAAAGGCAACTGATGTTTTTCCACTTACTTAGATCTGATTCTATTTGCACTAAAAGTGTCTTGCAATTGTGTTTATAAGTCCCTGAGTTTTTTTGGCAGGTAAACTCCCAAATATTTTACAGTGTCTACCGTAGCTTTAAATGGGATTTCACTTTCCATATATTGCTGGTGGACTTTGTTGCTAATATGTAGAAATGCAGAAGATTTGTGTGGGTTTATTTTGTAACCTGCAATTTTGCCAAAGTTCTTTATTTTTTCAAGTAATTTTTTACTTGAATCTCTGAGATTCTCTAAGTATATCATCATATCATCTGCAAAGAGAAATAACTTAGTTTCTTCTTTGCGTCTTCTAATTCCTTCAATTTCTTTATCTTCTCTAATTGCTACAGCTAGTACCATGCTGAATAGGAGTGGTGATAATGGACATCCTTGGTTCACCACTGATCTTATTGGAAATGCATATAGCTTATCTCCATTGTATATAACGCTTGCTGAAGGTTTTAGGAAGATACTGCTTATTATTTTATCAAAAGTTGCCTTTATTCATATGTACTCCAGTGTTTTAAATGGGAATGGGTGTTGTATTTTGTCAAAAGTTTTTTCTGCATCTGTTGAGATAATCACGTGGCTTCTGTTAGTTTTGTTGTTTATATGATCGATAATGCTAATGATTTTCCTTATATTGAACCAGCCCTGCATTCCTGGTTTGAATCCCACCTGATCATAATGTATTATTGTCGTGATAAGTTGCTGTTTTCTTTTAGCTAAAATATTATTTATAACTTTTGCATCTATATTCATTAGAGAAATTGATCTATGATTTTCTTTCTCTGTTTTTTTTCTTCCTGGTTTAGGTTTCAAAACCATATTTGCATCATAAAAAGATTTTTGGAATACTCCTTCTCCAATTTCCCCAAATATTTTATATAATATTGGAATTAACTGTTCTCTAAACGTTTGATAGAATTCACTTGTAAATCTAGCTGGCCCCGAGATTTTTTCCTAGGGAGTGCTTTGATAGCTTGTTCAATTTCTTTTTCTGAGATGGAGCTGTTTAAGTATTCAACTTTCTCTTCTGTTAATGTGGGAAATTTAAACCTTTTAAAATACTCATCCATCTCAGTCAGATGGTGGAATTTATGGGCATAAAGTTCGGCAAAGTAATTTATACTTATTGTTTTAATTTCCTCCACATTGGAGGTGAGTTCATCCCTTTCATTTTTGATATTGGTAATTTGGATTTCTTCTTTGGTTTTTTGAATGAAATTGACCAAAGGCTTATCAATTTTATTAGTTTTTTGATAAAACCAACTATTAGTTTTATTTATTAGTTCAAGAGTTTTCTTATTTTCAGTTTTATTGATCTCTCCTTTGATTTTCAGTATTTCTAATTTGGCATTTATTTGGGGATTGTCAATTTGTTTTTTTTTCTTTCTTTTTCACCTGCACGCCCAAGTCGTTGATAATCTCTTTCTCTATTTTATTCAAGTAGGCATTCAAAGATATAAAACTTCCCCTAAGAACTGCTTTTTCAATATCCCATAAGATTTGGTAGGTTTTCTCATTATTGCCATTCTCTTGAATGAAATTGTTGATTGTTTCTATTGTGTGTTGTTTAACCCACTCCTTCTTTAAGACTAGGTTATTTAGTTTCCAATTAATTTTTGGTTTATCTTTCCATGGCCTTTTATTACACTTTCTTTTTATTGCATTATGATCTGAGAAGGACAAATCGACTATCTCTGCTTTTCTGCATTGGACTGTGAGGTTTTTATGCCCTAGAACGTGGTCAATTTTTGTATATTTGCCATGTACCAGTGAGAAAAATGTATTTTCCTTTCTATCGCCATTCAGTTTTCTCCAGAGATCTATCTATCACATCTACATTATCCACAGTTTTATTCATATCCTTAACTTCTTTCTTGTTTATTTTAAGGTTAGATATATCAACTTCAGAGAGGGGGAGGTTGAGGTCCCCTACAAGCATAGTTTTGCTTCTTATTTCTTCCTGTAACTCCACTAATCCCTCCTCTAAGAATTTGGATGCTGTACTACTTGGAGCATACATGTTTAGAATGATATTACTTCATTGTCTATGGTGCCTTTTAGCAGGAAAGAGTTTTCTTCTTTATCTCTTTTGACTAGAACTATTTCTGCTTTGGCTTTGTCTGAGATTAGAATTGCTACCCCTGCTTTCCTTACATCAGCTGAAGCACACTATATTGTGCTCCTACTTTTTACATTTACCCTGTGTGTGTCCCTCCATTTCAAATGTATTTCTTGTAAACAACATATTGTTGAATTTTGTCTTTTGATCCATTCTGCTATCCCTCTCTGTTTTATGGGAGGATTCAATCAATTCACGTTCACAGTTATGATTACAGTCTATATCTTTCCCTCCATCCTCTTTCCCACCATTTGTGCTTTCAGTTCTCCTGTCTCCCTTGCCCTCCTTAATAGAGTTTTCACTTTTGGTCACCACCTCCTGCACTCTTCCCTTCCTTCTTTCAGCCTTCCTTCCTTTCACTCCTTTTTACTCTTACTGCTTCTTCCCTTCCCTTTAGCTTATCTTCCCCTTTCTTCCCCCTTCCCCTCCTACTGCCCATAGAACTAGTTATATGTATGTACTTAATTAAATTTATTGTTCCCTCCTTGAATCAAATCAGATGAGAGTACCTCTCAAACAATGCTCATCTCCCTCCCTTCTTACCCTCTACTATAATATAATTTTGTACTTCTTCCTGGTGTGTAGTTTATCATTTTCTGCTGCCTCCTTTTCGCATCTCCTGTTACAATCTCTTCGCATGCTTGAATCACATTTTTATCATCAAATAATTTACTTTGTGCCCGTTCCCTCTATCTATGTAAATCCATTTTATACTTCATAACAGATGTACAATTCACGAGACTAGTAAGTGTCATCTTCCCTTATAGGGAGGTAAACAGTTTGCCCAAATTGAGTAACAAGTTTTTAATTTCCCTTGTTTGCCTTTTTATGCTTCTCTTGACATCTGCGTTTGAAGGTCGAATTTTCTATTGAGTTATGGCCTTTTTGTCTGAAGTTCTGAAAATTGCTTATTTCTTTCAATGTCCATCTCATTGCCTGAAATGTTATGCTGATCTTTGCTGGGTAATTGATCCTTGGTTGGAGTCTCAGCTCCTTTCTCTTACGGAATATCATATGCCAATTCATTTCATCTTTTAATGTAGAAGCTGCAAGGTCATGTGTGATCTTGACTGTAGCTCCTCGATATTTGAATGATTTCTTTCTAGCTGCCTGTAGCATTTTCTCCTTCAATTGATAGTTCTGGAATTTGTCAACAATATTTCTTGGTGTGTTTAGTTTGAGATCCCTTTCAGGAGGTGAATAGTGGATTTTTTCGATGACAATTTTGCCCTCTGCATCTAGCACTTCTGGGCAATTTTCCTTGATGATTTCTTGGAAGATATTTTCCAGACTCTTTTCTTCATCATGGTTTTCTGGCAGGCTCATAGTTCTTAAATTTTCTCTCCTGGATCCATTGTCCAGGTCAGTTGTTTTTCCACTTAGATATTTTACATTTTCTTCTATCTTTTCATTCTTTAGATTTTGTTTGATTGATTCTTACTGTCTTATATTCATTAGTATCTACTTGCCCAATTCTAATTTTAATCAAATTGCTTCCTTCAGTTAACTTTTGCATCTCCTTTTCCATCTGTCCAATTATTCCTTTTAAGGAATTATTTTCTCCAGCTATTTTTTGTGCTTCCTTTTCCATTTGTTCAATTTTCCTTTTTGACAAACTGTTCTCTTCATAGAATTCTTTTTTCATACTTTTAAAATCATTGGCCATTTTTTCTTCTATTTCCTTCTTCAGCTGTTCCAAGAGAGCTGTTTTTGTATGTGAGCAGTTCATAGTCCCTTCTGAAGTTTCATATGGGAGTACATTCTCAGTAATGACCTCTTTGGTATTCCTGTTTTGGTCCTTGTCCCCATAGAAAGATTCTATGGTCATTTCCTTCCTCCTTTGCTTCTTGCTCATGATGGTGAGACTTTGTGTGTTGTGGCCTCTGCTTCTTTCAGTTAGAAGCTGGAAAACCTGGTGTTGAGCTCATGGTGTTCACCTCCACCATAGTAAGAGGAATATTCTTTAGCGATTTTCCTAGCCTCAGGTGCCATGAGATTGTTTGCTCCTTCTGTTGATCCCGATGATCCAGGATTTTTTTGGGGAAATATGTTATGGTTCTTTCTAGGACAGTAAGGGAAGAGAGAGAAAATATTTACTGATTACTCTGCCATTTTCGCTCCCGGAATTTCAAGTAGGTGACTTACAGACTTAATCTCCAGGCTTAAATTCTCAGGAGTGGCTATGGCTGATACCTAGGGCTCAGAGGCTGTTTCTTGCTCCACTCCCACTCTTCTCCCAACCTGGACTGCCACTCTGCCATTCCACCATAGTGCCACTGCTAGTGGCTGCTCTGGGGGTTTCCTGCTCTGCAGTGCCTTGGCAGGATGCACTGCACTGTGTGCTGTGGGCTCGTCCCCACAGAACAGATCCTTCCTGTCAATCTTCCAGTCTTTCCTGGGCTTTGAATGTGCCACAATCTGTCTCCCATTGGATTCTGCACCTCCAAAATTTGGTCAGATTCTCTTTTTAGAGGTATCTGAAAGAGTTTGCCTAAGAGCTTTGGTGAGCAGTTGCTCTCACTCTGCCATCTTGTCTCTGCCTCCCCCAAATTCTTCTTATGATACCAATATGGTTCTGATACATAAACCAGGAAGAGTCAAAACAGAGAAAGAAAATTATAGACCAATTTCTCTCATGAATATAGATACAAAAATTTTAGATAAGATATTAGCAAAAGGAATATAGCAACTTCTCATGAGAATAACATATTATGATCAGGTATGATTTATACCAGGAATGAAGGCCTGATTCAGTATTAAGAAAAGTATTAGCATTATTGATCATATCAACAACAAAGGGAGACGAAACAACATGATTATCTCAATTTATGCAGAAAAGGCTTTTGAAAGAATACAACACTCATTCCTATTGAAAACATTGTAGATGGGGCAGAGCCAAGATGGTGGAATAGAAAAACACACATACTCTAGCTCTCCCCTTACAGCCCATAAAATACCTGTAAAGAAAGACTCTCAGCAAATTTTATATCAGCAGACATCACAGACCAACGGAGTGGAGGAGATTTCTTGGAAGGCCAAAAGGAAAGGTCTGCTGCACTGGGACATGGAGTGGAGCTCAACTCAGCCTTGGCAGCATGGCGCCAGGAGGAGAAGGGCTGGAGCAGGCCTAAGGGGCAGAATTCCCAGCTGCAGCAGGGCCAGGTCTCAGATTCCTCAACCCAAAGTAGCTAAAGTCAGTTTCAAAGATCAGAAAGAGATCTTTTTTACCTCCATGACAAAGGAGGAGGGTCCTTACCTAGCCCTGACTCCAGGCAGGGGCAGCAGTGTGAACATCTGCAGCACCAGGAGTCAACTAGGGTGACCAATCAGGTAGCTGCCCACTTCCATTGTTGAATAAAGGTCCTGGGGAAATTGAGCAGCTGATCTGAACCTCGGCACTGAGTGATGGCCAGATCCCACCTAAAGCTCCAGGAGGAACTGAGCAGCTGACCTGAATATCAGCCACAAGTCAGGCCAGGGAGTAAACTCCTCTCCCTTGATTGTACCACCATAGAGGAACTGAGAACTTAAAGGTTCCCAGAGTATACCCTACTCTTGATAAAGGATCCAAAAGTCAAGCAACTGGTTGGGAAAATGTCCAAAAAAAAGGGGAAAAAGGTAAGATTATACAAGGATATTATCTTGGTAAACAGGTATTCTCTCCCATTCTTTCAGATGAGGAAGAGCAATGTTTACTATCAGGGGAAGACATAAAAGTCAAGGCTTCTGCATTCAAAACCTCCAAAATAAATACGCAATCGTCCCAGGCCAGGGAAGAGTTCAAAAAGGATTTTCAAAATCAAGTCAGAGAGGTGCAGGAAAAATTGGGAAGAGAAATGATAGGGATGCAAGAAAATCATGAAAAGAGAGTGAATAGCTTGCTAAAGGAGACCGAAAAAAATTCTGAAGAAAATAACACCTTTAAAAATAGGCTAACTCAATTGGCAAAAGAGGTCCAAAAAGTCAATGAGAAGGATGCTTTACAAAATAGAATTAGCAAAATGGAAAAGGAGGTTCAAAAGCTCACTGAAGAACACAGTTCTTTAAAAATTAGAATGGAACAAACAGAAGCTAAGGACTTTTTGAGAAACCAGAAAATTACAAAACAAAACCAAAAGAATAAGAAAATAGAATATAATGTGAAATATCTCATTGGAAAAACCACTGAACTGGAAAATAGATCCAGGAGAGAAAACTGAAAAATTATGGGCCTACCTGAAAGCCATTACCAATAAAAGAACCTACACATCATCTTTCATGAAATTATCAAGGAAAACTGCCCCAATATTCTAGAACCAGAGCGAAAAATAAATATTGAAAGAATCCACCCATCATCTCCTGAAAGTGATCTAGAAAGAAACTCCTAGTAATATTGTAGCCAAGTTCCAGAGATTCCAGGCAAAGGAGAAAATATTACAAGCAGGTAGAAAGAAACAATTCAAGAATTATGGAAATACAATCAGATAACACAAGATCTAGCAGCTTCTACACTAAGGGATCAAAGGACCTGAAATGTGATATTCAAGAAGTGAAAGGACCTAAGATTAAAACCACGAATCATGTATCCAGTAAAACTGAGTATAATACTTCAGGGGAAAAAATGGTCTTTAACTAAGTAGAGGACTTTCAAGGATTCTTTTGGTTTTTCATTTTTAACACAGTTCATATCATATAAAATAATTCCAGCTATTGGTCAGGAGATACTTCTTTTACAACATTTACAATATAGACAACAAACGACTTTTTTTTAACATTAATCAACGGAGACGCAAATAATAACTATGTATGCTAACTTCACAAGCCCTTGACCTAATTGTCTCCACACTGTTTCTAAAAATTAAAGGACTCTGACTTATTGTTGCTCTGAAGCCCAAGCTTAATAGCTTACTTTTAGACTTTACCTCGGATATAGGAAATTACCATTAAGAGTAGGGACATTGCAGGGAAACAATATCTCCCCAACTTCATGTCAGTTCCAGGCAGGAATAGACTGTCAACTTGCATTCAGTGAGAGTTAAAGTCTGCCAGGTGTCAGTGGGAAAATTGAGTCAGGAGAATCTTACCTCAGCCCAGGCTGAACAGCAGCTCTTCCACCCTTCCCATGAGATCACCTTTTGCAGTTCATACCAACATCTCAACGGCTTCCTGGCATCATGGACTGGAGGCTCAGATCGCTTTTCTTGCTATCCATACCTGGAGTTAGACGTAGAAGAACAGTCACTTAATAGTCCCCTAGCATCTTAAAATAGCAAGTTCCAATAACCAGCTTTCAGACATGAGTATAATTTCACATTGGCTAAGGAACATCTTTTGAGGCAAGTCTTAAGTGACTTACACGCCTTTCCATACATGTTCTAGTTCTTACTTAAATAACAATCATAAAATCAAATTTACCATTATAAACTTAACTTTTCCATCAATATAAAATTTTGCCCGAGGTTACCTTCCTCTAGGAAATTTAGACTAAAATTATTTTCCCCAAATTAAAGATGCCTCTGATTTAGTCTCAGTAATTAATTCAGTCAATTGTTTTAATAGTAATTGCTTTTAACTCACTTTGTAACATGTCCAATTTTTCTCCCCATCACTCCCCTTCCCCTCTTCCTAATACCTTGCATTCTGATTACCCCTTCCCTCAGTGTACCCTCCCTTCTATCACACTCCACCCCTTCCTTTATCCCCATCTTCTCTCTTTTCTTGTAGGGCAAGATAAATTTCTGTACTCCATTCCCTGTATTTCTTATTTCCCGATTATATGCAATAAAAATTCTCAACTTTCGTTTCTAATACTTTGAATTCCAACTTCTCTCCTCCCCCCTCCTCCCTCCCCCAGCCCCACTGAGAAGGCAAGCAATTCAATACAAACTAAACATGTGTTGTTTTGCAAAAGACTTCCATAATAATCATGTTGTGTAATACTAATTTTATTGCCCTCTGACCTACCCTATCCCCCTTATTTTTCCCCTCTACAATTGACCTTGTCCCTTTTTGAAAGTGTTTATTTCTAGTGACTCCCTTCTCCCATTTGCCCTCCCTTCTAATATTCCCCTCACCCCACTTGTCGCCTCTTCTCTTACTTTCCTGCGGTGTGATATAAATTTTCATATGAAATTTAGTGAGCGTGTTATTCCCTCCTTCAGCCACATGTGGATGGAGTACCTTCATTTTTCCCCTCTCCCCTTCTCCCTTTTCTCCTCCAACGAACAAGATTTTTTGTCATCTCTTTTATGAGTTATAGCCTGACCCATTCCATTTCTCCCTTTCTACTCCCAGTATTTTCCTCCCTCACCCCTTAATTTTTATTTTTTTTGTGGATATCGTCTCTTTTGATTCAACACAGCCTGTGCTCTCTGTCTATGTGTGTCTCTGTGTGTGTGTGTGTGTGTGTATGTACAATCCTTCCACCTTCCCAAATACTGAGAAAAGTCTCAAGAGTTATAAATATTTTCTTTCCATGTAGGAATGTAAACAATTCAACTTTAGAAAGTCTTTATGATTTCTTTTTTCTGTGCACCTTTTCATGCTTCTCTTGATTCTTGTGTTTGAAAGCCAAATTTTCTCTTCGGTTCTGATCTTTTCATCATGAATGCTTAAAAGTCCTCTATATCATTGAATGACCATTTATTCCCTTGAAGTATTATACTCAGTTTTGCTGGGTAGGTGATTCTTGGTTTTAATCCCAGTTACTTTGACTTCTGGAATATCCTATTCCAAGTCCTTCAATTCCTTAATGTTGAAGCTGTCAGATCCTGCGTTATCCTGATTGTATTTCTACAATATTCGAATTGTTTCTTTCTAGCTGCTTGCAGTATTTTCTCCTTGACCTGGGAAATCTGAAATTTGGCCACAATATTCCTAGGAGTTCCTCTTTTCAGGTCTCTTTCAGGAGGAGATCATTGGATTTTTTCAATATTTATTTTGTCCTCTGGTTCTAGAATATCAGGACAGTTTTCATTGACACTTTCATGGAAGATAATGTCTAAGCTCTTATTTTGATCATGGCTTTCAGGTAGTCCCATAATCTTTAAAATTGTCTCTCCTGGATCTATTTTCAAGACCAGTTGTTTTTCCAATGAGATGTTTCAAATTATCTTCTATTTTTTCAAACTTTTGGTTTTGTTTTTCAACTGCTTGGTTTATCTCATAGTCATTCATTTCCCTGAACTCAGTTCTCTCCTTCAGAGAACTCTTTTGTTCAGTGAGCTTTTGAACCTTCTCCTCCATTTGGCTAATTCTGCTTTTTAATGCCTCCTTCTCCTCTTTGGATTTTTGGACCTCTTTTTCCAACTGAGTTAACCTCTTTTTAAAGGTGGTATTTTCCTCAGAATTTTTTGGTTCTCCTTTAGCAGGCTGCTAACTCGTTCTTCACGCTCTTTCATTGCCTGAACCTAGTTTAAATTCACTTTGGAGGCCCTGGAGGCAGGACTCTTAACTTTCTGTGACAGTATGCCTTGTTCTTCCTCATCTCAAAGGATGGCAGGAGATACCTGTTCACAGAGAAAGTGGCCTTATTTTTCCCCCTTTTTTGGGCATTTTCCCAGCCAGTTACTTGACTTCTGAATCCTTTGCCAAGAGATTCCACTCAAGTGCTTGTTTCACCTGGGCTTTGGGTGAGAGTGGGGCTGTCAGTCAGGGCTGAGGTTTAAGTCAGTTCCTCCCTACTCCCAGAGGCTTTAAGCTGAGCTGCCTGGACCCAGGTTTCTTCCCGACCTCCATAGCTGCCTGCAGTCTGCTACTACCGCTGCCTCTGCCATTGCCAGGGGCTATTGCTGGAGGAACGCCTTCAGCTCTCGCCCACCTGGAAAAGCCCTCCCACTCTGGTTTTCGGAACTTTCTTTGTCACTTGTGGATTGAGGTATCCAGGATCCTCCATGCTGGAGATTCTGCCCTGGAGGCCTGTTCTGGTCCTGTTTCTCCCCACGTTGCCTGGCCAGGGCTGTGCTCCACTCTGTTCAGTGTCCTGTGAAATAGACCTTTTCTGTTGGCCTTCCAGGTTACCTTTGGCTGGAAACATCTATTGCTCTCTTATTCTATGGCTTCTGCTGCTGTAGATTTTGTTGAGAGTCATTTTTTCAGGTATTTTGTGGGCTGTGGGGGAAGCGCTAGATTATATGTATCTTTCTCCTCTGCCATCTTGGCTTTCAAGCATTCTTGATGAAAATACCAGAGCTGAAAAGAAAATTTGACTTTCGTACACAAGAATCAAGAGAAGCATAAAAAGGGAAACAGGAAAGAGAAATCTCAGGGGACTTACTAAAGTTGAACTGTTTACATTCCTATGTGGAAGATCATACTTGTAACTCTTCAATCTTTTCTCGGTACCTGGGGAGTTGGATGGAGCATACACCCCTCCCCCCCCCACATATATGCAGAGCGAGAGAGACAGAGAGATAGAGCACAGGTTGAGTTGAATACGAAGGGATCATATCTAAAAAATAATATTAAGAGGTGAGAGAGGAATAGATTGGGAGGAGAAAGGGAGAAATGGAATGGAGCAAATCATCTCTCATAGAAGAGGCAAGAAAAAGCTTTTCCAATGGAGGGGAAAAGTGGGGAGGTAAGAGGGGAAAAAAATGAAGCTTACTTTCATCACATTTGGCTCAAGGAAGGAATAATATGCACACCCAATTTGGTATGAAAATCTATCTTACACTACAGAAAAGTAGGGGAGAAAGACATAAGCAGGGTGGTGGGGGGATGATGGAAGGGAGAGCAAATGGGATGAGGGAGCAATTAGATGTAAACACTCTCGGGGAGGGACAAGGTCAAAAGAGAGTACAGAAGAAGTGGGAGGCAGGATAGCTTGGAGGGAAATAAGATGGAAGTCTTTTGCAAAACTACACATATATATCCTATATTGAGTTACTTGCCTTCTCAATGGGGATGGTTGGGGAGGAAGGAAGGGGGAGAAGTTGAAACTTAAAATTTTAGAAACGAATGTTGAGAATTGTTTTTGCATGCGATGGGCTATAAGAAATACAGGTAATGGGATATAGAAATCTATGTTGACTACAAGAAAAGAGAGAAGATGGGGATAAGGGAAGGGATGGGTGTGAGAGAAGGGAGGGCATATTGGGGGAAGGGGTAATCAGAATGCATAGTGTTTTGGGGTGGGTGGAGGAGAGAGATGGGGACTAAATTTGGAACTCAAAATTTTTTTGAAATGAATGTTGAAAGCTAAAAATAAATAAACATTATAAAAATATGTTTGTCATTATTTCATGCAAGTTTTTCAATATTTTTTCTAAAATCATGTAGTTCATCATTTCTTATAGCATTGTAGTATCCCATTATAACCACATACCAGAATTTTTTTCATTCATTTAGTCATTTCTTCTGATATCTAAGTCCCTTTGAAAGTTATTTTTAGAAGTCTGGACTGCTCTGCCTTGATTCATGGTAGAAGGAGCTAACACTATAATTTTGGATGAATTTGCAATTGATTTATTTCTCCAGTTGCAATGCCTGTTATTAGGAAACACATACTGTTGCAACTGGTTGACCAAGAATCTCAAACAAATACCCTGTGATAAGTTTTCATCTTTGGATGTTTAAATACAATGCATATAAATCAACAGTAGATCAGAGATTAATATCAATAATGTTAATGTAATATATGTGCATGTATGTACACGTGCATAGACATATGTGAATAAAACATAGATAAATGTGCGTTTATTTATTCTCATATACTAGAATGTTGGTTATGTAGAGATATCTAACTGCATGCATACACACAAGAATATACACACATATATGCTTAAGCATGTATGTATATACACACATCCACAATGCATATACACAAATGTGTACACGCAACAAACTCATATACACATTTGTATGTGTGTATGTTTATAGATATATATGTATGCTGTTCATGTATACACACTTACAAATACATAGATATACACATATACACATACATACACACATGGATATATATACACATATACACCTACTTATATACATACACATGGATGCATATATCCATATATTTATATGTGTTTGTATGTTTTAACATTAAGTATATATGTGTATATATGTATGCATGAGCATATGTTTGTATCTATACATATAGATATGGATTATATATACAGATATAAATATATATAAATATAGGAATATGAAATATGAGAATACATGAATATATAAACTGTATGTATTTATACACATACTTGTGTGTAAAATATCTATGTGTATATGTATGCATTAATATAAAAATAAAATGTTAATGTATATATACACTTATATGTATATATGTGTATGCACATATATATGTACCTCTGTGTGTGTCTGTGTATGTGTGTTATAGTGTAATACCAATACAATATTCACAGCACTCATGTGGCTATGAATATCCCAGTTCAGTTCTCAATCATGAAATACAGCAAAATCTCCACATGGAAGACAGAAAATTTTACTCAGATACCAGAAAGCAAACTCCATCATTACCTATACACAATATCAATGCAGAGAACAACACCATCCCCAAGCTTTTCCCCTCCTAGGTTTCCCGCAAACCAGTTCTATTAAACAAAATCACAAACAAGCTCTTTCACTCAGACTTGCCAGCTGCCTGCTTGCCGGCCTCCTTCCTAACCCTGACTGATCTCATGACCAACTTCCTCTGAGCTCTAATCTAGCTCTGCCTCTTCCTGTTCCACCCTTCCTAAGCTCCATCCCTTCCTGCTCAATCTGTTCAGCAAACTCCTCTCACCACAGGTTGATGAATGGGAAATATTTTCCCATTTAAATTACCATTGCAGTAAGTTAAAAGATTTACTCAAGAACATATTCAAGTCAAGATTTGAACACAGGTTTTCCTGAATCCAAATCCAGCACTGCATTAATACACTATATCTCATTACCTCATTTCTAACATTTCTAATAATGACATTTGGAAGTTTAGCATGTTTCAAAATAGTTTAGTAAAATTTTTACCTTGAATACATCACCGAACTTCATTGGACTTCAGTTTCTCCCTCTGTAAAATGAAGGTCTTGGAGCAGATATTCTGTTATGTTCCTTCCAGTGCAAATCTACGATAATAAGATTCTATGGTTTAACTTCTCTGAAATTCAGTTTCCTCACCTGAAAAATGGGGAAATAATGAAAACTATGATTTTTCTCCTAAGATTGTTTTGATAATTTAAAAAAATGTTATTTTAAAAGTGCTAGATAAACCTTAACTCAGATTGTAAGTGTAAATTTCTCCTCCTTTTTCTTCTTTTCCTCAGTACAATGCCTACATGAATGTACTAACAAATATATAGGAAGTTGTATTCAAGTTTACCATCTGAAAATTTTTGGGCACAATGGCTCATAATTAATTGCGAGATCTTTGACCCTCCACCTTTCCTCTCCCTTCTATGAATTCTTTTCTCAACATCCTCCATCATTAATATGCAAAGGCAATATAAACTGAGATCTCCATCCAGACACTCATCCAATTTGAGAAAAAAAGCACTAGAGGATTAAAAGTTTAAATATATCCCCAGATGCATTGCCCACCTTGGTCTGAGGAAATGTATCATTCAAGGAAGAGAAAACAAAAGGGTTTTCCCTTTGGGTTAGTTAGATAATTACACAGGAGTTTACACAGGAGTATAGTGATAAATCAGAGGCTTCCAAGCTTTAAGATTCAAATATCATTAAATAAAAAAACTGACTTCCCTCCATTTGATTCCATCAGACAAGACACATGGCTCATCTTTGGCCAGGTAGGTTTTTGAAACTTCAAGAGATAGTATTGTAGGCCAATGGTTTTAGAGGACAATCTCATTAGTGTACACATAGATGAGAGTTTCAGGGATGTGTAACTAACGTGCTTGACCCAAAACTTGATTACTGACGGAATCTACTACTGAATAGCAGAGATGGTGTTTTTCTCATTATGTTCAGAATTTGCCCCTTCTAACTGATGAATGAATGCACTTTAGCGTTATTGGTTGAAATTAGTTTCACTGAGGCATTTCCCTCTTTTGATGTAATAAATATTAACTTTTTGGTTACAACCAAAAGTAGCTGAGAAAACACCTTTCAAAGGCTCCCACCAATATAAACTCTGTTACATTTCACATTTTACTGCTCAGGATTAAAATTTAAAAAAATAAAAATGCTTCTCCCCATTTTCTACCTTTTGTTCCTATACTTTATTCATATTTCCATTCTATGAAGCAACAGGCAACACACACACACACACGGAGAGAGAGAGAGAGAGAGAGAGAGAGAGAGAGAGAGAGAGAGAGAGAGAGAGAGAGAGAGAGAGAGAGAGAGAGAGAGAGAATGTCCATTCAGTTGCCAAGTTCTATCAATTTTGCATTTGGGATCTATCTTCTTTATAATCAGTGCAAACACTCAACACTTCTAACCAGGATTATTGTAGTAGCCTTAGTTTACTTGCCTCACTCAATCACTCTCAAATCTATTCTATCCTTTAATCAGCCATCAGATTGTTCTTCCTAAAGAGTAGATCTAAGCATGTCACCATTGCACTCTATTCAATAAACTCCAATGGCTCTCTATTACAACAGTGGTCAAAAGCAAAATATTTTGCTTAGTTTTTAAAGCCTTCAGTGTTACTGTTCCATTTTTAGCTTTCCAGTCTATTTATACCACAATTTCCTTGTGTTCCTTAGGGACAGCTAGGTGGCACAGTGAGTAGAGTACTGAACCTGGAGCCAGGAAGATTGGAGTTTTCATCTCAGTTCAGATGCTTACAAACTGTATTATGCTGACTACATCACTTAAACTCTATCTGCCTCAGTTTCTTCATATAAAAAGAGACAATAAGAGCAAGGCTCTCAGGGATTTCGAGAGTAAAATGAGAAAGCATATTCAAAGCATTTTGCAAACGTTTAAAACTATAAACTTTAGTTATTTTTATTATGTACTCTAAGTTCTCATATCACTTATTTCCTTGTTGTTATTCACATAATACTGAACATTTCTGACTGGGCATTTTATTTGCCATTCTCTCAACCCTGGATTTCTTTCCCTTGTCAACTTTGCCTCCCACATTCCTTTTCTTAATACAAATCTTAGCTAATATTCCACATTGTATAACAAGAACCTCTCAGTCCCACTTAATACATATATATTGCCCTTGAGAATACCATATATAAATACATATATATAATAAAAACACACATGTATTTGTATTTATACATACATACATATATATTGTGTACATTTGTTTGCATGTTGTCTCATTTGACGGAGAGTTCCTTGAGAGCAGCAACTATTTATACCTTTATTTGTATACCCAGAGATTACCAAATTGTGTGGCACCCAGTAGGTATTTACTAAATTTTGTTCAGTTAAGGCCCCCATTTTGTCATTGAGGAAACTCAGACTGAGGAGTGTTTGGGTATTTGATCACGGTAACATTTTTAATACGTATCTGAGGTGGAATTTTGTTTGAAATCTTCTTGAATCCAAGTTTTGTAATGCTTAAATATGTATCACTTCTGTTAGTTGGAGACTGTAACATAACATCTGGGGTCATTGAGCTTTTTTTGGAGGAATGTTATGAAATAACACTGCTCGTATTTCTCAGAATTACTATCAGGAGAACTTGTATGAACATCTTTAGTTAGTACTTATTGACATAATTGCAATCAGGAGAACTTGTATGAAGATGTTCATCTAATACTTATTAGCTCATCATTAACCAACATATTTGTTAATGATCAAATGAAAATTATCCAGTAATTGTGAACTTCTTTTATCACAGGGGAAAATTTGAAATACCAATTCTTGCAGTTCAAACCTCATTGATTTGGACAAAGGAATTTTTTAAGCCTTAAAGCACTGAACAGTTGTGCACCATCTTTATGTCTTCAGCTCCTTCTGTTTTGTGAATACCTTGTCTGTATAACATGAAGTTTTATATCTTTCTCAGGCATTAAAAAGTAATATACATGAATTATATGTCTCTTTCTTGCAGATGAGAAGCAACCCAAAGTCCCCTTCTCACATTACTTTCACAAAAGACTGAAAGCACAATTGCTCCATTAGCCTATTTCGTGTCCACAAAAACAGAAGAGAGGAAAAAAAA
The DNA here is from genome assembly GCF_028372415.1 of Notamacropus eugenii. NCBI lineage: Eukaryota > Metazoa > Chordata > Mammalia > Diprotodontia > Macropodidae > Notamacropus > Notamacropus eugenii. Next base: position 3,120,048 of record NC_092880.1, read on the forward strand.
GCAGAAATGATGGACAAAAATTACTCCATCCCAACTGAGTTCATCCTCTTAGGAATCACCAGTGCTCCCAAGCTAAAAGTGATCCTTTTTGTTCTCTTTCTCATCATTTATTTGGTTATTCTTGTAGCAAATCTTGGGATGATCATTTTAATCAGGATAGACCCCCAATTCCATTTGCCATATACTTCTTCCTTAGCCACATGTCGTTCTGTGATCTCTGCTGCTCCACAGCTATTGGCCCCAAGATGCTGGTGGACTTCTTTGCCAAAGACAAATCCATTTCCTTCATTGGTTGTGCTCTACAATTCTATTTCTTCTGTTCCTTTGCAGATTCTGAGTGCTTATTGTTGGTAGTAATGGCCTTTGATCGCTACATGGCAATAAGCAACCCTTTGCTTTATACGGTAAATATGTCTAGCAGAGTGTGTTACTTGTTGGTGGCTGGTGTCTACATAGTGGGGATGATGGATGCTCTGCTCCATGCTACTTTAGCCTTCAAGCTGAGCTTCTGCAGGTCAAATGAGATTAATCATTTTTTTTTGTGATCTTCCTCCTATTAATCTCTTGTTCTGATATCCACATCAATGAGCTGGTAATCTTCAATGTCTTTGGCTTCATTGAAATAGTCACCATTTCAGCAGTCCTCATTTCTTGTTGTTACATAATCCTCTCTGTGTTTAAGATCCACTCCTCCGAGGGCAGATGCAAAACATTTTCGACATGTACTTCTCACTTAACTGCTGTCACAATCTTCCAGGGTACTCTTCTTTTTATGTACTTCAGGCCTAGTTCTTCCTATTCACTAGACCAAGACAAAATGACCTCCTTGTTTTATACCCTCGTCATTCCCATGTTAAACCCCTTGATCTATAGTTTACAAAGCAAAGATGTGAAAGGGTCCCTGGGAAAATTGAAAAATAAAATGTATTCTTAATATTTGTTGCTATCATCTCAATGAATTCGATACCATAGTATCTGAGAGTCCAATACAATTCATTAAAGATATTCTAAGCCAATTGAACTGCTTGAAATCTTATTGAAGTGACAATATTAACATACCCATACAAAAACACTGAATCTCAAAATGTTAAAGGAACCTCAGAGTTCACCTGGTCCAATTTTCCTTAAGCAGTAATCTATTCTAAAACATTTCTGATATGTAACTGATATGTTACTCTTTACAAAGTGAAAATTTCCAAATGATTTTGTGTGTGTGTGTGTACATACAATATACACAGTATACAAAATATACACTATATATATATATATATATATATATCGAGAGAGAGAGAGAGAGAGAGAGAGAGAGAGAGAGAGAGAGAGAGAGAGAGTTGTCTGTTGTCTGTTCTCGAAGAGCACCAAAATGATATCACCACAGTAAGCTCAAGTTTCAATGTATCCAACTGTGACTGATCAGACCAAATGAGCTAGGAATGCTCTACCACAGATTGGGCACAGATCCATGTGAAAATTTTGGGTGGATATTCCAAATTTGTGCATCCTACATTTCCTTTGTGTGGTCTCGACGCTGCTTTGCTCATAGAGCACAACAAACTTTTTGATGTGGGCTCACCATGCTGAGCAGTCCTGGCCCAGTGTCTCCCATGTTGCACAATCAGATCCAAAGTTCTTGAGACCTTAAGAGTGTCCTCATATTGCTTATTTTAACCGCCATGTGATCACCTGCCCTATGTGAGTTCTCAAAAAAATAGTTCATTTGGCAAGTGTCCATTTTGCATTCAACAACCTGGCTTGGCCATTGGAGTTGCACTCTCTGAAGCATAGTTTGAATGCTTGGCATTTTAGTTGGAGTAAAGACCTAAGAACTGGTACCTTATCCTGCCAGGTGATCTTCAGAATCTTCCAAAGACAATTCAAATGAAAATTATTCTGTTTTCTGTCACGGTACTGGTAGACAGTCTACCAATGCCATATATATATATATATATATATATATATATATATATATATATATATATATATATATATATATATACATATATATATATATGTATATATATATAGATAGATAGATAGATATAGATATACATATATATCTACATATAGATATATAGATATATATGTGTGTGTACATATATCTGTGTGTACATATCTCTGTGTGTACATGTATTTATATACACAGTACATATAAAATACATATGTACACACATATAAAAATGTGCATATATTTTTATATTATTTTATATACATGAAAAGATATGAGTAATTGAGATTTTAGAAAAGTAGAACTATGAATCATAAATTATGTCTTTATCTCAGTGAGTTATCTGTGTAATGATGAACAATTTAAATTGACAGAATTTTCTACATTCGTCAATATCTCATATGTCAACTTTTCACTCTTTTACATGCAGTACGTTACAAGTTAATTGTGATTTTATTGTCTATATTAGAGAGCTATTGTTACTTTGGCCAGATATGTGATTTCATTTGTGGAAGAAGATCTTGGTACGGAATTATCTATCCCCTCTACCAATTCAGATCAGAGAGGAATTTCCCAATCCCACACTCTCAAGTATGTTGCGAAGATTAGACTTCTACCTTATGTCATCACCAAGAGGACTGCTGTGTATCCACTATATTTCTGTGTTTTGATTTTCAAATGTCTTAATATAGAGAAAAGGTTTTGCACACTTCAAAGCTTTATTATGGCTCTCTACAATTATACTGTTCACCTGAAACATTCAAAATCTTCTTTGAAGTTCCTAAGTCAAATGAAAATGAATTAGAGGCTTGGAATACAGTGTAGCATTTCTATCCCTCCTATCATCTCTTTTAAATTTTTTAATTCAGTTTGGGTCTTTTCACTAAGAAATGTAAAAGTCCTCTATTTCATTATATGTCCATGTTTTCCCTGAAGGATTATACTTAGTTTTGCTGGGTATGTCATTCTTTGTTGTAATGCTAGCTACTTTGCCCTCCAAAATATCATATTCCAAGGCCTGCAATATGTTAATGTAGAATCTGCTAAATCATGTGGTTACTAATAGTATATTTTAAGCCACATTCAGTCTCAAATGTCTCTTCTCAGACATTTAGATTACCATTCCCAGGATTTGAAGTTTTTAAGAACTGATATCAAAGATTAAATTAAGGAACAATTTTCCAACTATACTCAAGTTGACGAAATAATAAGAAAAAGCAGTCTTTTAAGATTTCAAGAAGATCACCAGTACCACCATTAGATCTGTGAAAAGTAAGAGTGCTTTTGTTTGGGGAGAGATCATACATCCTCTGTGAGCATTGCCCCATTGCATATATCATCATAGCCATGGGCTTCCTTCCTAAATATCCAGAAACTCTGCCAACCTGCTTACGCAAGTGATCGATTGGAATGTAGTAGCTAAGATCATTTTCTGTTTTTTTCTCCAAATTTCTTTATTCACTTATTTGCTTTCAATTATCAATAATCGCTTCCATAAGTTTTAAATTTTCTCCCCTTCCACTCCTTCTCCCATCCCAAAATATCATAGAATCTTACATGGGCTCTACACGTGCATTCCTATTAAGCACTTTTTCACATTAGTCTTGTTGCATAGAAGGACTAAAGTGAATGGTAAAAACCATGAATAAAACTAAATAAAAGCTAGCATAACAAAAGAGAAAATAGTCTGGTTCATTCTTGTTCTGATTCCTTAGTTCTTTCTCTGGATGTGGAAGGCATTTTGAATAGCGAGTCCTTTGGAAATGTTTTAGGTCTTTGCATTGCAGTGAAGGGCTAAGTCTATCAAAAACAGTCCTCACACACGGTGGCAATTACTGTGTATAATGTTTTCTTGGTTCTGCTCACTTCACTCAGAACCACTTCATACATGTCTATCCAGGCATTTCTGAAGTCCATCTGTTCATCATTTCTTATACTACAGTAGGATACCATTAAAATCATGTACCACAACCTGTTCAACCATTCCCCAGTTGATGGTCATTCTCTCTATTTTCAGTTCTTGGATGTCACAGAGAGAGCTGCAATAAATAATTTTGTACATAGGGGTCCTTTGCCCATTTTTATGATCCCTTTGGGATGCAACCGTAGAAACAGTATTGCAGGGTCAAAGGTATGCGCATTCTATAGCCCTTTGAGCATGGTTCCAAATTGCTCTCCAAAATGGTTGGATCAGCTCGCAGCTCCACCAACAATGAATTAGTGTTCCAACTCTCTCACATCTTTTCCAACATTTATAATCCTCTTCTTTTGTCATGTTAGTCAGTCTGAGAGGTGTGATGTGGTATCTTAGAGGTGTTTTGATTTGCATCTCTCTAATCAATAGTGATTTAAAACATTTTTTCATAGAACTATAGATAACTTTAATTTCTTCCTCTGAAAACTGCTTGTTGAAGAGCATTTGACCATTTGTCAATCGGGGAATGACGTGTATTCTTGTACATTTGACTTAGTTCTCTCTATGTTTTAGATATGAGGCCTTTTTCATGGACACTAACTGCAAAAATTCTTTCCCAGTTTTCTGCTTCCCTCCTAAATTTGGTTGTATTAGGTTTGTATGTGTAAAAATTTTTCAATTTAATGAAATCTAAATTATCCATTTCATAATGTTCTTTAAGTCTTGTTTGTTCATAAATTCCACCATTGTTCATAAATCTGACAAACTACTTCTTGCTCCCCTAATTCATTTATACTATCGGCCTTTATACTTAGATCGTTTACCCATTTGGACTTTATTCTGATATATCTTGTCAGACATTGGCCTATGTCCAGTTTCTGCCATACTATTTTCCAGTTTTCCCAGAAATTTTTGTCAAAAGATTTCTTATTCCAGATGCTTAGTTTATCAAACAAGAGACTGCTACAGTCATTGACTATTGCGCCACGTTTGCCCAAACTATGTCATTGATCTACCTTCTGTTACTTAGACTGTACCAAGTGGTTTTGATAATTGCTACTTTATGATGCAATTTACAATCTGGTATGACTTGTCCATCTTTCCTAGCATTTCTTTTCATTAATTCCCTTGATATTGTGGAACTTCTTCCAAATGAATTTTGATATTGTAGTTTGGTTGCAATGGCACCGAATAAGTAAATCCGTTTAAGTAGAATTGTCATTTTTATTATATCAGCTAGGGCTACTCATGAGCAATTAATCCCCGCCCCCCCCAATTAGTGAGATCTGACTTCATTTGTGTCAAAAGTGTTTTGTAATTGTTCATTATTCCCTGGTTTAGTTTTGGCAGGTAAACACCAACATATTTTATTGCTCTATAGGAATTTTAAATGAGATTTCTCCATCTATCTTTTCCTGTTGGTTTTTGTTAGTAATATATAGAAACCCTGATGATTATGTGGGTTTTTTTGTATCCTTCAACTTTGTTAAAGTTGTTTATTTTTCCAACTAGTTTTTTACTTGATTCTCTATGACTTTCTAAGTATATCATTATATTGTCTGCAAAGAGAGGAAAGTTAGTTTATTCTTTTACTAGTCTAATTTTTTCTATTTTTTCTACTTTTGTTGCTAAAGCTAACATTTCCAGTACCATATTACATAAAAGTGCTGATAATGGAATCATGGTTTCACCTTCTGTCTTACTGTAAATACAGCTAGGTGATCCCCATTACATATAAAGCATGATGAAAGTATACGTAGATGCCACTTATTACTTTAAGGAAGGCTCTATTTATCTCTGTGCTCTTCACTGTTTTCAATAGGAATGGATGCTGAATTTTGTCAAAAGATCTTATGGTTTTGTTTAGATTTGTTGTTAATATGATCAATTATGATGATAATTTTCCTGATATTGAACCAGCCCTGAATTCCTGGTATAAATCCTGCCTGATCAAAGTGCAATATTTTTTGTAATAATTTTCTGTAGTCTTTTTGCTAATATCTTATTTAAAATTTGTGCATCTTTATTTATCAGGAAAATTCATCTATAATTTTCTTTCTCTGTTTTGGCTCTTCCTGGTTTGGGGATGAGAGCCAAATTTGTATCATGAAAAGATTTTGATAGGACCTCAAACTGTCCATCTCTAAATTTGAGAAATCTAACATCAAAATAATCAATAAAGAAGTAAAGGATGTGAATAGAACTGTGGATAAGGTAGATATGATTGATATCTGGAGATAATTGAATAAGGATTGAAAGTAATATATCATTTTCTCAGTGGTACATGGCACATATAAGAAAATTGATCATTTAATAGAGCATAAAAACTTCACAATCCAGTGCAAAAAGGCCGAGATAGTCAATGTATCCTTCTCAGATCACAATGCATTAAAAGCTATGTGTAATAAAAAGCCATGGAAAGACAGACCAAAAATTAACTGGAAAGTAAATAATCTAATCCTAAAGAATAAGTGAGTTAAACAACAAGTCATAGAAACAATCAACAACTTCATTCAAGAGAATGACAATAATGAGACAAATTACAAAACTTATGGGATGGTGTGGAAGCAGTTCTTAAGGGAAATTTTATATCCTTGAAAGTCTACATGATTAAAATAAACAAAGGAGACCAATGAATTGGACATACAGCTGAAAAAGCTAGAAAAAGAACAAACTGAAAATCCTCAAGTAAATATAAAATTAAAAATCATGAAAACCAAATCAGAGATTATTAACATTGAAATTTAGAAAACTATTGAACTAACAAATAAAATAAGAGTTGGTTTTATGAAAAATCACTTACAATCGTTAACCCTTGGGTCAAATTTATTAAAAAAGAAAGAAGCAAATCAAATTACTAATATCAAAGATGGAAAGGGCAAACTCACCTACAACGAGGCAGATATTAATACAATGATTAGAAATCACTTTGTCCAACTGTATGCCCCCAAATTTGACAATTTAAGGGAAGTGAATGGAGATATATATATACATACATACATATATATATATATGTATATATATATACACACACATACATACATACAATTTCCTAGATTAACAGAAGAGGTAAAATGTTCAAATAATCCCATCTCAGAAAAAGAAATTGAACAAGTCATCAACGAACTCCTTAGGAAAAACAAAAAGCTACAAGACCTGATGGATTTGCAAGAGAATTCTCTCAAACATTTAAAGAACTGGTAATTCCAATACTATATAGATTATTTAGGGAAATTGGCAAAGATGGAGTCCTCCAAAATTCTTTTTATGATACAAATATGGTTCAGATAACTAAACCAGGAAGAGCCAAAATAGAGAAAGAATACCCATTTCTCTAATGAATATGGATGCAAATCTTTTAGATAAGATATTAGCAAAAAATACAGCAATTCATCATGAGAATAATAAATTATGATCAGAGAGGATTTATACTAGGAATAGAGATAAGGTTCAATATTAGGAAAACTATCAGCATTCATGATCACATTAACAGCAAAAATAAGAGAAATCATACGATTATTTCAAAATATGTAGAAAACACTTTTGGCAAAGTACAACACCCAAACCTATTGAAAACACTGGAGAGTGTAGGAATAAATGGAACCTTCGTTAAAATACTAAGCAGTATCTACGGAAAACCACCAGCAAGCACTATATGCAATGGGCATAAATTAGATGCGTTTCCAATAAGATCAAGGTGAAAAAAAGATGTTCGTTATCACCACTGTTATTCAATATGGTACTAGAAATGTTAGGCTTAGCAATAAAAAAGGAAAAAGAAATGGAAGGAATTAGAAGAGACAAAGAAGAAACTAAGTTATCACTCTTTGCAGATGATATGATGATTTACTTAGAGGATCCTAGAGAATCAAGGAAAAACTATTTGAAATAATGACTAACTTAGGAAAAGTTGCAAGACACAAAATAAACCCATATAAATCATCCGCATTTCTACACATTATTAACAAAGCCCAAAAGCAAGAGGTAGAATGAGAAATTCCATTTAAAGTTACCCTAGACAGTATAAAATATCTGGGAGTCTACCTGACAAAACAAATGCAGGGACTACATGGAGGCAATTAAAAAACACTTTTCACACAAATAAAGTCAGATGTAACTAATTGGAAAAACATCAGTTGCTCATGGGTAGGCTAAGCTAATATAATAAAAGCAACAATTGTACCTAAATTAATTTACGTATTCAGTGCCACACCAATCAAACTACCAGAAAATTATTTTCTAGTGCTAGAAAAAATAATATCAAAATTCATCTAGAAGAACAAAAGGTCCATAATATCAAGGGCATTAATGAAAAGAAATGCTAGGGAAGGTGGCCTATTTCTACCAGATCTGAAATTGTATTATAAAGCTGCAATCATCAAAATCACTTGGTACTGGCTAAGAAACATAGGGGTAGAACAGTGGAATATCTTAGGTCCTCAAGACACAGTAGTCAATTAATATAGCTCTGTACTTGTTGATAAACACCAGCACTCCAGGTTCTGGAATAAGAACTTGCAAAAATTTCCTGGGAAAACTGGATAACAGTGTGGCAGAAACCGGGGATAGGTCAATGCCTGACACCATACATAAGAATAAAGTCCAAATGAGTACATGATCTGGGTATAAAGACTGATTCTACAAACAAATCAGGGGAGCAAAGGATAGTATATTTTTCAGATTTATGGAAAATCGAGAAATATATGACCAAACAAGAGACAGAGGACATTATGAAATGCAAAATGCATGATTTTGATTACATTATATCGAAAAATATTTCCACATACACACCAATGCAACCAAGATTAGGAGGGAAACTGAAAACTGAGAAACAATTTTTACAAGCAGTGTCTGTACTAAAGGCTTCATTTTTAAAATATGTAGAGATCTAAGTCAAATTTACCAGAATACAAGTTGTTTCTCAATTGAGAAATCGTAAAAAGATATGAACAGCCACTTTTCAGAGGAAGAAATCAAAGCTATCTACAGTCACATGAAAAATTGCTCTAAATCTCTATTGATTAGAAAGATGCAAATAAAAAAACCTCCGAGGTACCACATCACACCTATGTTGGAGAAGATGTGGGAGACTTGGAACACTCATTCATTTTTGGTGAAGCTGTGAGCTGATCCAACCATTCTGGAGAACAATTTGGAACCATGCCCAAAGGGCTGCAAAAATATGCATACCCTATGATGCAGTAATATCAGTTTTACTAGTATATCCCAAAGAGATCATAAAAATGGGAAAAGGTCCTATATGTACAAAAGTATTTATAGCAGCTCCCTTCGTGATGACCAAGAACTGGAAATCAAGGGATGCCCATGAAATGGGGAATGGCTGAACAAGTTGTGGTATAGGAATGTAATGGAATACTATTGTAATATAAGAAATGACTAATAGAAGGATTTCAGACAGGCTTGGAAGACTTATATGAGATGATGGTGAGTGAAATAAGCAGAGTTCATAGAATAATGCACAAAGGAAAAGCCATAGTGTGTGAGGACTGTTTCTGATACACTTAACCCTTTACAGCAATTCAAGCACCTAAAACTTTCCCAAAGGACTATTGAGGAAAAATGCCATCCACACCCAGAGAAAGAACAACGGAATTGAGAAGCAAAATGAAACACATTAGTTTCTCTTGTGTAATGTTTTCTTTGGTTTTGGTTATTCTCATGGTTTCTCCCAATCATTTTAATTCTTCTGTGTAACATGAGTAATGTGAAAAAATATTTAATAAGAATTTATGTGTAGAACCCATATAAGACTGCCCACTCTCTCAGGGAGGGAATGTTGAGAGGGGAATAAAATTTAAGACGTATGAAAGTGAACGTTTAAAACTGAAAACACATAAATTAAATTAAAAAAAAATTCACAATCGGTTATCTAGAAGGCGATATAGAATTCAGCATATAAACATCATGATACTAGGGCATTATATTGTTCCTAATTACTAGGTATTTATTCTACTTTTAATTTATAAAATAGATCAAACATTTCCACAACATGGTACTATAAAAAATTAATTGCAAATGAATTGCAAATCTACTATAAATAAATTACTATTCCTTGCAAATATATAGCAAATTATCATGTAACTTTTTTCCATTTTTTCTTTCTTTCCTAACTCCCTACCCGAGATATGGCTACCATTAAACAGAAATAGTTGTACATAATCGCTCTATCGCTCTCTCTCTCTCTCTCTCTCTCTCTCTCTCTCTCTCTCTCTCTCTCTCACACACACACACACACACACACACTGTCGTACACACACACTCACACACAGTACATATATAAATATATGTAAATTATTCTATACATATTTCTATTTATTAGTTCTTTCTCTAAATGCAGCTAGTATCTTTCTTCATATGTTCTTTGCAGTTTATTTGGGTATTTATAGTAGAGAGATTCACTTGTCCAATCAAAGTCATTCTCAAAACAATATTATTGTTACAATATTTAATGTCCTCTTGATTCTGCTCATTTTGCTTTTCATTATTTCGTGCAAGTGTTTCCTTATTTTTCTAAAATCATTCAATTCATCATTTTTATAGCGTTGTAGTATTTTTTTTACAATCACATACCACAACTTGTTCAGTCATTTAGATATTTATTTTGAGAGCTAAGTCCCATTGAAAATTATGTTTTTTAAAGTCTAGAACCCACTGCCTTGACTCATATTAGTAGGAGCTAATACTATTGATAATTAAGAAAAATATTATTTTCAAAGTGCTAGGTAAATTTTAAAGCAGGATACAAAAGAAATTTCTTCTCCTCCTTTTTCTTCTTTTCCCCAGTACAGTGCATACGTTATTGCCTTAATAAATGTGTATGATTTTTGAATTCAGTTTTTCCATCCGAAAATGCAAGTTTTGGGACACAATGGTTCATAATTAATTGAACGATTTTTTTAGCCCTTACTACCATTCCTCTCCCTTCTATGCATCATTTTCCCAACATCCTCTATGACTAACACACAAAAGCCATATAAACTGAGATCTCCATCCAGATAGTCATTCAATTTGAGAACGCACACACAAACACACACACACATATATGAGGACTGAAAGTTTCGTTGTGTCCCTAGCTGCAGCTCCCACCTTGGTCTGGGACAATGTGTCATTGAAGGAAGAGAAGATTAATATCTTTTCTCTTTAGGTTAATTAGATAAATGTTTACACAAGTGTAGAAATAAACCAGTGGTTTCCAAGCTTAAAGTTCCAAGTGTTACTAAAAAAAATGACTTCCCTCCACTTGAATCCATCAGACAAGAAATAGGACTTCTCTTCAGTCAGGTAGGTTTTAGAAACTTCAAGAGATGGTATTGTAGGATAGTGGTTTTAGAGGACAATCTCCTTAGGGGACCCACACAGATGGGAGTTCCAGGGATTTGTGACTAAAGGGCCCTTCTATACTTTTCTGAAAACGCCAGGGAAATTAAAGAATTAAAGATCAATGAATTGCAACTAGAACTTTGAGGAGTACTCATTTCTGTGGTTATATACTAGACTTGTGTGTCATTATAGAGGGAATTTTTAGTGAAGAATTTCCCTGTGTCACTGAAGATCAGATCTTGCTCTCCAAATTATTATATTATGCAGAAGTCTCAGGTTTGTTCGTGGGTAAGTGACTTACTCAGGATCACACAGCCTGTATGAAGAAAAAGATAGAACTTGACACCAGGTTTATTTAACTCCTAGACCAGAAAAAATACATCATGTAAACATGCATTTTGCCATACATATAAGATTTGATAAATATCTGTCAAATTGAATGAACAGGAAAAGATTTTAATAAAATTTGCAAAAAATTTAGTGTGAATATTTTCTTTTGAGCCTAATGACAAATCTTTGTGTAAAATATCCTTTTACATTTGAGAAAGGTGAGGCTCAGAAGGGTGCTTTCAATTGTCCTTAATCCTTAGTCATACAATGAGAGGAAAGACTTCATGATTATAAGAGTAGTTCTCCAGGGAAGTTCTAAAGGTAGTTCCACCCTTCATGAGACATGACCTTTCACCATACACATTGCAGTAAAAAAAGTCTTGTAAAATTGTACTCAGGCTGAAACTCAGTGGGCACTTGGATAAAACTGAATATAACTAATCTCATCCGAGACTAACAACGTCTAGTTTGTTGGTTTTTTTCTTGGAAAATTTTATACATATCCCAATCTAGCCTTCTGATCCCGCCATACATACATACATACAGATAATATGTATATATATGTATATATGTATATATATATGTATATATATGTGTGTATATATATATATATATATATATATATATATATATATATATATATATATATATATATATATATATATATATATATATATATGTATTTGAAAGTAAATTAAAGAACATTTTTATTCATGCTTACTGTGTGCCAGGCATCGTGTTAAGCAGTGAAAATACAAAAAAAAATTATAAAAAATTAGCATTCACTCTCAAGGAGCTGACAATCTAGGGGGAGAAGCAACATGCAGACAAAATATGTGCAAACAACTTATATACATAAACTGGAGAGGATCTGAAAGGAAGGCATAGATACTAAGGAGGGCAAGGAAAAACTTTTTTTTCTCAATTTATTTATTTATTTTTAGTTTTCAGCATTCATTTCTACAAGATTTAGAGTTTCAAATTTTCTCCCCATCTCTCCCCTCCCCAAACACTATGCATTCTAATTGCCCCTTTCCCTAATCTACCCTCCCTTCTATCCCACTCCTTCCGCCCCTTATCCCCATTTTCTCTTTTTTCTTTTAGAGGAAGATAGACGTCTATATCTCATTACCTTTATTTCTTATTTCCCAGTTATATGCAAAAACAATTCTCAACCTTTGTTCATAAAACTTTGAGCTCCAGCTTCTCTACCTTCCTTCGTCCCCACCCATCTCCACTGAGAAGGCAAACAATTCAGTATAGGCTATATATGTGCAGTTTTGTTAAAGACTTCCATAATAGTCAAGTTGTGAAAGACTAACCATATTTCCCTCCATCCTATCCTGCCCCCTATTTTTTCTATTCTCTCTTTTGACTCTATCTCTTCCCAAAAGTGTTGACTTCTAAGTACCTCCCTCCTCTCACTTGCCCTCCTTTCTATCATCTCCCCCCACTCCACTTATCCCATTCACCCCTACATTCTTGCAATATAAGATAGATTTTCATACCAAATTGAATGTGCATATTATTCCCTACCCAAGCCAAATGTTGATGGGGATAAGCTTCACTTTTTCCCTCTCACCTAACCCTTTTCCCTTGCATTGAAAACACTTTTTCTTGCCTTTTTTATGAAAGATAATTTGCCCCATTCCTTTTCTCCCTTTCTTCTCTCAATATATTCCTCTCTCACCCCTTAATTTTATTTTTTACATATCATCCCTTTCTATTCATCTCTCTGTGTACCCTCTGTCTATGTATGTGCGTGTGCGTGTGTGTGTGTGTGTGTGTGTGTGTGTAATCCTTCCAACTAACCAAATAAGGAGAAAAGTTTCAAGAGTTACAAATATTATCTTTCCACGTAGAAATGTAAAGAGTTGCACTTTAGTAAGCCCCTTATGATTTCTCTTTCCTGTTAACATTTTCAAGCTTCTATTGATTCTTGTGTTTGAAAGGCAAATTTTCTATTCAGCTCTGGTCTTTTCATCAAGAATGTTTGAAAGTCTTCTATTTCACTGAATTACCATCATTTCCCTTGAAATATTATACTCAGTTTTGCTGGGTAGGTGATTCTTGGTTTTAATCCTAGTTCCTTTCACTTCTGGAATAGCGTATTCCAAGCCCTTCGATCCCTTCATGTAAAAGCTGTTGAATCTTATGTTATCCTAATTGTGTTTCCACAATATTCGAATTGCTTCATTCTAGCTGCTTGCAATATTTTCTCCTTGACCTCGGAATTCTGGAATTTGGCTGCAATTTTTGTAGGAGTTTTTCTTTTCAGATCTCTTTCAGGAGGCGATTTGTGAACTCTTTCAATATTTATTTTATCCTCTTTTCCAGAATATCAGGGCAGTTTTCCTTGATAATTTCATGAAAGATGATATCTAGGCTCTTTTATTGATCATGGCTTTCAGGTAGTTCCATAATTTTTAAATTGCTTGTCCTGAATCTTTTTTCCAGGTCAGTTGTTTTTCTAAGTAGATATTTCACACTGTCTTCTATTTTTTCATTCTTTTGATTTTTATTTAGTAATTTCTTGGTCTCTCATAAAGTCATTAGCTTCCATCTACTCCATTCTAATTTTTAAAATACTATTTTCTTCAGTGAGCTTTTGAATCTCCTTTTCTATTTGTCTGATTATGCTTTTTAAAGCATTCTTCTCCTCATTGAATTGTTGGTTCTCTTTTCCCACTTAAATTAGTCTATTTTTAAAGACTTTATTTTCTTCAGCATTTTTTTGGGTCTCCATTAGCAAGCTATTGACTCGCTTTTCATGATTTTCTTACATAGCTCTCGCTTCTCTTCCCAATTTTTCCTCCCCCTCTCTTACTTGATTTTCGAAATCCTTTTTAAGCTCTTCCATGTCTTGAGACCATTGCAGATTTATTTTGGACATTCGGATGTAGAAGCCTTGATTTTTGCATCTTCCTCTGATGGTAAACATTTTTCTTCCTCATCTGAAAGAATGGAAGAAAATACCTGCTCACCAAGAAAGTAACCTTCCATTGTCTTATTCTTTTTCCCTATTGTGGGCATTTTCCCAGCCAGTTACTTGACTTTTTAGTTCTTTGTCAAGAGCAGGGTATACTCTGGGGTCCTGGAAGTGTCAGTTCCTCCAATGTGACACAATCAAAGAAGAGGAGTTTAATCCTCTCCTGGTCTCCGCTGTGGTCTTTGAGCAGCTACAAGCACTCTTTTCTGAGAGTGGAATTCCCTCTCCAAAGCCTCTGCCAACTCCACTATCCAGCTCTCCTCCTCACTCCAGGGCCGCTACTGAAGGTTGAGATCCAGATCAGCCATTCAATTCCCACAGGGTCATTAGGCAAGGCTCCAACAGTGGAAGGTGCTCTTGCCTGGGGCCAGGGCTAGGCTGCTTTGTTCCCTTCTCTTCCTAGGTGAAAGAGCTTCCTCACTGACCTTTGAAGCTGTCTTTCACGTTTCTGAGTTGAGGAACAGGGGACCCGTAGCTGATGCTGGTGGCACCTTGAGTCCCACTCTAGTCCTGTCAAGAGGCTGTGGCACAACCACGATTGGGTTGCACTCTGACCAGTGCCCAGTGGGACAGACTTTTCCTGTCGGCCTTCCACGTTGCCTTGGGCTGCAAAACTCTTTCACTATATCATTTTGTGGCTTCTAGTGCTCTATAATTTGTTTAGAATAATTTTTGCAGATATTTTATGAGCTGTGGGCAGAGAGCTTCTAGAGGTTTATCATTCTACTCAGGCATCTTTGTTCTGCCCCCGCTGCCATCTTTATTTTTGAGGGTACTATCCTCTTTTCTGTTACCAAGATTTGGAAACTATGGTGTTATCCTCTTCCTCCCCTCTCTTTCCACTTCCCCAAGAGAGAGACAGAGAGACAGAGAGACAGAGAGAGAGAGTCCAGTCTTCCTGTTCATCATTTCTTACAGAACAATAGTATTCTATTACGTTCATATACCAAAATTTATTCGGCCATTCCCCAACTGATGGGCATCCCCTTGATTTCCAGTATTTTGCCACCACATAGAGTGCTACTAGAATTATTTTTGTACAAGTGGGGCCCTTTCCTACTTTTATGATCTCTTGGGAATACAGTCCTAGAAGCGGTATTGCATGGTCAAATGGAATGCACGTTTTGGAAGCCCTTTGGGCATAGTTCCAATTTGCCCTCCAGAATGGCTAGATCAGCTCACAGCTCCACCAACAATGAATTCGTGTTTCAACTCTCTCACGTCTTCTCCAACATTTATCATCCTGTTTTGTCAAAATGAAGCAGACCATTTTCTCTTGTGTTATGTTTTGTTTTGATTTGATTTGTGGTTCCTCCCATTCAATTAAATTTTTCTATGCAACATGATTAAGGTGAAAATGTATTTAATAAGAATGTCTGTGTGGAACCTATTTAAGATTGCACTCTATTTTGGAGAGGGAGTGATGAGGGTAAGGGAAAGAGGGAGAAAGAGGGGGAAAAAATCTAAGATAAAATGAAGTGGTTGTAGAAAATTGAAAATAAATTAATTAATTTTAAAAAGAAAGATAACAAGTGATTGTGATTTTTTTTTACCTTTAATTTTTCCCTCCTCCCATTCGTCCTCCCTTCAATTATCTCCCCTTTAGTATGTTCCCCTCTACTTTCCTGTGGTGTAAGATAGATATTCATGCCAAATTGAGTATGCTAGTTATTTTTCCCTTAAACCAAACCCAATGAAAGTAAATTTCACTCTTTTTTTCTCACCTCCTCCATTTTCCCCTCCATAAAGAACCTTTTTCTTGCCTTTTTATGTCAGAGATAATTTACATCATTCTATTTCTCCCTTTCTACTTCTCTCAATATATTCTTCTTGCCCCTTGATTTTGTTTTTTAGATATCATCACTTCACATTCAACCCATCCTGTGCCCTCTGGCTAAATGTTTATAATCCCTCCAACTACCCTAACATTAAAAGAAGTCTGAAGAGTTACAAATATTATCTTTCCATTTAGGAATGTAAACAATTCGATTTTAGCAATTCCCTTTTGACTTTTTGTTCCTGTTTACCTTTTCATGCTTCTCTTGATTCTTGTGGTTGAAAGTCAAATTTTCTATTCAGCTCTGGTCTTTTCACCAAAAATGCTCGAAAATTCTGTTTCATTGAATGATAAATTTTCCCCCTGAAATACTGTACTCAGTTTTGCGGGGTAGGTGATTCTTGGTTTTAATCCTAGCTCCACTGACTTCTGGAATATCATATTACAAGTCTTGTGATCCCTTAAGGTGGAAGCTGCTAGATCTTGTGTTATTCTAATTGTGTTTCTATAATATTCTAATTGTTTGTTCTGGCTGCTTGCAATATTTTCTCCTTGATATGGGAGTTCTAGAATTTGGTTACAACATTCCTAGGAGTTTTCCTTTTGGGATCTCTTTTATGAGGTGATCAGTGGATTCTTTGAATGTCTGTTTTACTCTCTGGTTCTAGAATATTAGGGTAGTTTTCCTAGAAAAGTTCTTGAAAGGTGATGTCTGGGCTCTTTTTTTGTATAGTGGCTTTCAGGTAGTCCTATAATTTTTAAATTGTCTCTCCTGGATCATTTTCCCAGGTAAGTTGTTTTGCCAATGAGATATTTCACATTGTTTGCTATTTTTCATTCTTTTGGTTTTGTTTTATTTCTTAATGTTTCACAAAATCATTAGCTTCCATTTGCTCCATTCTGATCTTTAAAGAATTATTTTCTTCAGTGAGCTTTTAGACCACCTTGTCCATCTGATGAATTCTGCTTTTTAAGGCATTCTTCTCCTCATTGGCTTTTCGAATCTCTTGTCATTTGGGTTAGTCTATTTTTAAGGTGTTATTTTCTTCAATATTTTTTTTGGATACCCTTTGGGAAGCAGTTGACTATTTTTTCATGATATTCTTGTGTCACTTTCATTTCTCTTTCCAATTTTTGCTCTACTTCTCTTACTTGATTTTCAAAATCATTTTTGATCTCTGAGACCAATTCATATTATACTTGGAGTCTTTGGATGTAGGAGCATTGCCTTTGTTGTCTTCTGCATGTATATTTTTGTCTTCCTTCTTATCAAACTAAGATTGTATAGTCTGGTTCTTTTTCTGTATTTTTGCTCATTTACCCAGACATTTACTTGAGTTTTGAGCTCTTCGTGAAGGTAGTTCACTACTTCCAGTGGGGTTGTGTGGTGTCCTGTCAGCTGATCTATACTGGCACAATCTGTGGGCCTAGAGCTCCAGACATAGCTGCTGCTGCTGTCTTGCTGAGGCTGTAGCTGTTGAGGGTGCCTCCACCCCTCCCCCACCCTGAGACTGGGGTTGGACCACTCTACTCTGTCACATAAGTCTTACAGATTTTTCCCACTCATCTTCCAATTTGTCCTCAGTGGGTTTTGGTGTCATGAAGTCTGAAAACTGCTACAAGTGTCAGAGATTTAGTTCCTCTGAGGCATCCTCAGGTCTTGTGTGTGCTGGCTTAGCCCAAGCTGGACTGCACTCTGCTTCCAATGCAGTGTATTGACTTTCCAGGCTGTCTTTGGCTGGAGAATTCCTTCACTCCGTCATTCTATGGGTTCTGCAGCTCCAGAATTTGTTTAGAGTTTTTTTTTACAGTTATTTGGATGGGTTTTGGGGGAGCTCTGGAAGTCCCTGATTTTACTTTGCCATCTTGGATCTACACCCATTTTCTTATTGTAATTTTTCTTTATGTTATATATGGCAAATTTTTGTATAGTTGTCATGTGCAGCTGAGAAAAAATGTATATTCTTTTCCATAACCATTCATTTTTATCTAGAGGTCTATCATACGTAACTTTTCTAAAATTCTGTTTACCTCCTTAACTTTTTTCTTGCTTATTTTGTGGATAGATTTATTTGGTTTTGAGAGAGGGAGGTGGAGGCTCCCACTAGTACAGTTTGCTTTCTATTCCTGTAACTCACTTAACTTCTCTAAGAATTTGGATGCTACACCATTTGGTGAATACGTGTTTACTACTGATACTATTTCATTGTCTATGGTACCTTTAAGCAAGATGTATCTTCCTTCCCTATCTCTCTTACTTAGATGTTTTTTTGTCTTTGGTTTGTCTGAGATCAGTATAAACCCCTGCTTATTTTTTTTATTTCGACTGCAGCATAATATATTCTGCCCCAGGCTTTTACCTTTACTCTGTGAATATCTCTCCACTTCAAATGTGTTTCTTGTAAGCAACTTAGTATGGGATTATTTTATATTGATACACTCTGATATCCACCTCCATTTTCTGGAAGAATTCATCCCATTTACATTCAGTTATGATTACTGTGATTTCCGTCCATCCTATTTTTCCCCTCTGTTCATATTTTTCTCTCTCCTTTTACCCTCTCCCTTCTCACCAGTGTTTTGCTGATGAATACCACCTCCCTCAGTCTGGGCTCCATTCTCTCAGCCCTCTTCCTTTTTCTTTCTCCTTTCTCCTCTTACTTCCCTATAGTAGAATAAAAATTTCTATACCCAGCTCAGTGTTTATGCTATTCGTCTTTGAGACAAATCCAATGGCTGTGATGTTCAAATACATGCTCCCTTCTTGCTTTCCCTGTAAGAGGTCTTTTGTGCCACTTCATGTCTTATAATTTGACCTATTCTGCCTCCCCTTTTTCTCTTCTCCCAGTAGAATCCCTTTTAGCCTTTGAATTTTTTTAGATCAAAACATCAAAATCAGCTTATACTCACATCCTCTATGAATACTCCTTCCAGCTGCCCTAATAGAAATACATTTCTCAAGAGTTATTACTATCATCTTCCCATATAAGGATTTTAATAATTTAATCTTATTGAATTGCATGCATTTTTTCCCTTTCCTGTTTACCTCTTTATGCTTCTTTTCAGTCTTGCATTTGAACATAAAATTTTCTGTTCAGCTTTTTTGTTTTCATCAGGAAGTTTGAAAGTCTTTTATTTCATTGACTATCCATCTTTTCCCCTGAAAGATTACAATCCATTTTGCTGGGTTCTTGGGGGAGGGAGAGTGTGCAAATGTGGCAGAAGACATGTGGGTAGCACATGAGAATGATGAAAACAGGAGTTAATGGAAAATGGCCTCCTTTTTTCATTTGAAAACATGAGAAAAAATTGTCATTTTGAGAGAATGGAATGAGGGAGAGATATTGGAAGTTTGAGTAGGGATGAAAACATTGGCAGAACCAATTTAAAGAGTTGTATAATGTGTTGATAACGGATGTATACATAGTAGGATTTCTTAGCAGTAGTGAGAAATAAGTTGATATTATGTAATAAAAATTTGTGTTGGACTAAGTCAGAATAGTTGCATGAATTTTTCCATCTTAAATCAACAGTATTATTCTCCTCATACAATTTATCATACCAGTTAAGTTTTGGTAACTTTTTTTTTATGAAGAAAAAAGTCTCTTCCACATAGTAAACAAAAATAATTCAAACATAAAAAATCACAATGCTTTTACCCTGATTTCCTTCAGCCCTCTTTATGTGATTCTGATCTATTGATTATTAATAAGTTTTCAAGAGTTGAGGGGAAGGAAAATGAGCCTTCATATGAGTATAAACTTATAGACAAGGAGATTAACAGGAAATCATAAAAGGAAAAAAAATTAATGATCCAAAAAATTTCTTGACTTTGTTTTGGATAGTCATTTTTTAAGCCCAGTTGACAATACTTTAAAATATTTAATTACTTTTGTGAAAATTATAGTAAAATGTAATATGCATTTCTATGTCTTATTAGAATTCCCTGAACAAAATTTAGTATTTCTCTTGATTTCATTAAATAATTTTACTTGTAGATTACTTATTGGAAGGAAGAAAGGAAGGAAAGAAGCAAGGAAAGAAGGAAAGAAAGAAGGAAGAAAAAGCAAGAATTTATTTAACATACACTCTCATATACTTTGCTATTTGCTTTACTGTTATTTTTATTTGATCTTAACAAAAACCATGAGAGGTTGCGCTATTATTTTTCTCTGTTTTACATTTGTAGAACTGAGGGTCGCAGAGAGTCACACATCTAGTAAACATTTGTGGTCATATTTGAACTCAGGTCTTCCTTACTCAGGACTAACATTCAATCCACTTGGCTTCTGCTGTGAGGAATGAGGACTGTTCCTGTTTGATTTTTTAGCTTCTGGCCTGTGAGTCCATCTACCATATCAGACTCATATGGTTAAATCTGTGATTGTCAGTTCCCAAAGGTCACAAAGGGACATGTAGTATGTCTTTTCAGGAGCTGACACTGCTATTATACAACGCGTTTAGTTTTTAACTCTGTTGTTCAGCATTCACCAGAGAGTCATTTTCAAGTATTTAAATAAGAAACTCTCAAAAACAGGATCAGTTTGTAATTACCATTTGGATAACATCTCAATATTAAATTGGAGGTCAACATCACAAGTCACTCTTGAGGGCAAGGGAGTCCATGAGCACCCTTATGAAAGACTTATGAGTTATGATATAGTCCAAAGGTGTTTCCACAACTAACTATGAAAGAAGAATAATATAATTGTTCATGGAATGGGCATTGTTAATTAGATATGTGACCCGAAAAGGAGGTGTACTTTAGAGCAACAGATAACCAATAGACAGTATATATTTTCCAGTGTTTCACATACAATAAAAAGGTTCAATCTAAATTTTACATGGATTGCAAAAAGAAGCCATCTTTCTCCTAATCCTATCACACTGGGTGGGATATATTTAAATGTTTATAAGGAAAATGGGCACAAGTTTCACAGGATATGAAAGTATAAATGAAATATAAAAAATGAAATGACCTCTGTACTCAAAGAACTTAGATACTTACATTTTGTTTATGAGCCCATTAAAATTTGAAGAAATTTATTATTAATAACATTATCATTATCACCACCATTATTTTAAGTCAGTGAAAGTCATTAGCAGCTTGGGGATAAAGGAAGTCTTCACAAAGGAGATGGTATTTAATTTGAGCTCTGAAAGAAGCTTGAGTTCTAAGAGTCAAAGCTGAGAAGGAAAGGAGTTCTGGGCATGGGATACTTGTTCAAAGGCATAGAGATAGGAAATTAAAAGTGATGTTTGCTAATTAAGAAAATTTAGGTTTTTAAGAGTCTCCAGTGTCAAAGATACAATTTCATGTTTGATTCTGAAATAAATGGGAAGCTACTAGATCTGGAAGCGATTGATAAAACTCTTATTTTAGGATGGAGTTCAAGTTCACCATGATTGGAACTCATTGAGGATAGGTAGCAGTGGCTTAATCAGCTCTTTTTCCCTGTAAAGTTTTTATTTCCTGCTAAACATGATTGTTTGATCACTCCTAGTCTTTGGTCTTTCCCCTTGAAAGATAAAACATAAACAACATACCATTAAAATGGCATACCTTTCTCACTATAGTTATTTAATGTTCGCTGATCTGACAGATAAAAGTCATACATATTACTGTGTTGTCTTGCTCTTGTCCCCACACGAGTTTAAAAAGAAAGAAAGAAATCTACAAACACACTCCAACTAAATTATGCCATTTATTTCACTGCTAACAGAATTCATCATCAAGTTCATCTCATTATGGGTCTTAGTGGTACTCCATCAATTATTTTAATACCTTACCTGGGTGTTTTGTGTATATATGTATGCATGCATGTATTTATGTTTGTATGTATGTATGTATGATTTTCTGTATGTCCATTTCCACTAGCTTTATTAATAAAATTTTAATGCTTTACTACCTTATCAAAACAATTTCTCATTCTGCCTTGAGAATGATAAATTTAATGCAAAACAAAACAACTCTGAAGTACTACCTCAAACCTCGCAGACTGACTAATGTGACAAAAAAGGAAAATTATAAGTGTTGGACATGTGAGAAAATTGGAACATAAATTGTAGCACCAATGCCATGTTCACAGTGCCTATGGCAGCCATGAATATGCTGATGCATTTCTGAATCATGAAATACAACAGACTCTCCACATGGAAGACATAACCAAAACATTTATTCAGACACCTGAAAGCCAAATCCATCACAGTAACAAAAATCTATACACAATAACAATGCAGAGGACAACACCATCTCAAAGCATTCCCTTGCTAGGACATTTCCACAAAGAAACAAACACTCAGGAGCCTAGGTGTTTACCTTCTTTCTCTCCATCAGCTCTGAACAATTTTCTCTCAGCTGTGCTCTAGCTCTGCCTCTTCCTGTTCCACCCTTCCGGCTCCACCCCTTTTGTTCCATGTGACTTCACTCATGTGAAAACTTCCATGTGACCTAAACAGGTGACATGGGCTTATTAAGGAATGGGAAAGATCTTTCCATTTAAATTATCATTACACTAATATATTGGTGGAGTTGTGAACTGATCCAGCCATTCTGGAGAGCAATATGGAACTATGCCCCCAAGGCTATAAAACTGCATACCCTTTGATCCAGCAGTACCACTATTACAATATTCCAAAAAGGTTATGTAAAAGGGAAAAAAGAATCACCATGTACAAAAATATTTATAGCAGCCGCTATGGTGGCAAAGAATTGGAAACACAGATTTCTGGGAGCCAAGATGGTGGAGTGATTGGTAATTGCTATCTTTCTCACCTTCTTGACCTTGAAGACCCCAGAGAATATCTCCCCAGTAAAAGTTCTGGAACAGTGGGAGCAGCAGAAGGGGTAAACAGTCTCTTAGCCCGTAAGGCTACAAAAATCACTAAGGAGGGTCCCTGATGCTATGTCTGAAGGGAAAAAGTGCAGGATCAGAGCTGTCCTAGACAATCCCACCTCAGCAAACTAGGAGAAGATCCTTAGCCCAAGGGAATTGAAGCCCGCAACCATCAAACCCAGGACCCCACGTGTGCCTCAGCACCCCAAGGGAATTGAGAAGACACTAGCACAGAGAGTAACATCAACAACTGAGCTTGCCTATGGTCTCGCTCAGCAGAGGAGACTTGTGGCCACACAACTGCTCCCCCACACTTAACACAAGTAGTTCCAGGGTAACTCTAGGGAAACCCAAAAAGATTTCACCTGGCCTCTGCTTTCCAACAGCAGCTAGCTCAGCACCAGGTAAGCTGCAGCATTTTAGTTTCTAGCTGAGAGAACCAGAGGCCACAACGCACAAATCCTCAAGGTTTTGGCACAGGAACAGTGGGACAGAGAACTTTGTGCAACAGACACAGAGATCTACTTTAAAAGCCAGGAAAAGAGTGATCATCTTGAGCAAGAAGCAAAGCAGAAAAGAAAAGACCATAGAATCTTTCTATGGGGACAAGGACCAAAACACAAATACCAAAGAGGTCAGCATTGAGATTGTACTTCCATCTGAAATTTCAGAAGGGAATATGAACAAAAAGCATTCTTGGAAGAGTTCAGGAAGGATGTTAAAAGCCAAAATAGAGAAATAGAAGAAAAACTGACCAATGATTTTAAAAAATATGAAAAAATATGAAAAAAGAATTCACTGAGGAGAACAGCTAATTAAAAGGGAAAATTAGACAAATGGAAAAGGAAGTACAAAATCTAAGTGGAGAAAACAACTCTTTAAAAGAACAATTGAACAGATGGAAAAGGAGATGAAAAAGTTAACTGAAGAAAACAACTTGAAAAATTAGAATTGGGCAAATAGAAGCTAATGAATCTATGGCACATCAAGAAGCAGGCAAACAGAATCTAAAGAATGAAAAGACAGAAGAAAATGTAAAATATCTAATGGGAAAAATAACTGACCTGGAAAATAGATTCAGAAGAGAATATCTAGGGATTCTTGGTCTACAAGAAAGCCACGATGAAAAAAAAAACCTGGACAATGTCTTCCAAGAAATCATCAAGGAAAACTGCCTAGAAGTCCTAGATCAAGAGGGCAAAATAGTAATTGAAAGAATCCACAGTTCACATCCTGAAAGGGATCCCAAACTCAAAATACCAAGTAATACCATTGTCAAATTCCAGAACTATCAAGTGAAGGAGAAAATACTGCATGTAGCCAGGAAAAATCAATTCAAATATCAAGAAGCTACAGTCAGGATCACAAAAGACCTTGCAGTTTCTATATTACAAGATTGGAGGGATTAGAATACTATATTCTGTAAGGCAAAGGAACTGTAACTACAACCAAGGATCATTTACCCAGCAAAGTTGAGTGTAATATTTCAGTCAAGGAGATGAATTCAATGAAATAAGGGATTTCCAGACCTTCCTGATTAAAAGGCCAGAACTCAGCATAAAATTTGGTCTTCAAACGCAGGTCTCAAGAGAGGCATAAAAAGGAACACGGAGTGGGGAGAGAAACAAACTTGTTTTTCAACATGGGCTTACATCCCTATATGCAAAGATGATATTTGTTAATTTTGAGAATTGTATATTTATTATGATATGTAAAAGAAATATACATAGATAGTGGGAGCAGAATAAAGTAAATGATGTCATGATAAAAATGTGATTTAAGAGTGTGAAGGGAATGTAATAGGAGATGTGTAAAGGAGGGGTCAGAAAAATGTAAATTACAACAGAATAACAGACAAAAAATATATATTATACTAGAGGGAAAGAGCATTATTTGGAAGTTACTCTCATCTGATTGGGTTCAAGGAGGGACTAACAAAGTCAGTTAAGTATAGAAATACAATTAGCTCCATAGGCAGTAGGAAGGGAAGGGGAAAAGAAAAGGGAGGGGATGCTAAAAGGGAGGGAAGAAGTAGTAAGGGAAAAGGGAATTAAAAGGGAAGGGGGCTGAAAGAAGGGATGGAAAACTGGGGGAGGTGGTGGTAAAAAATTAAAACTCTATTGTGGAGGGGAAGGGAGAAGGGAGAACTAAAAGCATAAATGAAGGGACCAGATGGAGGGAAAGACACAAATAGTAATCATAGCTGTGTATTTGAATAGGTTGAGCTGTCCCATAAAATGGAGATGGATAGCAGAATGGATTAAAAATCATAATTCAATAATACGTTCTTTACAAGAAAAACGTTTAAAATATTTTACACAAATACTGACAAAGATGGCGGAGTAGAAAGATACACATATGCTAGCTCCTAACCACAGCCCATAAAATACCTGTAAAGAAGAACTCCCAACAAATTCTGGAGCAGCAGAAGCCACAGAACAACGGAGCAGAAGAGATTTCTGTTGCAGAGAGACCTGAAAAACTGACACGAAAGGTCCGTCACACACCAGACCCAGAG
The DNA here is from genome assembly GCF_028372415.1 of Notamacropus eugenii. Taxonomy (NCBI): domain Eukaryota; kingdom Metazoa; phylum Chordata; class Mammalia; order Diprotodontia; family Macropodidae; genus Notamacropus; species Notamacropus eugenii. The sequence goes on from NC_092880.1 coordinate 3,145,699, forward strand.
CAGAGCCCAGCACTGCCTTGGCCACGAGACACTGAGGGGAGCAGATTCGAGCAGGTTTCAGGGGTAGAATCTCCAGCAGGTCAGTTAGAGGGTCTTTTCAGCTCGCCAAGAGGGGAGCAGGGTGTCTCCATAACACAGGCCCCCTTGGGAGGCAGCAGCAGACAGGGGCTCCCCAAGGAGACAGGAGCTTGGATCCATTGTTGAAGGTCTCTGCATAAATCCCCTGAGGGAACTAAGCCCCGAGTGGCGGCCCTGCCTCCACCTGAGCAGCTGAACTTCATCTCACACTGAATAGCAGCCCCACCCCCGCCCAAAGCCCTGAGGCTGGGAAGCAGCATTTGAATCTCAGACCCCAAGCCCTGGCTGTGCGGATCTGGAGGCATGGTGGGAATGGAAAGAAGACTCAGAAGTCAAGTCACTGGCTGGGAAAATGCCCAGAAAAGGGAAAAAAAATAACACTATAGAAGGTTACTTTCTTGGTGAACAGATATTCCCTCCCATCCTTTCTGATGAGGAAGAACAATGTTTATAATCAGGGAAAGACGTAGAATTCAAGGCTTGTGTATCCCAAACATCCAAAATAAATATTCAATGGGCTCAGGGCATGGAAGAGCTCAAAAAGGATTTTGAAAATCCAGTTAGAGAGGTGGAGGAAAAACTGGGAAGAGAAATGAGAGAGATGCAAGAATAGCATGAAAAGCAGGTCAACACCTTGCTAAAGGAGACCCAAAAAATGCTGAAGAAAATAACACCTTGAAAAATAGGCTAACTCAATTGGCAAAAGAGGTTCAAAAGGCCAATGAGGGGAAGAATGCTTTCAAAAGCAGAATTAGCCACATGGAAAAGGAGGTTCAAAAGCTCACTGAAGAAAAGAGTACTCTAAAAATTAGAATGGAACAGGTGGAGGCTAATGACTTTAGGAGAAACCAAGAAATCACAAAACAAAACCAAAAGAATGAAAAAATGGAAGATAATGTGGAATACCTCATTGGAAAACCAACTGACCTGGAAAATAGATCCAGGAGAGACCACTTAAAAATTATGGGACTACCTGAAAGCCATGATCAAAAAAAGAGCCTAGACATCATCTTGCATGAAATTATCAAGGAAAGCTGCCCTGATATTCTAGAACCAGAGGGTAAGATAAGTATTCAAGGAATCTACCGATCACCACCTGAAAGAGATCCAAAAAGAGAAACTCCTAGGAACACTGTGACTTTCAAGCATTTTTGATGAAAAGACCAGAGCTGAAAAGAAAATTTGGCCTTCAAATAAAAGAATCAAGAGAAGCATGAAAGGGTAAACAGCAAAGAGAAATCATAAGGGGCTTACTAAAGTGGAACTGTTTACATTCCTACATGGAAAGACAATATTTGTAACTCTTGAAACTTTTCAGTGTCTGGGTAGTTCGTGGTATTACACACACACACACACACACACACACACACACACACAGAGTACAGAGTGAATTGAATAGGATGGGATCATATCGTAAAAAAATGAAATTAAGCGGTGAGAGAGAAATATATTGAGAGGAGAAAGAGAGAAATGGAATGGGGTAAATTTTCTCTCATAAAAGAGGCCAGCAGAAGACTTTTTAGTGGAGGGGAAAAGTGCGAAGGTGAGAGAAAAACATGAAGTTTACTCTCATAACATTCGACTAAAGGAAGAAATAAAATGCACACTCATTTTGGTATGAAAACCTATCTTACAATACAGGAAAGTGGGGGAGAAGGGGATAAACAGGGTGGGGGGATGATAGAAGGGAGAGCAGTGGGAGGAGGGAGCAATTTGAAGTCCACACTCTTGGGAAGGAACAGGATCAAAAGAGAGGACAGAAGTAGTAGGGGGCAGGATAGGTTGGAGGAAAATATAGTTAGTCTTACACAACACGACTATTATGGAAGTCATTTGCACAATTACACAGATATGGCCTATATTGAATTGCCTGCCTTCCCAAAGGGAAAGGGTGGGGAGGGAGGGATGAAGAGAAGTTGGAACTCAAAGTTATAGGAACAACTGTCTAGCACTGTTCTCGCTACTAGGAAATAAGAAATACAGGTAAAGGGGTATAGAAAGTTATCTGGCTCTACAGGAGAAAAGAGAAGTTGGTGACAAGGGAAGGGAGGGATGATAGAAGAGAGGGCAGATTGGTGATAGGGGCAATTAGAATGCTCATTGTTTTGGGGTGGGGGAGGGAACAAATGGGGAGAAAATTTGGAACCCAAAATTTTATAAAAATGAATGTTAAAAGTGAAAGAAATAAATTTAAAAAGAAAATTAAAAAATTTTATTAACCATTTTAATTTGATTTAATTCAATGACTTTTGCCAATTACATGTAAAAATGATTTCTTAAAAATTTCTTTGAAAAATAAAAATATAATTATAACAAAGAAAATGATTTTTTAAATTCTGTTCTTTACAGAGAGTACATCAGATATCCAGATAAATGAAATCAATTAATCACTGCCAAACTGCACTTGTACTCAGTTTGTGATAGGATTTATAAATTTTTTTTATCTCTAGCAAGATATTTTTTGTTACTACCAACATTGATTTTTATCTAAATATTCTCCAGTATGTTTTCCCCCACAGTGTGTCATATTTCGTGACCTGCATATACATTCTGACTTCAGAAACAGATAATTGGAGTCCAGCTACTGATTTCTATTGGCAGAGAGAAGTTCTTTTACATTACCGAAAGATACAAATTCAGTGTAAACAAAAAAAGTGACAATAGTATATTCTATTTATTTGATTTCTTTGAGTAATGTAAGTGTGTCCCTGTGTAAATTCCACTGCTGTCTCTCTACAGCCAAGTGATGCAGTGGAGAGAGCCCTGGAGCTGCAATCAGGAAGACCTGAGTTCACCTCTGGCCTCAGACGCTTCTTTGCTGTGTCATTCTGAGCAAATAACTTATTTTCTATTTTCTTCAGTTTCCTCAAGTGCAAAATAGAGATAATAATGGTACCTATGTTCCAGATAGGATCAAATGTGATATTTGTAAGATATTTAGCACAGTTCCTGAAACACAGTTAGTATTTAATAAATACTTGTTTCCTTCCCTCCTTACAACTTCACTGGAACATCTTCTCTTTGGTCCTTCCTGAATGATTCCATAGTATTTAAAAAGCAACACATTAATGCCCAAGGCGCACATCACAGGACTTGTGCTAGGAAGCTACCTCTTAGGAGCCCCTAATTTTGTGAATAAAGAAATCAAAACCTAGAAAAGTTAAGGGATTTTTCCAAGATGATAAAGTTACTTTAACTACATCACTATATACCTTCAAAAATATGAAGACATAAAGCAGAATCCAATTGTCTTCTATCACTTCTGTTCCTCTTTTTATTGTATAACTCTTATCCAAGATCGTCCCTCTAATTCTTTGATATTGTGCTCTCTGGCCCTACTTTGGTGGCAGGGTTTAATTTATATAGCGTAAAAATGGGCAAGTATCTAGTTCATGAAATAAAATGTCATTATCCAATATGGAGGTTTAGTGTGTGTGTGTGTGTGTGCACGTGCATGTGTATGAGTGTGATGGACTGTTTATTGTTGGTCTACATAACCCAAGAAAAATGCTTTTTATCTTTAATTTGTGTGTACATGTGTATACATATGATTTAAAAGGAATTCAATTATATTTAAATTTCTATCTATCTATAATGCATAGCTATAGATATATATCTATCTAGATATCATCTTTTTACCCTCTAGTATCCCCAATGCTAATCCAAGTATCACATTTTACAGAAAGTTATTTTTCCTTTTTTTCTTCCAGAAAATCATTTTCAAAGTGATAAAATGCAGGGAACAATTTGCAATTTAGTCTCAAAACTAAGGAATATTTTACAGTGTTTTGGCATACCTTAGATAATTTTCCTATGACACAGGTATTTTGTAAACATCGTGGATGAAAAAAAGCATTTTCTTAATGTTATAGTCAATTGTCTCTCCGATCATCTTATCCTTTGGAAAAAGGGAAAACCAATAAAGTAACTGGGATTTCTCACTCATTTGCTGTTTCCTAAGCAGAAGACTACATGGAAGTGGTGATTTTTAATACATTAAATATAAATACTTATATATGCTTAGAAAATCCTTTAATAAACTTTATACAAGAAAAAAGTGCATTTAAATTCAAGAATTTATTTAAGAGTAATCCTTGACTTAAAAGCGTACCTTTCAGTTACAGAGATACTCAAAGGACACTGAGACACTGAGGGATCCAATTATTTTGACGAAAAGAAAATGGGAGTCTCAAGAAATTTGTCTCTTAGGTCTTTGGGATTGCTACATGCATTGGTTTAATTTCTTCTACTTTCACAATAATGTTTTTAAAAGAAATTAAGGTGATTATTTTAAAGGCTTGTTATTTTCTCCGCAGGTATATCAATAGGATGAAATATAATTATATAATTATAATATAATCATCAGAGAGTTTACAAGGAAAGATAGTCTGTAAAAGTTCAATGGGATCCATTAGGCAGAGCAGAAATGAAAAAGAAATGAAATGTGTTTTGGTAACAACTTCATTAGTCTGTCTTTGCCTATGAAGGTTATTGTTGCTGTAATGGTCCCAGTAGAATTGTTTATTCTAAATCCTCATTAGATCTAAGTTAATGAGCATGGAGAAAAAGCTAGTTAATAACTCCATGGGGTTATTAACATCCATTTTGAAGGGTAGGTCTGCATCATAAGTCTATCATGACAGCTCCTGATACAAAGTGAAAAGGGCAAGAAAGATTAAATTGGATACATATTTGAAGTTTTGAAAACATTGTGTTATGGGACCTTGAGACATTGATTTAACAATATGAAAATGGAGATGATAAACCCAAGTTTAAGTCCCAAAATTCACACTTGAGGATTCAATGGCTATTCCAGTGTTTCTCAATTATCAGAATAGTGGGTACTTAGAAGGGAACTGTTTAATGATACCCTCTATTTCCTCAGCCAGTAGAGAGGAATTCTATAGAAACCATTAAGTGATAGTCAGTGATCAAGCCTACTGAAAAGAGCTGAAAAATTGTTTGAATATGAGTCAATCAAAAGAACAATAAATTGATGAGGACCACTTTAGCTAATAAAAGAGGCCCAATACCAGAAACCAATAAGAGTAATTATTGCACAATCTCTTGAGTTTATAATTAATAAGCATTAGAATAAAATCAAAACAAGAATTTTTAAAAGTTTTTTTCTGTTCATGGGCAAATTAAATTTTTAAGCATGAAAAATATCAATAGTAATCTATTCTTTCAAGAAATATAAAATCAGATAAAAAAGTTAATTGGTCTTAATTCAATCTCAGATACCATGTTGGAAAAATAATCCTACAAAGAGTTTAAAGTGTACTAGGGTAGATAAAGCTTAGAAACAAATAAATTTTCAATTACATATACTGTAAGTATTGCAAAAGAAAGATATACACAAATGTTCTTAAGGTTCAGAGGCTGGTTTTCAAATCTTCTGTAGGGGATTCAAGGAAGACTTAACGAAAAAGGTAACAAAAGTCACGGTTACACCTATCTTGATACTCATTCTGGAAAGATGACTGTGAATTTAACCTGCAAACAAACAAAAAAAGATGGACAAAATGAATATTGTTTCCAAATGCTTAAAAAATTAAAGTATTTCAGAGAAAAAAAGAGGAAGAAATCATCATAACAATAAAAAATTATTAATTTCTGTTATTAATAGGAAAGAAGACTACATTGCTTATGTCAGGTGGTAGGAAGGAGATACAGAGAGTAAGAAAAATTTGATTTGGTCATTTGATCACTACAACAGCTCTGTGAAGATATTATTTTTCCTGTTTTAAAGTTGAGGAAATTGAGGGTGTTAAATCTCATGTGACTGCCTACGAGTCATAATACAGTAAGTATCCAAGACAAAGTTTGATTTCAGGAATCCAGGCCCCATGTACTTTCCAATGAATCAGGATGAAATCATAAATATAAGTGTAAGGGTGGAACGGGGGCAGAAAGAGAACAATGAAAGACAGAAAACTGGTATTTTCAGTATGAATTATGGAGATCAGAATACTCCACGCCCCCAAAACTTTTGGACATAAGATCTAGAGCAGTCAGTAGGTTTGTTATAACAACAAACGGATGAACTCTGAATCCTCCAGGGGACAAATCAAGAAAAAATGCATTGCACCGCCATTGTAAGAAATCACCTTTCTCTCTGAGAGCATTATTGAAATAATAAATCTCGAATTGAAAATATTAATTGATGAAAAAAAAAAACAAAAGGATAAGAACACAGTTGTTTCTAATTGAGATTTGGTTGTTATCACAATCATACTATGGTTCCTCTGCTGAACAATAAAATCGACGGGGAGCTAAGAAAAAGAAAAGAAGATTTCAAGTCCTAAAAGATCACTGAAACAAACAAGAAAGAACTCATTTAACATGGCCATTCTCCTACTCCCTTAATTTCTTTCTCCCTTCCTTTCTTTCCTCTTTTCTTTCCTCCTCCTCCTCCTCCTCCTTCTCTTCCTTCTTCTTCCTTTTCTTCATCTGTTTTACAATGGACAGTTAATAGTACTTATATGAAACTGCTGTAGTGCATGACTAACATGGAAATATATTTGCATAACTGCTCATGAATGACCTATATCAAATTGCTTGCACTGTCAATGAGGAGGTAAGGAAAGAGGTGTGTGAAGAGTTAATAATAACTTAATAAACAATCTAAGAAAAAGTAATTTATTAGCTAAGCATTCAGAATAAATAAGTCAATGGACTCCTTAGTGAGGTCAAAGACCCAAAATACAGAGTGAGCAAGACTTTTATGCATGAAAAATAATTAATGAAACCAGATGAACTAATTATATTAGAAACAATCAAGCAAGATAAAAACCAAAGCATAAAGTTAGATAATATAATTTCTAATTGGAGAAAATATCAGGAGCTTTCCAAATTGGGAGTGGAAGGAATAAATTTCAGGATCCACTATTCATAAAATGAAAAGATGTTGAATGATTACATCCACTTGGACGTGTGAAACAATAGATGGATTATATTATTTATCTTCCCGTGGATGAATAACAGAAAACATGGAGGAGAACATATATGGAAGCACAAGGTGGAGTCAGTGGTCACAAAAAAGAATCTGATTGGTTCTCCCGATTTTCATATTAAAGCACCTCCTTTTCGTACATGATTATTTTTGTCATCAATTCCCCTATTCTGATTAAGGTGGAGGGATGAGCCCATTCTCCATTTAACCACTTATCTAAAAATCTTTTACTAAAAAGTAAAGAAGGTTTATTATGTCTTCATAATCAGAATTGTACAACAAGAAAAGATTATTAGATGTTACTCTCTTACACAGTTAGTGCATGAATGCATAATGCAAAAACAACAAAAAAAAGTCATACCTATTGCAAGTGAAGACATTTTGTCTATAGTCTTGAATAACCCATTACCTTGTAATTAAGTGCACCAAGTAGAGGGATTCCACTAGTACTCTTTTGGGTCAGGCATTTGTGTTTCTGACATAACATGTTGAATATCATGAAGGGTGGTAACAATGTCTTCTGACTAAATAATATAGGAACAGCAAGACTGGTTGATCATAGCACAGGATCCTCCTTGTGATGCAATAATAAAATCAAAACCATAGGAGATGAGTCTAACTGACCCCAGGCATAGAGTGCTCTCTCTACACTGAGACAACTAGCTGCACCAACCTTTCATTTTATAGTGTCTTATTTGAGAAGTTGCAAGGTATTATAGGGCTTACTAGTCCCATTTTTTCCTTGTATAGACGATGAATGAGGTAACTTGTCAATGATTCAAAAGCGTGCAAGTGAATGGAATATTGAAGTCTGAACTCAACTTATGACTTCAAATTCAGTAGGATTTTCCACTGCATTATGAAACATCTCTCAGAAAAGTAAAAATAATCTTTTCACCAATGTTTGTTATTTTCAGGTGTGTTACAGCTTATATAATGTGCAGCAGGGATGAACTAGTTTACTACATTGAGACAGAATGTGAAAGAATGTGTGAAGCAATCTAGGGTTAGGAAGATCTGAGATCAAGTACAGCCTCAGACGTTTACTAGCTGCATGATCCTGAAGAAGTCTCTTAACCACAATTTGCCTCAGTTTCCTCAATTGTAAAATGCACTAATAAACTGTACTTCAGTGTTTTGGTGTGTGAATCAAATTATATAATCCTTTTTTCCTTTTTTAATGTTTATTTATTAATTCTTAATTGTCAACATTCATTTCCACAAAATTTCGAGTTCCAAATTTTCTCCCCATCTCTCGCCTTCCCCCCACACTAAAAAGTCATGCATTCTGATTGTCCTTTCCCCCAATATGCCCTTCATTCTATCACACACCTCCTTTGCCTTATGTTCATCTTCTCTCTTTTCTTGTAGGGCTAGATAGATTTCTAACCCCATTATCTGAATTTCTTATTTCCCAGTTCTGTGCAAAAAGAATTCTTAACATTCTTTCCTAATACTTTGAGTTCCAACATCTCTCCATTCCTTGCTCCTCAAGCATCACCAGCGAGAAGGTAAGAAATTCAGTATAGGCTATATGTGTGTAGTTTTGCAAAAGTCTTCCATAATAGCCACGTTGTGTAAGACTAACTGTATTTCCCTCCATTCTATCCAGCCCCCATTTATTCCATTCTCTCTTTTGACCTTGCTTGCCCCCAAAAGTGTTCACTTCTAATTACTCTCTCCTTCCATTTGCCCTCCTTTTCATCATTCCCCCCATCTCTTTATCCCCTTCTCCCCAACGTTCCTGTAGGTACGACAGATTTTCATAGCAAATTGAGTGTGCTTGCTATTCGCTCCTTAAACCAAATGTGATGAGAGTAAGCTTCACATTTTCCCTCCCACCTTCCTCTTCTGTCCTCCATTGAAAAACCTTTTCTTGTCTTTATCATGAGAGATAATTTGCCCCATTCGATTTCTCCCTTTCTCCTCCCAATATATTCCTTTCTCACTCATTAATTTTATTTTTTTAGATGTCATTCCTTCCTATTCAACTCACTCTGTGCTCTCTGTCTACGTATAAGTTTATAATTCCTCCAACTACCCAAATACTGTGAAAAGTTTCAAGAGTTACAATATTATCTTTCCACTGAGGAATGTAAACAGTGCAACTTTAGTAAGTCCCTTATGATTTCTCTTTCCTGTACACTTTTTCACGCTTGACTTGATTCTTTTGTTTGAAAGTCAAATTCTCTATTCAGTTTTGGTATTTTCTTTTCTTTTTTCTTTTCAAATTTATTTATTTATTTAACTTTACATCATTCATTTTCACAAACTTTTGGGTTCCAAATTTTATCCCCATTTCTCCCCTCCTCCACCCCAAAACGCCAATCATTTTAATTGCTCCTATCATCAATCTGCCCTCTCTTCTATCATCCCTCCCTTCCCTTGTCCCCAACTTCTCGCTTGTCCTGTAGGGCCAGATAGCTTTCTATACCCCTTTACCTGTATTTCTTATTTCCTAGTAGCGAGAACAGTGCTAGACAGTTGTTCCTATAACTTTGAGTTCCAACTTCTCTTCATCCCTCCCTCCCCACCCATTCCCTTTGGAAGGCAAGCAATTCAATATAGGCCATGTCTGTGTAGTTTTGCAAATGACTTCCATAATAGTCGTGTTGTGTAAGACTAACTATATTTCCCTCCATCCTATCCTGCTCCCCATTGCTTCTATTCTCTCTTTTGATCCTGTCCCTCCCCAACAGTATGGACTTCAAATTGTTCCCTCCTCCCATTGCCCTCCCTTCCATCATCCCCCCCACCCTGTTTATCCCCTTCTCCCCCACTTTCGTGTATTGTAAGATAGGTTTTCCTACCAAAATGAGTGTGCATTTTTTCCTTCCCTTAGTGGAATGTGATGAGAGTAAACTTCATGTTTTTCTCTCACCTCCCCTCTTTTTCCCTCCACTAAAAAGTCTGTTGCTTGCCTCTTTTATGAGAGATGATTTGCCGCATTCCATTTCTCCCTTTCTCCTCCTGATATATTTTCCTCTCACCGCTTAATTTCAATTTTGAAAGATATGATCCCGTCCTATTCAATTCACTCTGTGCTCTCTGTCTTTCTGTGTGTGTGTGTGTGTGTGTGTGTGTGTGTGTGTGTGTGTGTGTGTGTAATCCCACCCACTACCCAGATACTGAAAAGTTTCAAGAGTTACAAATATTTTCTTTCCATGTAGGAATGTAAACAGTTCCACTTTAGTAAGTCCCTTATGACTTCTCTTTGATGTTTACCTTTTCATGCTTGTCCTCATTCTTGTGTTTGAAAGTCAAATTGTATTTGCAGCTCTGGTCTTTTCATCAAGAATGCTTGAAAGTCCTCAATTTCATTGAAAGACCTTTTTTCCCTGAAGTATTACACTCAGTTTTGCTGGGCAGGTGATTCTTGGTTTTAGTCCTAGTTCCTTTGACTTCTGGAATACCCTATTCCACGCCCTTCGATCCCTGAATGTAAAAGCTGCTAGATCTTGTCTTATCCTGATTGTATTTCCACAATACTTGAATTGTTTCTTTCTAGCTGCTTGCAATATTTTCTCCTTGACCTGGGAACTTTGGAATTTGGTCACAATGTTCCTAGGAGTTTCTCTCTTTGGATCTCTTTCAGGCAGTGACCTATGGATTCCTTGAATACTTATTTTGCCCTCTGGTTCTAGAATCTCAGGGCAGTTTTCCTTGATAATTTCATGAAGGATGATGTCTAGGCTCTTTTTTTGATCAGGGCTTTCAGGTAGGCCCATAATTTTTAAACTGTCTGTCCTGGATCTATTTTCCAGGTCAGTTGTTTCTTCCAATGAGATATTTCACATTATGTTCCATTTTTTCATTCTTTTGGTTTTGTTTTGTGGTTTCTTGGGTTCTCCTAAAGTCATTAGTCTCCATCTGTTCCATTCTAATTTTGAAAGAACTCTTTTCCTCAGTGAGCTTTTGAACCTCCTTTTCCATTTGGCTAATTCTGCTTTTGAAAGCATTCTTCTCCTCATTGGCTTTTTGAACCTCTTTTGCCAATTGAGTTAGCTTTTTGTTAAAGGTGTTATTTTCTTCAGCATTTTTGGGGGTCTCCTTTAGCAACATGTTGACCTGCTTTTCATGCTTTTCTTTCATCTCTCTCATTTCTCTTCCCAGGTTTTCCTCCCCCTCTCTAACTTGATTTTCAAAATCCTTTTTGAGCTCTTCCATGGCCTGAGCACATGGTATGTTTAGTTTGGATGGGTGGGATAGAGAAGCCTTGACTTCTGTGTCTCTCCCTGATGGTAAGCATTGTTGTTTCTCATCTGAAAGGAAGGGAGGAACTGTCTGTTCACCAAGAAAGTAACTTTCTATAGTCTTATGTTTTTTTTCCCTTTTCTGGGCATTTTCCCAGCCAGTGACTTGACTTCTGAGTTTTCTTTCCACCCCCACCTCGCCTCCGAATCCGCCCAGCCAGCACTTGGGGTCTGAGATTCAAATGCTGCTTCCCAGTCTCAGGGCTTTGGGTGGGGGCAGGGCTGCTATTCAGTGTGAGATGAAGTTCTGGTGCTCAGGTTGGGGCAGGGCCACCACAGGGGCCTCAGTTCCCTCAGGGGTTTTATGCAGAGACCTTCAACAATGGATCTGGGCTCCTGCCTGCTTGGGGAGCCCCTTTCTGCTGCTGCCCCCGCTGCTGCTTCCCAAGGTGGCCCGAGCCACGGGGACACCCCACTCCCCTGTCGGCCACCCAAAAAGACTCTCTCACCAACCCTTGTCACCTGTGGGTGGAGGGACCTGCGCAGCTGCTGGAGATTCTGTCCCTGAAGCCTGCTGGGATCTACTCCTCTCGGTGCAGCGGGGCTAAGGCAGGGCTGGGCTCCACTCCGGGTCCGGGGAGCTACAGACCTTTCTCGCAGGTTTCAGGTCTCTCTGGAACAGAAATCTTGTCTGCTTCTTTGTTCTGTGGCTTCTGCTGCTCCAGAATTTGTTGGGAGTTCTTCTTTAAAGATATTTTATGGGCTGTGGGTTCGGAGCTAGCATATGTCTGTCTTTCTACTTCACCATCTTGGCTCCTCCCCTTCATTTTTTTAAAGATATGATCCCATCCTATTCAATTCACTCTGTGCTCTCTGTCTGTGTGTGTGTGTGTGTGTGTGTGTGTAAGTCCCTTATGACTTCTCTTTGCTGTTTACCCTTTCATGCTTCTCTTGATTCTTTTATCTGAAGGTCAAATTTTCTTTTCAGCTCTGGTCTTTTCATCAAGAATGCTTGCAAGTCCTCGATTTCATTGAAACACCATTTTTTCCCTGAAGTATGATGCTCAGTTTTGCTGGGTAGGTGATTCTTGGTTTTAGTCCTAGTTCCTTTGACTTCTGGAATATCCTGTTACAAGCCCTTCAATCCCTTAATGTAGAAGCTGCTAGATCTTGAATTGTTTCTTTCTAGCTGCTTGCAATATTTTCTCCTTGACCAGGGTACTCTGAAATTTGGTCAAAATATTCCTAGGAATTTCTCTTTTTGGATTTGTTTCAGCAGGTGATGGGTGGATTCCTTGAATACTTATTTAAATGGACATTTAATTGGAATTAAAGATTACGAAATTGAAAATAACTGGAAATTATAGGAAATAATTTAAATTTGTAATAAAGAATTGGAATTAAATTGGAAATAAATGAATTTGAAATTAAGAAATTGGAATCATTTTGAAATAAAGAAAACTCCTTCAAATTCATTATTGGGAGGCAAAGAAGGTTCTATTGATTAGATAGGTTAGCAAGACCTAATGAATGAGAACCAGTAACATAAAGCTGTTTTAAAAAGAAATATAAACTAGAACAATAATGAATGGGAATATTCAGTCTAAACCAGTTAGTTCAATTCAGTACGATGCAAGGAAATAAAAATCTATTCCATGTCAGTTATATGTTAAAAACTATTGCTGAGACATGAGGAATGAAAGAGGAAACCAAAGTAGTCCCTGTGCTATTATTTTACGTTATATTTTTCATAAATGCATTTCATGATTTGGAATAGATGTAAGTACAAAATCCAGAGCCTGCATTGGAACACTGAGCAATAAATGAAAGGAGTTGGATTGCGTCTATTTTATTTTGGTCTGCATCTTTGCTGCATGTGAACACATCCTAGGAACAATAGAAGAAAGGAAGGAAGGAAGGGAGGAAGGAAGGAAAGAAGGAATGAAGGAAGAAGATCAAAAGGAAGAAAGAAGGAAGGAAAAAGGGAAAAAAAACGAAAGAGGGGTATCATTGGTCCACTCGATTAGTAGTAGTTAAGATAAAGCCAGGGTCTACATTTCTGCTGACTAATCCATAATATATCCAATGTTCTTCTTCAAGATATTTACTGAGAAAGTACTCTTTATTGGATTACCTTTCATAAGGCATCCTTAATGTCTTTGTTCTTCAGGCTGTAGATGAGTGGATGGAGATAACAAGTGTATAGAAGACTGAGGCCCTTTTGTTAATATCTAGAGAATGATCTGTACTAGAGCATAAATAAATGAACATCAGAGTCCTATGGTAGACGATAACTAGAGTCAGGTGGGAGGAACAAGTAGAAAAGCCTTTCTTTCTCCCTTCAGCAGAACCAGTCTTACGGATGGTGACTATGATGTATGCATAAGAGAGGAAGACAGTCAAAAGAGAGATGGCTTCCACAAGACTTGCAAAAACTACCAAAACTTTATCACTAATATAAGTGTCAAAACAAGACAGGGAGAAAAGGGGTGAACTATTACAAAAGAGATGGTTAATTTCAATAGAACAAAAAGACAGTGGGAATGTGTTTGTGGTGCGAATAATGGAGCTCACGGTTCCACTCAAAAAAGCTCAAAAAACTAGTTTGCTTCAAACTCTCTTGGCCATTAGTACTGTATAGAGTAGTGTACTGCAGATTCCCACATATCAGTCATAAGCCATCACAGCCAAGAGGAAAGATTCTGTATCCACCAAAGAACAAAAGAAATGCAATTGTGTTGCACATCCATTATGAAAAATAGCTTTCCTCTCTGAAAACAAGGCCACCAGCAACTTTGGAGCAATGACTGAAGAGTAGCGTGCATCTATAAATGATAAGACACCGAGCAAAAATTACATGGGGTTATGTAGATGGGAAGTGGTTGTGATCAGTGTAATCATTCCAAGGTTTCCCAACATGGTCATGGAGTAGATGAAAAAGAATACTAAAAACAGGAAAACTTGAAGCTCTCAGTGATCTCTGAAGCCCAGGAGAAAGAAATTGTTCTCCGTGCTACTATTCTCTTTGTCCATCTCAAGTCATCTTTAATCTCTGGTCTGTGTAAAAATAAGGATGGTTATGTTAAGGGTACAGAGAAAAGATGTCGAACACACAGACCCAGTGGCATAACATTCCCCAAGGTTACCAGAATCAGCTTACAATGTAATTGGGCAATATTTGACACAATAAATAAATGAAAATACAATACAAAGAGGTGTGCAGTTTTCTAAGTCAATAGGCTGCTTGCCAGGATCCTTATCAACTTTTTAATGACTCCCCCACCCTGTTTCTGCTTGAGTTTCTGACCACTGACGTGGAATACTTTGTGTGGAAACTGGACAGGGTAATGTGGGTCTGGAATCATCTGGTTGTCCTAAAATGCAGTCATTTCAGAACAGAATTGTAGTCATGATCCTTATCTTCCCTCATATCTAGGAAGATTAAGAACTGCATCATATTGTGAAGAGTAAAGAGTAATTCACTTAGTAGCCCCACTCACCCACCCCATCATTATTATCTATGCCAGAGATGTAAAGACACAAGTGAAAATTTTGTTGCCTTCCACAATTTTACAACATAATCAGGGAGACAATATACATGGACTATTTGGAAAGAATCTTTAAGGAAGAAGATTTAAGCAACAGGAGAGCTTCCCTTTTCAGAAGATGATTTCTGAAATAAATCATGAAGAACCATGTACTCTAGGAGGAAAAGGTGAGGAGGGAAAATATTCAAGTACAGAAAGGGCATGGAGGTATGATTTGGTATGCTTTTCTGAAGGGAATTAAATTAGCATTGTACTAATGGATCATTACGTAAGTTATAAAGACAAGAGAAATGAAGTAAAGAGTGAGGCCATGAAGTGCTTTAAATTCTAAGTAAAGGACTTTATATCTGATTATTTAGGTAATAGGGAGTAACTAGATTTTACTGAGGCAGGAAGAGGCAGGGAACGTCATGGACGGAACTATGTTTTAAGAAAATCATCTTGGCTGCTGAATTGATTGGAGCAGGGAGAGACTAAGTTCTTGGTAACCAAGTAGAAGGATATTGTAATTGTCCAGCCATGACATATTGAAAACCCAAACTAAAATGGTGACTCTGTGAGTAGAGAGAAAGGAACTTCTATGAAGAATGTCATAAAAATGCAATGACAAGATTTGGCATTTGTTTGAATTTTAGATTTCAAAGTGATCTTAGGCATTTAGTCAAATTGTCAGATGAGTAATCAGAAGCTCAGTGAGTCAAAGTCATATGTGAAGAGCTATGATTGTCACAGATGTCAGTGACTATTTTGGAATTAAACTTCCTTCATATTCTTATTCTTGGACTTTTGAAATAGTCTTCTCTTGATCTTCCTAGTTAAATTCTCCCCCCACTCAAAACTATCATCCACTTAACTGAAAAACTGATATCCCTAAATCACATATTCCACCATATCACCCACCCTACTCCAATTCAAAACACTCCAGTGGCTTTTAATTACATTCAGGATCCCATATGAAATGATCTGTTTAGTGTTTAAAGCCTTTCATAACCTAGACCTTCCTTCATTTCCAGTCTT
The DNA here is from genome assembly GCF_028372415.1 of Notamacropus eugenii. Taxonomy (NCBI): domain Eukaryota; kingdom Metazoa; phylum Chordata; class Mammalia; order Diprotodontia; family Macropodidae; genus Notamacropus; species Notamacropus eugenii. The sequence continues at coordinate 3,161,490 of NC_092880.1, forward strand.
CTTACACCATACCTTCGTTGTGATCCTTGTGATCTTTGTGATCCACTGACCCTGACCTATTTGTTTATTCATCACATAAAACACTCCAACTTCAGAATTTTTGCAATTGTATTTAATTTCCCTCACTTCCTTGATTTTCTTCATTTCTGTCTCTATCTCCTGCCTTCCCTAGCTTCCATAAAGCCAGTTTAAATTTCACTTTCTTCAATAAAACATTTTTGTTTTCCCTTAATGATAAGTCCATCTTTCTGAGATTATACACAAATTATAGTGTACATAGTTGTTTGAATCTTGTCTCTCTCACAAGACTGTAGGCTCTTATAGAGCCCTCTTTTTCCGTATGTCCTTTCCCCTGACCTTTCTCCCTCCTTTCCTTTGTACCATCATTGCTTAACATATTACATGACATATTATGGGACCTTAATAAATACTTTTTGTTGTTACTAAGATTTTTGAGTCTGTATCTGGTTTGTATAACAATTCCGTCTCTCATTTACCTATCAGGGGTCACCAATTACTATTTTCACTTGATCTACCTATGACTGCCACTCTCTAAACATTGTAATTTGTTCAGGGTTTGATAATGAGACTACTAAAGTTCTAAGAGTACTGTTTAAAACAAGAGTAAATATACTTCTAATGGAGGAATTAAGGTACTTATGTGCAACACTCGTGAGATTTTGTGTATTCACTTTGATTTTATTCAAAAACCTTCTTTGCTTCCTTCCAAGTTATTAAATTTATTATAGTTAGAATACATGATGAATTATTAACGTCTGGAAAGCAATGGTTTCTCTTTATCTATGCTTTATTGAGTATGTTATGCTTTTAAATCCTTATCATCCTGATCATCATACATTTTAGACTATTTTGCCTTGATTGGAAGTACACTGATTGCACATAGGTCTGACCCTATTAATGATCAGCTGGAAAGTTTTGGTCCATTCTGCTACTGACCCTGCACCAGTCTGGCCTTCCTCAAAGAACTCTGTGACTCTCCTCATCTGGAAACTTAACCTTTAGGGATCAGGTTCACTGACTATTTGCCATAGACTTTAAACTACTACAGCTCATAAATTCTAGTCTCAATAGTCTCATCATTCTCCAGTAACAGGAATTACCATGTGTGCACCCATGAGCAGCCTCATTCTCTAGATTTTCAGTGTCTTTCTTAAAATATAGCATTCCGAATTCAACATACTTTCCCAGATATGGTCTATCCAGGACATGGTACAATGGGGGTGACCATTTTTTCTAGTCTTCAGCACTATTTCTTTCAATGCAGCTTAGACATTATATTATTGTTTTTACGTAATATTATTCATATATATTGCGGTTATACACCAGTAAATCTTTCAGGTTTTTTTTTTTTGGTTAGAGAAATTGTTCTCTTTCAACACATTTTTCATTTTGCCTTAATGAAGTGGTTCCTACTCCATTTAAAGGTAGCACCATATTGTCATTGCACAAAATGAAAACATCTGTTTCATTTTTGTTAGTCCAAATGAATTTCAGAACTCTCCACCATAAGCAGCCTCAGCCTTGACTGCTAGGAGACATTATATACATGCATCATGAGGCCTGATTCAAATAACTTTCAATGTTAATTTTATCATTTGTCCCTCACAGCCACCTGCACTTGATAGGGGATGTACCGCTAACCTCAATTTGGGAAATAAGAACAAATAGATTAAATAATTTAATCAGAGATGATAAATTTAGTCAGAAACAGAAGAAAGATAGGTCTAAAAAAGAACATGGCTCCTTGGTCTATGATTAAAATATGATAGGATTTAAAACTGCAAGGAACTGGAGAGACCATTTCAATTCTTTAATTTTTTAGATTAGGAAGTCCATTCCTAGAGAAGTCACACAACTAAATCAAGTCTAGAGAGATTTTGACTTTATTCCAGGACTTTTCTATGTTGGTGAACTGCACTGTCACAGTCTTCACTTCTCATAAATCAATTTATAACTGCATTTCTGGTAGTTGAGTTTGGCTTAAAAGTATTTCATATTGTTAGATCTTACAAATAATTTTACCTTTCTCTTTTTAGATTGTCACATAATCAATAGGTGTGTGTGTGTGTGTGTGTGTGTGTGTGCGCGCGTGCACCAGGAAAAATATAAATTAAAATTAAAGAACTAACTACTATGTGATAAATGAAGGTGCCTCAAACTTTTTTTAAAGGGGGATTCTCCTGACTTGTATTTGCAGTTCTCTCAAATCCAGAGTACTTACCAAATGATCCAGTTTATCTGCTTTCTTTGTAAGCTGTAGCTCGCATTAGATGGCTGACTTTTTAGTGGGAAAATTGACTTAGGCAATTTTGACTTCTCTTGGGCTACTAAGACCTGAGAATCAAACACATCACATTTTCTAATTAATGAGAAAAAACCTCATTTAGACAAGGGCACTACTTCCAATGTCCCAGATGCAACTCATGCTTTCTGAGAAGAATTGGGAAACTTTTATATTTGACTTTCAGTCTTCCAAAAAGTCACTTCCCTGCTGAGATCATTCAAAATGCTCTCAAACTGCAATACTTCCAATTGCCAGGTCCCTAAGAAAACAGACACATGGGAATTTGGAATGTACCCATCAGGAACTAATAATGTTTATGATATAATTTGTTCATCATTTTCATAAACATGATAGAACCACATCTAGATATTAAAAATTATAGCTCTTTGAAGGTATGAAAAGAGGCTAGTTACTCTGTGATTCAGGCAATTACTGAACTGGTAACCAGGTTCACCTGTCAGCTTTAGGAGATACAAAGCCTAGGTCACCACTGTGACACTGGAGTTTGGATCATAATTAATTTCTAAGGAATTCAACAAGAAATTTTAAAACACCTAGCATATTACAGGTAGTGTGACAAATGTAGGGCTTATAAAGGAAAAAAAGAAACAATTTCTGTCATTAAGGACCTTAAATTTAATTTGAGGCCAAAACATGATATATATCTATATCTATATCTAGATATCAGTAAAAACATATAATTTTGGGGTGGGTGGGTGGGCAGATGTGATACAGGTAAAATATATGAAAAACAGTTTGATAACAAAAGAACATAGGTCCTGGGAGTGAAACAGAAAAATACTGAAGAGTATTGTGAGAACACTAAAGGAAAAGAGCTGATATGTGCACTAGGAGATTGTCAAATAAGTACACAGTCCTTATGAACACGTGGGGTATGTCGTGTCTTATACAGTCCTACATATGGGTGTCAGAATATATATGGATATTCTACAACCATTTTCTTTTTTTAAATTTATTTATTTAAGTTTTCAACATTCATTTCCACAAAATTTTGAGTTCTAAATTTTCCCTCGTTTCTCCCCTCCCCCACCCTAAAAGGCCGAGCATTCTAATTACCCCTATCACCAATCTGCCCTCTATTCTAACATCCCTTCCCTTATCCCCGTCTTCTCTTTTGTCCTATAGGGCCAGACAAATTTCTATACCCCATTACCTGTGTTTCTTATTCCCTTGTATGCAAGAACAATACTCAACAGTTATTCCTAAAACTCTGAGTTCCAACTTTTCTTCTTCCCTCCCTCCCCACCCATCCCCATTTGGAAGGCAAGCAATTCAATATGGGCCATATGCGTGTAGTTTTGCAAATGACTTCCATAATAGTCGTGTTGTGCAAGACTAACTATGTTTCCCTCCATACTATCCTACTCCACCCATTTCTTCTATTCTCTTTTGCCCCTGTCCCTCCCCAAGATGTGTTGACTTCTAATTGCTCTCTTCTCCCATTGCCCTCCCTTCCATCATCCTCCCCCACCCTGCTTATCCCCTTCTCCTCCACTTTCCTGTATTGTAAGATAGGTCTTGATACCAAAATGAGTGTGCATTTTTTCCTTCCAAATGTGATGAGAGTAAGCTACATGTATTTTCGCTCGTTTCCCCCCTTTTTCCCTCCACTGAAAAGTCTTTAACTTGTCTCTTTTATGAGAGATAATTTGCCCCATTCCATTTCTCCCTTTCTCCTCCCAATATATGCATTCGATAGACACCAACAGCCAAAGTAATGCTATTACTTTTCCTCTTCATGGCAGTATGAGAGAGAGAGTAATGAACTACAGGGAGGATTTGTGTTTGGGAGGGATCTTAGATCTCTTCTCACCTGGTTGGTAGGAAAACTGTAGATCAGGAAGTGCATATAAATTCCAAATCTTTCTTGTCCTTTTCTACTTTTAAGTGGAGGATAAGTTAAAAAACAAACAAATAAAATACAAAAGGAAAACAAAAAAAAAATGAGATTTTGTGACCTTTGAAAGAAAAAAGGTTCAGGAAATCAAATCCATACCAGAAATTATCCTAATTTGAGCCTGAGTAGGTGTAAGAGAAATTGTCTGCTTGACTCAATATAGCACCTGATCAAAGGCATCCAATAAGATACATCCTACTCAGAAAAGAAAGTGACTCATCCAGCCATCAAGATACTTTATAGCAACAATGTAAATTTTGAGATCACTTTCCCCAGGGACAAAGATGGCAGAGGGATAAATGTATCTCTGTAGTCCAATAAAATACTTGGTTAATTCAATTCTTTCAATATTTTTTCAGTGATTGTTCCTTTATAAAAACTAATGAGTATTAATTTGTTAGATTGTTAACAATGAAGGCAAGATAATTATTGACTGATATTGTGGGAAACACATTAGATTAGGAATTAAGTTGATAGTATTAGAAAGAGCTTCTATTGTACCTCAGAAGAAAACTTGCATAATGTTGGAATGATGAAACTAGATTTGTTTTGGGAGTTCTGACTTGTCAGGATGAGTGAGACTGGGGATTAGTATTCCTAGAACTTTTATGAACTATACGTAGAATGAGTGAACATAAAGGAGTAATTAGGCAAGGAAGCCTGAGCATGGGCATTCTACAGCTCAGAAGTCCTAAAATCCTTAGTAGACCACAAAGAAGTAGATTATTACACCCTTCACAACAGCAAAATAAATATTGATTTGTAATATTTATTATAACTCCAAGAAGGATATAAAATATGTAGAGTTTGGAGTGGAGGAATGGTGGCAGAAAAGAAATCCAGCCTCTGATTTTCCCTAATTATCAATGAGAAACACTAGAAAATTCTTGGGTCCAGATTGGTTATAATGTAATTCAAGCCATACCTATAAATTGAAATAATTGAGAAGAAGAAAACTAAATCACATTTGCATAAATGATAGAACAATAATAGGAGATTGGGGTACTACTTATTAGGATCCCTCCACCTATTCCTTCAGACTTCACATAGTGTCTTTTCTTATGTATTGCTCAATATATTCAAGTTTGTGTCATATGCCCCTTTCAGATTGTAGGGTGCTTAAGGAGAAAAGCTGGACTTTCTCTAAACTGAATTTTCATTTTATAGCCTAGCAAAGTATTCTGTGTACCATGCATCACAAAAAATGTCGCTATATATTTAGTTTCTGGGGATAAAAAGAAAAGGGAGAAAACACTTACCTTCTTTCTGATTATTATTCTTGTTTTACTGTCTGGAGTTTAAGACTGCTCAAAGAAGAGTATACAATAATTACTTTTATTTACAAGGCTCTCAACCGTATTAAGACTTTACTAGTTCCTTGTTTCCTTTTTAAAAATCATTTTCCATGTATTCCTTTCTTGATCTTATGTTATAGGAACAAAATTGTCTCTTTCAAAGAGTTAGCTTTCACTGAAGATATATTCTATTTACATGTGCTTTAATTCTTTACTTTCTGTTTTTAAATCATCTTCACTATTTATAATATATTCCTCTTCTCTTTGACCCCATAACATATAAATCGAAGTGGAAAAATTAAAGTCTGGCCAAATGAAAGAAGACATCAACAGAAACTTAAGCACATGTGATACTTAATTAAGTTCCAAGTGTATGAAACCAGATTCCAAATCAGGCCTGTTTGACTCCAAGTCCAACACTCTATCTACTGTTCTACCTATGTAAGAAATGAGATCTCAATTATTCCACTAAGAGTTATACTAATACAAATATATGTGGTAGCTTTTTCTATTTACCCTTTTGTTTAGCAGTTGGTGAACATATGTAGAACTGGATTTCCTCACCTATTTTTCAACTATCCAAATAATAGTGACAATCTGGAGAATAACAAATAAAAATGAAAATATGTGTATTGAAGTGCTCATATTCATCCACTTTCTATCAAGAGGTGGGTTGTGTGTGTCATCATAAGCCTTCTGGAATTCTGTTTGCTCATAGTTAAATCTTTCAATATTCCATTTTTTTTCTTGATAATCTTAATATTGTATACACTGTTCTAGCCCTGCTCACTTAATCGACCATTGTTTCATACTGTTCTTTGTAGAGTTTTGTAAAAAGTTTCCTTTTTATAATTTCTTGTAGGGAAATAATATCTGATTATATGAATATAGCTTAAGGTGTCAAGCAATTCTGTGATTGATGAGAACCCCACCCTCCTCCTTGGTTTCTAGGTCTTTGTTACTAGAAAAAGAGAAGCTATTGATATGCCTGTACATATGAGTCTTTTTTGGTCTCTTACAGTGTATACATATACATACATACACACAAACATACAAGTATATGTGTAGCTTTACATTAAATAAGTAGATAAAAACAAATGAAATTCAGTATTGAGGGAACTAAACTGAAAGGGACTAACCAATGGATCAATAGATGATGTTTACTTACATCACTATTAGTGATGATCATGAGGAGGAGGAGGAGGACAAGAAGAATAATGAATACGATGATAATGGACATTGGAGATTTCAAAGTTCTTGATATACACCTATGTTACTTAAACCATGTTGACTGGAAGCCATGCCAAATGTTATTTGCCCCATTTTAAAGATGAGGAAATTCTAGATTAGAGATCTTAAGTAACTTGCTCAGTCACACAGCAAGTAAGGGCACAAAGAATTACAATCCAGTCGTTATGGGCACAAGTCTGATATTTTATCTGACATTCAACATTGTTTCTTTTTTATTACAATCCAGTACCACACCAAAACCTACCCTAGTATATGACTTCACAGGAGAAAGCTCAGTGATTAGTAGGCTAAGAAAATTATTTGATATACATATATATTATTAATCTCCTCTCCTTCCCCCCAATTTAGTGCATGGAAACACCATTTCAGAACCTATCATTTTCCTGAGGGCATCTTTTACATCCTTGTTTCTCAAACTGTAGATGAGAGGATTCAGCATTGGTATCAAAACAGTATAGAACACGGTAGCAACTTTGTCTGAATCTAGGGTATTGTCAGATCCTGGTCGGCAATAAATAAAGAGGATTGTGCCATGGAAAACCACAATGGCAGTGAGGTGGGAGGCACACGTGGAGAAGGCTTTGCGTCGGCCTTCAGAAGACTGCATTCTCAGAATGGTGACGAGGATAAATATGTAAGAGGTGAGGATGATAATGATGGTGCTTATCTCATTGAAACTGGCCACAGTGAAAAGCATCAGTTCATTGATGGAGACATCAGAGCAGGACAGAGACAAGAGTGGGGGGAGATCACAGAAAAAGTGATTAATGATATTCGATCTATAAGAAGATATCTTAAGCGCTAAACATGTATGAATGAGAGAACACACTGTACCACAAATATATGAGCCACACACCAGCTGGATGCAAAGCTTCCGGGACATAGCAGTTATGTATAGCAATGGGTTACAAATGGCCACAAAGCGATCATAGGCCATCACTGCCAGCAATATGATTTCAGTGATCACACATGTGCAGAATAAATAGAACTGTACAGTGCAGCCTAAGAAAGAGATGACCTGTTCGTCTACTATTATATTGACCAGCATTTTTGGTACAATGATGGTAGAATAGCAGAAATCAACAAAAGACATGTGACTGAGGAAAAAATACATAGGGGTCTGAAGACGATGGCTGAGCTTGATCAGTATAATTATTCCCAGATTCCCCAAAACTGTGATGGCATAGATCACAAGGAATATCAGGAAGAGGAAAATACGGAGTTCTGGATGATCTGAAAATCCTAAGAGCATAAATTCAGTAACTGCAGTGCAATTTTCCCCCTCTTCCATTATTTCAGTATGTTGAAGGCTGAATAAAGTATAAACGAAAAGTTATTTTTATATGGTCCAAGAACAAATTTTAACCATCTCCTAGAAAAACAAAATTAGAATCAAAGTTAATGTGTTTGAGAGGAATATTATATGACTTCACATGTATTTATTTTCTTTATTTCTGCCCTTCAAATATCATCATCCAGATTAAACAAAATCTGATGAAAAATGTTGTCCAAATTAACAGGTCATACAGATAAAGATAATATCTAGAACACAGACAATTTAGTGATCATACATGCTTCCTATATCGTATATGCTTCCATGTGTATCTCTGTGTATCTTTGTGACTTGCAAATTAATAGTCAAAATAAACGCACTCAGTCTGAGGCTGCACACACTACAGATTGTATACACCTTGGCCAAGCTCAGATCATATGTACAACCTAGTCTGCTTAATTTGTGTCAATACCGAAAAACAAAGTAATCTCTCTCTCTCTCTCTCTCTCTCTCTCTCTCTCTCTCTCTCTCTCTCTCTCTCTCTCTCTCTCTCTCTCTCTCTCTCTCTCTTTCTCTCTCTCTCCCTCTCTCTCTCTCCCTCACACCCACAGACACACACAGATGCACATATTCACCTATCACTATTTATTTTAAAAACTTTTAACTTACTTATGAGAGATACTTTATACATTCAATAAAGTAAAAAAAAATGAAATTTTTCCATCAACAATTAACGTATTTTTGGATTATTTCCTTGGAAAAACTCTGAGATCGCATAGATGGAATTTTGCCTCCCTTAGCATTCAGAGCGAGTTCAATTTATTTTGATCAGCAAAAGTCATGATGGCAAGATATATCCAGTTAGCTATATGGTGCCTCCCTCTTTCATCCTCTACAAATTCCTTACGTGTGTACGTCTCTGTGTGTGTATACATGCATATATATATATATGTACACATGTATTTATTTATGTATATGTGTATGTAAGTGTATGTAAGTATTTATATCACTGTTGGTTATTTATGTCAAGTAATTTGAGGCTGTCCAGGAAAGAGCACAAGATTGAGAATCATAGGTGCATATGTGCAAAAATTTAGATTTGAAAAATCTTTAGTGTCCATCTAGAGTATCAATTAATCCCTTCAGGGAAGCCCAGGGTTCTGATCCTACCTCAAGCCTTTATCATTAAACCGATCATATGTAAGCCATTTAAATTCTCTAAACCTCACATTCATTTTGTGAAGAAAAGGAGATATTAATGCTTACCATACATACTTCGTAAGTTTCTGGTGACATTCAATGATAACAAATAAGAAATGAGCTCTTTAATCCTCAAAGCTCTATGTAAATGCTAGCTATTATTATATGTGTGTATAACCCACCCCATACACTTTAAATGTGGTATCATTCCCTTTAGAACTTAAGTTCCTTTAAGATTATAATTCCATATTTTATGGAGTTTTTTGTGTGTGTTTGGAGTTTTTATGTGTTGGAACCGCAAAATCAAGGAGAGGGAGCCAATTAACTTTAAAATCTCCTTTGGTAAAATGCAAGTCCATTCAAAGAAGACATAATGTCATGCTCCACCACCACCCCTTCCCATAAGTTAGCTTTTCAGCCCCTCATCAAGTGAGGAAAAATTGATTAGTCATACAATGATTTAGTAGTGTATAAAACTATTTCGGAAAGTGGAGAGAGGGCTTATAATAGAAAAGCAAGTCTTTCCTTTTCCTGAATAGGAATACAATTGGAGAGAAAAACAAGAATAGCAGTAGAGATCATTAGACTATGTATCTTGATTTCTCTTGTTCAAAGAGAATCATGGATATGGATACTTATAATTGAAAGGAATTTTAGAAGTTAATTATCAAATTCCTTCATTTTACACTTGAAGAATGAGACCGAGTTAACTGAAATGAAACTTTTTCAATTCACCTTAGTTCAGTTCACATAAATAGTAGTACTAAGAGAAGTTACCTGCTTGTAGTATAATAAGAAAATCAGTTCAATGTGCTAAGCTAGGTAGCTCTCTTGTTGAGTAATGAAGAAGAGTTCTTGGGATGCTTGCATGGGAAGGGCTATCAGAAAATATATAACATTACCTGAAAGGTGAGCAGAAAGATGTTCGGATTCTGGGTCTGTCTGCACATGCAGTTTTAAAAATCAAACCTTTGTACCTTGCTGGGCAGAAAAAGAGAACCGATATGAAGATTTGAAAATGCCGTTGGTCACATATTCAGGTCTGACACAGGTACCCACTTATCCAGAATATGTTTCATTTGTAAATGGAGCTTTTTTTCTGGTAGTTTCTCAAGTTGACTATTGTCTCTAATCATATCTTCTTCCCTTAAGGCAGAGAAAAAGATGGATTATGATATGCCATATATGAAGCAATTGGCAAACAGTGAAGTACTATATGAATATGAATATTACTGAATCTTAATAATATGATTTTATGTTGTTGTTAATAATAGAATTACTATGACCTAATGTTCACTTCCCATTCACTATAGTATAAAGAACATCTTCAAAGATGAATTCTGTAATAAATGAGGGAAGGGAGAGGAATCTCAGTAAGCAGAACTCTCGAATGAGGGCACAATTCAAGCATTTCTCCTTCTGCAAAGTATATTAAAATTATCTCTGATAAAAGAATCACATACACTCCATTTTTGTACCTAGCAAAACACACTCAAACTGCATAAACAATATGAAGGGCAGAGAGAGATGACTGATTCGATTCTATCACTCAGAAAACCTGTCTATATGTTCAATGCAAGGAATTTTATAATATTTTTCCCCTGGGAACTAAGTCCCCCAAGGATACTATTGAAATTAGGGATCTCTGTGGGTTGCAGACTATTTATCAAAACAAATGCTCACCCTCTCTAGGAACCTGGATCAATATTTTTATGGCATTGCCCCTCTAGGGGAGAAGATGTTCAAATTCCATGATATATACATGGTGAACGTGAGTATTTGACTTTTCTTCCCTTTTTAGACATGATAACAAAGACGTTATTTAAATTCATGTTCTTGTCCACCTGGATCAATTGTTTCAATTATACGTAAATCACCTTGAATGTTTCTCTCTCCTAGCAATATTAAACTTCAATTTCCCTTACTATACCCGAATTCAAGACTGGATTGATAATTACGGTTCATATTAATATAGAACTTCTAACTTTGCAAAATATGTTTCTCACCATCACCTTTTGACTTAGAGAGTACAAGTGTCTTTGTCCCCATTTTATAAATGACCTAACTGAGGGACATAGCTACTTACATTTTAGGAATTATAGTATATACAGAGGTATGTGAATTACAAGGGATAAAAAATAATTTTAATTCAGTTTTATTTTCTGACAGAAATGGCCATGATTGTGTAATTCAACTGAAATAGTCTGATGCAGATATTGTGACCTTGAACAGATAAAACCAGATTAGCCTTATGTTTCCATCTTTAATTTTTTATCCTTTAGTTGAAGTTTCAATATTGTACTATGTGCATTTATTTCCTTCCTATTTTGATTTGTCATGTGGCCTTTAAAAATGTATATTGCTCAAAGGAAAAATGCAAATAATTTGGCTGATGTGTAACACACTTCAATGAATATTAAAGATAACTTACCAGTTGTTGATCTGGAAAAGTCAAGGACATGAAGGTTAATTTAAGAACAGAGTAAAATAAGAACAATCTTAATAAATTTAAAAAGAGAAAATTCCTTTAAGACACAAAGAAATATGCAAATATTAAGAACTGGGAGGCTATTGCCTCAAAATAGAAAGTTCTAGAGAAAACAGACAAAAAACTTTTCAAGGAAATAGGATCAGTTACTTATTCCTCCACAGTGTAGACTATATGTCTTAAGTTTGGAAGCTCATGAAGACCAGTAAAAAGACTAAATGAATAAACAAAGAAAAATAGAAAGAAATAACACCAAATAACTGGTCATAAAGAAAGAAGAAATAACGTATTATAGGCAACACAATGCTAAGACTAGGGTACTAGAAGTCCTAGATGTTTGGGTGTGTGGGGGTGGGGGTAAGGGATGGGTAATTTTACAGAAGAAATTTACTTTAATAAACTCAAGGGTACACCAAATAAGAGGGTCAGGTTAGCCTTCAAAATCTGCCCATATTCATCAGATTATATAATTTCGAAACCATTAAGGAGATTTTTACTTTTTTTTTAATTTAGCGCTTGAAAATATTACCAAGGGCAGAGGTCAAGAGGTTTCATGAGATTGACAAAAGAATCCATCATACCAACTTTTTAATCACTTGTGATCTAATGAAATCCATTATTTTCACAGGGAATGTAATCTGACAAAGTATGTATTTATCAAGATTAACAAGTATCATCCTCCCATATAGGGATATAAAGAGTTTGCCCATATTGAATAACAAATCCTTTTTTTTTTTTTTTTGATGTCTCTCTCGAGTCTTGAACTTGAAGACCAACTTTTCTATTGAGTTCTCACATTTTCATCAGGAAGGCCTGGGAACCCCTTATTCCAGTAATTTATATGTCCTTACATGAAAAATTATGCTCAGTTTTGCTGGGTAACTGATCCTTTTTTGTAGTCCAAACTCCTTTGCCTTACAGAAAATCATATTCAAATCTTTTACTGTAGAAACTGCAAGGTCCTGTTATTCTTACTGTAATTCCTCAATATTTGAATTGTTCTTTTTCTGGCTGTTTGCCATATTTTCACCATGACCTGATAATTCTGGAATTTGGCAACAATATTCTTTGACATTTTCAATTTGGGATCTCTTTCAGGAGGTGATCAGTGGGGTAGATTCTTTAGAAGATTATTTTGCTCTCTGGATCTAGGACCTCAGGGCAGTTTGCCTTGATGATTTCCTGGAAAATACTGTCCTTGCTCTATTTTCCTCATCATGGCATTCTGGTAAACTAATAATTCTTAGGTTTTCTCTCCTAGAGCTATTCTCCAGGTCAGTTACTTTTTTCAATAAGAGAGTTTATATTTTCTTCTGTTTTTTCATTCTTTAGATTTTATTTAACTGATTCTTGATGACTCATGGAGTCATAACCTTCCACTTGCCCAATTGTAATTTTTAACAATTTATTTTCTTCATTCAGCTTTTGTAGCTCCTTTTCCATTTGTCCAATTTTTCCTTTGAAGGAGTTATTTTCTCCAGTTAGGTTTTGTACCTCATTGTCCATTTGGCCAATTTTACTTTTGAAAGAGCTGACTGTATTTTTAAAATCGCTGGTCAAATATTCTTGTAATTCTCTAATTTGAATTTTAAAATCCTTCTTGAGATAGTCTAAGGATATTCCTTGGGCTTGAGACCAGTTCACATTATTTTTTGAGGTTTCAGATATAGGTATAATGTCAATGTTGTCCTTTTCTGAACACTTCTTTTGATCTTCCCTGTCCCCATAATGAAATTTTACAGTCTTTGCTTTTCTAATTTGCTTCTTGCTCATAATGATTGCCTTTTCCCTAGCTTTTAACATGGCTCTATGCTTCTGGGCCACAGGGGGCTCTGGTCCATGTTTTTTTTTTTTGTTTGTTTGTTTTTTTTGTACTGGGATCTAGGGGCCTGGTTACTGGCTTCATGTGCTGTGACCTCTTGTTGTGCTGCTTCTGGTCCTGATCCAGTCCCCTTCAGCCACAGCAAGAGGGATTTTTCCTGTCAATCTCCATAACTTCACTAGGAAAAAGACTGCTGAACCCCTTCTGCTGGCTCCTCTGTTCCAGCATTTTTCCTGGGGCAATACTCTCTGGGTTTTTCAAGGTCAACAAGGGAGGGTGAAAGCATTTACAATTTAGTTCTCAATCTTGGCTTCCACAAATTCAAGTAGGTGACCTTCAAACATTTGGTTTGTGGACTGATAGCCCCAGGAGTAGCTGCTGAAACTGATTCGGGTCCTACCCTTCTCTCTCATCCAGTACTACTAGATTCCTGTCCCGTGCTGAGAAGTTAGGGAATCCAAACTATTTCTGGTGATTTAGTCTACCCGGGCTGTTCTTGCTCTGCTATGGAGAAGTCTGTGCTGGTACCAGCCACGTGCTCTGTGCTCTCCTAGCCCAGTATAACAGATCCTTCGCTTTCAGGCTGTCCTTATCTGGAAATCTGCCAAACTCTGTCTCTATCTCTGTCTCTGTCTCTGTCTCTGTCTCTCTCTCTCTCTTTCTCTCTCTCTCTGTCCTCATGTTTATCTATATACATCTACATCTCCTTTCTATGTCTCTCACTATCTCTATGTATCTGTCTCTGAGGGTCTCTGTTTCTGTCTCTCTCTCTCCATAGCTACATCACTGTGGAATCTTTTGTTTTCAATTCCATGGACTAAAAATACTCTAGTTCTTGAGTTAGGAGAGATGTCACTGTTTGAATCTTGGTTTTTCTATTTAGTAGCCAGGCAACTTTGACAGTTTGTTAACTTTAATGAATCTGAGTTTTCTCCTTTGCGAAATGGGGATAATAATAGCCCATATCTTGTTGGAATATTGTAAGAATACAATAACAATAGCACTAAACAACTTTCCAAAACAAGGCAGTTTATAAATGCTATTGTTGTAACCATCATCATGGTTTTTATTGCTACTGTTACTGCTGTTAGTACTAGTGTTGCTACCAATATCACCACCGTTAATATTCCTAGGCTATTAAGAAAATCTACTGAAGGGGTGGAGCCAAGATGGCAGAGCAGAAAGACACACATACACTAGCTCTTCCCCTACAGTCCATAAAATAACTATAAAAAATGACTCTCAACAACTTCTAGAGCAGCAGAACCCACATAATGACAGAGTTAAAGAGATTTACAGCCAAAGGTAGCCTGGAAGACCGACAGGAAAGGTATATGGCATGGGGCACGGAGTGGAACTCAGCCCAGCCTTGACCATGCCACAGCAGAAGGAACAGGACTGAAACAAACCTCGAGGGCAGAATCCCCAGCTGCAGCAGCGGGTCTCAGATTCCCTCAGCCCACAAAGGCAGCTTCAAAGGATAGTGAGAGTTTTTTCAACCAGGTGACAAGGGAGCAGGGACCTCCCTTAGGCCCAGTCCCACTTGGCAATGGAAGTGGTGGCAGCAGCACCAGCAGCAGCATCCATTTGTGGAGCCAGCAGTCTAAAGCCCCTGGGGAAATTGAGGAGATGATCTGGGTCTCAGACCTGATTGGTAGCCCTGCCATCTGCCTAAAGCTCCTGGGGGAACTGAGCAGCTAATTGAAACCTCAGCCCCAAGCACAATCCTGGAGGTGGTTGTGGAGAGGGAATTTTACTACTCGCAGATACTGGGCAAAAAACCTTTGATAGCTCACAGACTAGTGCACAGGTCACGAGAGGAATAAACTCCTCTTCCTTGATTGTGCCACCTTGGAGGAACTGAAAACTTATCGGTACCCAGAGTATACCCTCCTCCTGACAAAGGACTCAAAAATCAAATAACTGGCTGAGAAAATTGCCCCCAAAAGGGGAAAAATTAGACTATAGAAGGTTATTTTATTCGTGTACAGGTATTTTCTTCCATCCTTTCGGATGAGAAAGAACAATGCATACCTTCAGAGGAAGTCAAGGCTTCCAGTACCTTCAAAATAAATATGCAATGTTCTGAGGCCATGGAAGAGCTCAAAAATGATTTTGAAAATCAAATAAGAGAGGTGGAGGAAAAGTTGGGAAGAGAAATGAGAGTGATGCAAGAAAATCATGAGAAGCTAGTCAACAGCTTGTTAAAGGAGACCCAAAAATGCTGAAGAAAATAAAACCTTTAGGCTTACTCAGTTGACAAAAGAAGTACAAAAAGCCAATGAGGAGAAGAGTACTTTAAAAAACAGAATTAGCCAAATGTAAAAGGAGGTTCCATGTTAGACAATCTGATAGGTGTGATGTGGTACCTCAGAGTTGTTTTAATTTGCATTTCTCTAATCAATAGTGATTCAGAGCATTTTTTCACATGACTACAGATAACTTTAATTTCTTCCTCTGAAAACTGGCTGTTCATATTCTTAAACTATTTATTAACTGGAGGATGACTTGCATTATTGAACATTTGACTCAGTTCTCTACATATTTTAGAAATGAGGCCTTTATCAGAGACACCAGGTGCAAAAATTCTTTCCCAGTTTGCTTCTTCCCTCCTAATCATGGTTGCATTGGGTTTGTTTGTGCAAAAGCTTTTCAGTTTAATGTAATCAAAATTACCCATTTTGCACTACATAATGTTCTCTATCTCTTGTTTGGTCAAAATTTTCTCCATCCTCCATAATCAGACAAATGCACTATTCCTTCCTCTCCTAATTTGTTTATAGTATCCATCTTTACACCTAGATCATTTATCCATTTGAACTTTAGAATGTGCATTTTTATGGAGTCAACAAAAAGACTATGAGGAAAGCATCTGTTTCTTTAATTTATTTTACTGTAAGGCAGCCATATTACAGACTTAATGAAGACAGTCTTATTGTGGAACCTAAACCATAACTGTATGAAAACAAATATTATGATGTTGAACCAGAACTCATTCCGATCAATATTCAGAACATAAGTGCTATTTGGAGGTTCAGCAGTCTCATTTCAGTAATTCTATACAGTCTATAAATCAACAGAAAATATAAAATTGCTATAATAAAATCAAATACAGGAAGTGTAATTAAACCATATTCTCTTTGGGGGTGAGTCCATAAAATAATTTACAAATATTTCCATCAATTTAGATTATAATGACAATATGATTCGAAAAGGTGTTATTTATTTATTTTTCAAAATAGTTCTCCTGGACATCTAGTTTTTTTCTACTAAAAATGTCAGGAAAATGAGTCATTATTGTGCATCTCAATATTTTAAATTTCTTTTTGAAAAATAATACTTAATAAAATAAGATCATACTTTTATCCAACCATGACAATAGCTGTAGTAAAGACTGAATAAACGGATTTATGTCTAAAGCATTTCCTGAAGATACTAAGAATAAGGAAGTATGAAAGAAGTATACCTCCCTGCCCTGCACAAACATACAAATATTAAATAGAGTAAAACACTTTGCTTTCAAAATGCGTGCTGCTGGCCTGTGATACTGAAGAAGGAGCTGTGCTCTAAAGCTTAGTACCAATGTGTGTCATTCTTTCAATTGATTTCCATCACCACAGATAAATAGTGTTCCCATTTAGGTTACTGAAGCTCATATATTCCATGGTATTATTGCTTGTAGTCACTCTATGTACCTTGTAGGACATCTATCTATGATTTATTGTTTGTTTTACTGAAAAAAAAAGCTATTACACGTACCAAACAATTATTTCTAAAACATAATAGTAAAAAGTTCATTGAGAATCAAAGACTGTGTCCCTTCAGAACAATTATTTTTTTCTCTCTTCAAAAAATTTTGATGTTATTTTTTATATTAAAAACATTTCAAGATTGTCCCTATTCTATGAGATCCCCGATTTAAGGAAACATTTTTAAAGCAAAACTAATAAAATAATGACATCATCTGAAAGTGTATGAAAGTGTAGGACCCTTTCAGTTTCTCCATTTTTAATATTTTTAGTTAACAGAATACTATTTCTCTCTCTCTCCCTTTCAATCTGTATATCTTTTTTAAAAAGAGAGAAAAAAAGATTCCTCATAATACTCATCATCTAGCATAACAAATTTTCTTATTTATTGTTTGCAAAAAATGATATATACTTCTCGTTCTGCACCCTCAATCAATCCATCATCACTCTGTTAGGAGATTGACAAACTTTATGATTAATTGATGCTCCAAAAACCCATAGTCGATATAATTATCATACACACCCACATAATTCTTACAAAAATCTATGTTTTGGGTCATTACAATGCTGTTGTTATTTCATAACTGACTCTTCCCTGATTAATTCACTCTGACATTTTTTGAAATTGTATAAAGTTTTCATTATCACAATGTTAATACTAGTTCTCCTCAAATCTGCATTACTTTATATAAGACTCTCAGTGTTTCTTTGAAATTATTTATTTCTTCATTTCTTACCACACAGCAGAATTCCATTATATTTGTGTATAAGAATTCATTTCACCTTTGTATATTCGATAGGTTCCTTTAGGTTCTACTTTTTTTGTACAGAGCCTTTTCTACTTCTTCGATCCTTTTTTTGGTATATGCCTAGCAGCAACTGGGTCAAAGGAAACACACATTTTTCACTTTCTGTAAAAGCAAGCACCCCGACATACACAGGAGGGTTTGTTATCACAGGTGTTTATATCTACTTTTCCAAAAGGAAAGGCAACTTTTGAGGGGTCCACAACCACCTTAATCAAACACATGCATCATTCACTTAGTTTAGGGGAAAAAGTCAACACCCTTGACTTCAGAGAAAATGCAAAGAAATCAAAACCAACAGAGAGTTCTTCTAGCTGCCTGACATAAGAAATACGTATATCACAGATCAGCAGACAGATGACTGTCTAACCATACATACATAGTTACCAGAGAGAGAAGTAACAACATCTGGATTTTCAAAGATGGGGGCCTCCTTAGCAGCTGCCCAGAGTCTTGTCTGGCCAAACAGAAACTTCCAATGTGTAAAGTTTGACAGTTAAAAACTTCCAAACTTCCAAAGTAAAGCCCAACCTCAGAGTACTTATACATATTCAGAGCCATAGATAACCCTTAAGAAAGAAAGAAAGAGTGCCTCTTTAAAAAAAGATGTGAACCTTCCAACAAATCTTTCCTAATCAAATTCCCCTTAAGGGGTATGGTCCATTAAAATGGATGGGGAAGATCTTCTTCAGTTACATTAAAATACTCAAATAAAATAGTTAAAAATAAATAAAATAAAGTAGTTAAAATGCAAATATATGTATATATAAACATACATATATAAATACATGTATGCATGTATGTATGTATGTGTGTATATACATATACTGTTACCAGTTAAAGGCTCTTGATTAATCCAAACAAATGGAAGATTCAAAAGCAATTGATTATATTAAAGGAAAAACAGTAAAAACTATTAATTTGCTTGCCTTTACAACGTTTTAGGTATAATTCCAAATTTTTTTTCCTTAATATTTTTCCACATCCATAGGTGTACCAATAGTACAGTATTGTGTCTACTGTACAACATCTTCAAAATGTATCCTTGTTGCGTCATATATAATATTCTCATAGGTGTGAAGTGGATAATTTGGATTTCTTTAATTTGCATGTTTCTAATTGATGGTTCTTAAAAATTATTTGTTCATATGTCTACGGATAACCTGAGTTTCTTAAGAACTGATTTCATTTTCCATTTACCCATTGGGGAATGGATATCAATTTTATAAATTTTAATCTGAAATGAGGAGGCAGAGCCAAGGTGGCAGAGTAGAAAGACACACATGCTCTTTTTCTTCCCCCATAGCCCATAAAATACCTGTAAAAAGGACTGTAAACAAATTCTAGAGTAGCAGAAGGCACAAAACTTCAGAGTGAAAGAGATTTCCAGCCCAAGGTAGCATGGAGGGCCAACAGGAGGGGCTGCCACATAGAGCACAGAGCACAGTATGAAGTGGAGTGCAGCCCGTGGAGCCCAGCCCAGCCTTGCCTGCTCTGTGTAGCAGGGACAGGACCAGAACAGGCCTCTGAGGCAGAATCGTCAGCAGTAGTGGTGGTGCTCAGATCCCTCTACCCTTCAAAGGTCAGTGAAAAAGCTTTTTCTCCTGGATGAGAATGGAACAGGGTCTTCCATGAGCCCCGGCCTCAGGTGGTGGTGATAGCTGTGGCAGTAGCAGCAACACTCATTTTTGGAGCCCTCAGTTTAAAGTCCCTGGGTGAATTGCGTCCCTGATCTTGGTCTCAGCCCTGAGTGGTGGCCCAGGGGTGAGGAAGAGTGTTAGCTGGAGTGGTGGAGCTGGTAGAGTCTTTGAAAAGTGAATTCTCCTTGCAAATCCTGGGGAGAAAAGCTTTGGTAGCTCCCAAACCAGAGTGCAGGCCAGGAGAGGAGTAAACTCCTCTCCTTTGATTGAGCCACCTTGGAGGAACTGAGAACTTACAGGTCCCCAGAGTATACCTTCCTCTTTACAAAGGACTCAAAAGTCAAGTAACTGGCTGGGGAAATGCTCAAGAAAGGGAAAAAAATTAAAACTATAGAAGATTACTTTCTTCATGAACAGGTATTATCTTCCATCCTTAGAGATGAGGGAGAACAACGCTTACGATCAGAGGCCTCCAAAATAAATTTGCAGTGGTCTCAGGTCATGGAAGAGCTAATAATGATTTTGAAAATCGAGTAAGAGAGGTGGAGGAAAAATTGGGAAGAGAAATGAGAGCGATGCAAGAAAATCATGTAAAGGGGCTGAGCCAAGACGGCGAAGTGAAAGCAATGACTCACCCAAGCTCCTGGAAAAACTCCTCTGGATATCTCTGGGGGCAGAGTCTGACCAGACTTTGGAGGTATAGAATCCAGTGGGTGACGGACTTTGACGGATTCGGAGCCCAGGTTGAACTGGAGGGTCCACGGGAGGGATCTGTTCCGCGGGGGTAAGACCCCGGCGCACAGCGCAGCGCGGTCGGCATGACAGGGCGGAGGGGACCTGAGGGGCCCGAGAGTGGCGGGCGAGACCAGCGGAGCAGGAGATAAGCCAGGCCGAGCCGGTGAGAGCCGCTGAGTGCCAGACATCAGCGCAGCAGCCCTTGAAATCTTCAGCCTGAAGACGGACTTCGGTGGGTCACTACTTGAACTTCCAGGAACTGGGATGGCAGAGTGATCAGTAAGTGCTCTCTCCTCCCCCCTGATGTCCGTGAGGGAACCATAAAATTCTTCCCCAGATTAATCCTGAATCAGCGGGAACAGTAGAAGGGGGCGAGTGGTCTCATAACACCAGAGGCTGGAAAAGTGGCAAGGGGGGATTCTTCCTACTGTGGCGGAGGCGATCTGGAGGGACAGGCGACCCAGGGCAGAGAAAATTCGCACTGAGACGCAGGCAAGCCTCAGAGCCGAGAGACAAGCCCCAGGAGGGGCGGGAACACGCATTAACTTCTAGGCCTACCCCAGCCCTCCAGGGGAAAAGCGAAGACAATAGGGAAGCTGGGATCACCATCCCCTGACCTTGCCTTTGCCTCAAGTCAGCTGAGGAGATCTCCTGAGACCAGACCACCCCTCCCACACACCTAACAAGCTAACCCCAGGGTTGATCTGGGAAACAACAACAACAACAAAAAAAAAAGCCTGCTTTCAGCCTAGACACACAGCAGCCCAACTTAAAAGATCTGTATCTTCTGACTGAAAGAACCAAAAGCTACAACACTCAGCCAACATCATGAATCAGAAAAAGCAGATGAAAAGTGAAAAAACCATAGAATCTTTCTATGGGGATAAGGACCAAAACACAAACACCAAAGAGGTCAGAGCTGAGACTGTACTTCCATCTGAAACCTCAGATGGGACTATGAATTTCTCGCAAGCACAACTAGATTACCTGGAACGTCTGAAGAAGGATATAAAACAAAAACTGGCCAATGATTTTAAAATTATAAAAAAAGAATTCACTGATGAGAACATCACTCTGAAAAGGAAAATTGAAGAAATAGTAAAGGAAGTTCAAAAATTAACTGGAGAGAATAACTCCCTAAAAGGAAGAGTTAATCAAACGGAAAAGGAAACCCAAAACCTAATTGGGAAAATTGATCAGATGGAAAAGGAAACCCAAAACCTAACTGGGAAAATTGGTCCAATGGAAAAAGAAATACAAAAATTAAATGGAGAAAATAGCTCCTTAAAGGGAAAAATTGGTCAGATGGAAAAGGAAATGCAAAAGCTAAGTGAAGAAAACAATACGATGAGGATTAGAATTGGACAAGTAGAAACTAATGACTCAATGAGGCAACAAGAATCAGTCAAACAAAATCTAAAGAATGAAAAGATAGAAGAAAATGTAAAATATTTAATTGGAAAAACAACTGACCTGGAAAATAGATCCAGGAGAGAAAATTTAAGAATTATTGGCCTGCCAGAAACCCATGATGAAGAAAAGAATCTGGATAACATCTTCCAGGAAATCATCAAGGAAAACTGGCCAGAAGTGCTAGACTCAGAGGGCAAAACAGTCATCGAAAGAATCCACCGTTCCCCTCCCGAAAGGGATCCCAAACTCAAAACCCCAAGAAATATAGTTGCCAAATTCCAAAGCTATCAAGTGAAGGAGAAAATACTACAAGCAGCCAGAAAGAAACAATTCAAATATCAAGGACACACAGTCAGGATCACACAGGACCTTGCAGCTTCTACATTAAAAGATCGAAAGAACTGGAACCCAATATTCCGTAAGGCAAAGGAGTTGGGACTTCAACCAAGGATCAACTACCCAGCAAAGTTCAGCATAACATTTCAGGCAAGGAGAAAGTCATTCAACGAAATAAGGGATTTCCAGAGCTTCCTGACCAAAACACCAGAACTCAGTAGACAAACTGATCTTCAAATGCAGGTCTCCAGAGAATCATAAGAAGGTAAACAGAGGGGAAAAAACAAAAACAAAAACTTGCTACTCAATTAGGGCAAACTGTTTACCTCCCCATAAGGGAAGATGATACCTGTTAATCTTGAGAACTGTGCAGCTATTATGATAAAAGGGATATATGTAGAGGGAACGGGCATAAAGTAAATGATGTCATGTCAAAAATGTGATTTAAGTATGAGAAGGGAATGTAATAGGAGGTGTGGAAAGGGGGAAGCAGAAAATGGCAAATTATATCACAGGAAGAAGTACAAAACTATAGTAGAAGGAAGGAGGGGAGGGAGATGAGCATTGTTTGAGAGGTACTCTCATCTGATTTGTTCAAAGGAGGGAACAATAATCTTAAGTAGATAATCCTAACTAGCTCTATAGGTAGTAGGAGGGGAAGGGGGAAGAAAGGGGAGGGTGGCTAAAAGGGAGGAAAGAAGCAATAAGAGTAAAGGAGAGTAAAAGGGAGGGGGGCTAAAAGAAGGAGGCGAAGGCTGCAGGAGGAGGGGGAGAAAAGTGAATACTATTGAGGAGGGGAAGGGAGACAGGAGAGCAAAAAGCACAAATGGTGGGAAAGAGGTTGGAGGGAAATACACAGATTGTAATCATAACTGTGAATGTGAATGGAATGAACTCTCCCATAAAACGGAGACGGATAGCAGAATGGATTAAAAGCCATAATCCAACAATATGCTGCTTACAAGAAACACATTTGAAACGGGGGGATACACATAGGATAAAGGTCAAAGGATGGAGCAGAATATATTGTGCTTCAGCTCATGTAAGAAAGGCAGGAGTAGCAATCCTAATCTCAGACAAAGCGAAAGCAGAAATAGATCTAATCAAAAGGGATAAGGATGGAAACTATATTCTGCTAAAAGGCACCATAGACAATGAAGCAATATCATTACTAAACATGTATGCTCCAAGCGGTATAGCATCCAGATTCTTAGAGGAGAGGTTGGAGGAGTTGAAGGAAGAAATTGATAGCAAAACTATACTAGTGGGGGACCTCAACCTCCCCCTCTCTGAACTCAATAAATCCAACCTCAAAATAAACAAGAAAGAGGTTAAGGAGGTAAATAAAACTCTGGATAAGGTAGATATGATAGATCTTTGGAGAAAATTAAATGGGAATAGAAAGGAATATACCTTTTTCTCAGCGGTACATGGAACATTTACAAAAATTAACCATGTACTAGGACATAAAAATCTCACAATCCAGTGCAGAAAGGTAGAGATAATCAATGCATCCTTTTCCGATCATAATGCATTAAAAATTACATGTAATAAAAGGCCATGGAAAGAGAAACCATAAATCAGTTGGAAACTAAATAATCTAATTCTAAAGAAGGGTTGGGTTGAAGAAGAAATCATAGAAACAATCAACAATTTCATTCAAGAGAATGACAATAGTGAGACAACATACCAAAACTTATGGGATACTGCAAAAGCAGTTATTAGGGGAAGTTTTATATCTTTGAATGCTTACATAAATAAAATAGAGAAAGAGGAGATCAATGACTTGGGCTTTCAGTTGAAAAAGCTAGAAAAAGAACAAATTGAAAATCCCCAAGTAAATACCAAATTAGAAATACTGAAAACCAAAGGAGAGATTAATAAAATTGAAATAAAGAAAACTATTGAATTAATAAATAAAACCAATAGTTGGTTTTATGAAAAAACTAATAAAATTGATAAACCTTTGGTCAATCTGATTAAAAAAAAGAAAGAAGAAAACCAAATTACTAATATTAAAAATGAAAGGGGTGAACTCACCTCCAATGAGGAGGAAATTAAAACAATAATTAGAAATTACTTTGCCCAACTTTATGCCCACAAATTCGATAATCTAAATGAGATGGATGAATATTTTAAAAAATACAAATTGCCCAGATTAACAGAAGAGGAAGTTGAATACTTAAACAACCCCATCCCAGAAAAAGAAATTGAACAAGCCATCAATGAACTCCCTAGGAAAAAATCTCCAGGGCCAGAAGGATTCACAAGTGAATTCTATCAAACATTTAAAGAACAGTTAATTCCAATACTACATACACTATTTTTGAAAATCAGGGAAGAAGGAGTCCTCCCAAACTCTTTCTATGATACAAATATGGTTTTGATACCCAAATCAGGAAGAGACAAAACAGAGAAAGAAAATTATAGACCAATTTCCCTAATGAATATAGATGCAAAAATTTTAAATAAGATTTTAGCAAAACGAATACAGCATCTTATCACGAGATCACTACATTATGATCAGGTAGGATTCATACCAGGACTACAGCGCTGGTTCAGTATTAGGAAAACTATTAGCATTATCGATCACATCAACAACAAAGCTAACAAAAACCACATGATTATCTCAATAGATGCATAAAAAGCTTTTGACAAAATACAACATCCATTCCTACTAAAAACTTTGGAGAACGTAGGAATAAAGGGAACTTTCCATAAAATAATAAGCAGTATCTATCTAAAACCTTCAGCAAGCATTATATGCAATGGGGATAAGCTAGATGCATTCCCAATAAGATCAGGGGTAAAACAAGGTTGTCCATTATCACCACTATTATTCAATATGGTACTAGAAATGTTAGCTGTAGCAATTAGACAAGATAAAGATATTCAAGGAATAAGAATAGCCAAAGAAGAAACTAAGTTATCACTCTTTGCAGATGATATCATGATTTACCTAGAGAATCCCAGAGATTCAAGTAAAAAATTACTTGAATTAATAAACAACTTTGGCAAAGTTGCAGGTTACAAAATAAACCCACACAAATCTTCTGCGTTCCTATATATTAGCAACAAAGTCCAACAGCAAGAGATAGAAAGAGAAATCCCATTTAAAGCTAGGGTAGACAGTATCAAATACTTAGGAGTCTACCTGCCAAAACAAACCCAGGGATTATATGAACACAATTACAAGACACTTTTTGCACAAATAAAGTCAGATTTAAGTAAGTGGAAAAACATTAGTTGCTCATGGGTAGGCCGTGCTAATATAATAAAAATGACAATTCTACTCAAATTAATATACTTACTTAGTGGCATACCAATTAAACTATCAGACAATTACTTTCTAGAGCTGGATAAAATAATATCAAAATTCATTTGGAAAAACAAAAGGTCCAGAATATCAAAGGGACTAATGAAAAGAAATGCTTGGGAAGGTGGCCTAGCGCTACCAGACCTCAAACTCTACTACAAAGCAGCAATTATAAAAACCACTTGGTATTGGCTAAGAAACAGAGAGGTAGATAAGTGGAATAGAGTTGGCCCTCAAGATGCAGTGGGCAAGGAATATAGCAACCTTCTGTTTGATAAACCCAAGGACCCCAGCTTCTGGGATAGGAACTCATTGTTTGACAAGAATTGCTGGGAAAACTGGATAACAGTGTGGCGGAAATTAGGCATAGACCCATACCTGACACCGTACACAAGAATAAAGTCCAAATGGGTACATGATTTAGGTATAATGATTGATACCATGAATAAACTGGAGAAGCAAGGAATAGTGTATTTATCAGATCTATGGAGAAGGGAAGAATTCTTTACTAAAGGAGAGATAGAAAGTATTATGAAATGCAAAATGGATAACTTTGATTACATTAAACTGAGAAGTTTTTGCACAACTAAACCCAATGCAACCAAAATCCGGAGGGATGTAGTAAATTGGGAAAGAATTTTTACAGCTAAGCTCGGGGATAAAGGCCTCATTTCTAGAATATATAGAGAACTGACCCAAATGTATAATCATACAAGTCATTCCCCAATTGATAAATGGTCAAAGGATATGAACAGGCAATTTTCAGAGGAAGAAATTAAAGCTATCTATAATCATATGAAAAAATGCTCTAAATCACTATTGGTTAGAGAGATGCAAATCAAAACAACTCTGAGGTACTAAATCACACCTATAAGATTGGCAAACATGACAGAACAAGAAAATGATAAATGCTGGAGAGCATGTGGGAGAGTTGGAACACTAATTCATTGTTGGTGGAGCTGCGAGCGCATCCAACCATTCTGGAGAGCAATTTGGAGCTATGCCCAAAGGGCTACAAAAATGTGCATACCCTTTGACCCAGCAATATCGCTACTAGGACTGTATCCCCAAGAGATCATAAAAATGGGAAAGGGTCCCACATGTACAAAAATATTTATAGCAGCACTCTATGTAGTTGCCAAAAACTGGAAGTCAAGGGGATGTCCATCAATTGGGGAATGGCTGAAGAAATTGTGGTATATGAATGCAATGGAGTACTATTGTGCCATAAGAAATGATGAACAAGAAGACTTCAGAGAGGCCTGGAGGGACTTATATGACCTGATGCTGAGTGAAAGGAGCAGAACCAGGAGAACTTTTTGCACAGTAACGACCACAGTGTGTGAGAGTTTTTTCTGGTAGACTTAGAATTTTGTAATAACACAAGAACTTCTTACAAAAAAAAATCCCAATGGTGGTTCTCAAGGCAAAATGCCTTCCACACTCAGAGAGAGAAATATGGAAGTCACTCACATAATGTAGCAGATCATGTCTGTGTATGTGTATGTGTTTGTGTATCATGTTCTGATTTGTTATACGATTTCTTTCATTCATCTTAGTCTGACTACATAGCATGACTATAGTGAAAATATACTCAATAGGAAAGTATATGTAGAATCTATACAGAATTGTATGCAGTCATGGGGAGGGAGGAGGGTAGTGGGGGGTAGGTGAGGGGGATAAAATCGCAATTGTATGGGAGTGATTGTTAAGCATTAAAAAATAAAAAATAATATAAAAAAAATAAAAAAAAGAAAATCATGTAAAGCGAGTAAACAGCTTGATAAAACAGACACAAAAATGTTGAAGAAAACTACACCTTTAAAAATAACCTAACTCAGTTGGCAAAAGAGGTCCAAAAAGGCAATGAGGAGAAGAATACTTTAAAAAGCAGAATTAGTCAAATGGAAAAGGAGGTTCAAAAGTTCACTGAAAAAAATAGTAATTTAAAAATGAGAATGGAGCAGATGGAAGCTAATCACTTTATGAGGAACCAAGAAATTACAAAACAAAAGCAAAAGAATGAAACAAATGGAACATCATGTGAAATATCTCATTGGAAAAACAACTAAGCTGGAAAATAGAACCAAGAAAGACAATTCAAAAATCATTTGAGTGCCAGAAAACCATGATCAAAAAAAGAGCCTAGACATCATCTTTCACGAAATCATCAAGGAAATCTGTCCTGATATTGTAGAACCAGAGCCCAAAGTAAATATTGAAAGAATCCACTGATCACCTCCTGAAAGAGACCCAAAAAGGGAAACTCCTGGGAATATTGCAACCAAATTCCAGAGTTCCCAGGTCAAGGAGAAAATTTTGCAAGCAGCTAGAAAGAAACAATTTAAGTGTTGTGGAAATACAATCAGGATAACACAAGATCCGGCAGCTTCTACATTAAGGAATCGAAGGGCCTCAAATATTACATTCCAGAAGTCAAAGAAACTGGGTTTAAAACCAACAAACAACTACCCTGCATAACTGAGTGTAATATTTTAGAGGAAAAAAATGGTCATTCAATGATATAGAGGACTTTCACGCATTCTTGATGAAAAGACAAGAACTGCATAGAAAATTTGACTTTCAAACACAAGAAGCAAGAGAAGAATGGAAAGGTAAACAAGAAAGAAATCATAAATCAATTTCTGAAGTTGAACTGTCTACATTCTTACATGGAAAGAGAATATTTGTAACTCTTTAGGGATTGCACACACACACATATAGACAGAGAGCACAGGTTGAGTTGAATAAGAAGGGATGATATTTAAAAGAACAAATTAAGCGGTGAGAGAGGAATATATTGGGCGGAGAAAGGGAGAAATGGAATGGGGCAAATTATCTCTCAAAAAAGAGGCAAGATAAAGCTTTTTCAATGGAGGAGAAAAGGAAGGAGGTGAGAGGGGAAAAGTGAAGGTTACTCTCTTCACATGTAGTTTAAGGAAGGAATAAAATGCTCTCTCAATTTGGTATGAAAATCTATCTTACACTACAGGAAATTAGGGGAGAAGGGGACAAGTGGTGTGAGGAGGATGATAGAAGGGAGGGCAAAAGGGAGGAGGGAGTAATTAGAAGTAAACACTCTTGTGGAGGGACAAGGTCAGATGAGAGAATAGAGCAAATGGGGGCAAGATAAGATGGAGGGAATTATAGTTAGTCTTACACTATATGACTATTATGGAAGTCTTTTGCAAAACTACACATATACAGCATATATTGGATTATTTACCTTCTCAGTGGTGGTGGGTGGAGAGGGAGGAAGGGAGAGAATTTAGAATTCAAAGTATTAGAAACTAATATTGAGAATTGTTTTTGCATACAACTGAGAAAAAAGAAATGCAGGTAATGGAGTATAGAAATTTATCTTGTCCTACAAGAAAAGAGAGAAGATGGGGAGAAGGGAACAGAGGGGTGTGATAGAAGGGAGGGCATATTGAGGAAAGAGGTAATCAGAAAGCAAGGCCTTATGGGGTGGAGGCAGGGGAGAGATGAGAAAATTTGGAACTCGAATTTTTGTGGAAATGAATGCCGAAAACTAAAAATACATAGAAGATCTTTAATTAATCAAAAAAAGTCAGAGATGAGAGTGAATCAATAAAATTTGTTGCAATTGTTCCCCCCCAAAACCGTTCCTTTTTAACTTTCACTTTATTTAGTATTTTAATTAAAATGTTTTAAATTTATCTAATCAAAATTTTCAATTTATCATCCTTACTCATCTTTATCAATTTTTCATGATGAAATTGTTGTCTATAATGACCTTCATAAGCTATATGTTACGTATTTCTTTAAATTGATGGTTATATGACCTTTTTCATGTAAGTCATTCATCTAATTGGAGCTTACCAGAGGTGAGGTGCTTAAATATTAGTCACTAGAAAATTTTAATTACTAGGAGATATGCTCAGGGAGAAGAAATTTTAATTCCCATTAATCAAATTACTTTTTCTTTTACATCTTTGTTTCTCAGGCCATAGATTAGAGGACTGAGCATAGGGATTACCATTGTATAAAACACAGAAGATACTTTGATTGTGTGGCAAGAATTCTTGGAGTCAGGAACACAATAGAGAAAGAGAATGGTCCCATGAAAGATAGTTATAGCCTTTAAGTGAGAGGCACATATGGAAAAGGCTTTGCGTCGTCCACTTGAGGAATTCATCTTCAGGACACTGACAAAAATGAATACATAAGAGGTCATTATAATCAAAAGTGTACTCACTTCATTAAAAGTGGCGGAGCTGAAAAGCAGCATCTGGTTCAAGTGTGTATCAGAACAGGAGAGAGTAAGAAGTGATGAGAACTCACAGCAAAAATGATTAATTGTGTTTGAACCATAAAGTGTTAATTGAATAGCAGAGAATGTGAGTAGAAGGGAACAGACTGTACCCCATGCATATGATCCAGTTACCAACAGGGCACAAAGCTTCTGGGACATGACAATTGTACATGGCAAAGGATTGCAAATAACCACAAAGTGATCATAGGTCATTACTACCACCAGGAAAGACTCAATCACTACAAAGGCACAAAAGAAAAAAAATATATGAAAGAATCAAAGAAGGATATGCTTAGGTCCTTTATGAGCAAGTGCACCAACATCTTAGAAGCAATGATGGAAGAATAACAGAAATCCCCAAAGGACGAATGACTGAGGAAAAAGTACATCGCGGTGTGAGGTTTGGTGTTGATTCGGATGATGCCAATCATATCTAGATTTCCCACCATAGTTATAGACTATATGATCAAGAACACTAGGAAGAAGGGCACTTGAAAGTCTGGGTAATCTGAGAAACCCAAGAGGGCAAATGTTGCAAATGTTGTACTCTGATTTCCCTTACTAGTCACCATCATTCATGCTGGAGAAAAGAATCAGAAAGCTAGACCTGAAAAAAATGGTATTTTCAAAAGAATATCCAACCTGTATTCTTTGCATATTACTATGATACTCATTGAGGGCATAAAGGAAAAACAAAGCAAAATTATACAAGCCCCTCAAAAAATAAACCTCCCTTCAAAGAGCTGGGCATCTAATGGGCATTCACATAGATTGAAGATGTTTGTTGGGGTCTCTAGTGTACTAATGAGAATGGAAAAATATCCATAAGAAAACCTCAGAGAATTTAATTGTGAAGTATAATCAAAGGTCATTATTTTCAATCTCTACCTGGACAAGATATATCTCACATAACCTGGGCAAGACATATCTCTGACATACCTCCAAGACAGCCCATTCCAGTTTGTGATGGCCATAATTATTAGCACACCACCCTACTCCCAATCTTATATTATCTCTCTATAATTTTTTTACCACTGTTATTTGTTTTTCCTGTGGAGCCATGCAGAGCAACATCAATGATGGCAACAGCTCCCAGAGTTCTTATTGGGTAGTACACAGAATTTGAGTAAACCTCAAAGAATGAGAGATAACAGAGTGATACAGTCATCAAGGGAAAGATTTAAAATAAAATTAAAATATTACGTAGGAAAAAAAGATGTTTAAGTAAACACATTGGAAGGAATGGGTTTCTTGAAAGTAGGATATTAGAACAGCTGGAAGGCAACAGTGAAGGATGGAGAATCACTGTGATGGGCAATAAATGACCAGGAAGGCATTTGTTAATCATTGAAAAGTCAATTTAGATGGTTAGCAACATGACTAGATGTTTGAGTTCAAGATTAAATCCCTCCAAAATATTAGATAGCTCAGGCCTGAGAATGATATACCTCACTTTCCCCCAAGGTTGGAGATTAGTATAAGAAGGAATGCTGTTTTTCCAATTACCTGGAAGGAACCTTTTCTCTTTCTGTGAAGTTAGAAAATTTTGAAAGGTGGACTTGCTTTATAATGAACGTTTCCCCTACCTCATTTAAGGGTAAGAGCCTTAAATTTAATAGTATACAGGACTAGAACATATTTCATCCTCACCTTTCAATAGTTTTCTTCAAAAAAGATGTCCAAGGATATCTTCTACATGGGATTTTTTTTTCTAGTACATTCAGATGTTCCTTCCTTTTGTACAAAGGATCTTTTATTTTTTTCCATGTATTCTTTTAAAAAATGCACATTTTCTTTCAAAATGTAAGATCCAAGAGGAGAGGCACAGTTTTGTAGTTGTTGCTGCTCCAAATGTGTCATAGTACCCTTCCCCCCACATTTATCAACATGCTTTTGTTCTAGCAAGCAATTAATAAATGCCTGTTGATTTATTGAGTTTGTTAGATTCAGTTAAATGCTTTAGCACATCCAAAACTTTCTTAAAAGTTTTCCTCTCATTCAGTGTGGTACATATCAGTCCATGCTTTCTGTCATTCAGGTTCATGCTTCGGTTTCTAATATACAGGCAATTTATACATTTTCCCAAACAAAATTTATAAAAATTTGAACTAAGTAGGATAAGGCACAGATTCCTAAGGTACTTCACTAGATATTTCTTCCCAAGTTGGCAAGAAATTATTAATCTTTGAATTTTACCATTCAACCATTTATAAAATCAATAATAATGATGATGAGTAGCAATAAGAGTAACAATAATAATAACTAAAGCTTACATAACTCTTGAAATATTGCTAAATGCTTTATAAATGTACTTTTATTCAAATCTCTCCATTGCTTCCATGGAAACAGGAAATTCTTCTCGGTCCAGTGTTGTTTTATTTTATACCCTGGTCCACTTCAACAAGATTATCAATTGTATCATTTCACCAAGATGATGATAGTGATTGTTGATGATGATGATGATGTTTAGTTATCATTAAATGCTAGTTTTACTTCTCAGTTTTATTTAAGGCCATTTTCAGGCCTTTGTTATTAGCACCTAAAATTGAAACTGATCATGTGTGGATTAAAATGAAGTTATCAAATAATTTTATTTAATAATCTAACTAAATCACCAAATTCTTCCTAGATGGGCCTGAGATTAATACCAATGTAAGACAGCCATGACAGTGTCTCGCATACATAATATCTTTGAGGGTAATGACTGAAAAGTTGTAAAATTGTGAAATAGATTGCTGCATATGAGATTTTTTTTCTTTTTTATAGTAAAGAAAATGATATTCACAGGGGGAAAATGACTTGGATGTAATGTTAATAATACAGAATATACTTTAAAATTATGTTGAGCATGTTTTATTTTACTGGAGAGAATGTTAGATGTTTTTCAATGTACCACTGGATAGAGGCATAATATTAAAAGAGGATTGACAAAGACCGTCATTGCAAAGAAAATTTATAATGTGCTCAAGTGTTCCAATGTAGAACAAACTCTTTAATTCTTGATATGAACATGCGGGTTTTCAGTAAACCTAGTTTCTTATAAGTCTGAATTGGGATGGCTCTTATTTGATGAGTAATTATATTAAAGCAACGGGTAAATGTTTCAGGATGGAAGATTTCTGTTGAATTTAAGGGGGAACTATGAAGGACATATAAATATGTAGTAGGGTGCCCTGAGTAGTAGATTTATTGTGAATTTCTTGGATAAAAGTGTACAAAGCTAAAGGAGTTCATAAAGAATAAATATTTCAACCTAATCAGTTTTTTTTTATTTATTTAACTTTTAACATTCATTTTCACAAAATTTTGGGTTACAAATTTTCTCCCCTTTTATCCCCTCCCCCCCAAACCCAAGCTTTCTAATTGCCCCTGTGACCAATCTGCTCTCTCTTCTATCCTCCCTCTCTGCCCTTGTCTCCGTCTTCTCTTTTGTCCTGTAGGGCCAGATAGCTTTCTTTACCCCTTTACCTGTATTTCTTATTTCCTAGTGGTAAGAACATTACAGTTGATCCTAACACTTTGAGTTCCTACTTCTTTACCTCCCTCCCTCTCCACCCCTTCCCTTTGGAAGGCAAGCAATTCAATATAAGCCAAATCTGTTTAGTTTTGCAAATGACTTCCATAATAGTTGTGTTGTATAGGACTAACTATATTTCCCTCCATCCTATCCTGTCCCCTATTACTTCTATTCTCTTTTGATCCTAACCCTCCCCATGAGTGTCGACCTCAAATTGCATTCTCCTCCCCATGCCCTCCCTTCTATCATCCCCCCCACCCTGCTTGTCCCCTTGTGCCCCACTTTCCTGTATTGTGAGATAGGTTTTCCTACCAAAATGAGTGTGCGTTTTATTCTTTCCTTTAGTGGAATGTGATGAGAGTAGACTTCATGTTTTTCTCTCACTTCCCCTCTTTATCCCTCCACTAATGAGTCTTTTGCTTGCCTCTTTTATGAGAGATAATTTGCCCCATTCAATTTCTCCCTTTCTCCTCCCAATATCTTTCTCTCTCACTGCTTGATTTCATTTTTTTTAAGATATGATCCCATCCTCTTCAATTCACTCTGTGCACTCTGTCTCTATGTATGTGTGCGTGTGTGCATGTGTGTGTGTGTACTCCCACCCAGTACCCAGATACTGAAATGTTTCAAGAGTTACAAATATTGTCTTTCCATGTAGGAATGTAAACAGTTCAACTTTAGTAAGTCCCTTATGACTTCTCTTTGCTGTTCACCTTTTCATGGTTCTCTTCATTCTTGTGTTTGAAAGTCAAATTTTCTTTTCAGCTCTGGTCTTTTCATCAAGAAAATTTGAAAGTCCTCTATTTCATTGTTCAGGATGCACTTGAAGTGCGACATGTGGAAGGGAATTATATTATCAGAAATTGGAAAAGGAAATGAGAAGGGGAATTGGGAATGGAATTGCTTAAGTGTATTTCAGAAAAGCATTTGGTAATTGGAGCTTGGAACTGTAATTTGGAATTAGAATTTAGAATTGGAATTTGATACTGAAATTTGGAAGTGAAATTTAGAATTGGAATGCAGAACTGGAATTTGTAAGTGGAATTTGGAACTGGAGTTTGGAAGCAGAATTTGGAATTGGAATGTGGAAGTGGATTTTGGAATCAGAATTTGGAATTGGAATTTAGAACTGGAATATGGAAGTGGAATTTGGAAGTGGAATTTAAAATTGGAATTTCGAACCTGGAATTTGGAAGTGAAATTTAGAATTAGAATTCAGAACCGGAATTTGGGAGTGGAATTTGGAACTTCAATTAGGAACTGGAATTCAGAAGTGGAATTTGAAATTCGAATTTAGAAGTGGAATTTGGAATTGGAATTTGGAAGTGGAATTTGGAATCAGAATTTGGAATTGGAATTTGGAATTGGAATTTAGAATTGGAATTTGGAATTGGAATTTGGAAGTGGAATTTGGAAGTGGAATGTAGAATTGGAATTTAGAAATTGAATTTGGAAGTGTTATTTGAAACACAACTTTAAAAGGGTACTTAGAAAGCAGACTTTTATCGATAAGTTGTAATTTGAATCTGGAATCATAATTTCCGGATGCAATTGAAGTGCCACATGCGGAAGAGAATTCTAGTATCAGAAACTGGAAAAGGAAATCAGAAGGGGAATTAGGATCGGGACTGTGGAAGTGGATTTTAGAATTGCATTTGGTAATTGCCGGTTGGAACTGGAATTTGGAAGTGACATTTCGAATTGGAATTTAGAACTGGAATTTGCAAGTGGAATTTGGAATTGGAATTTGGATGTGAAATTTAGAATTGGAATGCAGAACTGGAATTTGTAAGTGGAATTTGGAACCTTAATCTGGAGCTGGATTTTGCAAGTGAAATTTGAAACTGGAATGTAGAAGTGGAATTTGGAATTGGAATTTGGAACTGGAAGTTGGAAGTGAAATTTAAAATTGGAATTTAGAACTGGAATTTGGAACTGGAATTTGGAAGAGGAGTTTGGGAGTGGAATTTCAACCTCGAATTCAGAAGTGGAATTTGGAATTGGAATTTAGTACTTGAATTTGGAAGTCGAATGTAGAATTGGAATTTGGAACTGGAATTTGGAAGTGGAATTTAGAACTGCAATTTGGAAGTGGAATTTGGAAATTGAATTTGGAATTGGAATTTGAAACACAAATTTTAAAGGGTACTTAGAAAGCAGACTTTATTAATAAGTTGTAATTTGAATGTGGAATCATCATTTCAGTATGCAATTGAAATGCGACATGTGGAAGAGAATTCTAGTATCAGAAACTGGAATAGGAAAGCAGATGGGGAATTGGGAACGGGAGTGTAAGTGAATTTTGGAATTGCATTTGGTCATTGGAGGTTGGAACTCGAATTTGGAATGGGAATTTGGAAGTGTATTTTTGAAGCAGAATTGGGAATTTGACTTTAGAAGTGGAATTTGGAAGTGGAGTTTGGAATTGGAATTTACCATTGGAATTTGGAACTGGAATTTGGAAGTGAAATTTGGAATTGGAATTTGAAACATAAATTTACAAGGGTACTTAGAAAGAAGAATTTTATTCAAAATGAGAAAATTAAATCTGGAATCATAATTTCAGGATACAATTGAAGTGCAACATATGGAAGAGAATTAGAGTATCAGAATTTGGAAAAGGGAATCAGACGGGGAATTAGGATGGGCACGGTGGAAGTGGATTTTCGAATTTCATTTGTTAATTGGCGGTTGGAACTGGAATTTGGAAGTGGAATTAAGAATGGGAATTTAAACTGGAATTTTCAGGTGGAATTTGGAATTAGAATTTGAAACACAAATTTACAAGGGTACTTAGAAAGCAGAATTTTATTAAAAAGAGGCAATGTGAATCTGGAATCAAAATTTCAGGATGCACTTGAAGTGCGACATGTGGAAGGGAATTATATTATCAGAAATTGGAAAAGGATATGAGAAGGGGAATTGGGAATGGAATTGCTTAAGTGTATTTCAGAAAAGCATTTGGTAATTGGAGCTTGGAACTGTAATTTGGAATTAGAATTTAGAATTGGAATTTGATACTGAAATTTGGAAGTGAAATTTAGAATTGGAATGCAGAACTGGAATTTGTAAGCGGAATTTGGAACTGGAGTTTGGAAGCAGAATTTGGAATTGGAATGTGGAAGTGGATTTTGGAATCAGAATTTGGAATTGGAATTTAGAACTGGAATATGGAAGTGGAATTTGGAAGTGAAATTTAAAATTGGAATTTCGAACCTGGAATTTGGAAGTGAAATTTAGAATTAGAATTCAGAACTGGAATTTGGGAGTGGAATTTGGAACTTCAATTAGGAACTGGAATTTGGAAGTGGAATTTGAAATTCGAATTTAGAAGTGGAATTTGGAATTGGAATTTGGAAGTGGAATTTGGAAGCGGAATTTGGAATTGGAATTTGGAATTTCAATTTATAATTGGAATTTGGAAGTTAAATTTGGAAGTGGAATTTGGAAGTGGAATGTAGAATTGGAATTTGGAAATTGAATTTGGAAGTGTTATTTGAAACACAACTTTAAAAGGGTACTTAGAAAGCAAACTTTTATCGATAAGTTGTAATTTGAATCTGGAATCATAATTTCCGGATGCAATTGAAGTGCCACATGCGGAAGAGAATTCTCGTATCAGAAAGTGGAAAAGGAAATCAGAAGGGGAATTAGCATCGGGACTGTGGAAGTGGATTTTAGAATTGCATTTGGTAATTGCCGGTTGGAACTTTAATTTGGAAGTGACATTTCGAATTGGAATTTAGAACTGGAATTTGCAAGTGGAATTTGGAATTGGAATTTGGATGTGAAATTTAGAATTGGAATGCAGAACTGGAATTTGTAAGTGGAATTTGGAACCTTAATCTGGAGCTGGATTTTGGAAGTGAAATTTGAAACTCGAATGTAGAAGTGGAATTTGGAATTGGAATTTGGAACTGGAAGTTGGAAGTGAAATTTAAAATTGGAATTTAGAACTGGAATTTGGAACTGGAATTTGGAAGAGGAGTTTGGGAGTGGAATTTCAACCTCGAATTCAGAAGTGGAATTTGGAATTGGAATTTAGTACTTGAATTTGGAAGTCGAATGTAGAATTGGAATTTGGAACTGGAATTTGGAAGTGGAATTTAGAACTGCAATTTGGAAGTGGAATTTGGAAATTGAATTTGGAATTGGAATTTGAAACACAAATTTTAAAGGGTACTTAGAAAGCAGACTTTATTAATAAGTTGTAATTTGAATGTGGAATCATCATTTCAGTATGCAATTGAAATGCGACATGTGGAAGAGAATTCTAGTATCAGAAACTGGAATAGGAAAGCAGATGGGGAATTGGGAACGGGAGTGTAAGTGAATTTTGGAATTGCATTTGGTCATTGGAGGTTGGAACTCGAATTTGGAATGGGAATTTGGAAGTGTATTTTTGAAGCAGAATTGGGAATTTGACTTTAGAAGTGGAATTTGGAAGTGGAGTTTGGAATTGGAATTTACCATTGGAATTTGGAACTGGAATTTGGAAGTGAAATTTGGAATTGGAATTTGAAACATAAATTTACAAGGGTACTTAGAAAGAAGAATTTTATTCAAAATGAGAAAATTAAATCTGGAATCATAATTTCAGGATACAATTGAAGTGCGACATGTGGAAGAGAATTAGAGTATCAGAATTTGGAAAAGGGAATCAGACGGGGAATTAGGATGGGCACGGTGGAAGTGGATTTTCGAATTTCATTTGTTAATTGGCGGTTGGAACTGGAATTTGGAAGTGAAATTTAGAATTGGAATTTAGAACTGGAATATGGAAGTGGAATTTGGAAGTGGAATTTCGAATTGTAATTTCTTACCTGAATTTGGAAGTGGAATTAAGAATGGGAATTTAAACTGGAATTTTCAGGTGGAATTTGGAATTAGAATTTGAAACACAAATTTAGAAGGGTACTTAGAAAGCAGAATTTTATTAAAAAGAGGCAATGTGAATCTGGAATCAAAATTTCAGGATGCACTTGAAGTGCGACATGTGGAAGGGAATTATATTATCAGAAATTGGAAAAGGAAATGAGAAGGGGAATTGGGAACGGAATTGCTTAAGTGTATTCCAGAAAAGCATTTGGTAATTGGAGCTTGGAACTGTAATTTGGAATTAGAATTTAGAATTGGAATTTGATACTGAAATTTGGAAGTGAAATTTAGAATTGGAATGCAGAACTGGAATTTGTAAGCGGAATTTGGAACTGGAGTTTGGAAGCAGAATTTGGAATTGGAATGTGGAAGTGGATTTTGGAATCAGAATTTGAAATTGGAATTTAGAACTGGAATATGGAAGTGGAATTTGGAAGTGGAATTTAAAATTGGAATTTCGAACCTGGAATTTGGAAGTGAAATTTAGAATTAGAATTCAGAACTGGAATTTGGGAGTGGAATTTGGAACTTCAATTAGGAACTGGAATTCAGAAGTGGAATTTGAAATTCGAATTTAGAAGTGGAATTTGGAATTGGAATTTGGAAGTGGAATTTGGAAGCAGAATTTGGAATTGGAATTTGGAATTGGAATTTAGAATTGGAATTTGGAATTGGAATTTGGAAGTGGAATTTGGAAGTGGAATGTAGAATTGGAATTTAGAAATTGAATTTGGAAGTGTTATTTGAAACACAACTTTAAAAGGGTACTTAGAAAGCAGACTTTTATCGATAAGTTGTAATTTGAATCTGGAATCATAATTTCCAGATGCAATTGAAGTGCCACATGCGGAAGAGAATTCTAGTATCAGAAACTGGAAAAGGAAATCAGAAGGGGAATTAGGATCGGGACTGTGGAAGTGGATTTTAGAATTGCATTTGGTAATTGCCGGTTGGAACTGGAATTTGGAAGTGACATTTCGAATTGGAATTTAGAACTGGAATTTGCAAGTGGAATTTGGAATTGGAATTTGGATGTGAAATTTAGAATTGGAATGCAGAACTGGAATTTGTAAGTGGAATTTGGAACCTTAATCTGGAGCTGGATTTTGGAAGTGAAATTTGAAACTCGAATGTAGAAGTGGAATTTGGAATTGGAATTTGGAACTGGAAGTTGGAAGTGAAATTTAAAATTGGAATTTAGAACTGGAATTTGGAACTGGAATTTGGAAGAGGAGTTTGGGAGTGGAATTTCAACCTCGAATTCAGAAGTGGAATTTGGAATTGGAATTTAGTACTTGAATTTGGAAGTCGAATGTAGAATTGGAATTTGGAACTGGAATTTGGAAGTGGAATTTAGAACTGCAATTTGGAAGTGGAATTTGGAAATTGAATTTGGAATTGGAATTTGAAACACAAATTTTAAAGGGTACTTAGAAAGCAGACTTTATTAATAAGTTGTAATTTGAATGTGGAATCATCATTTCAGTATGCAATTGAAATGCGACATGTGGAAGAGAATTCTAGTATCAGAAACTGGAATAGGAAAGCAGATGGGGAATTGGGAACGGGAGTGTAAGTGAATTTTGGAATTGTATTTGGTCATTGGAGGTTGGAACTCGAATTTGGAATGGGAATTTGGAAGTGTATTTTTGAAGCAGAATTGGGAATTTGACTTTAGAAGTGGAATTTGGAAGTGGAGTTTGGAATTGGAATTTACCATTGGAATTTGGAACTGGAATTTGGAAGTGAAATTTGGAATTGGAATTTGAAACATAAATTTACAAGGGTACTTAGAAAGAAGAATTTTATTCAAAATGAGAAAATTAAATCTGGAATCATAATTTCAGGATACAATTGAAGTGCGACATGTGGAAGAGAATTAGAGTATCAGAATTTGGAAAAGGGAATCAGACGGGGAATTAGGATGGGCACGGTGGAAGTGGATTTTCGAATTTCATTTGTTAATTGGCGGTTGGAACTGGAATTTGGAAGTGAAATTTAGAATTGGAATTTAGAACTGGAATATGGAAGTGGAATTTGGAAGTGGAATTTCGAATTGTAATTTCTTACCTGAATTTGGAAGTGGAATTAAGAATGGGAATTTAAACTGGAATTTTCAGGTGGAATTTGGAATTAGAATTTGAAACACAAATTTAGAAGGGTACTTAGAAAGCAGAATTTTATTAAAAAGAGGCAATGTGAATCTGGAATCAAAATTTCAGGATGCACTTGAAGTGCGACATGTGGAAGGGAATTATATTATCAGAAATTGGAAAAGGAAATGAGAAGGGGAATTGGGAACGGAATTGCTTAAGTGTATTCCAGAAAAGCATTTGGTAATTGGAGCTTGGAACTGTAATTTGGAATTAGAATTTAGAATTGGAATTTGATACTGAAATTTGGAAGTGAAATTTAGAATTGGAATGCAGAACTGGAATTTGTAAGCGGAATTTGGAACTGGAGTTTGGAAGCAGAATTTGGAATTGGAATGTGGAAGTGGATTTTGGAATCAGAATTTGGAATTGGAATTTAGAACTGGAATATGGAAGTGGAATTTGGAAGTGGAATTTCGAATTGGAATTTAGAACTGGAATATGGAAGTGGAATTTGGAAGTGAAATTTAAAATTGGAATTTCGAACCTGGAATTTGGAAGTGAAATTTAGAATTAGAATTCAGAACTGGAATTTGGGAGTGGAATTTGGAACTTCAATTAGGAACTGGAATTTAGAAGTGGAATTTGAAATTCGAATTGAGAAGTGGAATTTGGAATTGGAATTTGGAAGTGGAATGTGGAAGCTGAATTTGGAATTGGAATTTGGAATTGGAATTTGGAAGTGGAATTTGGAAGTGGAATTTGGAAGTGGAATGTAGAATTGGAATTTGGAAATTGAATTTGGAAGTGTTATTTGAAACACAACTTTAAAAGGGTACTTAGAAAGCAAACTTTTATCGATAAGTTGTAATTTGAATCTGGAATCATAATTTCCGGATGCAATTGAAGTGCCACATGCGGAAGAGAATTCTAGTATCAGAAACTGGAAAAGGAAATCAGAAGGGGAATTAGGATCGGGACTGTGGAAGTGGATTTTAGAATTGCATTTGGTAATTGCCGGTTGGAACTTTAATTTGGAAGTGACATTTCGAATTGGAATTTAGAACTGGAATTTGCAAGTGGAATTTGGAATTGGAATTTGGATGTGAAATTTAGAATTGGAATGCAGAACTGGAATTTGTAAGTGGAATTTGGAACCTTAATCTGGAGCTGGATTTTGGAAGTGAAATTTGAAACTCGAATGTAGAAGTGGAATTTGGAATTGGAATTTGGAACTGGAAGTTGGAAGTGAAATTTAAAATTGGAATTTAGAACTGGAATTTGGAACTGGAATTTGGAAGAGGAGTTTGGGAGTGGAATTTCAACCTCGAATTCAGAAGTGGAATTTGGAATTGGAATTTAGTACTTGAATTTGGAAGTCGAATGTAAAATTGGAATTTGGAACTGGAATTTGGAAGTGGAATTTAGAACTGCAATTTGGAAGTGGAACTTGGAAATTGAATTTGGAATTGGAATTTGAAACACAAATTTTAAAGGGTACTTAGAAAGCAGACTTTATTAATAAGTTGTAATTTGAATGTGGAATCATCATTTCAGTATGCAATTGAAATGCGACATGTGGAAGAGAATTCTAGTATCAGAAACTGGAATAGGAA
Source organism: Notamacropus eugenii (assembly GCF_028372415.1). Taxonomy (NCBI): domain Eukaryota; kingdom Metazoa; phylum Chordata; class Mammalia; order Diprotodontia; family Macropodidae; genus Notamacropus; species Notamacropus eugenii. The sequence continues at coordinate 3,203,417 of NC_092880.1, forward strand.
AGCAGATGGGGAATTTGGAACGGGAGTGTAAGTGAATTTTGGAATTGCATTTGGTCATTGGAGGTTGGAACTCGAATTTGGAATGGGAATTTGGAAGTGTATTTTTGAAGCAGAATTGGGAATTTGACTTTAGAAGTGGAATTTGGAAGTGGAGTTTGGAATTGGAATTTACCATTGGAATTTGGAACTGGAATTTGGAAGTGAAATTTGGAATTGGAATTTGAAACATAAATTTACAAGGGTACTTAGAAAGAAGAATTTTATTCAAAATGAGAAAATTAAATCTGGAATCATAATTTCAGGATACAATTGAAGTGCGACATGTGGAAGAGAATTAGAGTATCAGAATTTGGAAAAGGGAATCAGACGGGGAATTAGGATGGGCACGGTGGAAGTGGATTTTCGAATTTCATTTGCTAATTGGCGGTTGGAACTGGAATTTGGAAGTGAAATTTAGAATTGGAATTTAGAACTGGAATATGGAAGTGGAATTTGGAAGTGGAATTTCGAATTGTAATTTCTTACCTGAATTTGGAAGTGGAATTAAGAATGGGAATTTAAACTGGAATTTTCAGGTGGAATTTGGAATTAGAATTTGAAACACAAATTTACAAGGGTACTTAGAAAGCAGAATTTTATTAAAAAGAGGCAATGTGAATCTGGAATCAAAATTTCAGGATGCACTTGAAGTGCGACATGTGGAAGGGAATTATATTATCAGAAATTGGAAAAGGAAATGAGAAGGGGAATTGGGAACGGAATTGCTTAAGTGTATTCCAGAAAAGCATTTGGTAATTGGAGCTTGGAACTGTAATTTGGAATTAGAATTTAGAATTGGAATTTGATACTGAAATTTGGAAGTGAAATTTAGAATTGGAATGCAGAACTGGAATTTGTAAGCGGAATTTGGAACTGGAGTTTGGAAGCAGAATTTGGAATTGGAATGTGGAAGTGGATTTTGGAATCAGAATTTGAAATTGGAATTTAGAACTGGAATATGGAAGTGGAATTTGGAAGTGGAATTTAAAATTGGAATTTCGAACCTGGAATTTGGAAGTGAAATTTAGAATTAGAATTCAGAACTGGAATTTGGGAGTGGAATTTGGAACTTCAATTAGGAACTGGAATTCAGAAGTGGAATTTGAAATTCGAATTTAGAAGTGGAATTTGGAATTGGAATTTGGAAGTGGAATTTGGAAGCAGAATTTGGAATTGGAATTTGGAATTGGAATTTAGAATTGGAATTTGGAATTGGAATTTGGAAGTGGAATTTGGAAGTGGAATGTAGAATTGGAATTTAGAAATTGAATTTGGAAGTGTTATTTGAAACACAACTTTAAAAGGGTACTTAGAAAGCAGACTTTTATCGATAAGTTGTAATTTGAATCTGGAATCATAATTTCCAGATGCAATTGAAGTGCCACATGCGGAAGAGAATTCTAGTATCAGAAACTGGAAAAGGAAATCAGAAGGGGAATTAGGATCGGGACTGTGGAAGTGGATTTTAGAATTGCATTTGGTAATTGCCGGTTGGAACTGGAATTTGGAAGTGACATTTCGAATTGGAATTTAGAACTGGAATTTGCAAGTGGAATTTGGAATTGGAATTTGGATGTGAAATTTAGAATTGGAATGCAGAACTGGAATTTGTAAGTGGAATTTGGAACCTTAATCTGGAGCTGGATTTTGGAAGTGAAATTTGAAACTCGAATGTAGAAGTGGAATTTGGAATTGGAATTTGGAACTGGAAGTTGGAAGTGAAATTTAAAATTGGAATTTAGAACTGGAATTTGGAACTGGAATTTGGAAGAGGAGTTTGGGAGTGGAATTTCAACCTCGAATTCAGAAGTGGAATTTGGAATTGGAATTTAGTACTTGAATTTGGAAGTCGAATGTAGAATTGGAATTTGGAACTGGAATTTGGAAGTGGAATTTAGAACTGCAATTTGGAAGTGGAATTTGGAAATTGAATTTGGAATTGGAATTTGAAACACAAATTTTAAAGGGTACTTAGAAAGCAGACTTTATTAATAAGTTGTAATTTGAATGTGGAATCATCATTTCAGTATGCAATTGAAATGCGACATGTGGAAGAGAATTCTAGTATCAGAAACTGGAATAGGAAAGCAGATGGGGAATTGGGAACGGGAGTGTAAGTGAATTTTGGAATTGTATTTGGTCATTGGAGGTTGGAACTCGAATTTGGAATGGGAATTTGGAAGTGTATTTTTGAAGCAGAATTGGGAATTTGACTTTAGAAGTGGAATTTGGAAGTGGAGTTTGGAATTGGAATTTACCATTGGAATTTGGAACTGGAATTTGGAAGTGAAATTTGGAATTGGAATTTGAAACATAAATTTACAAGGGTACTTAGAAAGAAGAATTTTATTCAAAATGAGAAAATTAAATCTGGAATCATAATTTCAGGATACAATTGAAGTGCGACATGTGGAAGAGAATTAGAGTATCAGAATTTGGAAAAGGGAATCAGACGGGGAATTAGGATGGGCACGGTGGAAGTGGATTTTCGAATTTCATTTGTTAATTGGCGGTTGGAACTGGAATTTGGAAGTGAAATTTAGAATTGGAATTTAGAACTGGAATATGGAAGTGGAATTTGGAAGTGGAATTTCGAATTGTAATTTCTTACCTGAATTTGGAAGTGGAATTAAGAATGGGAATTTAAACTGGAATTTTCAGGTGGAATTTGGAATTAGAATTTGAAACACAAATTTAGAAGGGTACTTAGAAAGCAGAATTTTATTAAAAAGAGGCAATGTGAATCTGGAATCAAAATTTCAGGATGCACTTGAAGTGCGACATGTGGAAGGGAATTATATTATCAGAAATTGGAAAAGGAAATGAGAAGGGGAATTGGGAACGGAATTGCTTAAGTGTATTCCAGAAAAGCATTTGGTAATTGGAGCTTGGAACTGTAATTTGGAATTAGAATTTAGAATTGGAATTTGATACTGAAATTTGGAAGTGAAATTTAGAATTGGAATGCAGAACTGGAATTTGTAAGCGGAATTTGGAACTGGAGTTTGGAAGCAGAATTTGGAATTGGAATGTGGAAGTGGATTTTGGAATCAGAATTTGGAATTGGAATTTAGAACTGGAATATGGAAGTGGAATTTGGAAGTGGAATTTCGAATTGGAATTTAGAACTGGAATATGGAAGTGGAATTTGGAAGTGAAATTTAAAATTGGAATTTCGAACCTGGAATTTGGAAGTGAAATTTAGAATTAGAATTCAGAACTGGAATTTGGGAGTGGAATTTGGAACTTCAATTAGGAACTGGAATTTAGAAGTGGAATTTGAAATTCGAATTGAGAAGTGGAATTTGGAATTGGAATTTGGAAGTGGAATGTGGAAGCTGAATTTGGAATTGGAATTTGGAATTGGAATTTGGAAGTGGAATTTGGAAGTGGAATTTGGAAGTGGAATGTAGAATTGGAATTTGGAAATTGAATTTGGAAGTGTTATTTGAAACACAACTTTAAAAGGGTACTTAGAAAGCAAACTTTTATCGATAAGTTGTAATTTGAATCTGGAATCATAATTTCCGGATGCAATTGAAGTGCCACATGCGGAAGAGAATTCTAGTATCAGAAACTGGAAAAGGAAATCAGAAGGGGAATTAGGATCGGGACTGTGGAAGTGGATTTTAGAATTGCATTTGGTAATTGCCGGTTGGAACTTTAATTTGGAAGTGACATTTCGAATTGGAATTTAGAACTGGAATTTGCAAGTGGAATTTGGAATTGGAATTTGGATGTGAAATTTAGAATTGGAATGCAGAACTGGAATTTGTAAGTGGAATTTGGAACCTTAATCTGGAGCTGGATTTTGGAAGTGAAATTTGAAACTCGAATGTAGAAGTGGAATTTGGAATTGGAATTTGGAACTGGAAGTTGGAAGTGAAATTTAAAATTGGAATTTAGAACTGGAATTTGGAACTGGAATTTGGAAGAGGAGTTTGGGAGTGGAATTTCAACCTCGAATTCAGAAGTGGAATTTGGAATTGGAATTTAGTACTTGAATTTGGAAGTCGAATGTAAAATTGGAATTTGGAACTGGAATTTGGAAGTGGAATTTAGAACTGCAATTTGGAAGTGGAACTTGGAAATTGAATTTGGAATTGGAATTTGAAACACAAATTTTAAAGGGTACTTAGAAAGCAGACTTTATTAATAAGTTGTAATTTGAATGTGGAATCATCATTTCAGTATGCAATTGAAATGCGACATGTGGAAGAGAATTCTAGTATCAGAAACTGGAATAGGAAAGCAGATGGGGAATTTGGAACGGGAGTGTAAGTGAATTTTGGAATTGCATTTGGTCATTGGAGGTTGGAACTCGAATTTGGAATGGGAATTTGGAAGTGTATTTTTGAAGCAGAATTGGGAATTTGACTTTAGAAGTGGAATTTGGAAGTGGAGTTTGGAATTGGAATTTACCATTGGAATTTGGAACTGGAATTTGGAAGTGAAATTTGGAATTGGAATTTGAAACATAAATTTACAAGGGTACTTAGAAAGAAGAATTTTATTCAAAATGAGAAAATTAAATCTGGAATCATAATTTCAGGATACAATTGAAGTGCGACATGTGGAAGAGAATTAGAGTATCAGAATTTGGAAAAGGGAATCAGACGGGGAATTAGGATGGGCACGGTGGAAGTGGATTTTCGAATTTCATTTGCTAATTGGCGGTTGGAACTGGAATTTGGAAGTGAAATTTAGAATTGGAATTTAGAACTGGAATATGGAAGTGGAATTTGGAAGTGGAATTTCGAATTGTAATTTCTTACCTGAATTTGGAAGTGGAATTAAGAATGGGAATTTAAACTGGAATTTTCAGGTGGAATTTGGAATTAGAATTTGAAACACAAATTTACAAGGGTACTTAGAAAGCAGAATTTTATTAAAAAGAGGCAATGTGAATCTGGAATCAAAATTTCAGGATGCACTTGAAGTGCGACATGTGGAAGGGAATTATATTATCAGAAACTGGAAAAGGAAATGAGAAGGGGAATTGGGAATGGAATTGCTTAAGTGTATTTCAGAAAAGCATTTGGTAATTGGAGCTTGGAACTGTAATTTGGAATTAAAATTTAGAATTGAAATTTGATACTGAAATTTGGAAGTGAAATTTAGAATTGGAATTTAGAACTGGAATTTGAAAGCAGAATTTGTAACTGGAGTTTGGAAGCAGAATTTGGAATTGGAATGTGGAAGTGGATTTTGGAATCAGAATTTGGAATTGGAATTTAGAACTGGAATATGGAAGTGGAATTTGGAAGTGAAATTTAAAATTGGAATTTCGAACCTGGAATTTGGAAGTGAAATTTAGAATTAGAATTCAGAACTGGAATTTGGGAGTGGAATTTGGAACTTCAATTAGGAACTGGAATTTGGAAGTGGAATTTGAAATTCGAATTTAGAAGTGGAATTTGGAATTGGAATTTGGAAGTGGAATTTGGAAGCGGAATTTGGAATTGGAATTTGGAATTTCAATTTATAATTGGAATTTGGAAGTTAAATTTGGAAGTGGAATTTGGAAGTGGAATGTAGAATTGGAATTTGGAAATTGAATTTGGAAGTGTTATTTGAAACACAACTTTAAAAGGGTACTTAGAAAGCAAACTTTTATCGATAAGTTGTAATTTGAATCTGGAATCATAATTTCCGGATGCAATTGAAGTGCCACATGCGGAAGAGAATTCTCGTATCAGAAAGTGGAAAAGGAAATCAGAAGGGGAATTAGCATCGGGACTGTGGAAGTGGATTTTAGAATTGCATTTGGTAATTGCCGGTTGGAACTTTAATTTGGAAGTGACATTTCGAATTGGAATTTAGAACTGGAATTTGCAAGTGGAATTTGGAATTGGAATTTGGATGTGAAATTTAGAATTGGAATGCAGAACTGGAATTTGTAAGTGGAATTTGGAACCTTAATCTGGAGCTGGATTTTGGAAGTGAAATTTGAAACTCGAATGTAGAAGTGGAATTTGGAATTGGAATTTGGAACTGGAAGTTGGAAGTGAAATTTAAAATTGGAACTTAGAACTGGAATTTGGAACTGGAATTTGGAAGAGGAGTTTGGGAGTGGAATTTCAACCTCGAATTCAGAAGTGGAATTTGGAATTGGAATTTAGTACTTGAATTTGGAAGTCGAATGTAGAATTGGAATTTGGAACTGGAATTTGGAAGTGGAATTTAGAACTGCAATTTGGAAGTGGAATTTGGAAATTGAATTTGGAATTGGAATTTGAAACACAAATTTTAAAGGGTACTTAGAAAGCAGACTTTATTAATAAGTTGTAATTTGAATGTGGAATCATCATTTCAGTGTGCAATTGAAATGCGACATGTGGAAGAGAATTCTAGTATCAGAAACTGGAATAGGAAAGCAGATGGGGAATTTGGAACGGGAGTGTAAGTGAATTTTGGAATTGCATTTGGTCATTGGAGGTTGGAACTCGAATTTGGAATGGTAATTTGGAAGTGTATTTTTGAAACAGAATTGGGAATTTGACTTTAGTAGTGGAATTTGGAAGTGGAGTTTGGAATTGGAATTTACCATTGGAATTTGGAACTGGAATTTGGAAGTGAAATTTGGAATTGGAATTTGAAACATAACAATTGTTCCCCTGAAGTATTCTACTCAGTTTTGCTGGGTAGGTGATTCTTGGTTTTAGTCCTAGTTCCTTTGACTTCTGGAATATCCTATTCCATGCCCTTCGATCCCTTAATGTGGAAGCTGCTAGGTCTTGTGTTATCCTGATTGTATTTCCACAATACTTGAATTGTTTCTTTCTAGCTGCTTGCAATATTTTCTCCTTGACCTGGGAACTCTGGAATTTGGCCACAATGTTCCTAGGAGTTTCTCTTTTTGGATCTCTTTCATGCGGTGTTCTGTGGATTCCTTGAATATTTATTTTGCCCTCTGGTTCTAGAATCTCAGGGCAGTTTTCTTTGATAATTTCATGGTAGATGATGTCTAGGCTCTTCTTTTGATCATGGCTTTCAGGTAGTCCCAAAATTTTTAAATTGTCTCTCCTGAATCTATTTTCCAGGTCAGTTGTTTTTCCAATGAGATATTTCACATTATCTTCCATTTTTCCACTCTTTTGGTTTTGTATTGTGATATCATGCTTTCTCACACAGTCCTTAGCCTCCATCTATGCCATTCTAGTTTTGAAAGAACTATTTTCTTCAGTGAGCTTTTGAATCTCCTTTTCCATTTAACTAATTCTGCTTTTGAAAGCATTCTTCTCCTCATTGGCTTTTTGAACCTCTTTTGCCAATTGAGTTAGGCTAGTTTTCAAGGTGTTAATTTCTTCAACTTGTTTTTGGTTCTCCTTTAGCAGGGAGCTGATCTGCTTTTCATGCTTTTCTTTCATATCTCTCATTTCTCTTCCCAGTTTTTCCTCCACCTCTCTAACTTGATTTTCACAATTCTTTTTGAGCTCTTCCATGGCCTGAGCCCATTGGGTGGGCTGGGACACAGAAGCCTTGATTTCTGTGTCTTTGCCTGATGGTAAGCATTGTTCTTCCTCATCAGAAAGGAAGGGAGGAAATGTCTGTTCTCCAAGAAAGTAGCCTTCAATAGTCTTATTTCTTTTCCCTTTTCTGGTCATTTTCCCAGCCAGTGACTTGACCTCTGAATATTCTCCTCACACCCACCTCGCCTCCTGGTCCTCCCAGCCAGTGTTTGGTGACTGAGATTCAAATGCTGCTTCCAGCCTTAGGGCTTTTGGCAGGGGCAGGGCTGCTATTCAGTGTGAGAATTAAGTTCAGGTGGTCAGGTCAGGGCAGGGCCGCCTCTCAAGCTCAGTTCCCTCAGGGGGTTTATGCACAGACCTTCTACAATGGATCCAGGCTCCCTCCCGCTTGGGGAGCCCTGATCTGCAGCTACCTCTCAGCTTCTACTTCCTGGGGGGGCCCGAATCATGGGGTCACCCCACTCCTCTCTTGACCTGCCAAAGAGACTCTCTCACCGACCCCCGTCACCTGTGGGCGGAGGGACTTGTGTGGCCACTGGAGATCCCGTCCCTGAAGCCTGCTCGGGTCTGTTTCTCTTGGTGCCGTGGCCGCAGCAGGTCTGGGCTGGGCTGGGCTCCGCGTCTGCAGCGCGACGGACCTTTTGCAAGAGGTTTGCAGGTCCCTCTGTGGGTGGAGGGACACGTGTGGCCGCTGGAGATCCCATCCCCGAAGCCCGCTTGGATCTTTTCCTCTTGGTGCCGCGGCCGCTGCAGGGCTGCCCTCAGCTCCCAGTCCCAGCGCCCAGTCCGCAGCGTGAAGGACCCCCCGCGAGAGGTTTGCAGGTCCCTCCAGAACAGAAATCTCCCTTGCTCCAATATTCCGTGGCCTCTGGGTGCAGAATTCGCCGTGAGTTACTCCCCTGTAGCCGTTCTGTGGGTTGTGGGTTCGGAGCTATATGTATGTGAGTCTTTCTACTCCACCATCTTGGCTCCGCCCTCAACCTAATCAGTTTTAAAAATGGAGGAAACTGCCTTGGAATGTCACAAAGTATGAGAACTTGGGTTAAAGGCCAGTTCCTGTAACTACTAATGCAGTGCTTTTGTTTCTAAAAATGGCTTCCCACTTTGGCCCTTTGGAACACTGGATCCTAAGGACAGGAAACAAGCATAGCATACAAACTCCCATGGACTTAATGTGCAGGGTGCTCCTGAGGAAAAATATCCGCCAGAAACACACCACACATAGAGCCAGCTGACTCTGAGTTTAGGAATGTAAAGTCAGGAAGAACCTTTGAGGTACTTCAGTTTAACCCTCTTATTTTATAATGGTGGAACTTGAGGCCAGATGAGGAAAGGCACAAGACCAAAAAAATAGCAAATGATAGATCTGGGACAAAAGTCACTATTTTCTTGTCTCATAGGCAAATGTCTCAAAGATGTAAAAAAATCATCGTCTTTGTTCAGACATGACGTCGAATGCATACAAAACCAAGTATATATATTAAATTATCTCTCCAGAAGAATATAAATTTCTAAGCAACAAAGGAATATTTCTTTTCTTGGTATTCCTATTACTTAGTAATTCACACATAGTACATGCTTAGTAAATAATGTTTATGTATTGTTTGAATGAATAAAAAATAAGGAATGATTTCTTCCTTTATTGACACTGACAAGTTGGGGGAGATGCTTCATGGGGGTTCAGTTTGGAGAACATGTTACTCCTTAAACTCTCATTGACTTCCTTAGTGAAATGGTATCATCTCTGGCCAGGCTTCCTGAGGGAAATAAACTTTCTTTACATGAAGAATGGTAGATCATAATCTATAAGGGACCACAGGTAACATGTAGTTGAATCACCTCATTGTAGTGATTAGAAAAATGAGACCCGAGGATATTAGAAGGCTAGCTCATTGTCACACAGGTAGAGTTGCAATCAAAGTCATTTGACTTGGGAGTGTTTTTTTCCACTTTACTAAACTGGGAGGATATTACCAAGATAGTATCATCACTATGCTATATTGAAATTCCATTCTAGGTTCACGGAGGAGGGATAGAGCCCATGTCAAGAGAGATTTCCATCGTAGAGAAGCTTTACTTTTTGACAACTTTGTTCACACACTGGATTGCATCCTAGTTGTGGTCCTTGTCTTTCTTTCATTTGCAGAATCTTTGTTAAGTCTTTTTTTAGCTGTGTGCTCTAGTGAAGAGAACTCACTGGATTTGGGTTGGCAATACCAAAGATCAAGTCCTGAATATTTCTTTTAAATTCACTTCAAATAGGATCCTTCACTTAACTGAAAAGAAGCATAGAATTTAGAGTCAAAGAATATGAATCCCAAATTGTCACTTTCTATACAACTCTATAACCACTGATGAGTCACTAAATTCAGTTCAGTTTAATCAACAGTAAAATGTGGTATTGGAAAATAAACTTTCTAATTTTCTGTCTTTCTTTTTATCTATATGATATTAAATATTAAGCACATATTATGATCCCGGAATATGGGCTGTGTAATCGGAAGAAAATGCTTCCATCTCTCTGGGCTTCAGGTAACTCATCTGTGAAATGATGGGAGGGTAGCTGTCCTCTCTGGTCTGTTGTAGAGATCATGTCTAGCAGCTCTATCCCTTCACTTTTTTGAAGTACAGTTTGATATCATACCATGGTTACAGGCTTCTACGGTTAAGTGTTCAGCTCAGGTCCCATCCACTCTAATGACATAAACATAACCAAGGAGCCATCTATTTATGCAAAATACCTTTGATTCAGAAAGATCATGTTCCTTTACAAAGAATGTTTAAAAGCACCTCTTAGAGACAGACAATTCGACTAACTTACAAAACCATACTATGTGTTTGTCATCATGTTAGACACTGGAGACACAAAGACCAAACTAAAACTGTCCCAGAATTCAAAAAACTTTAATGAAACTGGTAAATCTAGCCACACTATGTGAATTAAAAAGGAGTTTCGTGAATCATGTAATGATTATTTTATGTTGCAGAGGAAGAAATTGTGTGACTACCGGAAGAAAAGAACTTTCTTCAAGGAAAGACTTCTTGCTAGAAATAAGGCCTTCTGAAGCCCAGTCAAGTATTCCCTTTGGGCAGCTAGGTGGTGCACTGGAATAGGCACCAGTGGAGAAGTCAGGAGGACCTCAGTTCAAATCTCACCTCAGACACTTGACACTTACTAGCTGTGCGACCTTGGGCAAGTCACTTAACCCCAATTGCCTCATCCTGAGTCATCTCCAGTCATCTTGATGTATATCTGGTCACTGGATTCAGATGGCTCTGGGGAAGAAGTGAGCTGGAGACCTGCAAAGCCCTACCTCACTCAAAATAAAGTCAAGTGCAAGTCATGTTATTATTTCTCTGATGGCATGTTCTTCTTTGGCAATGAAGGATAAACATACAAGTATTCCCTTTATTCCAGTTTCCTACTAATTGTCAAATAGATTTTCTAGTCTTTTTTTCTTTCAGTGGAGGTTATTCCATATAGTGGATGGTGTCATTGGAGAGACACCCAAAGTCCCCTTCTGCTCTGTGATACCTTTTTACTCAACACATCCTTACAAACCTATTCATCATCTTTCCGATTTAATTGAAATTTTTATTTCCATATTTATTGCAGGGTTTTCTTCTCAGTATCAGAACTTGCTATCGCCTGTGGTATGAGCCAACTCAACTATAGGGAGATCTGAGGACAGATGCTGTAAAGTTTGTTTTGCATTCTTATTAGTTTCTCAGTTGTTCTACGTAACTCCACTTACATAGAGCAGCAAGTCATATATACACTGGTAGGCAACTGCCACAGGAAGTAAAAGTGAGAATTACACAGTCATTCAATTCCCTAAGGGAAGCGGTTTTCTGCTGAGGACTCTTTTCATTTTTAAACTTCATTAATATTGATATTCTGTGGATTAATGAAGTTATTTCTATATGTTATAGAATCTTTCATGACAGTAGAGGAATGTTATAGTCCTTGTCTGACAATGTTTACAGCTAAGTTTTTGCATCTCTCCCTTCACCGTTGATAAAAAGTTACTGTTTTCTACTGTACATACATACGTACATACATATATATAATATATATATATATTTGTTGTTGTTCTTTAACTCTTTAACCCACCTTGACTTAATTGTAATACAGTTAATTCTTCATCTTGTCATCCAGTTTTTCCAACCATAAATTCCAAGAAAGAAAGAAAGTAGGATTTTTATTAGGATGCTTTCTGTTCACTGCACTATCTCCACATGTTCTCTGATGAAAATGAACCTGCTTTGAGAGAAACAGCAAAAATCACACATATTAGGCAATTCATCATTTAGGTGCCCTACTGACCAGCCTATTCTAGCCATTCCTTGAATAGTCTTATCCTTCAAAATGCTAATTAGGAAAGGAATATATTTGTTTTGAAATCCTCAGGTTGTTCATACATTTACATCCCAATTTGTTACTTCCAGTGTAGTGGAATTTAGAGGTGGAAGAAAATTCAGAGATCAACCTGGCTCTATGTCTTCCATTTACAGATGAGCAAACTAAGGGGCCAAAAGGCAAATGGATTTACCCAAGGGCCTAAAGCTAACAGCTCTGTCCATTACATGTTCTTTCTATTGATCCTGCTTCTGTACAAAACCTTGTCAGGACTGGGATATATTTAGAATATTTTATTGCCTTTAAGTAAATAGGTATGGGCTAGAGAGAGGCCAGGCTTTTTAAGTAACAGAATATCCTAGAAGAATTTCCAAGAGGAAAGAGGGAGACATTTTTCTTTTTCATTTCACTTTTCTTTTAAAAAATAGATCATTTTGCATGAAGACTCAAGCAACACCATTGTAAGCAAATCTACCTTCTGAAGAGAGGCAAGTCACTCTCCTGCCTCCTAAAGCTGCATGTGGGCATGATACTAGGGATTTCATATCTGTGGGATCCTCTGGGGATCAGGATCCAGAGAATCCACTCTATTCCATTATTATCTATGGGCCACAGATAAGCAATTAATAGGAATGAACTGTCTCTGATGTTATCTTGATAGGAAAAAAAGAGAAGTACTAAAGTATAAGGAGAAAGAGGAGGATTATCATTTACATGCTTAATTTATATTCTAACATTAATGATTCCTTACACTTATAGTTTTTCATGCTACCTAAAGCACCTCTATCTCAATTGATTTTTACAATGATTTCACTACGAAGACTTCTCAGGAATTACAGCTCTCAGTTGTACAGATGAGGAATCTGACCTTTCTGACTTATATAACTTGCCTAGGGACACAGAGCTAATAAGTGTTCAGGTCAGAATGCAAACCCAATTCTCTTGATTTCCTAGACGAGTGCTCATTTTGCTGTTATGTCCTGACTACCAAGGACATCAGCTAATCACTGCAACTACGTAGAGCTACAATGGCTCTTAAAACGGATCTACAGCAGTGGTTTCACTCCTCATTTTCTTTTAAATCAGTATTCTGACCCAATGTTTCAAAACCAAACAAAAATCAGAACAGCACAACACCTGTCCTTGCTTTATCTCTCTTATCTATATCCCAAAGTTCCACTGCTTCTCTTTTTACTCATTTCTCCTGTTCTAAATTCTACCTATACACCTTCTAACTTGTCTCCCATTACTAGTGTTCTCTTATCTTTTTTCTTGGTCTTTTTGCATTCTAATCTTTCCTGTCTGTAGTATTTGAAACCACTCGTTTCTTCTGAAAAGATTCTCTTCTCTTTGAAATTTCCAACCCCCTCTCTCCCTCTCTCTCCCTCTCTCTCTATCTTTCTCTCTCTTTCTGAATTTATTCAAAGATTCACAGATACCACTTGTAGTATGTGTGTCAAGATGTTCTAAGCACAAGGTATTACTCTTTCTCCACTCATTCCCACAGTGTGGTGACAGGTATCAAGAATTTGCTTTTCACAAGCCAGGACTTCTTAATACTAGGGGATCTCTTTCTTAAAGTTCAGTGCTTATAGGGTGAAAAATGTCTGTAAATGGAAGACCGCAAGTGAAGAATACTTGCTTCAAGCATGGGCACTCTGAGTGGTGTTTACACCATGAAGTCTTTCTACATTATGAATTACGCACAGGGCATATTTCCAGGCTGGAGCATTTTTTGTGTGCTCCTGAAGGAAACATTGTGAAATCAGCTCTCTCTCTCTCTCTCTCTCTCTCTCTCTCTCTCTCTCTCTCTCTCTCTCTCTCTCTCTCTCTCTCTCTCTCTCTCTCTCTATATATATATATATATATATATATACATACACATACATATATAATACACACACACACACACACACACACACACACACACACACACCCTTAGGGTTTACAGTTTTACTTTGAGGCAATTTAAAAGCACTGTCAATGATTCTAGATTCATAAAGTTGAAAGAGCTCAAATTGCAGTTTGTTCAAATCTGGGACAACTTTTCTTCCTACACGCCTTAGAGAAGCTCTTAGTTCAGGATCTTTTCTTTAAATTTATTATTTTTTTAGCATTAAAAATTTTTTCTTTTACATTTTCTTCCTTCTTCCAGTCCTTACTTCACCCATTGAGAAGGAAAGCTATATTTATTCAAGTAAACATATGAAAACATTCAGAAAATATTTATAAACTATGAAGCAAAATTTAAGACATATATACACACATATGCACACCTACATACATATGAGTGTTGCGTGTATGTATATATATATATATATATATATATGCATATATATATATATATATATATATACACATATGCATGTATGTAAATGTAGTTCACTTTGCACTCAAAGGTAAACAGTTCTCTCTCTTGACGTGGACTGCATTTTTCATAATGAGTACTTGAGCATTAACTTGGACCATTTTACTGAATAGAGAAGGTATGTTTTCCATAATTGATCATTGTTACAAATTTGCTGCTACTGAATACAATGTTCTCTTGGTTATGCTCACTTGTCTTTGAATCAGTTCATATAAGTATTTGCAGCTTTTTCGAATTATCCACTTATTACTTGCTATATGATATTTAGCAAATTATTTTCCCTCACTTTGCCATTTTCCCCATCAAAGAAAAGAAAATGCTGGGCTACAGGACCTCTGATGTCCATTTCTTCTCCAAATCCTCATCCTAGAGCACTGTTGATCACAGTTCACACATATGCACTTATGCATGTATGTATAACTGTATGTGCACATGTATCTGTACTTAAGATCTATTCATATGCACATATAAACATATAGTGCATACAGGAGTGTCTGTAAACATATGCATAAACATATAAACATCCAAGTGTATATAAGTTTATATGTACACATGCACATTCACCCACAAACATACGAAGAGAAGAGAAGAAAGTGGAGGCCAAGTTTATACTTTCTCTAATTTTAAAGGAGAAATATTCTTATCAGTCACTGTTTTATCAGAGCTGGTTATACAGCAGTATTCATCAAAAATAGGTATGTTTAAAATATAGTGAGGACAATCACTGGGAAAAATTTTTTTTTGACATTCAAAACAAATATTACAGTCTAGTATTCCTAAACAAACCTATATCTATATATTTACTTATGTATATATGTGTATATATACATATACATGCACGCATATATGCATATGTGTACACATATATTTAATGTATATACACATATACATATACGAATATATACATATATGAAAATACACATATAAATATATACATATATGCACGTATGCACATACATATATACATACATAGACATAGATATACACTCATATACACACACCTATACACATATACATATATGGATATGGATATCTGCATACGTATGTGTATATCTTAATGTGTGTATATAAATATATATGTATATGTATATATGTGCAAATTTATGTATATGCACATATGCATACACACATGCGTATACACATGCATATACGAACTTACACATATACACATACATGCATGTACATACATATGAATACATATATGCACATGTGCATATGCATATATACATATATATTCAGATATACACATATATACACATATACACACATATATATACAGATGTATACACACTCACACACAAACGCACACATATACACACACACATAAGCTTCACTTTATATACTTAGATGTTTCAAATGGCTACATGACTTACAGGGAGGAAGGGAATCAACTTTTATATGGCATGTATTATGTGCCAGCACATGACTAATAGATACATGCACACACATGTATGTGTATATATACACGCGTGTATGTACAATACATATATGTGTACACATCATATACATATGTATATAGATTTACTTGTACATACACATACATATACATATATACGCACATACATGGGTATATACATGCATATATGGTATGTATGTATATGCATATCTATAAAATAGACCAGAAAATAAAGTGGCCTTTCAATCTATGAATACTGAAGGAGTTTGGGAGCAGCTAGATGGTGTAGTGGATAGAGCACCAATGCAGGAGTCAGAAGGGCCTGAGTTCAAATCTCACCTCACACACTTGACACTCACTAGCTGTGTTACCTTGGGCAAGTCACTTAACCCCACTTGCCTCCTCCTGGGTCATCTCCAGTCATCCTGATGAATATCTGGTCACTGGATTCAGATGGCTCTGGAGGAGAAGTGAGACTGGTGACCTGCACAGCCCTCCCTCACTCAAAACAAAGTCAAGTGCATGTCATGTCATTATTTCTCTGAGGGCATGGTCTTCTTTGGCAATGAAGGATGAACACACACACACAGC
Organism: Notamacropus eugenii; assembly: GCF_028372415.1. Taxonomy (NCBI): domain Eukaryota; kingdom Metazoa; phylum Chordata; class Mammalia; order Diprotodontia; family Macropodidae; genus Notamacropus; species Notamacropus eugenii. The sequence goes on from NC_092880.1 coordinate 3,219,643, forward strand.
TGTCTCAGACTGGTATTTGTATCCTTATCCACAGCAAGTGCACAGTATCCAGAAAACAGTAGGTATTTAATAAATGCTTTCTGATTGACAATGCTGGCCTGTGGCTTCTATAGTACAATAAATAGTTAAAGCATGAACATCCAATTTGATTTCTTCATCATTATCTTAATTTTCCAAGGGAAGTCAAAATAATAAGTTAGTTTTTACCCTAAAATAAGTGTATCTTGTCACTTCTGCTTGGTCTGATTCGTTTTCATATGATGCACAAATATGAGCCAGGGATCTATTCTTTTCCTTTCTCTTCAAGTTGCATTTGAATTATAGAATTGTTACAAAAACTTCCTTTGGAGATCTTGTAAGTTGTTAACAACTTTGTGTCTGATCATATAACCAGCACAATATCCAAATAATTGTACTTCCAACTAGCCCATTTTTCTCTATCTTTCACAAGAAAAGCTTGAGAAAATGTATTAATTATTTTGCTAAAATATACTAATCATTTAGAAATATTCATTGAAATAAAAACAATAAATCAAAGATGTCTTTCTATTCTTTCATAAAACTCTATATATTTGTATTGCTTCTAATACTGAAATACTAAATAAAAATTCCCCTTCCTCGGTCAATGTTCTTTTTTATTTCATGGTGGAGGGACTTGTGTGGCTCAATGAAGCCATGAGCTACATCATGCAAGATTACCCGGGATGTACAAGTCAGAGCAGAGAATTCTGAGGAAAAATCATCCAAAGAACTGAATATTTGACAAAAACTTCTAGCATAAGTGGAAAATAGTATTGCAGAAACTATCCATAGACGAACATAAAGGGTGGAACTACAAGCAAATTAGGAGAGCAAGGAATAGTTTACCTGTCAGATATGTTGAGAACGGAAGATTTTGTTCCCAAACAAGAGATAGAGAACTTTATGAAATGCAAAATGTATAGTTTCTATTTCATTAAATTAAAAACATTTTTGCGCAAACAAAACCAATGCAAACACGATTAGAAGAGAAGCAGAAAACTGAGAGATAATTTTTATAACTATGTCTCCAATGAAGGTCTCACTTCTAAAATGTATAGAGAACTGAGTAAAATCTATAGAAATACAAGCCATTCCTTAATTGATAAATGGTCAAAGATGAACAGGCAATTTTCAGATGAAGAAATTAAAGTTATCTATAATCATGGAAATTGCTCTAAATTACTATTGAGCAAAGAAATACAAATTAAAACAATGCTGCGGTACCATGCACATCTAACAGACTGGCTAACATGACAAAATAGAAAAATCATAAATGTTGGATAAGATGCAGAAAAATTGGAATACTATTGCATTATTGGTAGAAGTGATCCAACCATTCTGGAGAGTAATTTGGAACTATGCTGGAAGTGCTGTGAAACTGTGTACATCCTTTGATCCAGCAATACCAGTAGGAGGTATTTTTGTCAAAGAGATCATAAAACAGGGAAAGGAACCCACGAGTGCAAAAACATTTATAGGAGCACACTTCGTGGTAGTAAAAAATGGGAACTGAGGGAATCCCCATCAATTGGGAAGTGGCCGAACAAGTTATGATCTATGAGTGTAATTGAATACTATTTTTCCATAAGAAATGGTGAGCATTCAGACTTCAGAAAATCCTGGAAAGACTTACACGAAATGATGTTGATTGAAGGGAGCAGCACCAGAACATTACTGACAGTAATGGCAACAATGTGGTGACAGACATTGTTACATTGGGCAATGCAATGATCTAAGACAACTGCAAAAGATTCATGATAGAATATGTTATCTACATCCAGACAAAGAACTGTGGAGTCTGAACGCACCTTGAGGCATATCCTTTTCTCTGTATTTCATTGTTGTAGTTGTTCTTTTTTCTATCTCATGGTTTTCCCCTTTTCTTGTGATTCTTTTCCACAACATGACTAATGTCGAAATATTTTTAATATGATTGGGCATGTATAGCCTATATGAGGTTGTATGCCATCTTGAAGGGGGGAATGGAGAGAGGGGAAAATTTAAAATTCAAAATCTTATAAAAGTTTATGTTGAAAACTGAAAAGAAATAAATATTTTTTAATAAAGGAAAAATAAAGTCATCCACTGGAGAAGGAAATGGAAAACCACTCCAGTATCTTTGTATAATATATAGATATAGATACATGTGTGTATGTATATGTTTGTGTGTGTATACATGCATACATATATATATATATATAGATGAACATATACAAGTGATACAAATTTAAAAAATAAGAGCAATCCCCCATTGATAAATTAAAAATAATATGAGCAGACAGTTTTTCAAGAGTAGAAAACCTAGCTATCTCCTACATATGTATGAAAGAAATATTTCTAAGAACTATCAATTACAAATGTACAAATCGGCGTAATATCAGATTTTGATGAGGAAAGCGATTTAGAATTATTCAAAAAAAAAACTGGAAAAAAACTGTGCTCCCATTAACCCAGGTATTGTACTGCTAAGTATATATATATATATATATATATGAAAAGATGAAAGAAATAGAAAAGTCTGTGAGTCCAAAAAAGTCATGATGTGTGAGGAAGTGAGTAAAAAAATCCTGTAGCCCATTATATCTAACTGTCATTGTGGCATATATAGCATCCTCTACAGACATTCAAGAGTATAAAACTCTACCTAAATTCATTTACTTATTCAGTGCCATACCAATCAAATGATCAGATAATTATTTTCTAGGGCTAGAAAAAATAGTATCAAAATTCATCTGGAAGAAAAAAAGGTCCAAAATATCAAGAGAAGTAATGAAAAGAAATGCTATTAAAACTGGTCTAACTCTACCAGATCTGAAATGGTATTATAAAGCAGCACTTACCAAAATTAGTTTATACTGACTAGGAAGGGTAGACCAGTAGAATAGGTTAGGTAGTCAAGACACAGTAGGCAATGAATATTGCATTCTACTGTGTGGTAAACTCAAGGACTCCAGCTTCTGGGATAAGAACTCACTGTTCGACAAAAATTGCTGGGCAAACTGGATAACAACGTGGCAGAATCTAGGCATAGACCTACTTGTCTATACATACCATACACAAGAATACACAAGAATAAAGTCCAAATGGGTACATGACCTAGGTATAAAGGTTGGTACTATAAACAAATTAGTGAAGCAAAGTATAGTGTATTTATCAGAATTATGGAGAAGGGAAGAATTTTTGACTAAACAAGAGATAGAAAGCATTATGAAGTGCAAAATGGCTAATTTTGATTACATTAAACTGAAAAGTTTTTGCACAACCAAACCCAATGCAACCAAGATTAAGAGGGAAGCAGAAAAGTGGGAAAGAATTTTTACAACTGGTGTCTGTGATAAAGATCTCATTTCTAAAATATATAGAGAACCAAGTCAAATGTACAAGAATACAAGGCATTATCCAATTGATAAATGGTCAAAGAATACTAACAGGCAGTTTTCAGAGGAAGACATTAAAACTATCTATAGCCATATGAAAAAATGCTCTAAATCACTACTGATAGAGAGACAGAAATCAAACCAACAGTTAGATACCACATCACACCTATCAGATTGGCAAAAATGACAAAACAGGATGATTATGAATGTTGGAGAAGATATGGGAGAGTTGGAACACTAATGCATTGTTGGTGGAGCTGATCCAACCATTCTGGACAGAAATTTGGAACTATACCCAAAGGGCCACAAAAATGTGCATACCCTTTGACCCAACAATACCACTTCTAGGACTGTATCCCCAACAGATCATAAAAATGGGAATGGGACCCACTTGTACAAAAATATCTAAGCAGCTCTCTTTTTGGCGGTCAAAATATGGAAATCAAGGGGATGCCCATCAGTTGCTGAATGGCTGAATAAACTGTGATGGAATGTAATGGAATACTGTTCTATAAGAAAGGATGAATAGGGGGACTTCAGAGAGGCCTGGAAAGACTTATACGATCTGATGCTGAGTGAAAGGAGCAGAACCAGGAGAACTTTGTATACAGCAACAACCACAATGTGGGAGGATTTTTTTCTGGTAGACTCAGAACTTCATTGCAATGTAAGGACTTAAATAATTCCCAATGGCCTTTTAAGGCAAAATGCTTTCCACATACAGAGAAAGAACTATGGAATTCATTCGCAGAATTATCAGATCATTTTCTTTTGTGTTACTTTTTTTATTATTTCTCCCATTCATTTCAATTCTTCTGTGCAACGTGACTAAGGTGAGGGTGTATTTAGTGGGAATGTATATGTAGAACCTATGTAGAACTGTATGCAGTCTCATGGAGGGAGGGGGAGTTAGGGGGGAAGAACGGGGAGGAAGGGGAAAGATCTAGGTTATATGGAAGTGATTGTGGAGCACTGAAAATAAACAAAATAATGAAAAAGAACTACCATACATCAGTGGTCTCCAATTATTTTTTATCACAAACTACAGTCAATATCATCATCATCATCATCATCATCATCATCATCATCATCATCATCATCATCATCATCATCATCATCCTCATCATTGCTTCATTGTCACCAGCAACATTATTTCAGCATATAATACCAACATATTTCTTTTTTATTTATCAATACATTGCATATCCTACTTTACCAAAAGAGGCAGCAGCATAATGGAAAAACATTTCTTTTAAAGCTTATCAAAGTAATGTCCAAATCCTACATTTGGGACACATTCGTTGTTTCTTCTTGGTCAATCACTTAGCCTCTCAATCTTTTAGGCTTCTCCCTAAGAGATTAAATTGTAGACAGAATAGCTATCTGCCTTGAGAGAGGGAATTTCTTTTTCTAGTAGTCTCTTATGCCATTGAAATCCCAGATCCAGTCACTATCCATATTATTCTAACCCTATCTCTCCTGTAGCACTAATGAATATTTTGCCTTTCATATAATCAAAAATATAAGTGAAAAATAATTGAAGGAATGATGAAATAATATTTGACCTTAGATTGATCGAGGGCCAGTGGAGCTTATTGAAGAGGTGAAAGACATAGTCACAGCTGACCCTCAGTAAACTCACTCCCTACATAGAAACTATCATCCCCCACAGTTTCAAAACAAAATAAATGACAGAACTCCTATTATTGTTTTATTTCTCTTCTCATCTAAATTCATACTGTCACTGCTTCTGCTTCTGCTTTTACCTCAAGCTTTCGAAGCCTAGTTATAGACCTCATCACCCAATTTATGTATAAGTATATGTGTGTATGTATGTATTTATCTCCAAAGTTACCAGCATTCCCTCAGTTTTCTTGATGTTTTTGCCTTCTAAGCCTTCTCATTCTATCTGTAGTATTTGAAACTTTTGATGATTCTTTTCTCCTGAATTTTGTCTGTCTGTATCGTGTATAATGTGTTCTATTCTGGACAAATTGTCTTGGAGATAACTACTTGGCCAATTTGAAATAACCATATGAATTTGGACATGTGGAGTTTATCAGTTCACATAAGTCTTTTTCTCAACGAATTATTTTATTTGTTTTCAGTGTTCGACAATCACTTTCATATATCTGAGATTTTTTTCCACTTCTTCCCCCTTACTTCTCTCTCCCTCCCCACTGCCTCCCTGAGACAGCATACAATCTTGTAGACAATCGACAAGTATATTCCTATTAAAGTCATGTTGCATAGAAGAATTAAAATGCATGGGGGAAACCATAAAACAAAAGAATGGAGAAAAAAAAGAAAATGATCTGTTTCTGTCTGCGATCAAATTCCATAGTTATTTCTCTGCATGAGGAAGACGTTTTGCCTCAGTATTCCATTGGAAACTTTTTAAGTACATGCATTTCAATGAAGAACTAAGTCTACCAGAAGATTTCCTTGCACACTGTGATTATTGCTGTGTACAAAGTTCTCCTGGTACTGCCCCTTTCACTCAGCATCAGTTCATATAAGTCTTTCCAGGCTTCTCTGAAGTCATCCTGTTCATCGTTTCTCAGAGCACTACAGTATTCCACTACATTCATATACCGCAACTTGTTCAGCCATTCCCCAACTGATGGGCATCCACTTGATTTCCACTATTGGGCAATCACAAAGAAAGCTGCTATTAGCATTTTTGTACATCTGGGACACTTTTCCATTTCTATGATCTCTTTAGGATAGATTCCCAGAAGCGACATTGCTGGGTCAAAGGGTAAGCACATATTTATAGCCCTTTGGGCATAGTTCCAAATTGCTCTCCAGAAAGGTTGGATCAGCTCACAACTCCATCAACAAGGAATTAGTGTTCCAACTTTCCCACATCTTCTCCAACATTTGTCATCTTCCTGTTTTGCCATGTTAGCCAATCTGATAGGTGCGATGTCGTACCTTAGAGTTTTTTTTTATTTGAATATCTCTAATCAGTGGTGATTTAGAGCATTTTTTCATGTGATTAGATATAGCTTTAAATTCTTCCTCTAAAAATTCCCTGTTCATATCCTTTGACCATTAATCATTTAGGAAATGACCTGTGTTCTTGTACATTTGACTCAGTTATCTATATATTAAAGAAACGAGGTCTTTATCACAGACACTAGTTGCAAAAATTCTTTCCCAGTTTTCTGCTTCCCTGCAAATCTTAGTTGTATTGGGTTGGGTTGCGCAAAAATTTTTAAATTTAATGTAATCAAAATTATCCATTTTGCACTTCATAAAGTCATCTATTTCTTGGTGGGTCATAAATGTCTCCATTCCTCATAAATCTGATAAATACACTATTCCATGCTCCCTGAATTTGTTTATAGTACCAATCTTTATACTTACATCGTATATCTATTTGAACTTTATTCTTTTGTAGAGTATCAGGCATTGTTCTATGCTGAGTTTCCGCCACACTGTTATCCAGTTTTCCCAGCAATTTTTATCAAACAATGGGTTCTTCTCCTAGAAGCTGGGATCCTTGGGTTTATCAAACAGTAGATTGCTATATTCATTAACTACTGTGTCTTGAGTACCTAACCTATTCCATTGGTCTACCCCTATGTTTGTTAACCAGTATCAAGTAGTTTTGATGACTGCTGTTTATAATAGAATTTGAGATCTGGTAGGGCTAGGCCACATTCCCTGGGTTTTCTTTTCCCTAGTTCCCTTGATATTCTGGAACTTTTCTTCTTCCAAACAAATTTTGATATCATTTCTTCTAGCTCTAGAGAATAACTATCTGGTAGATTGATTGGTGTGACACTGAAGAAGTAAACTAATTAAGGCATAAATGCCATTTTTACTATGTTAGCTCAGCCTACCCACGAGTAACTGATGCTTTTTCACTTACTTAGATCTGACTCTTTATGTGCAGTGTTTTGTAATTGTGTTAATATGGTCCACTGGTGTGTTTTGGAAGATAAACTTCCAGATATTTTATAGGGTTTACCGTAGCTTTAAATAGGATTCCTCTTTCTATCTCTTATTGTTGGGCTTTGTTAGTAATACATAAAAATGCAGATAGTATATGTGGGTTCTGTAACCTGCAAATTTGTATATTATTTCGAGTAGTTTTTCACTTGATTCTTTGACATTCTCTGAGTATATCATCATATCATCTGCAAAGAGTGATAATTTAGTTTCTTTGCGTATTCTAATTCCTGCAATTTCTTTTTCTTCTCTTATAGCTACAGCTAATATTGCTAGTACCATACTGAGTAACACTGGTGATAGTGGGAATCATTGTTTCGCCTCTGATATTTTCAGAGATACATCTATTATGTTCCCATTGCATTTTATGCTTGCTGATGCTTTCAGTTAGATACCGCTTTTTATTTTATAGAAAGTTCTATTTGTTGCTATGCTTTATAGTGTTTTAAATAGAAATGGGTGTTGTATTTTGTGAAAAGCTTTATCTACATCTATTGAGATAATCATGTGTTTTCTATTAGTTTTATTGCTGATACGATCAATAATGCTAATAGTTTTTTGATTATTAAAGAAGCCCTACAACAGTGCATACCATCAGAGGAAGTTAAGCCCTCTAAAAATTCCAAAATGAATATGCAATGGTCTCACGCAATGAAAAAGCACAGAAAGGATTTTCAAAATCAATTAAGAGAGGCAAAGGAAAAATTAGGAATAAAAATGAGAACGAAGCAAGAAAATAGTGAAAAGCGATTCAACAGCTTGCAAAATGAGACCCAAAAAATGCTGAATAAAATAACACCTTTAAAAATAGGCTAACTTAATTGTCAAAGGAGGTACAAAAAGTCAATTAGGAGAAAAATGCTTTAAGAAGAAATTTTAAAAAGCCACATGGAAATGAGGTTCAAAAACTCACTGAAGAAAACAGTTCTTTAAAAATGAGAATGAAGTAGATGGAACCTAATGACTTTATGAGAAACCAAGAAATTATAAAACAATACCAAAGGAATGAAAAACTGGAATAAATTGTGAAATATCTCACTGGAAAAACAACTGACCTGGAAAATAGATCCAGGAGAGACAATTTAAGAATAGTGGGACTACCTGAAAGCCATGATCAACAAAAGAGCTTAGACATCATCTTTCATGAAATTATCAAGGAAAACTACACAGATATTCTAGAACCAGAGGGCAAAATAAATATTGAAAGAACCCACTGATCCCTTCCTGAAAGAAATCCAAAAAGAGAAACTCCTGGGAATATTGTAGCCAAATTCCAGAGGTCCCAGGTCAAAGGGAAAATATCGCAAGCACGTAGAAAAAATAATTCATGTATTGGGGAAATACAATCAGGATAATGCAAGATCTAGAAGCTTCTACATTAAGGTATCGAAGGCCTTGGAATATTATATTCCACACGTCAAAGGAACTAGGACTAAAACCAAGAATCACCTACTCAACAAAAGTGAGTATTAATCCTTCAAGGGAAAAAATTCAATGAAATAGAGGACTTTCAAGCGTTCTTAATTAAAAGACTAGAGCTGAATAGAATATCTGACTTTCAAACACAAGAATCAAGAGAAGCATGAAAAGGTAAATAGGAAAGAGAAATCACAGGTGACTTACTCCTCCCTGATTTTCAGTGGTCACTTTTCAGTGTCTTATTTTCGAAAAAATCCTCTTCCCTTCTCCATGATATTACCCCAAACACTAGATATACATTAGGAAGATCTGAAGAGAGTACTCCAGGGGAAATTCGATAGGAAAGAATAGTAAATTAAAATATTGTTGTATTTTGCCTGGTCTTAAAGAGATGAGCTTAAGGGTGATTGCATGGAGGTAATATATCTTAGACAGCAAAGAATAAGAGAATTTGGCAGCTACTTTTTCAGTTTTCATATTCTTGTTTGAGTAACATATGAATTCATAATGGTATAATACACATGGTATAGCCAAAATTCTAAACACCACATGAGTATTACAGTACTAAAACTAATGAATGAGTACATTGTTAACTTAAGGGAATAGAACCATCAATTCTAGCAGAATATTTAAACAAAATACATTGTTAATATTGTTGCTGTTTTGCTATTGCTGTTGTAGTAGCTGTTTTTGTGACAGGAATGATGATGATGGTGATATAATTTAATGAAAAATTACCTTTACATTAAGTTCCAGAGTCTTTCCTACATATTTTTGTTCCTCAGAGTGTACATTATGCGATTCACCATGGGGCAGACAATTGCATGGAAAACAAAGGCCCCTCGATGGTTAACCACAAGCTTTTACTATTTCTTATACAGTAGAGGAGAAAGACTGTTCCAGAAAAGGTTCCAACCTTTTGGTTGACTTGTCAGTTTTTGATCAGTTGAGAGGCACAAGTGAAGAAGGCCTTGTGATTTGCCCTATGAATGCACCTTCATGGTACTTATAAAAAAATCAAAGGTGACTATGAGCACATGTGTACTCAACTTCTTAAAGTTTGCACTTTAAAAATTATCAGCTAAGTTGAGTGCTTATTAGAGCAGTAGACATAGATTATGTCAGAATATTCACAGATGAATTTTTAATGATATTATTCCTACAGAAAGATAATACAAGGAGAGATTAGGTAAAGATGAATGGAAAGAATAGGCCCAAGGTGTATAAAGTAGCCATCATTAATACACAGCATTTATGGGACATCACAGCCACATATAAAATGCTGAATATCGATAGCCACAAAGCAATCATATGCCATCACTGCCAACATGAATGTATCAGTCAAAGCACAGTTGGCAGTAAGAAAGAATTATGTGAAACAAGTAGTGCTAGGCATCATCCTATCTTCTAAAATTGTTTTTCAACGGGTTTGGTGTAACAGAAGCAGAAAAACAGAAATACAGAAAGAACTAATTTTCAAGGGGAAAAAATACATCATATTTTATAACATGAGGTTAACATTAATGAGTGATATCATTCCAAGAATTCACAAAACAGTGATCACATAGATAGCCAAAAAAGAAGAATGTGAGGAATCTGAAATTCTGAGTCTTCAGAGAATCCCAAGAGAATGAATACGACTGGAGCACAGTGATATCTGTCAGGGATCATCAGGGCTAATATTGAAAAGAACTTGAAAAGAAATCCTGAAAAATGGAATAGTACAATAATAGGGACACAAATAATGAGATGAAGATGGTACTTTTAAATAAATGTTGATGATTAAAAGACATTTAAAGGAATTTAAATATTTCCTTGATGAAAAGGGATGTTTCATAGTTGACAGTTTACACCTTCAAGTCAGAAAGTTCTAGACTTTTATGTTACTTCTGATACATACTAACTTGTTGACAAATTAACCACTTAACACTTTGTGTGGGTTTGTGCACAGCAAGGTCAGGAACAGGAACAGACTTCAGGGCACCACTTGTAGCAGCAGCTCCCAGATTTTGAAACCTACAAATGCCAGAGACAGCTTCAAATGTCAGTGAAAAAGCTTTTTCATCTGGGTGAATCTGGAAGCCCTTCTACCTAAAGCCCCTGGGGGAATTGAGCAGCTGATCTGAATCTCAGCCCTGAGCCAAGCCCTGGGGTGAGGAGGAGGAGCACTAGTGTGGTATAGCTGGAGACTGCTGTGGGGAGGAGCTCTTCTCCCAATTTCTGGGTAGAAAAGATTTTGGTTGCTCCCAGACCACTGCGCAGGCCAGCAGAGCAGTAAATTCCTCTCCCTTCATTGTGTCACTTTGGAAGAACTGAGAACTTACAGGTCCCCAGGGTATACCCTGCTCTTAAGAAAGGACTCAAAAGTCAAGTAACTGACTGAAAAAATGCCTAGAAAAAGGAAAATAAAAGAATATAGAAAGTTTATTTCTTGGTGAACAGGTATTTTCTTCCATCCTTTCGGATGAGGAAGAACAATGCATAGTGTCAGAGGAAGTTAAGATCTCTAAAATCTCCAAAATAAATATGCAATTGTCTCAGGCAATGGAAGAGCTCAGAAAGGATTTTCAAAATCAATTAAGAGAGGTGAAGAAAAAATTGGAAATAGAAACAAGAGTGGAGCAAGAAAATCATGAAAAGTGGTTCAACAGCTTACTAAATGAGACCCAAAAAATGCTGTATAAAATAACAAGTTTAAAAATAGGCTAACTCAATTGGCAAAAGAGGTCCAAAAACTCAATGAGGAGAAGAATGCTTCAAAAATCATAAATAGCCAAATAGAAAAGGAGATTCAAAAGCTCACTGAACAAAATAGTTTTAAAAAATTATGATGGAGGACATGGAAGATTGTGTGTGTTCATCCTTCGTTAACGAAGAAGACCATACCATCAGAGAAATAATGACATGACTTTCATTTGATTTTGTTTTTAGTGAGGAAAGGCTGTGCAGGTCACCAGTCTCACTTCTCCTTCAGAGCTGTCTGAATGCAGTGACCAGATACTTATCAGGAAGACTGGAGATGACCCAGCATGAGGCAATTGGGGTCAAGTGACATGCCAAAGGCCACACAGCTAGTGAGTGTCAAGTGCTTGAGATGAGGTTTGAACTCAGATCCTCCTGACTCCTGCACTGGTGCTGTATCCATTGCACCACCTAGCTTCCCCTCATGGAAGCTACTGACATTATGAGAAACCAAGTAAAGTGGTCATTCAATGAAATAGAGGACCTTCAAGAATTCTTGATGAAAAGATCAGAATTGAACAGAAAATCTGACTTTCAAACACAAGAGAAAAATGAAAAGATAAATAAGAAAGAGAAATTATAAGGGATTTTGTAAAGTTGAATTGTTTACATTCATACATGGAGAGATAATATTTGTAACTCTTGAGAATTTTCTCAATGTTTGGGTAGTTGGAGGGATTACACACACACACATACACGCACGCACACACACACACACACACATATATGTAGACATATAGACAGAGAGCACAGGGTGAGTTGAATAAGAAGGGATGATATCTAATTAGAGTAATATATTGGGAGGAAAAAGGGAGAAATGGATTGGAGAAAATTTTCTCTGACCAAAGAGGAAAGAAAAAGCTTCTTCAGTGGAGGAGAAAAAGGAGGAGGTGAGAGGGAAAAAGTGAAGGTTACTCTCTTCACATTTGGCTTAAAAAGAGAATAACATTTAATTTTCAATTAATTTGTTATGTTAATCGATTTTACACTACAGGAAAGTAGGTGAGAAGGGGACAAGTGGGGTGAGTGGGCTGATAGAAGAATGGGAAAATGGGAGGAGGGAGTTATTCGAAGTGAACCCTTTTAGGGAGGAACAAGATCAAAAGAGAGAACAGAAGAAATGAGGGGTAGGATTGGATGGAGTGAAATATAGTTAGTCTTACTCAGTGTGACTATTATGGAAGACTTTTGCAAAACTACGCATATATAGCCTGTATTGAATTGCTTGCCTTCTCATTGGGGATGAATAGGGAGCGAGGGAGAGAGATAAGTGGGAACTCAAAGTTTTACGAACGAATGTTGAGAATTGTTTTTGAATACAACTGGGAAATAAGAAATACAGGTAATGAGGTATAGAAATCAATCTTGCCTTACAGGAAAAGAAAGAAGATGGGGATAAGAGACAGGAGGGGTGTGACAGAAAGGAGGGCATACTGAGTACAGGGGTAATCAGAAAGCAAGGCGTTATGGGATGGGGGAAGGGAAAGATGGGGAGAAAATTTGGAATTCAAAATTTTCTGGAAATGAATGTGGAAACTAAAAATGAATTTAAAAATACTAAAAAAACTTTTTGATAGAATTCACTTGTAAATTCATCAGGCCCTGGAGATTTATTACTAGGGAGTTCATTTAGGGCTTGTTCAATTTCCTTTTCTGAGATGTGATTATTTAAGTACTCAACTTGTTCTTCTGTTATTCTTGGTAATTTATATTTTTTAAAATAATGATCCAACTCATTTAGATTGTCGAATTTGTGGGAACACAGTTGGCAAAATAATTTCTAATTATTGTTTTAATTTCCTCCTCATTGGAGGTTAGTTCATCCGTTTCATTTTTTGATGTTGGCAATTTGGTTTCTTTCTTTTTAAAATGATATTGACCACAGTTTTATCAACTTTATTTTTTCTGTCATAAAACCAACTCTTAGTTTTATTTATTAGTTCAATAGTTTTCTTAAACTCAATTTTCTTAATTTCTCCTTTGGTTTTCAGTATTTCTAATTTAGAATTTATTTAGAGATTTTCGATTTGTTCTTTATTGAGCTTTTTCAGACGCATGCCCAATTCATTTATCTCCTCTTTATGTATTTTATTCATTTAGGCATTCAAAGACATAAAACGTGCCCTAACAACTGCTTTTGCAGTATCCCACAAGATTTGGTAGGTTGTCTCATTATTGTCATTCTCTTGTATGAAGTTGTTGATTGTTTCAATAATGTGTTGTTAACCCACTCATTCTTTAGGATTAGATTGTCTAGTTTCCAATTAGTTTTTGGTTTATATTTCCATGTCCTTTGATTATATATAAGTTTTATTTCATTATGATCAGAGAAGGATGCATTGATTATGTCTGACTTTCTGAGATGGATTGTGAGGTTTTTAATGGTCTAGTACGTGGTCAATTTTTGGATATGTGCTAGTTAACACGGAGAAAAAGGTACATTCCTTTCTATCCCCATTAAATTTTCTCCAGAGATCTATCATATCTAACTTATACAGAGTTCTATTCACTTCTTTAGCTACTTTATTGTTTATATTGAGGTTATATTTATCAAGTTCAGAGAGGGAGAGGTTGAGGTCCCCCACTATTATAGTGTTGCTGTCCATTTCTTCCTGTAACTCCATTAACTTCTCCTCTAACAATCTGGATGCTATACCGCTTGGAGCATATATGTTTCTAATGAAATTTCTTCCCTGTCTATGGTGCCTTTTAGTAGGATATAGTTTCCTTCCTTAACTCTTTTGATTAAATCTATTTCTGCTTTTGCTTTGTCTGAGATCAGGATTGTTATCCCTGATTTTTTCACATCAGCTGACTCACCAAATATTCTGCTCCAGTGTTTTACCTTTACATTGTGTGTATGACCCTGTGTCAGATGTGTTTCTTGTAAACAACATATTGTTGGATTATGGCTTTTAATCAATTCTGTTATCCATCTCCGTTTTGTGGGAGAGTTCATCCCATTCACATTCACAGTTATGATTACCATCTGTGTCTTTCCCTCCATTGCCTTTTCCCTTGTTTATGCTTTTAGTTCTCCCTTACCTTCCACAACAGTTTTAATTTTTGACCACAGCCTCCTTCAGTCTTCCCTCCCTTCTTTCCATCGCCCTCCCTTTTAATCCCGTTTTTCTTGCTACTTCTTCCCTACATTTTAGCCTCTCCTCCCTTTTCTTTCCTCCTTCCCCTCCTAATGCCTATAGAGCTAATTGTATTTCCATACATAACTGAGTTTATTGTACCTTCCTTGAATCCAATAAGATGAGACTACCTCTCAAACAATGCTCATCTCCCTCCCCTCTTTCCCTCTTCTGTAATATATTTTTGTGCCTCTTCCTGTAAAGGAATTTATTTTTCTCTGTCTCCTCCTTTTCACCTCTCCCATTACAATCCTTTCCCACCCTTAAATCTCATTTGTTATCATCATATCATTTAATTTATACCCATTTCTTCTATCTAAGTATATCCCTTTTACTTTTCACAATAAATATACAATTCTCAAGAATAAGAGATATCATCTTCCGTTATAGGAATGTAAACAGTTTGCCCATATTGTATAAGTTTTTTCCCCTGTTTAACTTTTTACACCTCTCTTGAGACCTGTGTTTTAAGATCAAATTTTCTATTGAGTCCTGGCCTTTTCATCAGGAAGGTCTTGAAATCCCTTATTTCATTGAATGTCCATCTCCTTGCCTGAAATATTATGCTCAATTTTTCTGGGCAATTAATCCTTGGTTAAAGTTCCAGCTCCTTTGGTTATGGAATATCTTATTCCAGTTCCTTAGATCTTTTAATGCAGAAAATGCGAGGTTCTGTGCGATCCTGACTGTAGCACAGCAATATTTAATTTTTTCTTTCTGGCTCCTTGCAATATTTTCTCCTTCACCTGATAGCTCTGGAATTTGGCATAGATATTCCTTGGTGTTTGTAGTTTCCGTTCCCTTTTGGGAGGTGAATGTTGGATTCTTTCAATGGTTATTTTGCCCTCTGGGTCTAGGATTTCCAGGCAATTTTCCTTGATGATTTCATGGATGATACCGTCCAACCTCTTTTTTTTTCGTCATGGCTTTCTGGTAGAAAAATAATCTTTAGGTTTTCTCTCCTGGATCTATTTTGCAAGTCAGTTGTTTTTCCAATTAGATATTTTAAGTTCTCTTCTGTCTTTTCATTCTTTAGATTCTGTTTGACTGATTCTTGGTGTCTCAAAAATTCATTAGGGTCTCCATGCCCAATTCTATTTTTTATCCAATTGCTGTCTTCAGTTAACGATTGATTCTCCTTCATCAGTCCAATTGTTCCTTTTAAGGAGTTATTTTCTCCCATTATATTTTGGACTTCCTTTTCCATTTGTCCAAATGTCATTTTTAAATTTTCTGTGATTTATTTTTTCATATTTTTAAAGTAATTCATCAATTGTTCTTCTATTTCTCAAATTTGGGTTTTAAGGTTAAGCCAAGATGATGGAGTAGAAAGATGCACATAGTCTAGTACTTACCCCACAGCCCAAAAAATACTTGTAAAAAAGACTAACAACAAATTCTAGAGCAGCAGAAACCACAGAATGATGGAGTAGAGATGATTTCCAGTCCAGGGTGACCTGGAAGGCCAACAGGAAAGGTCCGTTGCCCTGGACGTGGAGCTGACTGCAGCTCCGTCTTGGCCACACGGTGCTAGGAGGAAAAGGGCCAGAGCAGGCCTCAGGCCAGCAGCTGCAGCGAAGCTACACAGATCCCTTAACCCACATGCGCCAAAGTTCAGTGAGAGGTCTTTTTCACCTGTGTGACAAGGGAGCAGGGTACTCCCCTAGCCCCAGCCCCAGGTGGTGGTGACGGAGGCAGAGGCAGCAGAAGCAGCAGGTAGCCCTTCAGGTTGTGGCAGGCATCAGGCAGAGTCCATTGTTCCATGGTTGTAGGGCTCAGCTTGAAGTCCATGAGGGAACTGAGCAGCTGATCTGAACCTCAGCCATAAGCCAGGCCAGGGAGTAAACTCATCTCCCTGCACTGTACCACCTTGGAGTAACTGAGAACTTACCAGCCCCCAGAGAATACCCTACACTTGACAAAGAAGTCAACAGTCAAGGAAATAGTTGGGAAAATGCCCCCCAAAAGGGAAAAAAGTAAGATTATAAAAGGTTGGTAAACAGGTATTCTCTCCCATCCTTCCCATGAGGAAGAACAATTTTACTGTCAGAGGAAGACATAAAATTCAAGGATTCTGCATCTAAATCCTCCAAAATAAATAGGCAATGGTCCCAGGCCATGGAAGAGCTCAAAAAGGACTTTGAAAATCAAGTAAGAGAGGTGGAGGAAAAACTGGGAAAAGAAATGAGAGAAATGCAAGAAAATCGGGAAAAGTGAGTGAACAGTTTGCTAAAGGAGACCCATAAAAATGCCAAAGAAAATGACACCTTCAAAAATAGGCTAACTCAACTGGGAAAAGAGGTCCAAAATGTTAATGAGGAGAAGAATGCTTTATAAAGCAGAATTAGCCAAATGGAAAAGTAGGTTCAAAAGTTCACTGAAGAAAACAGTCCTTTAAAAATTAGAATGGAACAGATGGAAGCTAACGACTTTATGAGAATGTAAGAAATTACAAAACAAAACCCAAAGAATGAAAAAATGGCAGATAATGTGAAATATCTCATGGGAAAACAACTGACCTGGAAAATAGATCCAGGAAATAGAATTTAAAAATTATGGGACTACCTGAAATCCACGATCAATAAAAGAGCCTAGACATTATCTTTCATGAAATTATCGAGGAAAACTTCCCTGATATTTTAGAATCATAGGACAAAGGAAATATTGAAAGAATCCACCTGATAGAGATCCAAAAGGAGAAACTCCTAGGGATATTGAAGACAAATTCCAAAGTTCCCAGGTCAAGGAGAAAATATTGCAAACAGCTTGAAAGAAATAATTCGAGTATTGTGGAAATAGAATCAGGATAACACAAGATCCAGCAGCTTCTACGTTAAGGGATAGAAGGGATTGGAATATGATATTCTAGATTTCAAAGGAGCTGGGATTAAAACCAAGGATCACCTACCCAGCAAAACACAGTGTAATACTTCAGGGGAAAAATAGTCATTCAATGAAATAGAGGATGTTCAAGCATTCTTGATGAAAAGACCAGAGCTGAATAGAAAATTTGACTTTCAAACACAAGAATCTAGAGAAGCATAAAAAGGCAAAGAGTAAGGAGAAATCACAAGGGGCTTACTGAAGTTGAACTGTTTACATTATTACATGGAAAGAAAATATTTGAAACTCTTGAAACTCTTCTCAGTATCTGGGTAGTTGGAGGTAATATATATACACACACAAACAGATACATATATATAAATATATGAATGTTTTATATATATATATATATATATATATATATATATATATATAGAGAGAGAGAGAGAGAGAGAGAGAGAGAGAGAGAGAGAGAGAGAGAGAGAGAGAGAGAGACAGACGGACAGACGGACAGACAGACAGACAGACAGAGGGACAGAAAGCATAGGGTGAGTTGCATATGAAGGAATCATATCTAAAAAATAAAATTACGAGGTGAGAGAAATATATTAGGAGGAAAAAGGGAGAAATGGAATGAGGCAAGTTATCCCTCACAGAAGAGGCAAGAAAAAGCTTTTCCAATGAAGGGGTAAAGAGGGGAGGAGAAAGGGAAAATGTGAAGCTTACTCTCATCACATTTGGCTCCAGGAAAGAAAAACATGCACACTCAATTTTTTATGAAAATCTATCTTACACCACAGGAAAATAGAGGAGAAGGGTGTCCGGCCTAACTGCTGTGGGCTGCCAGGTCCTTCTTACCTAACTTAGGTCTTTGGTGATCAGCCAGATAAACGTAATGAGAGAAGAGACCTCCAGAGTCAAACAGAAGTGTAGGCTTTATTCCCGGATACCAGCTACATGTCAGCATGCAAGACGAGTTATCCCCATGGAGGCCCCTTCTTCTTCTGGAGGAGAGAGGAACCCTCCCCCTCTCAGTATGCAGGGCTAGTGCTCCGCGCGGGGGCCCCTCCTGGAGCTCCCTTCTCCCTCCCGAGGAGTAAGGAAAAAGGAACCCTCAGGCTTTCCTGTCCCCATTTAAGCTCTCCCAGCTGCATAGTTCGCTCGTGGACACCGTGCGTGCTCTCAGCCCCTTAGCCAATTAACAACAGGTGTGCTCAGACCACGGACCAATCTCAAGGATGGGATGCTCTCCCCAGCAAGTTTCCACTGAGAAGAGGTGGAAAAACAAGACAGCTCGTGTTTCACTCCTCAATTCCAAGCTGTTCCCTGGGGGGCCTCGTGAGAGCTCTGAGGTTTAGAAGCCCTCACCTTTACCTGCCCTGAGAATGTTCACTTGAAAACCGAGCTTACACCCCAACAGAAGGGGATAAGTTGAGTGGGGGGTATGATGGAAGGGAGGGCATATGGGAGGAGGGAGCAATTAGAAGTATACACAATTGGGAAGGGACAAAGTCAAAAGAGAGAATAGAATAAATGGGGGGGGGCAAGATAGGATGGAGTGAAATGTAGTTAGTGTTACATAACCTGACTGTAATGGAAGTCATTTGCAAAACTACACATATGTAGCCTATATTGAATTGCTTACCTTCTCAGTAGGGATGGGTGGGGAGGGAGGAATGAAGACAAGTGGAAACTCAAAGTTTTAGGAATAAATGTTGAGAATTTTTTTTCATACAACTGGGAAATAAGAAATACAGGTAGGGGATATAGAATTTTATCTTGCCCTACAGGAGAAGAAGGAAGATGGAGATAAGGGAAAGAAGGGGTGTTAGTGGGGAGGCCAAATTGGTGGAAGGGGCAATCAGAATGCAAGGTGTTTTGGGGTGGGGAGAAGGGAGAGATTGGGAGAAAGTTTGGAACTCAAAATTTTGTGGAAATGAATGTTGAAAACTTAAAACAAACTTTAAAAAGTCCTTAAAAAACATGAGTTTTAAAATACTTCCTGAACCCTCCCAAGAATGATATTTGTGTTTGAGATCAGTCCATATTTTCTTCTGAAGTTTCAGATGGGAGTACAATCTCCATGCTGACCTCTTTGGTATTTGTGTTTTGGTCCTTCTCCCCATAGAAAGATTCCATGTTCTTTTCTGCTTTGCTTCTTCTTCATGATAATAACCCTTTTCCTGGCTTTTAAAGTAGATCTCTGCATCTATTGCACAGGGAGCTCTGTTCCACAGTTCCTGTGTCTAAAACTTGAGGCTATGTTTGAAGTGGACTTTGGTTCGTTCAGCTAGAAGCATAAATGCTTCAGTTTACCTGGTGGTAGGGTGGCTGGTGTTTGAAAGCAGAGTCCATGTGAGGTCCTTTTGGGTTTCCCCACAATTGCACTGAAGTTAGCTCGTTAACTGTGGGTGTGGGGTGGTCTGGCTACAACAGGTCTCCTCTGATGAGCTAGAGCATAGGCAAGATCGGTGGTTAATGATCCTGTCTTAGCTAATGTCTGCCTGATTCCCCTGGGGTGCTGAGGCATGCCTGGAGTCCTAGTGTTGGCAGTTGTTGGTTTTACCCCGCTGGGGCTCAGGATCTTTTCCTATTTTTTTGAGGTGGGGCTGTCTGCGAGCTCTCTGATTCTGCAGTGGTCCCCTTTTGCCACAGCAAAAGCCATCTTTCTAGCCTCAGGGGCTGAGTCTGTTTTCCCCTCTGCTGCTCCCACTCTTCCAGGGCTTTTCCTGTGGAAATTCTTCTGGATTAGTCAAGCTCAACAAGGGAAGGGAGATAGCAATTACCAATCATTTCGACATCTGGGCTCCTGGAACTGAAAATCCCCCATACATTTTATTAAAAGATACACAGATACCATTTTTATTGTCTGTGTTAACACGTTTTTAAGAATTGCTAACTGCTCCTTTATAAGCTCATTGCAGCCCATCAGTGTTGTGTGTGTGTGTGTGTGTGTGTGTGTGTGTGTGCGTGTGTATGCAATACTCAGTATCTGATGACAGGAATCAGGAATTTGTTTTTCATGGGCCAGGGTACTTATTAACACGAGAGGTATTTCCACTTGAAATTAACTTATTAGAGCTTGGAAAATGTCTTTGATGAATAACCACGTGAAGAATATTTCGCTAAAGCACACCCAAAATGGGTTTTATTTATATAAAGACCTTTTCAACCATGAGTTAGGCACTGGAAATATTTGCAGCCTAAATTTGTCTGTGCGGGCCTGAAAACGTCACCATAGCTCCAGGCAAAATGTTGTTTAATTAAATAAAGTATGTAAACATGGTTGTTTATTTATTTGATGCCTTAAATTTTAAAAGGAACTTTCTTCTTTGGACTCCTTTAAGATAGATAGGCATATAACCGTGCATGTGTATGTGTGTGTGTGTGTGTTTGTGTTTGTGTGTGTGTTTTCAAATTTTATAGCCATACATACCAACTGAGACTCAAAAAATTAAGTAACCCATTTTCACACAGTTAAGAAATTTGGCATTCTAAGGCAATTCTTGTTAGTCCAACGATCGTTCTAGAAGTAGCTTATACACTCTTGCCTGCTCCACTAATTTGTTTATATTATCAATCTTTATACTTAGATCTTGTACTCATTTGGAATTTATTCTTGTGTACGATGTCAGGCGTTGGTCTCTGCCTAGTTTCTGTCACACTGTTATCCAGTTTGCCCAGGAAATTTTGTCAAACAGTGAGTTCTTATCCCAGAAGCTGGGGTCCTTGGATTTATCAAACAGTAGATTACTATATTCATTGATTACTGTGTCTTGAGTACCTAACCGATTCCAGTAGTCTACCCTTCTGTTTCTTAGTCAGTACCAAGTGGTTTTGATAAATGCTGCTTTATAATACAGTTTTACATCTGGTAGACCTAGGCTACCTTCCCTAGCATTTCTTTTCATCAGTTCACTTTGTATTCTGGACTTTTTCTTCTTCCAGATGAATTTTGTTATCATTTTTTCTAGCTCCAGAAAATAATTATCTGGTAATGTGATTGGTATGGCACTGAATAGGTAAATTAATTTGGGTAGCATTGTAATTTTTATTATATTGGCTCGCCCTCCCCACGAGCAACTGATGTTTTTCCATTTATTTAGATCTGACTTTATTTGTGCTAAAAGTGTCTTGCAATTTTGTTCACATAGTCCATGGGTTTGTTTTGGCAGGTTGACTCCCAAATATTTTCTGGTGTCTACCTTAGCTTTAAATTGGATTTTTCTTTCTATCTTTTACTGTTGGGCTTTGCTAGTAATATATAGAAATGCAGTAAATTTGTGTGGGTTTATTTTGAAACCTGTAACTTTGCCAAAGTTGTTTATTATTTCAAGTAGTTCTTTACTTGAATCTCTGAGATTCTCTAAGTATATCATCATATCATCTGTAAAGAGTGATAACTTAGTTTCCTCTTTGCCTGTTCTAAGTTCTTCAGTTTCTTTTTCTTCTCTTATTGTTACAGCTAAAATTTCTAATACCATACTGAATAATAGTGGTGATAATGGACATACGTGTTCCACCACTGCTCTTACTGGGAATGCAACTACCTTATCTCCATTGCATATAATGCTTGCTGAAGGATTTAGGTCGACTTTGATTATTATGATCATGGAAAGTTCTATTTATTCCTGTGCTCTCCAGTATTTTGTCAAAAGCTTTTTATGCATCTATTGAGAAAATCACGTGGTTTCTAATAGTTTTGTTGTTGACATGATCAATAATGCTAATAGTTTTCCTCATATTGAACCAGCCCTGCATTCCTGGTATAAATCCCACTGGATTATAATGTGTTATTCTCGTCATAAGTTGCTGTATTCTTTTTTGCTAATACCTTATTTAAAAACTGTACATCTTTATTCATTAGAGGACTTAGACTATAACGTTGTTTCTCAGTTTTGATTCTTCCTGGTTTAGGTATCCAAACCATGGGCAACTAGGTGGTGTAATGGATAGAACACCAGTGCAGGCGTCAAGAGGACCTGAGTTCAAATCTCACCTCAGATACTTGGCACTCACTAGCTGTGTGACCTTGGGCAAGTCACTGAACCCCAATTGCCTTATCCTGGGTCATCTCCAGTCATCCTGATGAATATCTGGTCACTGGATTCAGATGACTCTGGAGGGGAATTGAGGCTGGTGCCCTGCACAGCCCTCCCTCACTCAAAACAAAGTCAAGTGCATGTCATGTAATTATTTCTGTGATGACACGGTCTTCTCCAGCAACGAGGGATGAGCACACACATCCAAACCATATTTGTATCCTAAAAAGGATTTGGGAGGACTCTTTCTTCCCCAGTTTTCCCAAATAGTCTATATAGTATTGGAATTAACTGTTATTTAAATGTTTGATAGAATTCACTTGCAAATCCCTCTGTCCCTGGAGATTATTTCCCAGGGAGTTCATTGATGTCTTCTCCAATTTCTTTTCTGAGGTGGAGTTATGTAAGTATGCAGCTTCCCCTTCTGTTTGTCTGAGCAATTCATATTTTTTTAAATAACCATCCATCTCATTAAGATTGTCGAATTTATTGGCATACAGTTAGGCAAAGTAATTTCTAATTATTACTGTAATTTCCTCCTTATTGGAGGTGAGTTCATCCTTTTCATTTTTGATACCGTCTATTTGGTTTTCTTCTTTCTTTTTTCTTAATCTCCTCTTTCTCTCTTTTATTCATGTAGACATTCAAAGATATAAAGCTTCTGTATCCCATAAGATTTGATAGGTTGTCCCATTATTGTCATTCTCTTGAATGAAGTTGTTGATTGTTTCTAGGAATTCTTATTTAATCCACTCATTCTTTAGGATTAGTTTATTCAATTTGCAATTAATTTTTGGTCTATTTTTCAATGGCCTTTAATTACATATAATTTTTATTGCATTATGATATGAGAAGGATACATTGACTATCTCTGTCTTTCTGCACTGAATTGTGAGGTTGTATGCTATAGTACATGGTCTATTTTTGTGTATATGCCATGAACCACTGAGACAAAGGTGTGTTCCTTTCTATCCCCATTGAATTTCCTCCAGGATCTCTCATATTTAACTTATTGAGAGTTTTATGCACCTCCTTAACATCTTTCTTGCTTATTTTGAGGTTAGCTATATCAAGTTCAGAGAGCAGGAGGTTGAGGTCCCCCACTAGTATAGTTTTGTTGTCTATTTCTTCTTATAACTCCCTGAACTTCTCCTCTAAGTACCTGCATGCTATACCACTTGGAGCATATATGTTTAGTAATGATATTGCTCCCTGGTCTATAATGCCTTTTAGCAGGATATAGCTTCTTTCCTTATCTCTTTTCAATAGATCTATTTCTGCTTTTGCTTTACCTGAGATTAGGATTTCTACCTTTACTTTTCTACATTAGATGAAGCACAATATATTCTACTCCAACCTTTTACCTTTACCCTGCATATATACCCCTTTTTCAAATGTATTTCTTGTAAACAACATATTGTTGGATTATGGTTTTTAATAAATTATCTTACCCATCTCCATTTTGTGGGAGAGTTCATCCCATTCACATTCATATCCACATCCCATTCACACACACACACACAGACACACACACATATCTATGTCTTTCCCTCAACCCCTTTTCCCACTATTTGTGCTTTTAGTTCTCACTTTTCCCTTCCCTTCCACAATAGAGTTTTAATTTTTGACAACCACCTCCCTCAGTCTTCCCTTCCTTTTTTCAGTGCCTCTCTGTTTTACTTCCATTTGCCCTTACTAATTCTTTCCTTCCTTCTAATCTCCCCTCCCCTTTATTACCCCCTTCACCTCCTACTGCCTATAGAGCTGGCTGGATTTATATACTTAATTAAATTTCTTGTTCCCTCCTTGAACCAAATTGAATGTCTATCTCCTTGCCTGAAATATTACACTCAGCTTGGCGGGGTAATTGATCCTTGTTTGTACTCCCATCTCCTTTGACTTATGGAGCATCATATTCTAGTTCCTTCAGTCTTTTAATGTAGAAGCTGCAACGTATACTTGAAAGTATACTCTATACTTGAAAGGTTTGTTTCTGGCTGCCTGTAGTATTTTCACTTTTGCTTGAAAGTTCTGGAATTTGGCGATGTTATTCTTTTGTGTTTTTAATTTGGGATCCCTTTCTGGAGGGGAACTGTGAATTCTTTTAATGACTATGCTGCCCTCTTCTATCTTTTCATTGTTTAGATTTTGTTTAAATGATTCTTGACGTCTTATAGAGTCATTAGCTTCTACTTGCCCAATTCTAATTTTTATCAAATTGCTTTCTTCAGTTAACTTTTGCATCTCCTTTTCCATCTTTCCAATCATTTCTTTTAGGTAATTATTTTATCCACTTAGGTTTTATGCTTCCTTTCCCATTTGTCCAATTTTCCTTTATAAGGAGCTGTTCTATTCAGTGAATTCTTTTTTCATACTTTTAAAATCATTGGTAAGTTTTTCTTCTATTTCTCTAATTCGGCTTTGAAAGTGACTTTTCAGCTCTTCCAAGAGTGCTCTTTGTACTTTCGAGCAGTTCTTAATCCATTCTGAAGTTTCACATGCGAGTACAGTCTCAATGCTGACCTCTTTGGTATTCCTGTTTTGGTCCTTGTCCCCATGGAAATATTCTGTGATCTTTTCTTTCCTGCTTTGCTTATTACTCTTGATGACGAGACTTCCTGTGTGTGGCCTCTGGTTCTTTCAGCTAGAAGCTAAGGAACCTGGTGCTGAGCTGGCTGGTGTGAGAAACCAGAGGCCAAGAGAGGTCATTTTGTGTTTCCCTGGATTTGCCCTGGAGCTAGCTTGTTAACTCTGGGAGAAGGTGTGTTCTGGCCAGAGGAGTTCTCTCCTCAACTGAACTAGAGCAAAGGCAAGCTTAGTCATTGGTGATCACAGCTGCCCTAGTGTCTTCCCGTTTCCCCTGGGCGCTGCAGCACCCTTGGAGTCCTGGCGGTGGTGGTTGTGAGACTCCACCCCGCTGTGGCTTCAATTCTCCTCCACTTTCACTGAGGTGGGCCTCTCTGGGACATTCCTGGTCCTACATCACTGAAGGGATACTCCTTAGCACTTTTCCTAACCTGAGGTGCTAAGAGACTGTTTGTTCCTTCTGCTGATCCCACTGATCCTGGATATTTGGGGGAAAGTATTTTATGGTTCTTTCAAGGTCAACAAGGGGAGGGGAGATGGTATTTATCTATTACTCGGCCATTTTGGCTTCTGGAAGTTCAAGTAGATTGCTTACAGACATTCAGTCAGGAGACTGTTACTCTCAGGAGCAGCTGCTGCAGACACCTGAGGGTCCACAGCTCTCACTTGCTCAGTTCTGCTGGACCCTCATCCTGGGGTGTTTTGCTTGAGATTCCACCATGCTACCACTGCCTCAGTCCACCCTGGGACTTTTCTGTTCGACCCTGTGGTGGCAGGGACGCCCTGTGCTGTGCACTGTATGCTCCTCCACCCCTGTGGAACATATCCCTCCCCGTCAACCTTCCAGTCTTCCCTGGTCATGAGACGTTTTCTTAATATGATATTCTGATTATCATGGTCAAGAGAGAGATTTTATATAGGGAAACATTTTAAAGGAGTTTTTTTCATATTGTAGAGACTGTCTGGGGTAGAATAGAAGTATTATTTTCTATCAATGATGAAGTCCTTAGAGATTCCTGTTTTCAGATGACACTGTGATGATAAAATTTGAGTTCTATAACATCATAAACTGATCACAAGGAGATCCCTAAGCCCATAATGGATCAAAAGCTTAATCATTGTTGTACAAATGTGATATTCACAAGGCCTGCAACAACCATGAATATCCCAGCACAATTCTGAATCATTAAATTCAAGAGACTCTCCACATGGAAGACAGAACAGAACATTTCTTTAAATATCATAAAATCAAATCCCAACAACAGAAAGCCAAATCCATTGCAGCAACAAAGAAATCTATACACAGTAACAACCATCCCCAACCCTTCCTTGTGTTAGACTTCCCACAAACCAACTTCCTTAAACAAATCACAAACAAGCTCTCCCACTCAAACTAGTTGCTTCCTTTCCCACCTCTTATTGCTCTGTGACTACCTTCCTCTCAGCATTGCTCTAGTTCTGCCTTTTCCTGCTCCACCCTCCCTGTTCCACGTGACTTGACTCATGTGACTCAGGCTTCCACGTGATTTAAACAGGTCACATGGACTTATTAATGGATGGGAAAGGTCTTCCTATTAAGAAGCAAACTAACATTAATAATAAACAAAAAGTGCATTATCAATACAGTCATTAACATAGAAAAATATTAAGAAAATAGAAAATACCTATAGCCCAAATTATGATATTCTATTGGATGGCCAGCCCGTAAAATTGGTCTTAATTATTTATCTATTTTTGTAGCTATATCTAATTTATATTCCTATATCTATCTTTCATGTATATAACAGATACACACACATATATATGTACACATGTAAAATAGATTTCTAAGATATCTCTATCATTCATTATCATTTCTAAAAGTAGCTTGTGTTTAAATAATTTTAATGTATTTATATTTGCTAATTTTACATTTATGTTACATGTATTTGTCGGACTTTGTTTCTCCTCCAAGGGAAGGTCTTTCTGAGTAGGAATTGTTTTATTCCTTACATTTTTATGCTGTTGTTTTTGTTGTTGTTTTTATCCCTTTGTGTCTGACTCTTCATGACCTTACACTCTGTACAATCCATGGTATTTTCTTGGCAAATATACTACAGTCGTTTGTTATTTCTTTCTCCAGCAGATTAAGGCAAACAGAAGTTAATTGACTTGCCCAGGATTACACAACTGGTAACCCTCTTAGGCTGGATTTGAAGTCAGGTTTTCCTGACTCTAGGACCAACGTTCTAATCCCTGAGCCACTAGCTGCTTCCTAGGCAGACAGATGTTAAGTGAGGTGTTTAAGGTCACACAACTAGCAAGTTTCTGAGGCCAGATTTGAATTCCGTCCTTCCTGATTCCAGATTTGGTGCTCTATTCACTGAGTCTTCTAGTTACCTCACCTATATACTTGTATATACCTGTTTATACATCTCTTTATTGTTATTTTCCTGTCTATCAGTCTATGTCAGTCAAATTGCTAATGATAAAGGCTATGTGTATTTTATGCATATGGAAAATAATGAGTTTAGAAGGAAGAGAATGAATTAGATTGTTTTGAGGTAATTAAAAAGCACTTTCCATAACTCTCTAGACTGTTTAAGTTGTCAGGAGTGGGATTGTCATTGTATAAATATGATGGCAGCATGTTCTTCCCATATTGCTTACCCTAACTATTTCAGAATTTTCTTTTAAAAATTCATAATTTGTTTATTTTAGCATTTTCAACAAAAATCAAATTCTGCACTCTTTTTTCTTCAGTCCCTACCCCATCCACTGAGAAGAAAAGCAATATGATAATGATTATACATGTGAAATCATTTAGAAAATATTTGCATATTACAAAAAATAAGAAAATATTCGTTTTTATTTCAGTCTGCACTCAGAGTTCGATAGTTCTCTGCCTTGGGGTGAATGGCTTTTTTTTCATCATGAGTCTTCTGGAATTGTCTGGGATCATTTTATTGCTCAGAGTAGCAAAATGATACATGGTTGAACGTTATCACAATGTCACTCTTATTGTGTACAATGTTCTGGTTTTGTTCATTTTACTTTGCATCAGTTTTAAACCTTTTGCTACTTACTAGCTATGTGATCTTTAGCAAATCCTTTACTTTTTCTCTGCCTATTTCTCCATCAAAGTAAAGAGAATGCTGGGCTATAAAATCTGTAATATCAGTAAAGTCCGTTTCTTCTCTAAATCTTTATCTTACAACATTGACAATCACAGCCCATATGTAAGCACGTATGTATATATGTGTACTTCTATGTGTGTGAAGATTCATGCAACCTGTCTAAACATATCAATAGTGTGTATATAGGTACATGTATAAACATGTGTAATAAGTAGGTGTTCAAATGAATGTGTGTACATGTACACATGAATATGTAATTACATGCGTGTGATGAGAAGAGAAAACAGTAGGGGTCCAGATATTACCTGCTTGGATATTAAGGGGAAAAATATTCTTAGTGTTAACTATAAAGATTGGGAAAGATGCAAAAATATAAAGACAAAAACATTTCAAAGACACTAAATGGCTAACTTCAATTCTAGAACATTAGTGTTGAAGCATGCTAAATACGTCCTTCTAGAATAGTGATGAATTAAATATGGAGAATGAGACATATATTTTTGAATATGGCTGTTAGGATTTTATTATTTTTAAAAAAATTCATTAACAAAGATCAATTTCAAATTCTCTCCCTTCCTTCAGTACCTTTTGCACTCACTGAGATGACAAGCATATGACATCATGCAAAACATATTTCCAAGATAAGAATTTCAGGCATCGTTTTAAAAAGTACTTTTTTGAGTTGGTATTGTTGTATTGCATGTGTTTTCTTTTTTAATTGTAAGATTGTGTGGGTGGGAAAGCAAATTTATGATTACTCATGAAAATAAAAAGTAAAATTAAATTGAAGTCACATAAGAATGAAATATTTTCCATTCCATTTGAAGTATCACATAATGAAAGCTGATTTTGTCTGCATGAAGTCAACCTATGTGAGTTATTTTAGGATCATTTCTTGCAACTGATAGGATTCCAGCATCCTGTGACATCATTCCCTAAATCAAGCTGTTTTTTGAATCAATAGGAGACTTGTAACTGAAGCAAACAAATTTCAGGAAAAGTGAATTTTCAGCTGCAAAATGTCAATATCATGATTATAAAAATAAGAGGCACTATGTTCCACAGAATACTTGCAGGGATTAGTTGCTGAATCACCTGATTTATTCATCGTCAATGTATGTGCCAGGTATAGAAATACAATGAGAAACAGTGTGGTATACTAGACAAAACACTCAATTAAGAATCAGGAGCTTAAAACTTTCACTTGATCACTATGATAATCTAACTTTGTGATTCTGGGCAAGTTTTTTGTTGTTATTGTTATATTACCCCCCATTTTATGACCCTTAATTTATTTTTAAAAATGAGGTTGCAAAAATGGATTATATTTCATCTATCAAGCTCTAATGATCTAATGACATGGAGACAAGCATGATCAATGAGAAAAAGCATTTCTATATATCAGTTTCCTGAAGGCCTGCTTCACGTCTTTGTTCCTCAAACTGTAAATTAGGGGATTCAACATGGGGTTCACTACTGTATAAAAGACAGAGGCCACTTTGACTGTACGCCTTGAGTTTTTGGAATTGGGAACACAGTACAAGGAAAGGATGGTTCCACGGAAAATGGTGATGGCTGTCAGGTGGGAGGCACAAGTGGAGAAGGCTTTACGCCTCCCACTGGCTGATTTCATCCTTATTACAGTACCAAAAATAAAAGTGTAAGAGGCAAGGATGATGATCAGGGTACTCACCTCATTGAATGTAGCAAAACCAAAAAGCAGTAAGTGTGGGACATGGATATTTGAGGAAGAAACAGAAATAAGAACAGTATATTCAGAGAAAAAGTGGTTGATAATTTTGTAGCCAGAGAAAGTTAATTGTAGGGCAAAGCATAGGAGTACAAAGGGACCAAACATGCCCCAGAGATAGGATCCAGCCACCAGCAGGGCACAAAGTCTCTGAGACATGGCAACTGTGTAGAGCAGGGGATTGCAAATGGCCACAAAGTGATCATAGGCCATCACAGCAAGTAGGAAGGACTCCATAACCACTGCAGTAGAAGACAAGAAATATTGTAGCATGCAACTGGAGTAAAAGATGCTTTTATCCTTTATAACTAAATTCTCCAAAAGCTTTGGTGTGACAATGGAAGAGTAACAGAAATCTACAAGGGACAAATGGCTAAGAAAATAGTACATGGGAATATGAAATTTGGGATTTACTCTGATGATTAAGATCACGCCAAGATTCCCTATGACTGTGATGATATACATGGCCAGGAACACCAGGAAAAGGAATACTTTGAGCTCTGGATAAACTGTGAATCCTAAGAGTATAAATGTGGTCACAACACTCTGATTGCTGTCAGTGTTCATCATGGCTCATGGAAAGGGAAACAGGGACTCAATCTTGTAGAGCATAACAGCATGTAGAATAAAGACAAAATTGTTCTGCACCCTCTTTCCGTTCCTATGAAGACAAGAAAATGAGAAGAAATATGTTTTGGGGTTAGGTTTTCATACAAGAATAATTGTTTTTTGTGGACAATTTCTGTGAATATGCTTGGGAGAGTTATTTACAGGGACAGATATATCATTTAAAAATCTCTGTTAAATTTCATCTAACATTAACAATGTTTCTAACTCTTCTGATATATCATTTTAAAAGTATTGTTGTGTCCCTAATGTCACCAGCATGACCACTCCCATCACTGTTGACAATGATGTCACTTTCCAATCTTTTCATCCTAATTGATTTTATTCACTTTTTTTCTACATGGTCTTGATGACTAATCAAAGTACTATTATTTATCAATACTTTTTAATACTTAAATTCTTTATTATTTTTAAAGCACAGACACTTGGTCAGTGCCAAGGTGACAGAGTAAAGGCAGGGACGCAACTGAGCTTTCCCCCAAACCCTCCAAATAACGTTAAAAATTACTCTAAATAAATTTGAGAGCACCAGAACCTAGATAAACAACAAGTGAAACAATTTTCTAGTCCATGACAACTTTGAAAGTCAGATGGGAAGGTCTGTTGTACCAGGGTGAGAGACGAGTGTAGTCCAGTGCAGGGTGCACCAGTACAGACCAGGCCCCAGTAAAACAGGAGCAGGTCTTATATCAGCAGAATTAATGAGACTGGTGTTGGATTCCAGACCTTTCAGCCCACAGACAGTAAGAGGATTGGATAACGGGTCAGAAGATTTACAGAGGTCCCTTTG
This sequence comes from Notamacropus eugenii, assembly GCF_028372415.1. Lineage (NCBI taxonomy): Eukaryota > Metazoa > Chordata > Mammalia > Diprotodontia > Macropodidae > Notamacropus > Notamacropus eugenii. The sequence continues at coordinate 3,251,036 of NC_092880.1, forward strand.
GTGGCATTGCTTGTCTTGCATCTGGGTGGCATCAGTAAGTCTTAGTCCTAGTGCAAGGAGGAGCACTAAAACAGTAGAGCTCATGGCCTGAGTGGAGAGGGGACCCTGTTCACAGTTCCAGAGTTCAAAAGAATGCCTTTGGCTGCTCACAAAGCAGTGTACAGTACAGGAGAGTAGTAAACATACCTCTCCTTAGACCATACCACGTTGTAAGAGCCAAAAACTTACAGGTCTCTAAAACTACTTCTGAAAAGAGCTGCATGAAAAACCTGAAACTTAGGGCAGTTCCCTCTCCACTTGGAAAGCAGAAGCACACTTTAACATAGACTTAAAAGTCAAGAAAAAGAGTGGAAAATGAGCAAACAGAGAAAAATTTGACCATATAAAGCCACTATGGTGACAAGGAAGGTCAACACACACAGTCAGAAGACAGCAAAGTAAAAATTCCTTCATCCAAAGCCTCAAGGAAAATTATGAATTGGTGTCAGGCCATAGAAGAGCTCAACAAGGATTTTAAGAAAAGAACGTGAAACATTGGGAAAGAAATGAGAATGGTTCAAGAAAATCCTGAATAAAATAGTTAACACCTTGGTAAAGGAGACACAAAAACACTGAAGAAAATAACCCCTTAAAAGGAAGAATAAGTGAAATGATAAAAGGGGCACAAAAATCCAATGAAGAAAAAAATGCCTTGCAAAGTAAATTTGGCCAAATGGAAAAAAAAGTATAAAAATTCACTGAAACTTCCTCATTAAAAATTAGATTTTGTAAAAAGGAAAAGGAGGAACAAAAGCTCCCTGGGCAAAATAATTCCTTAAAAGTTAGTATTGGCCAAGTGGAAGCTAATGTCTTTAATGAAACATCAGGAAACATTAAACAAAATCAAATGAATGAAAAGAAAACGAAAGAAAATGTGAAATCTGTCACTGGAAAAAAATAACTTACTTGAAAAATGTCTAAAGAGGGATAGTTTACTATTTATTGAACTACCTGAAAGCCATGATCAAAAAAAGGGGCCAGCCACTATCTTTCAGGGAATTATCAAAGAAAACATCCCGGATATTCTAGAGCCAGGAAGTAAAACAGAAATTGAAAGAATGTACTGATCACCTCCTCAAAGATCACAACATGAAAACTCCCAGGAATATTATAATCAAATTCTAGATCTCATACATCTAGGAGAAAACAATGGAAGTAGTCAGAAAAAAAATAACTCGAATATCATGGAGCCACCGTCAGGAAAAGCACAAGGTTTGGCACCTTCTGCATTAAAGAATTGGAGGGCTTGGAATACAATATTCCTGAGGAAAAAAGAGCTAAGATCACAACCAAGAATCACCTCCTATCAAAAGTTAGTATACTCCTTTCGGTGGGGAGGGAATGGAAATTTACTGAAATGGAGGACTTTCAGGCATTCCTGCTGAGCAGAACTAAGTAGAAAATTTGACTTTCAAATAGCAGATGCAAAAGAAGCATAAAAAGGTAAATAGGAAAGAGAAATCATAAAAGATTCAATAACGTTAAACTGGCTATATTCTTACAGGGAAAATTCTATTTTTAACTCCTAAAAACTTTGCAATTATTAGGGCAGTTAGAAGGAGTATACATAGAAAGCAGAGGTGTGAGTTGAATGTGATGATATCTGAAATTAAAAAAAAAAAGTTAACAAATGAGAAAGAAGAATGCACCGGGAGAAGAGGAAAGATAAGGGTAAAATGAGATAAATTTTCTGACATAAAGGAGACCTGAATGAGATTTTGTTGGGGGAGGGAGGAAAATAATGACAGTGGGGATGGGAGCAGATGACCCTTACTGTTATTGGAATTGGCTCAAAGAGGGAATAATCTACACACTCAATTGGTGGTAGAAATCTGTCTTATCATAAGAAAGTACGAATGGATGGGAATAAGAGTAGGTGGGGGAACTGACAGAAAGGAGGAAAGGACAGTTTGGGGGAGGCAAAAGTCAGAAGCAAAACAGTTTGAAAAAATGAATGTGGAAAAAGAAGAGAGAGAGAGAGAGAGAGAGAGCGAGAGAGAGAGAGAGAGAGAGAGAGAGAGAGAGAGAGAGAGAGAGAGAGAGAGAGAAGGAAGGAAGGATAAAGGGGAAAAACAGGATAGGATGAAAGAAAATTTGTAGTTGATAATCATTACTGTGATAAAATTGAAGTGAATTTCTTTGATAAAACTTCATTTTGCAAGCATGCAGAAAAGTGAGTCACATAAATGTACAGAAATAAGATCCATTCCCCAACTGATAAATGGTCAAAGTATATGAACAGGCAGTTTTCAGACAAAGAAATCAAAATTATCAATAGTCACATAAAAATACTTTAAGCAACTATTGATGAGAGAAATGCAAATTAAACAAACTTTGGGTTACTACATCATATCTCTCAAACTGACTAGTATGACAGGAAAGGAAAATGGCAAATGTTGGAGGGGTTGAGAGAAAATTAAAACCCTAATGTACTATTGGTGAAGTTATATACTGACTCATCCGTTTTGGAGAGCAATTTGGAAATATGCCCAATGGGTTATAAAACCAGGCATGATCTTTGATCAAGCAGTATGATTACTAGGTCTATATCACAAAAAAGATTCAATAAAAAAGGAAACACGAAAAGTGTCTTGTATCAGCAAGGACCCCAGAATACACAGGAGGACCTACTGTCAAAATTCTTACATCTATTTTTCTAAAAGGAAAGAAAATTTTAAGTGGTCAACAATCTACTTTAATCAAGCACATATGTCATTCACTTAGTTCAGGGGGAAAAGTCAGCACCCTGAACATCAGAGAAAATATACACAGAAATTACAAGCAGAAACTACAAACAGAAAGACCAACAGACAGGGCTTCTAACTGTCTGAGCATAGACAATACATGCTTCATTACCAGAGAGAGAAGCACCAACATCTGGGTTTTCAAAACTGGAGGAGTGGGGCTTCTTAAAATGGCTGTCCAGAGTATCATCTGGCAAACAAACCTTCCCAAAAATAAGCCCTAAAGTCAAATCTCACCTCAGAGTATTTATACACTTTTCACAGCTGGAGGGCAGGATCCTCTGACCTAGAGCCTCAATAGAAATTCAGAAAAGGTTCTCGAGGCCTATAAATGGGTGGAGAACATCTAATTAGCATCATATTCCACCCTAAGATCTTTCATGCCCATAAAATAGGCAGCTTGAATCAGAATAGGTGTTAACATTTTAAGTAAATACAACATAATTCCCATAAAATAAACACATTATGAGCTTTACATTTGCAGAATATATAATATAACATCATTCTTTGAGGGTCAATCTTTGGGGAGTGAGTGATCGGTTCCTCCTTCCTCAATCCAAAACAAAATGTTCAAATAAAATCCTTTTGGGAGTGTGTCATTCTCCTCACACTGACGTGGCAGGCACTCTCAGTTATAGGCTCTAATGAGCAAAGTCCTAGTTGTAATAATGCTCCAGCATCAACTTCCAAGTTCTGAGGGGTGGCTGGGCAACAAAGTCATCAGGGTGAAGTCCTTAGAGATACCTGGCACTTCCTCCCACCCTTCATAGACAACTCTACCCCCTGGGTCCCAAACTACCCCAGGAGAACAGTGCAAAAAAGCTCACTCAGTGCTTTGCTGTGCAGTACCCATCTTGACCCAGGGCTAAACTTTGAAGTCCTTTGAACTCCCGCCTGGGTTTGCACTCAGGTAACTCTCCACTCCTGTTCCAGGGCTCACCTTTCCATGGTGGGCACACAAGCAGTTCTCCACTGCTGATGGGTCATTTCGCAGGCAGTTTTCTGCTCCTGTTCCATGGCTCTGCATGCAATAAAATCTCAGGGCATCCACCCCTCCAACATGGTCTGAAGACTGGCTAATTCACTCACGCCCTGGCTCTGGCCATCCCCACCTCCCAGAATTCTACCGAGCAATAGCCACCACAATTGGGAAACAATGAACAATTATCCCAGCCCCCATACTTTCCTTTTAGTTTGCAGACCCTGCCCAATTATGCCATAATAAATATATCAGCAAGGACCCCAGCATGCACAGGAGGGTCTGCTATACTGCTTCTTAGATCTGCTTTTCTAAAAAGAAAGCGGCTTTTGAGAGGCCAAAAATCTACTTTAATCAACAGCATATATCACTCATTTAGTTCAGGGGAAAACGTCAGCACCCTGAAATTCAGATAAAATACAAATAGAAATTACAAACAGAAAGACCTTCACGCAGGGCTTCCAAATATCTGACCATAGATATATACACACAAGCATACATACATAGAAACATCATTACCAGAGAAAGAAGCACCAACACCTGGGTTTTCAAAGCCGGCCCCTTAGAGTCTCGTCTTGTCAAACAAACACTTCCAATATGTAAGGCCCAAAGTAAAACCTCACCAAAGAGCTCACTTTTTCAGAGCTGAAGGGATGGACCTACACACATAAAATATTCATAGGAGATTTATTTTCTAGTGGTGGTAAAGAATTGGAAATTCAGGAGATGTTAATCATCCTAAATTCATATGATTGTAATGGAATATTATTTTGCTTTAAAAAATGGTGGACACGATGGTCCCAGAAAAACATGAATTTATACGAATTGATGCAAAATGACATGAGTCGAAGGAGAAGAACATTGTATACAGTAACAGCAATATGAATAATAATGTACTATGAATAACAACGATTCTTAGCAATACAATGATCTAAGACAATTCTGATGGGCTTATGCTGAAGGTGTTATCTGCCTCCAGAGAAAGAACTGGTAGAGCCTGAAATCAGATCAAATATACTTTTCTTCTTTCCTTTCTTTTTTTCTTGTTTCTTTGTCTGTGTGTGCTTTCGCAGACTGACTTGCACAGAAATGTGTTTTGCATGACTACACATGTGTAATCTATGTCAAATTGCTTGTTTTCTCAATGGGACACAGAGAGAAGGAAAGAAGAAAATCTGGAAGTCAAAGTTTGAAAAAAAGAATGAGAGATGTTTTTGCACACAATTGGGAAAAATAAAATATTAGATACGACTTTAAAAATAAAGAGTCAGAGACATCTCTGGTTATAACTCATCCTACCTGAACTAGTGTTTTTGAAGATCTTTTTCAACTCAGATTCTGTGATCTAATCAATTAATACTTTGCTTTTGAATTACTCGCTTTTGTATTGGTGTTGCTATAGACAACAAGTGCACAGCATCTGGCTCACAGCTTTCTGGCACAATGCTTAGTTATGAAAACAATGAGATAAGCTTTGCTTGCTGCATCATTTTCTCAGTTATCCAAAAGAATTCAAAATAATAGGATAGTTTTTATGGAGTTTCCTCTCCCATAAGTATATTTTATCATGTCTGTTTGGCCATGTATTCATTTGTGTTGGAAGGAAAAATATGCATCTATCCCTTTCTCTTCTTTCATTCCAGGACTATTTTAAAAAAATCCTCTGAAGACCTTCTGAGTTGCTGCTAACTTGGTGTTTTATCATACAACCAATACTACATCCAAATAATTGTATTTCTAACTAAACCACTTTTCTCTTTCAGAAGAAGAGCTTGAGAAAAATTTATCAGTTATTTTGCTAAGGTGTATTAACGATTTTGATTTTTGATATTTATTGAAATAAAAAAATCAAAGAAGTCTTTCTATTCTTTTTCAAAACAGTATATAAGGTGATATTTTTATGTCTCCTAATGTAGAAATACCAAATAAAAACTCTGATTTTTGAACACATTTACTTAGAGATGGATATTAAACAGTTCATAATAGATCTTGAATTGAAGCTATTCAAAAGTCAACTTTTGTTCATAACATAATAACGTCTCTGACCCCTGCAAGTTGTCTTCTAAATTCATGCCGTTGACCACAAGAATTTTGTTTTTTTCACTTGACAGGGTAAAGGAGGTAGAGCACAACTCCATTACTCTTTCCCTTAAATTCCTACCCCACACTTCGTAAGGTAATATAAGGAGGTTGACCCTCTGCATGAAAATCACAAGTGTTGGTCTAGTCATATAAAGATAGTAAATAGAACTTATTTTAGTTTCATAAACGTACCAATTTCTGAAGGGTAGGAATAGGTGTGAGCATTAGTTTCTAGACTTTGGTTATTTGTTGTATTAATTTATTAATTTTTGATGACCTTTATGCCGAGCAGCTCAAATGAATTCAAAACTCCTAATTAAATAGGTCGGTCATAAATCATGACTAATTGCATTTCATCAAAGTTAGGAAACCAGAAAGTATTAGTTCCAGGATCAATTAGTACATGGCTAATTGTGTTTTTATGACTGGTAATCAAACACATTCCCACATGCATATTTCTATAGATGTCAGTCCCTCTCTTCTAATCACCCAGACTTGAAATCTATGTTTTTTGCTTCTTTTCTGCTTTACTATTTCTTTCACCTCTTTCAATGAAACACTTTTCACATCCTGTTATTTATACTTCCACCTTGTCTGTCATATCTCCTCTCTTCTCATCTAGTCATCATTCCTGTTTGGATACTCACCACTCCTCACATCAAATATTTCAAAATCTTCCAAGCTGATCTTCCTCCCTCCATTTTCTTACCCTTTCAATCTTTATTTTGTCCAGCTTCCGAAATAATCTTAGTGGATTCACCGCCCTGATTAAAAACAAACCAAAATATCAAACAAACAAAAACTCTTATAAACATAAACAGAAATAAAAAACCTTCAGTGGTTCCCTATTATCTATAAAATGAAATATAATGTATTAACCTAGCATTCATGGTCCTCCATAACAAGGTCCCAATATACCTTTTTAACCTTTCTTCATGTCACTACTTAAAACACAATTTAAATTTTTTTTTTTAATAATGCTCTTGCCTAACCAGGTGTTAACTTGTCCTGAAGGCCCATATTCATATAGAGCTTTGACTAGACTTGGAAAAAAACTATTTCACTGGATTAAAGATAAAACCCATGTTTTATGTAGCCTTGAAGAAATATACATACTCTAGTGCAATATGGTATGCAACCTTTTTTTTTTTTTAAATCTTCACTGTAATTTCTACTTCACATCCATTGATGAGTGTTTTCTGTATCTTTAGGTTTCGCTGGAACATTTTATGCAGATTATTCTGCTGACTCTATCTTAGTCTGCAATATGCTACAACATTTTTCTTGGGTATCCCCAACAATCTAAACTGTATTTCTCTCCTAGAAGGGTCTCCATAATTTTTAATCATTGTATCCACATACCTAATATAACATCTTGCATATGTATAAAATTCAATTAATGCATGTTTTGGAGTGGATGGATAGATAGGTAAATGGATGAAGTTCCTGGATGTTTGAAATAAGAAAAGTAACATTTTTCACTGACCCATCAAAAAGGAGATGAAAGACCATCTCCTTACCTGCTGGAGGGATAAGTGATTCTCAAAATTCTTACGTCTGGAAGCAAAGTCTGGGGCCAGTTGTCTCTATCTTACATCTTTGTTTTGGGTCTTTGAGGCCTGAGCCCTAGTGAGTTTCTGTTAAGCTTTGGGCCATATAGTCTAGAATCTCCAAATCCTGTGGGTCCACTTTTCAGAGTATAATTTCCTTGTACTCCCAGAACAAAGTTTACTGAAACTCATTATCTTGACTTTACTGGAGCTAATAAAATCCCCAGAGATAAATAATGATGCTGAACATTTCAAAGTGATGCAATAATAGGAAGTTGTGATTTAAAAAGAAAGAAATTTCTTTTATATTACTCAAGTTCGTCATCCCCTTTGACGAGGAAGGGTGTAGTTGTTCTGTGTAAACTGATAGAGTCATACAGTAAGGGATATTCTGGTTGGAGAATATTTCCCACTTACAAGAACTACCTATAAAGGACTCATTTTGTAATACGAAGTGCATCTAACTGGCAAGTCAGGAATCATGGGATAAGATTCTATAGTCTCATCATTTAGTTATAAATACTCTACTATGCAATGGTTCCATTATTGGGCTTGGAGTCGTAGGAGAAAGCTTCAGATACTACCTCTGATACTTAAAATCTGTATTAAAATGAGCATTTTTCTTAAAGTTTAAGAGCCATAGTTTCTTAATTTGTAAAATAGTGATAGCAAGGCCCCTAAAACCTACCTCACAGGAGTGTTGGAAAATTAAATTGTGGTTATGGACTTAGGGCAAATGAACAATGGTTATTTAAATTATCTTCCCTTGTTTAAAAGTAAAACAACGATTTCTTCCTTGTTAACATTAAAATCAACAAGTATTTTTAAGCAGCTATAATATATGAAGTAGTGTACTAAGCAATTACAATGAAAGGAAAAAAATAAGTCACTGGACTTGAGTAATTATATTCCATTAGTTAAGTAGAAAAGATCCTGAAGAACCTTCTAGGGATAAGCTTGACACAAGCAATGTTTCACAGAATCATAGACTACGTTTCTTGATACTTAGCAATGAAAGGATTTGGCTTGTTACTTATTTATATCTGTTAGAACTATGCAATAGATGATATGGATAGTCCTACTAATCTACATTTGCAGTAATATTAGCAACATGCACAGATAATCAATAACTGTAAAAAGAGTTGGTGAAAATAGGGTAGACTGTTAAAATTCCAGACTTTTTGTGAACTGCAGATTTATCCCAAATACACATATAAAAATAAAATGGTTAGCAATGAACAGTGTTCCTTTTTAATGTTTTCACATGTTGCATTATTCCTGGGTTGAGAAAATCAAATGAGAAAAACATGACACAACATAAATAAGTTAACTATCAATATTCCAAAATGAAATTTAGACATCTCTAAGACATGGGATTTGAAGAAAGGGAAGATAGATTTGTTCTTGATTCATTCGGTCAGAGCACTCCATCTCTGATCATTTTTGGTCTCAGCTCAATGCTCTTAGATGGAGAAAGTGAGATGGCTGTCAAGGCAGAAAATGATATGATACCAAGCAGAACACAACCTCAGGGACTAGTCCACCCTTCCTAGAACCTTCTGCTTGGAAAGTCAACATAAGGGGAAAGTGCTCCCAAACTATGGTAAGGTCATTTGGGAATACTCTTTGACTCTGTCCACCAATATCCATTTCATAATCATCAGGAGACAACTATAAAATAATATCTCAAGTACGATTTTGGAGCTGCAGAACTGATAAAAGGTTAGGTGAAATGGTTTCCAGTTCAACACAACTTAGGAGGTATGCAGGAAAGATCTCTTAAGGTGGGGGTGTTTAGCTTGGAAACCCACTCAGAGTGGGTAACAAAGGTCATATCTTGGCACCAGTAGTGGCCCGTGGAGGTAGGAGCTTGTCAGAAGCAAGCTCTCGACCTAGGGACAGTGGTAGGTGAAACAACTGGGTAGAAGAGGACCCTTTGCTGACACTGGGTTCAGGACTCTGTTGCACCACCCGTATACAATTCTAGGACATAGCTCCAAAGGTAAAAGGGGTATTAGCGTTTGCAGCTAATGGAGACAAGAGACCTGGGTCACAGTTTCAGGGTGAAGAGGAGTGCTTGTGGTCATTCATGGGGCAAAAACGAACTTGGTCTCACTTCTCGGACAGAGGGAGTCCCAGCAATTGTAGTGAATAAATTACCCAAATTAACAGAAGAACAAATAGAATACTTAAATAACCATGTCTTCGAAAAAAAATGAACAAGTCATAAATGAGTTCCCTAAGAAAATATTTCCAAGACTAGATGTATTCACAAGATAATTCTATCAAACATTTAAAAAACAATTAATTACATTATAATATAAACTATTGGTGAAAATAGGCGGAGTCCTACCAAATTCTTTTTATGACACAAGTATGATAGTAATACTTTAACCAGGAAGAGCAAAAAAAAGATGAAGAAAATTACAGAACAATTTCCTTAATGAATATTGATTCAAAAATTTAGATAAAATACTGGCAAGGAGATTGCAAAATATATATCACAAAAATCCTACAGTATAACTAGGTGGGATTTATAAAAGAAATACAAAGATGGTTCAATATTAGGAAAGAAAACAACATAATTGACAATACCAGTAATAAAACCAATATATATATATATATATATATATATATATATATATATATATATATATATATATATATATATATATATGTATGTATAAATATATACATATATATATATATCATGTGATTATCTCAATAAATGTAGAAAAAAGCTTTTTGACAAAATACAACACTCAATTCCTATTAAAACTCTAGAAAGCAAAGTTTTCCTTAAAATGATAAAGAGTATCTACTTAAAGCTATCCACAAGCATCTATAATGGGGATAAGCTAGAAATTCCCAATAAGATCAGAGGAGAAGTAAGGCTACCCATTATCACAGATATTATTCAGTATTGCTCTAGAAGTGCTAGCTAAAGCAATAAAACAAGAAAAAAAAATTGAAGGTATTTTAATAGGCAATGAATAAAACAAATAGCACTCTATTTTTCTTTTTTTAGAATTTATTTATTTTTCAATTCTCAATATTCACTTCCACAAGAATTTGAATTCAAAATTTTCTCCCCACCCCACCCCAAGAAAACATACATACCATCCACCCCTTCCTCTAGTCTATCCTCTATTACCCACCCTTCTTCCATCCCACTTCTCCTCTATTTTCCTGTAGGGCAAAATAGATTTCTATACTCCATTGCCTGTATAGCTTAATTTCAAGTTACATGCTAAAACAAATTTTTAACATTCATTCTTAAAGTTTTGAGTTCCATATTCTCTCCCTCCCTCCCCACCGACCATCATTGAAAAAACAATCAATTCAATATAGGTGATACATGTGTAACAATGCAAAGCACTTCCACAATAGTTCTGTTGTAAAAGACTAACCACATTTCCCTCTGTCCTGTCCTACTCTCCATTTATTCCATTCTCTCCCTTGACCTGTCCTCCCACAATAGTGTTTGCTTCTTATTATCCCTTTGCCCAATTTGCTGTCCCTTCTATTATCTTCCCTCTCCTATTCCCTTCTCCCTTGCTTTCCTGCAGGGTAAAATAGATTTCCAGATCCAAGTGAGTGTGTGTTATTCTTCCTTGAGCCAAATCCCATGAGAGTAAGGCTCAGTTATTCCCTTTCATCTCCCCCCTTTTCCCCTCCATTGAAAAAACTCTTCCTTCCCTTTTGTATGTGAGATGATTTCCTACATTCTACCTCTCCCTTTCTCTTACTCCTAGTACATTCGATCAACAGTAAAATTTGTCCTTTAGGTATTTTCCCTTCATATTCAGCTCACCTTGTGCCCTCTGTCTATGTATGTGTGTGTGTGTGTGTGTATACACGGACACATATTCATATATGTATATATATGAACTTTTATATGCACATATAGACATGCATGCATATACACATATGTACATGTATGCATATGTGTATATATGTGCATGTGTGTACATGTGTGTATACACACATATACATATAAATATATACATAAAATACACACATTAACCCATGTACATATGCAAAATGGCACATATATAATATGCGTGCAATCATACCCATACGCACTTACATATATATATTCCCTCTAACTACCTTAATACTGAACAAGGTCTCATGAGTTACATATAACATCTTTTCAAATAGAATGTAAACAGTTCAAATTTAATAAGTTCCTTAAGGCGTCTCTTTCCTGTTTACCTGTTCATGTTTCTTTTGATTCTTGTATTTGAAAGTCAATTTTTCTACTCAGTTCTGGTCTTTTCAACAAGAATGCTTGGAAGTCCTCTATTTCATTGAAATTCCATTTTTCCCCTGTAGTATTATGCTCAAGTTGGCTGAATAGGTGATTCTTGGTTGCAATCCTATCTGCTTTGACCTCTGGAATATCATATTTCAAAGCCCTTCAATCCCTTAGTGTAGAATCTGATAAATCCTCTGTTATCCTGATTATATTTCCACAATACTTGAATTGGTTCTTTCTGGCTGCTTGTAATATTTTCTCCTTCACCTGGGAACTCTAAAATCGGGCTAAAATATTCCTAGGTCTTTTCCTTTGGGGATCACTTTCAGGAGGTGATCAGTGAATTATTTCTATTTCTATTTTACCCTCTGGTTCTAGAATATCGTGGCAGTTTTCCTTGATAGTTTTTTGGAATATGATGTCTAGTCTCTGTTTTTAATCATGGTTTTCAGTTAGACCAATAATTTTAAAGTTTTATCTCCCGAATCTATTATTCAGGCCAGTGTCTTTCCAGTGAGATATTTCACAATATCTTCTATGTTTTCATTTTTTTTGGTTTTGTTTTATAATGTATTGGTTTCTCATAAAGCTTCCATCTGCTCCATTCTAATTTTTAAAGAACAGTTTTCTTCAGTGAGCGTTTGAACCTCCTTTTCTATTTGGCCAGTTCTGCTTTTTAAAGCATTCTTCTTCTCATTGGCTTTTTGGACCTCTTTTGCCATTTAGGTTAGTCTGTATTTTTTTAAATTGAATTATTTTATTTGTTTTCATTCCTCAACAATCACTTCGATATACCTTAATTTTTTTTTCCACTCCCTTCCCCTTATTCCTCCCTCTGTCCCCACTCCCTCTCTGAGATGGCATACAATCTTATATAGGTTCAACAGCAGCATTCCTATTAAATGCATGTTGCATAGAAGAATTAAAATGAATGGGGAAACCATAAAACAAGACAAATCATAACATAATACAAGAGAAAATGGTCTGTTTCTGTCTGTGATACAATTTCATAAATCTTTCTCTGGATGTGGAAGGTGTTTTGCCACGAGAGTCCATTGGAAATTTTTTTTTAATTTTATTTGTTTTCAGTGTTCTACAATCACTAACTAGATACAGTAGCTGCTGGCTATTTCGTATACAATCACACTTAACTAGTTATCTCGTTATGTGTGAGGGGGATGTGGTCTGGACAACTGAGGCTCCTTTGCCGAGCTAGAGCCTAGGCATGCTCAGCTATCTGTCCTAGTTTCTTCCCAATTCCACTGGGGTACTGAGGCATGCCTGACGTCCTGGTGTTGGCAGTTGCTGGCTTCACACCCCTGAGGGTTCAGGATCTTCTCCCAGTTTGTTGAGGTGTGGTTGTTTGGGACAGCTCTGATCCTGCATTGTTCACCTGTGGCTACAACAAGAAGAACCCTCTTTAGTGATCTTTCTAGCCTCACAGGTTAAGAGTCTGTTTACCTCTTTTACTGCTCCCATTTTTCCAGGGTTTTTCCTGGGGAGATATTCTCTGTATTAGTCAAGATCAATAAGGGGAGGGAGATAGCAATTACCTATCACTCTGCTATCTTGGCTCCCTGAACCACCCATTGGAAATTTTTTAAGTCTATGCATTTCAGTGAAGTACGAAGTCTACCAGAAAAATTTCTCACATATTGTGGTTGTTGCTGTGTGCAAAGTTCTCCTGGTTTTGCTCCTTTCACTCAGCATCAATTCATATATGCTTATCCAGACTTCCCTGAAGTCTTCCTGTTCTTCATTCCTCATAGCAATAGTGAGTCTATTTTTAAAGGTGCTATTCTCTTCAGCATTTCATTGGGTCTCCTTTAGCCAGCTATTGACTCACTTTTCATGACTTTATGTCATCACTCTCATTTCTCTTCCCAATTTTTCCTCCACCTCTCTTACTTGATTTTCAAGATCTTTTTTTAGCTCTTCCATGGCCTACAACAATTGCATACTGTTTTGAAATTTTGGATGTAGAAGCCTTGACTTTGATGTCTTCCTCTAATTGTATACTTTGTTCTTCCTCATCCAAAAAGATGGGAGAACTTTCTTTTCATCAAGAAAGTAACCTTCTGTAGTCTTATTTTTTTTCCCTTTCTGGGACATTTACCCATCCAGTTACTTGACTATTGAGTCCTTTGTCAAGTGGAGCATATATTACCATAGTCTTCAGAGGTTTTGTACCGTTGATCTCTGAACTATCTCTAGGGAACTGTAAGTTCTCAATTCCTCCAAGATGGCACAATCAAGGGAAAGGAGTTTACTCCTCTCCTGGCATGCACTCTGGTCTTGGAGTAACCACAAGCACTCATTTCTGCACTGGAAATGCCTGTAGGTTTCCCTCTCCATAGCCACCACCAGCTCCACCATGCCAGCGGCAGTTTTCCTCCTCACCCCAGGACTGCCACTCAGGGCTGAGATCCACATCAGCCACTCAATTACCTCAGGTTGTTCAGGCAGAGGGCTCCAAAAGTGGATACTACTGCTGCAGTCACAATGGCTGCTGCTGTTCTGGAGCTGGGGCTGAGACCAGATCACATTTCCCTCTCACCCAAGTGAAAGAGTTTTCTTATTGACCTTTGAAGCTGTCTTTGGCGTTTGTGGTTTGAGGAATCTGGGAACCACAGCTGCTACCCATGAATCCATGCCCTAAAGCCTGCTACAGTCTTGTCCTTGCCACATGGCCTGGGCTGTGCTGTGCTCTGCTCCGAGCAAGATGAGATAGATCCTTCCTGTTGGCCTTCCAGGCTGTGTTGGGCTGGAAATCTGTTTCAATCTGTCATTTTGTGGCTTATGCTGCTCTAGAATTTGTTTAGAGGAATTTGTTACAGAAATTTTATGGGTTATGGGGTGACAGCCAAAGCAGGTCCATCCTTTTATGCCACCATTTTGGCTCTGCCCACAAAAATAGCATTCTTTATAGATGATATGATACTATACTTAGGGAATCCCAGAGAATATACTAGAAACTAGTTGAGATAACTAACAAGGTCAGCTATTACAGGATATAAAAAAACTACATAAATCACCAGCAATTCTATATATTACCAAGAAAGTCCAACACTAAGATATTGAAAGAGAAATTCTATTTAAAATAGCTGTTGGTGCATTTCTTTCTTTCTCAGAGGACCAATGACAACAAGAACGTGATGTTCTAATTTCCAAGTGAATTGGATTTAAGTGAGGCAGGGCTGTGCAAAGTCAGGAGCCTCACTCTGCCCTGCAGAACCATCTGGGTCCAGTGAAAAGACACAGAACAGGTAACCATAAATAACATAAAACAGTTGGGAGTCTTCTTGCCAAAACAAACCCAGGAACCACATGAACAAAATTTCGAATCATTTTTCACAGAAATAAAGTCAGATCATAACAATTTGGAAAAAACGTATGCCACTCATGGATAGGCTGTTCAATATGATAAAAATGATTATTCCACCTAAATTAACGTACTTAGACCCATACTAACCAAATTCCAAATATATACATACATATATGTGTGTGTACACACACATATACATGTGTATATATATGTGTACACACATATACACATACATATATACATATATACACATATATGTATACATATACATACATATTATAGAGCTACAGAAAATAAAAATTTGATAAGTAGAATGTCTAGGATATCAATGGAGTCAAATAAAAATAATATGAAGTAAGGTAACTTAGAAGTTTTGAAAGATATGATTAGTTAGCAATATCTGAAAGATTCACAGCTCTCCTCTTCTTTCCAAAGTGCTGCGTTTAAGTTTAATTTGTTGTTATTGCTGTTGTTGTTTTTCAGAGGAACATTATTGATAATTACAGTGCATTGACTCTCCTTATTCTGGTCAGCCCCCATCCAAGTTGGCAAGGAATTTAATCTCAAGTAGGGAAGCCAGTTATGTTGTGTTCAAACTTGGGTGGAAATGGATTCTTTTGTTTAGATACCCCAAGACTGGGATTGGTTTGGGATAGCTGAGAGTAGTCTAATATACTGATACTTTCCCTGTTCAGAGGGTGTGAAATGAGGAAGTGACATCAGCCCTTGTTGAAATGTTATATAAACTATGGAGTTTAACACCCAAAAGAGCTCAGTTTTGACTGTACCTCTTTATGCATGCTGGTAATAACAAAGACCTTGTCACACAGAAAGGAGTATGATTTTCTAAAATGAAAGGAAACTTTGTAGGGGTCAACAATATACTTCAATCAAACACATATTTTGTTCAGGGGAAAAAGTCAGCACCCTGAACTTCAGAGAAAATGCAGAGAGAAATCAAAATTAACAGACAGGGCTTCCAACTGTCTGACCATAAGCAATACATACATCACCGATCAACAGACAGATCTAGCTGTCTGAAAACAAATAAATAATTACCAGAGAGAGAAGCACTACCATATGGGTTTTCAACGTGGAGGGGCTTCTTAGTGGCTACCCAGAATCTCATCTGGTCAAACAAACACTTCCAATGAATAAATCCCAAAGGAAAACCCCACCTCACAGTATTTAAATACTGTATATTTATACAGAGCCAGAGAGCATCACAACCCTTGAGAACTAGTGCTTCATTAGAAATTAAAAAAAAATTATGGGCCTGGCCACAAAGCGAATCTCCCTCAATCAAACTTCCCTTAATGGGCAGGCCAATTAATACCTGGAGAAGACCTTTAACTCTCATAATTACCGTTACAATGCTCCACTTGGTTGGAAAAAAATAAACATGTGCATATGACCTAATTTTTTCATTTATTTTTTTAGACGAAACTCTGAAGGTTGATACAGTATGGATCTCAAACTGCATTACAAAGTAGTCATTATCAAAAGAATCTGTTATTACCTATGAAACAGATTGGTAAATCAGTAAAACAGATTAAGTACAAAACAGTAAAAGATATTAGTAATCTGTTTTATGGCAAATCCAAAAGTCTAAGATTTCAAGACAATAAATCAATATTTGAGTAAAATTTCTGGGAAAACTGGAAAGCAATATGACAGAAACTAGGTATAAAACAACATTTCACACTATAAAGCAAGAAAAGGTTAAAATGGTTATGTGATTTAAAAATAAAGGATGATATCAGAAAAAATAGGGAAGAATGGAATATCATATGTGTCAGATCTGTGGATAAAGAAAGAATTTATGACCAAAGAAATGATAGGGAACATTATGTGATGCAAAATTGATAATTCTGGTTATATTAAATTGAAAAAAGGGTTGTACACACAAAGGCAATGAGTCAAAATTAGAAGAAATTGGTAGGAGTAGGATGAGGAATTACAGCAAGATTCTCTGATTAAAAACCTCATTTTTTGAATATATAGAAAAATGAGTCAAATTTATAAAACTATGAGTCATTCTTTAAATGATAAATGGTCAAAGGCTATAAATATTATTCAGGAGACAAAATCAAAGTTATCTATAGTCACACGAAAAAATGCTGTAAATCATTATTGATTAGAGAAATGCAAATTTAAACAATTCAGAGTTACCACTTTATACCTATCAGATTGGCTAATATGACAGACCAAGAAAAAAACAAATACTGTAAGCAATGTGGAAAAATAGGGACACCAATACACTATTGGTGGAGTTGTGAACTAATCCAACCATTCTGGAGAGGAATTTGGAATTCTGCCCAAAAAACACTCAGCAAGAACAGTATTAGATCTGTACACCAAAGAGATAGAAGAAAAACAAAAAGACCGGCATATACACAATATTTATAGCAAGTCTTTCTGTGGTGGCAAAGAATAAGAAACTGATGAAATGCTCATCAAATGGGGAATGGTGGGAAAAGTTGTGGTATGTGATTGTGATGTAATATTATTGTGCCATTAAAATAATTGACCAGATGTTTTCAGAAAACCCCGGGAAAACTTGCATGAAGAGATGCAAGTTGAAACCAGGAAAACAATGTTCACGGCAGCAGTAACAGGTAGTATGGTTATCAACGGTGATTGACATAGCTATTCTTAGCAATACAATGGGCCAAGACATATCCAAAGTATTTGTGATGAAAAATGCTATCCAACTCTGATTAAGGAAATGATAGAGTATGAATATAGATTGAAGAATTCTTAAAAAAAAAAACTTTACTTTTGTTGTTTTTGTTTGAATTTTCTTTTGCAGCATGGCTAATATGGAGATGTTCTCTATTACTTCATTTGTATAATCTATATCAAATTGCTTGCCTTCTCAAAGACAGAGAGGGGAGAGAATTTGCACTCAATATTAAAAATAATGCCAATTAAAAAATTTAGTTGAGAAATTATACAATCTTAAAATAAGGAAGAAGATGCAATATGGCAGCATTGGACGAGTAAGCAAAAGAGAAAAGGGATTATTCTTGAAACATGATCAAAAAGGAAATGGGCCAGACATATATTCAACATAATTTGTCTCAGATGGACAGTTAAATAGCTGCACTGGTACCTGGTGCACTGGAACGTAAAAGAAAATGTCTTCTAGCACT
This sequence comes from Notamacropus eugenii, assembly GCF_028372415.1. NCBI lineage: Eukaryota > Metazoa > Chordata > Mammalia > Diprotodontia > Macropodidae > Notamacropus > Notamacropus eugenii. Next base: position 3,269,171 of record NC_092880.1, read on the forward strand.
GGATCATATTGTCAGCCAATCAACAATTATTAAGTTCCCACTATGTGCCAGACATTGTGCTTAGTATTGAAGATGTATTTGTCTCTTTTGGAACAAAATAGAGTCCTTGTCCTCAAGGAGCTCAGAATCTAATGTGGGAGATAACAAGCAAGCAAATACTTAAATAGGATTTATATACAGTGTAAACAAATAATTGACAACGGGAAAGCATTAGAATTCAGAGAGGTTTTTAAAGGTTTCTAGTAGAAAATGTGATTTTAGTTGGCAAATAAAGGAAACCATAATGAAAGAAGGTAACCATAAAGTTTCCACAAGGAGGATGATAAATCTGAGAATGAGAGACAGCCAGATAAATGTCCTAGTGCTGATAGATGAAGATTCTTGTTGGAGGACTGCTGAAGAGGTTGTTCACTGTATCAGAGTATGTGACAAGGAGTAGGATATCAGAAGTCTAGAAAGATTGAAGTAGGCTAGGGTATAAAGGGCTTTGAATACCAGAGAGAGGAATTTGAATTTTATTCTGGAGGTGGCAGGGAGTCACTGGAGTTTATTGAGTAAAGGGGTGACATGTCTGAATCTGTACTTTAGAAAGGTCACTTTCATGGCTGAATGAAGAATAGATTTGAGTGGGGAAAGATTGGAAACAGGCAGATCTATCAGAAGACATAAACAGATCCCCTTTAGTGGGGTGGAAAGATATAAACAAGCATTTCACATCTGGAGAAGGTAAGGATGCCTGGCTGGTGAAAGAATTGGAGGGAATATTCATAACGATAAGGTCACTGATCCATTGAAATCACAATCAAATTGCTAATGAATAACAGAAGAAATTAAAATGAATTGGGGAAATGATTGTGCATAAGGAACAGAACAATGGTTAGTACTGTTGAATGACAGAGGTGTTTCAATGTACTATAAAGCTGTAAGGGCACAGAATCAATGAGACGAATTAACTGAGGTAAGATTTTGGTGACCTTCAAATTGTTGACTATTTACTTCCCATCTTTGTTTTTCAGACTGTAGATCAGGGGGTTCAACATAGGGATTATTACTGTATAAAAGACAGAGGACACTTTCACCTCTTCCCTGAGGTTTTGATTCCTGGGCACACAGTAGAGGAAGAGAATTGTCCCATGGTAGATAGTGATGGTCATGAAATGTGAGGCACAAGTGGAGAAGGCTTTTTGCCTCCCCGTAACTGAATTCATCTGCAGGACAGTGATCAAAATAAAAAAGTAAGGGGTAAGGATGATCACAAGCGTGTTCACCTCATTAAAGGTAGCAGTAGTGAAAAGAATCATTTCACTCATATAAGTATCAGAGCAAGAAGCAGAGAAGATGACAGAATATTCAGAGAGAAAGTTATCCAGGATGTTAAACTGACAAAAAGATAATGAAAGGAGGGAAGACATGATGACAAGAGAAGTGACAATTCCCCATGCATAGGCTCAGTCACCGGTAGTGTACAAAGTGTCTGGGACATGACCACTGTGTACATTAGAAATAGCCACAACCCAGTCATAGGCCATCACTGTCAACATGAATGTATCTGTCACCACAAATGTGCAAGCAAAGAATTGAGTGACACAACTCTTAAAGGATATTGGAGTAACAACATTGGAACATCAGGAAGAGCTCTGGGTTATCAGAGAAATCTAAAAAGATGAATGGGACCATGCTACTCTGATTCTTCACAGTGCTCAGCATAGTTTGTATAGAAAAAAATATAGAGTTAATCATTAGCCTTAGAGCATTAAGGATAGTGGAAGCTATTTATGAAAGGAGGAGTCATGAATTTGAGTTGCATGGAACTGTGTATTGTAATGCATTTTTGCTTATTGTCAATATAATTTTGCTTCTTAATGGGAAGATCTTCCCAACCCTTAATGGGCCTGGGAAGATTTGTAGGGAGGTCCACACCTTTTGTTAATGAGACACTGGTTCTCAAGGGTTGTTATGCCTTCTGGCTCTAAAACATGTTTATGTATTATGAGAGTGGGGTTTTGCTTTGGGGCTTAGTAAATGGAAGTGTTTGTTTGACCAGAAGAGACTCTAGGAAGCTACTAAGGAGCCGCCTGGTTTCGAAAACCCAGATGTTGGTGCTTCCCTCTCTGGCATCTATGTATGTATGGTCAGACAGTTTTCTCTAGATTTGTGATATATGCCAGACAGTTCAGAAGCACTGTCTGTTGATTTGATTTCTCTCTATTTTCTATGAAATGTGCTTAATTAAAGGAGATTATTAAGCCCTCATAAGTTGTCTTTCCCTTTGGAAAAGGAGATAACTCCACCCCTGTGTATGTCGGGGTGCTTACTGTTACAATCTGAGAAGGAAAAAATGAGGAAATAGAAGTATTGCATATTGTGAATGTGGTACCTATGTGGTACAATGGATAGAGGAAAGGGTCTGTAGGCAAAAATACACAACAACAACAAAACTCGAACTAAATTCAGTTAACCAATTTTGCCTTAATTTGCATTTTTTGGTTGTTTGTTTTCAGTGCTCTACAATCACTTCCATATATGTTAGATTTTTTCCTTTCCTTCCTCTCTTCCCTCCTACCTTTCCACTCCTTCCCTGAGATGACATAAAATTTTATATAGGTTCTAAACATACATTCCCATTAAATACATTTTCACCTTAGTCATGTTGCATAGAAGAATTAAAATGAATGAGAGAAATCATAAAAAGCCAAAACAAAACATAATAGAAAAGAAAAGTGTCTGGTTCATTCTGCAATCAAATTTCATGGTTCTTTCTCTGGATGTGGAAGGCATTTTGCCTTAAGAGACCATTGAGAATTTTGTAAGTCCTTGCATTGCAATGAAGTACTAAGTCTACCGAAAAAATTCCTCACACACTGTCGTTGTTGCTGTGTAAAAAGTTCACCTGGTTCTGCTCCTTTCACTCAGCATCAGTTCATATAAGTTTCTCCAGGCCTCTCGGAAGTCTTCCTGTTCATCATTTCTTATACCACAATAGTATTCCGTTATATTCATATGCCAAAATTTATTCAGCCATTCCCCAGTTGGTGGACATCCCCTTGATTTCCAGTTTTTGGCCACAACAAAGAAAGCTGCTAGAAATATTTTTGTACATGTGGAAAACTTTCCCACTTTTATGATCTCGTGGGGATACAGTCCTAGAAGTGGTATTTCTGGGGCTTGTAGCCCTTTGGGCATAGTTCCAAATTGCTCTGCAGAATGGATGGATTAGCTCACAGCTCCAGCAACAATGAATTAGTGTTCTAACTCTCCCACATCTTCTCTAATATCTACCACCTTCCTGTTTTATTATGTTAGTCTATCTGATAGGTATGATGTGGAATGTCAGAGTTGTTTTGATTTACGTCTCTAATCAATAGCGACTTAGAGCATTTTTTCATATAACTATAAATAGATTCAATTTCTTGCTCTGAAAACAACTTTTTCATATCTTTGGACATTTATAAATTGGGGAATGACTTGTATTCTTGTACATTTGACTCAGTTCTCTATATATTTTAGAAATGAGGTCTTCAGCACAGACACCATTGCAAAAATTCCTTCCCAGTTTTCTGCTTCCCTTCTAATCTTGGCTGCATTGTTTTTGTTTGTGCAAAAACTTTTTAATTTACTGTAATGAAAATTATCCATTTTGAACTTCGTAATGTTCTCTGTGTCTTGTTCAGTGAATACTTTCTCCATTGTCCATGAATATGATAAATACACTATTCCTTGCTCCACTAATTTGTTTATAATATCAGTCCTTATACCCAGATCATGTACACTTTTGGACTTTATTCCTTTGTGTGGTATGAGATATTGGTGTATGCCCAGTTTCTGCCACACTGTTATCGAATTTTCCGACAATTTTTGTGGGACAGTGAGTTATTATCCCAGAAGCTGGCGTCATTGGGTTTATCGATTGCTATAGTGATTGACTACTGCGTCTTGAATACTTAACCTGTTCCAGTGGTCTACCCCTCTATTTTTTAGGAAGTGCCAAATGGTTTTGATAATTGCTACTTTATAATACAATTTGAGATCTGGTAGGGCTAAGCCATCTTCCCTAGCATTTCTTTTCATTAGTTTTCTTGATATTCTGGACTTTTTGGTCTTCCAGATGAATTATGGCATTACTTTTTCTAGATCTAGAAAATGATTATCTGATAGTTCGATTGGTATGGCACTGAATAAGTAAACTAATTTAGGTAGATTGTCATTTTTGTTGTATAGGCTCAGCCTACCAAGGAGCAACTGATGTTTTTCCACTTACTTAGATCTAACTTTTTGTACAAGTGTTTTGTAACTGTGTTCCTGTAGTTCTTGTGTTTATTTTGGCAAGTAGCCTCCCAAATATTTTGTAGTGTCTACCTTAGCTTTCAATGGGATTTCTCTTTCTCAGTCTTACTGTTGGTCTTTCTTATTATTATATAAAGAAATGCAGAAGATATTTGTGGGTTTATTTTGTAACCTGCATGTTTGTCAAAATTGTTTATTATTTCAAGTAGTTTTGTACTTGATTCTCTGGAGTTCTGTAAGTATATCATCATATCATTTGCAAAGAGTGATAACTTAGTTTCTTCTTTGCCTATACTAATTCCTTCGATTTCCATTTCCTCTCCTATTGCTACAGCTAATGTTTCTATTATCATATTGAATAACAGTGATGATAACGGGCATCATTGTTTCACACATGATCGTTTGGGAAATGCATCTTACTCATCCCCTTGCTTATAATGCTTGATGAAGGCTTAGGCAGATACTGCTTATTATTATATGGAAAGTTTCATTTATTCCTATGCTTTCCAGTGTTTTCAATAGGAATAAGTGTTGTATTTTCTCAAATGCTTTTTCTGCATTTGTTGAGATAATAGTGCTTTTTGTTAGCTTTTTTTTATTGGTACGATTTACAATGCAAATAGTTTTCCTAATATTGAACCAGGCCTGCATTCCTGGTATAAAACTGACCTGATAATAATGTATTATTCTCCTGATAAGTTGCTGTATTATTTTTGCTATAATCTTATTTAAAATTTTGGATCTATATTCATCAGAGAAATTGGTCTATTATTTTCATTCTTTGTTTTGACTTTTTCTGGTTTAGGTATCAAAACAATATTTGCATCATAAAAATTATTTGAGAGAACTCCTTCTTCCCCAGTTTTCAGAAACATTGTATGTAGAATTCGAAAAAAACCTGTTCTTTAAATATTTGATAGAATTCACTTGTAAATTCATCCGGCCCTAGAGACTCTTTCCTAGGGAGTTCATTGGTGGCTTGTTCAATTTCTTTTTCTGAGATGGGATTCTCTAAGTATTCAACTTCCTAGGCTGTTAATTTGGGCAATTTTTATTTTTTAAAATACTCACCCACCTCATTTAGATTGTCACATTTATGGGCATAAAGTTGGTCAAAGTAATTTATAATTATTGTTTTAGTTTCCTCCTCATTGGAGGTGAGTATTAGTAATTTGGTTTTCTTCTGTCTTTTTTATATCAGATTGACCAAAGATTTATTAATTTTATTAGTTTTTTCATAAATTTCATAAATTTTGTTAGTTTTTTCATAAATTTTATTAGTTTTTTCATAAAGCCAAGTGTTGGTTTTATTTATTAATTCAATAAATTTCTTAATTTCAATTTTGTTCATCTCTCCTTTAGTTTTCAGTATTTTTAATTTGGAACTTACTTGGGGATTTTCAACTTGTTCTTTCTCTAGTTTTTCAGCTGCTTGCCCAAGTCATTGATCTTCTCTTTCTCTATTTTATTCATGTAGGCATTCAAAGATATAAAAGTTCCCCTGAGAAGCTTTTGCTCTATCCCATAAGATTTGGTAGGTTGTCTCATTAGTGTCATTTTCTTGAATGAAGTTGTTAATTGTTTCTATGATTTGTTGTTTAACCCAGTCCCTGTTTAGGTTTAGATTATTTAGTTGCCAATTAATTTTTGGTTTATCTTTCCATGTCCTTTTATTACATGTAATTTTTATTGCATTATGATCTGAAAAGGATTATTGACTATCTCTGACTTTCTGCACTGGATTGCGAGGATTTTATGCCCTAGATCATGGTCAATTTTTGTATATGTGCCATGCACTGCTGAGAAAAAGACATACTCTTTTCTATTCCCATTTCACTTTCTGCAGAGATCTATCATATCTACCTTACCCAGAGTTTTATTTACCTTCTTAACCTCTTTCTTTTTTTTTTTTAATATAGATGGATTTCCTTTTTTTTTTATTTTATTTTATTTTATTTTTTTATTATTAAATTTATTTATTTAACTTTTAACATTCATTTTCACAAAATTTTGGGTTACAAATTTTCTCCCCTTTTATCCCCTCCCCCCCCAAACACCAAGCATTCTAATTGCCCCTATGACCAATCTGCTCTCTCTTCTATCATCCCTCTCTGCCCTTGTCTCCATCTTCTCTTTTGTCCTGTAGGGCCAGATAGCTTTCTATACCCCTTTACCTGTTTTTCTTATTTCCTAGTGGCAAGAACATTACTCGACAGTTGATCCTAACACTTTGAGTTCCAACTTCTCTTCCTCCCTCCCTCCCCACCCCTTCCCTTTGGAAGGCAAGCAATTCAATATAGGCCATATCTGTGTAGTTTTGCAAATGACTTCCATAATAGTTGTGTTGTATAGGACTAACTATATTTCCCTCCATCCTATCCTGTCCCCCATTACTTCTATTCTCTTTTGATCCTATCCCTCCCCATGAGTGTCGACCTTGAATTGCACTCTCCTCCTCATGCCCTCCCTTCTATCATCCCCCCCACCCTGCTTGTCCCCTTATCCCCCACTTTCCTGTATTGTGAGATAGGTTTTCCTACCAAAATGAGTGTGCACTTTATTCTTTTCTTTAGTGGAATGTGATGAGAGTAGACTTCATGTTTTTCTCTCACCTCCCCTCTTTATCCCTCCACTAATGAGTCTTTTGATTGCCTCTTTTATGAGAGATAATTTGCCCCATTCAATTTCTCCCTTTCTCTTCCCAATATATTTCTCTCTCACTGCTTGATTTCATTTTGTTTTAAAGATATGATCCCATCCTATTCAATTCACTCTGTGTACTCTGTCTCTATGTAAGTGAGCGTGTGTGCATGTGTAATCCCACCCAGTACCCAGATACTGAAATGTTTCAAGAGTTACAAATATTGTCTTTCCATGTAGGAATGTAAACAGTTCAGCTTTAGTAAGTCCCTTATGACTTCACTTTGCTGTTCACCTTTTCATGGTTCTCTTCATTCTTGTGTTTGAAAGTCAAATTTTCTTTTCAGCTCTGGTCTTTTCACCAAGAATACTTGAAAATCCTCTATTTCATTGAAAGACCATTTTTTCCCCTGAAGTATTATAGTCAGTTTTGCTGGGTAGGTGATTCTTGGTTTTAGTCCTAGTTCCTTTGACTTCTGGAATATACTGTTCCATGCCCTTCGATCCCTTAATGTAGAGGCTGCTAGATCTTGTGTTATCCTGATTGTATTTCCACAATACTTGAATTGTTTCTTTCTAGCTGCCTGCAGTATTTTCTCCTTGACCTGGGAACTCTGGAATTTGGCCACAATGTTCCTAGGAGTTTCTCTTTTTGGATCTCTTTCAGGCGGTGTTCTGTGGATTCCTTGAATATTTATTTTGCCCTCTGGTTCTAGAATCTCAGGGCAGTTTTCCTTGATAATTTCATGAAAGATGATGTCTAGGCTCTTCTTTTGATCATGGCTTTCAGGTAGTCCCATAATTTTTAAATTGTCTCTCCTGGATCTATTTTCCAGATCTGTTGTTTTTCCAATGAGATATTTCACATTATCTTCCATTTTTCCATTCTTCTCTCTTTGTTCTGTGATTTCTTGGTTTTGCATAAAGTCATTAGCCTCCATCTGTGCCATTCTAATTTTGAAAGAACTATTTTCTTCAGTGAGCTTTTGAATCTCCTTTTCCATTTGGCTAATTCTGCTTTTGAAAGCATTCTTCTCCTCATTGGCTTTTTGAACCTCTTTTGCCAATTGAGTTAGGCTAGTTTTCAAGGTGTTAATTTCTTCAACATTTTTTTGGGTCTCCCTTAGCAGGGAGCTGATCTGCTGTTCATGCTTTGACTTCATGTCTCTCATTTCTCTTCCCAGCTTTTCCTCCACCTCTCTAACTTGATTTTCAAAATTCTTTTTGAGCTCTTCCATGGCCTGAGCCCATTGGGTCGGCTGGGACACAGAAGCCTTGATTTCTGTGTCTTTGCCTGATGGTAAGCATTGTTCTTCCTCATCAGAAAGGAAGGGAGGAAATGCCTGTTCGCCAAGAAAGTAACCTTCTATAGTCTTATTTCTTTTCCCTTTTCTGGGCATTTTCCCATCCAGTGACTTGACCTCTGAATATTTTCCTCACACCCACCTCACCTCCTGATCCTCCCAGCCCGTGTTTGTGGTCTGAGATTCAAATGCTGCTTCCAGCCTCAGGGCTTTTGGCGGGGGCAGGGCTGCTATTCAGTATGAGATTATGTTTTGGTGCTGAGGTCGGGGCAGGGCCACCTCTCAGGCTCAGTTCCCTCAGGGGGTTTATGCACAGACCTTCCGCAATGGATTCAGGCTCCCGCCCGCTTGGGGAGCCCCTGTCTGCAGCCGCCTCTCAGCTTCTACCTCCCGGGGGGGGCCTGTATTATGGGGGCACCCCACTCCCCTCTCGACCCGCCAAAGAGACTCTCTCACCCACCCCTGTCACCTGTGGGTGGAGGGACTTGTGCGGCCGCTGGAGATCCCGTCCCTGAAGCCTGCTCGGATCTGTTTCTCTCGGTGCCGCAGCCGTGGCCGCAGCAGGTCTGGGCTGGGATTTGTGTCTGCAGCGCGACGGACCTTTTGCGAGAGGTTTGCAGATGCCTCTGTGGGTGGAGGGACCCACGTGGCCGCTGGAGATCCTGTCTGTGAAGCCTGCTCGGATCTTTTCCTCTCGGTGCCGCGGCCGCGGCAGGGCTGCACTCAGCTCCCAGTCCCGGCGCCCAGTCCGCAGCGCGACGGACCCCCCCGCGAGAGGTTTGCAGGTCTCTCTGGAACAGAAATCTCCCTCGCTCCAATGTTCCGTGGCCTCTGGGTGCGGAATTCGCCGTGAGTTACTTCCCTGTAGCCATTCTATGGGTTGTGGGTTCAGAGCTATGTGTATGTGCGTCTTTCTACTCCGCCATCTTGGCTCCACCCCCCTTAACCTCTTTCTTGTTTATTTTGAGGTTAGATTTATCAAGTTCAGACATGGGGAGGTTGAGGTCCCTCACTAGTATAGTTTTGCTGTCTGCTTCCTTCAACTCCCCCAACCTCTTCTGTAAGAATTTGTATGATATACCGCTCGGAATATACATGTTTACTAATGATATTGCTTCATTGTCTATTGTGCCTTTTAGCAGGAGATAGTTTCCTTCTTTATCTCTTTTGATTAAATCTATTTCTGGGTTTACTCTGTCTGAGATGAGGATTGCTACTCCTGCTTTTCTTACATCAGCTGAGGCACAATACACTGTACTCCAACCTTTGACCTTTACCCTGTGTGTATCCTCCCATTTCAAATATGTTTCTTATAAACAGCATATTGTTAGATTATGGATTTTAATCCATTCTGCTATCCACCTTCCTTTTATGGGAGAGTTCATTCCATTCACATTCACAGTTATGATTACAATCTGTGTCTTTCCCTCCTTCCTCTTTCCCACTGTTTGTGCTTTCAGTTCTCCTGTCTCCCTTGTGTTTTTAGTTCTCTATTCTACCTTCCCCTCCTCAATAGAGTTTTTACTTTTCACCACCACCTCCCCCAGTCTTTCCTTCCTTCTTTCAGACCCCCCTCCCTTTTACTTCCCTTTCCCTTACTACTTCTTCCCTCCCTTTTAGTTTCTCCTTCCCTTTCTTCCTCCTTCCCCTCTTACTTCCTTTAGAGATAGTTAGATTTGTATACTTAATTAACTTTATTGTTCCTTCCTTGAACCAAATCAGATGAGAATAGCTCTCAAACAATGCTCATCTCTCTCTCCTCTTTCCCTCTACTATAATTTTGTACTTCTTCCTGTGATGCAATTTACCATTTTCTGCTTCTTCATTTTCACATCTCCTGTTACAATCCCTTTGGAATACTTAAATCATGTTTTTATCATCACATCATTTGCTTTATACCCGTTCTCTCTATATATTTCTCTTTGATATTTCATAATAGATGTACAATTCTCAAGATTAGCAAGTATCATCTTCCCTTAAAGGGAAGTAAACAGTTTGCCCAAATTGAGTAACAAGTTTTTGTTTTCCCTTGTTTATCTTTTTATGCCTCTCTTGATACCTGCACTTGAAGACTGAATGTTCTATTGAGTTCTGGCCTTTTTGTCAGGAAGGTCGAGAAATCCCTAATTTCGTTGAATGTCCATCTCCTTGCCTGAAATGTTATGCTGAACTTTGCTGGGTAATGGATCCTCCGTTGTATTTCGAGCTCTTTAGCCTTACAGAATACTGGATTCCAATTCTTTCAATCTTTTAATGTAGAAGCTGCAAGGTCTTGTGTGATCCTGACTGTTGGTCCTCGATATTTGAATGGTTTCTTTCCGGCTTCCTGTAGTATTTTCTCCTCAACTGATAATTCTAGAATTTGACAACGATATTTCTTGGGGTTTTTAGTTTGGGATCCCTTTCGGGAGGTGAACAGTGGATTCTGTCTATGACTATTTTGCCTTCTGGATCTAGCACTTCTGTGCAGTTTTCCTTGACGAGTTTTTAGAAGATATTGTCCAGACTCTTTTATTCATCATGGCTTTCTGGTAGCTCAATAATTCTTAAATCTTCTCTCCTGAATCTATTTTCCAAGTCAATTGTTTTTCCAATCAGATATTTTACATTTTTTTCTATCTTTTCAATCTTTAGATTTTGTTTGAGTGATTCTTGATGTCTTATAGAGTCATTAGTTTTTACTTGTCCAATTTTAATTTTTATCAAATTGTTTTCATCAGTTAACTTTTGCATCCCTTTTTCTATCTGTCCAATTATTCCTTTTAAGGAATTATTTCCTCCAGTTAGTTTTTGTACTTCCTTTCCCATTTGTCCAATTTTCCCAGTTATGTTTTGTGTTTTCTTTTCCATTTGTCCAGTTTTCCCAGTTAGGTTTTGTGCTTCCTTTTCCATTTGTTCAATTTTCCTTTTTAAAGAGATATTCTCTTCATGGAATTCTTTTTTCATACTTTTAAAATCATTAGCCAGTTTTTCTTCTATTTCCTTCTTCAGCTGTTCCAGGAGAGCTGTTTGTGCATGGAGCAGTTCATGGAGCATTCCGAAGTACAGTCTCCATATTGACTTCTTTGATATTGTTGTTTTGGTCCTTTTCCCCACAGAAAGATTTTATGGTTTTGTCGCCCCTGCTTTGCTTTTTCTTCCTCATGATGGTGATTTATGTTGTGGCTTCTGGTTCTTTCAGTTAAAAGCTGTAGAATTTGGTGTTGAGCTGACTGGTGTGAAAACATTAAGGGAAGATGCCTTTTTAGCTTTTTATTTTGTGTTTTCCGATCAGCCTTGGAGCTAGCTTGTTAAGTGTGGGGGAGGGTTGTTCTGGTAGGTGGAGATCTCCTCAGCTGAGCTGAGGCAAAGGCAAGCTTAGGAATTGGTGATCCTGGATGCCCTGGATGCCTCCCGTTTCCCCTGGAGTGCTGAGGCACACCTGGTTCCTAGTAAAAGTTTCCACCTCCCCTGGAGCTCCTCTCCCAGCTCTGAGGCATGCCTGGGTCCTAATGCAAGTGTGAGTTTCCACTCCCCCTGGGACTCCTCTCCTAGCGCTGTGGCACACCTGGATCCTAGTGTGAGTTTCCACTGCCCTGGGACCCCTCTCCTTCTGGTTCACCTCTGCCACAGTAAGGGGAATCCCCCTTAACTATTTTCCCAGCCTCGGGTGTTATGAGACTGTTTGCCCCTTCATTGTTCCCATTGATCCAGAATTTTTCTGGGAAAATATTTTATGGTACTTTCAAGGTCAGCAAGGGAGGAGGAGAGAGCATTTACCAATTGTTCCACCATTTTGACTCCCGGAAGTTCAAGTATGTGACTTACAGATGTTTAATCTGTGAGCTGAAAGTCTCAGGAGCTGTCATGGCTGATATCTGGGGCTCAGTGGCTTTCACTTGCTTGGCTCCACCCTGGGTTGCCACTCTGCCATTCTGCTGTACTGCTGCTGCCTGAGGTGGCCCCGGGGCTTTCCTGCTCAGCTGTGTTGGACACACTGTGCTATGTGCTGTGGATTTACCCCCGAGGAACAGATCCTTCCCATCGACCTTCCAGTCTGTCTTGGGCTGTGAATCTGCCATAGTCTGTCTCCTATTGGATTCTGCACCTCCAAAATTTGGTCAGATTCTCTTTTTAGAGGTATCTGAAGGAGTTTGTCTAAGAGCTTAGGTGAGTAGTTGCTCTCACTCCTCCATGTTGGCTCCACCCACACATACTACTTTTTCGCCTTCGATATTCCCACCAATTTGATGTAGGCCTTTATCATCTCATACGTAGCCTAATGTAATAACCTACAGATTGATCCCCTTGCAACAAGTTTGTCCCTTCTCTAGCCCATCCTACAGTCAGATGACAAAGGGATCTTCCTACAGTGCAAGTCTGACTGTTGCACACACCACCTCTTTCAATCACCTTTAGTGGGGCTCTATCAGCTCCCAACATGGTTCTCTGTTTTGTGTTCAAAGGTCTTTGTAGCCTCTCTTACTCCTCCAGTCACCCCAATCTTTCCAGTGTTTTTTTAGAACTTATGCTTACTACTTACATCGTGATCTAGTCATTCTGTTCTTTTTGCTGTTCATTGCAATTTCATGCACAATCATCTTTTTCCTCCTTCCAATCTACTATGTTATGGAAATGTATATTTTGTTTTTTTAGTTCAGAATTTAAAAAAATGAAAAAAATGAAAATGTTTTCGTATCCAATCTTTCTACTCTAGACATTTTTCACTGACTGTCCAAAACACTTAGAATACTCTCCTTACTTATGTCTCCCTCATGGTTTCCTTTGTTTCATTTAATTCACAGTGAAAATTTTGCCCTCTAGAGAATATCTTTCTCAAAATCTTCTTAATTCTCAAATCTGTTGATAATTACCCATTTATCCTGTATTTAGCGTGTTTATACATAATTCTTGCATGTTTTCTCCTGCATTGGACTGTGAACTTTTTGAGAGCAGGGATTGTCTCAGGCTTCTTATATCAATAGCACTCTGCACAACCCCTGACTCATAGTAGATATTTAATGTTTTTTGTTTTATTTGTTTGTTTGTTGTTGAGTTTTTCCACTTTCTTTATTTTCTTTTGTTTTTGATTTTGTGAATGACTTGAAACCGATTCCTAGATTATACATATTCCACCTATGTGAACCTGACTAAGTCACTTACTCTCTGACTGATTTTTTTCCACATCTGAAAATTGGAAATAATAAAAATACTTATTTCATAAGATTTCTAAAAGAATCATTTCAGATCACATATGTGAAATGCTTTGAAAACTGTAAAATACTATGTAAATGTTAGTTGTCATTTTTTAAATTTTAATTTAAGCTGAAAATGTCTAAATATTTAAAGTTGAATAAAGGAAAAACTAATGGGTTAGGGAACTAGGTAGGGTTTAGAGAAGAAAACCAAACCTAAAAACAACACACACATATAAATGGACTCAGAGATATGAGAAATGAATGAGAGCTGTCCAAATATGGAAAATGCGAACAAGGATAAGCCTAGAAAAAAAATCTGGTACTTTTTTTTTAGCAGAAATATTTCGTTTATCCTTCTACTGTCTTCATTATCATACAGGTAACCATACTTACCCAGAATCTTGGCCCTATATTTCTAATGTCCTCTCTAGTCTTTATATCTTCATTTTTCTATCTAACTTCTCTCCTTAATCTTTCAAACACCTGTCAATTACTCTTATGCTTTCGTTTCTCATTTTTTTCTCCTTAATATTTATCCTAGTTGAGTATTTTTATATATTCACCTCTTTTACAGATGAAGAAACTAAGACTAAGAGAAATTAAACAATCTGACAAGTGTTAAATATCTAGTAAACACATGAGATGAAATAACTATTTAGTTCTTTTTAAAAAATTATAATATTTTAATTTATGGACTAAAACAAGCATTTGCATAACAAAAACCACAAAAAAGATTGCACATGGAAGAGCAAATCTATTGTGAATAACTTGCTATTCTTTTGAAATATAAAATAAAGTTATCACGTCAGTTTTTATTTTTCTCTTTTTCCCCACCCCGACATTAAGCACTGTTACATATTTCTCAAACAGAAGATTCTGTTTTTGAAAGTCTTCAGAATAGTATTGTTCATTTTCAACCCAGCTCTGCTCCTGACTCTTTCCCTGTCTTTTTCTCTTGCCCTTTAAGCTAGGACAACTAAGTGGTATGGTACACAGAGTACCAGACCTGAATTCAGGAAGACTGATCTTCCTGAGCTCAAAGCTGTCCTCAGACACTTAATTATTGTTTGTTCCTGAACAAATCACTTAATGCTGTCTATTCTAGTTTCTTCATCTATAAAAGAAGCTGGAGAAGGAAACGGCAAGCCGCTCCAGTATCTTTGCCGAGAAAACCCCACATGAGCTTATGAAGAACTGGATGTTACTAAAACAATTGAACAGATTTCCAGTTATGGGAGCCAAGATGGAGGAGTAATTGGTAAGTAGTATCTCCCTCTCCTTGTTGACCTTGACGAGTGCAGTGAATATCTCCCAGGGGAAAAGCCTCGAGCAGTGGAAGGAGAAGAAGGGCTAAAGAGATTCTCAGCCCAGGATGCTAGAAAGATCTCTAAGGAGGGTTCCTCTTGCTGTGGCCAAAGGAGACCAGTGCAGGATCAGAGCTCCACCTCAATGAACCTGGAGAAAGTTCTGAGCCCTAGTGGGGTAAATTCAGCAACTGCCAATAGCAGGACCTCAGACAAACGTCAGTACGCCAGTGGAATCAGGATGACACTAGCTCAGAGAGCTGAGCTTGCTTATGCTCTAACTCAGCAAAGGACTCTCCTGTGTCCAGATCGCCCTTCCCGCACACTTAATGAGCAAGATTCAGGGTAACTGTGGGGAAAACTCAAAAAGGCCTTACCTGACCTCTGCTTTCAAACACCAGCCAGCTCAGCACCAGGTAAGCACTAGCATTCTAGCTTCTAGCTGAAAGAACCAGAGGCCACAACACACAAAGCATCGAGTTTGAGGTACAAGAACAGTGGGACAGAGCCCTCTGTGCCATAGATTCAGTGACACACTTCAAAAACTAGGAAAAGGGTTATTATCATGATTAAGAAGCAAAGCAGAAAAGAAAAATCCAGAAAATCTTTCTATGGGGACAAGGACGAAAACACAAATACCAAAGAGGCCAGCATTGAGACTGCACATCAATCTGAAAATTCAGAAGGGAATATGAACTGGTCTGAAGCACAAAGAGCCTTCTTGGAAAAGCACAGGAAGAGTTTTAAAACTCAAATTAGAGAAACAGATGAAAAACTGATCAATGATTTTAAAAGTATGAAAAATAGAATTCAGTGAAGAGAACAGCTTTTTAAAAAGGAAAATTGTACAAATGGTAAAGGAAGAACAAAATCTAACTGGTGAAAATAACTCCTTAGAAGGAAAAATTGGACAGATGGAAAAGGAGATGCAAAAGTTAACTGAAAAAAAAAACAATTTGATAAAAATAAAATTGGGCAAGTAGAAGCTAATAAATCTATGAAACATCAAGAATCTGTTAAACAGAATCTAAAGAATGAATAGATAGAAGAAAATGTAAAATATCTAATTGGAAAAACAACTGACCTGGAAAATAGATCCAGGAGAGAAAATTTAAGGATTATTGGTTTACCAGAAAGCCGTGATGAAAAAAAGAGAGCCTGGAAAATGTTATTCAACAAATCATCACGGAAAATTGCCCAGAAGTCCCAGACCTAGAGGGCAAAATAGTCATGGAAAGAATATACCCTTCACCTCTAGAAAGGGCTCCCAAACTGTAAACATCAAGGAATATAGTTACCAAAATCCAGAGCTGTTAAGTGAATGAGAAAATATTGCAGGCAGCCAAAAACGAACAAATTAAATATCGAGGAGCTACAGTTAGGATCACACAGGACCTTCTTGTTTCTATATTAAAACACCAAGGGAACTGGAATACCATATTCTGTAAGGTAAAGAAGCTGGGACTACAACCAAGGATCAATTAGCCAACAAAGTTGAGCATAATATTTCAAGCAAGGAGATGGACATTCACTGAAATAAGGGATTTGCAGACTTTCCTGAGGGCCAGAACTCAATAGAAAATTTGATCTCCAAATGCAGGTCTCCAGAGAGGTACAAAAAAGTAAACAGGGGAAAAATTTTGATATTCAATATGAACAAACTTTTTATATCCCTATAAGGGAAGATGATACTAGTTAATCCTTAGAATTGTATATTTATTATAAAATTAAAAGGGATATACATAAGTAGAGGGAGTAGGCATTAATTAAATGATATGATGACAACAAATATGATTTCAGGGTCTGAAAGGATTGTAATGGGAGATGTGCAAAGGAGGAGGCAGAAAAAAATAAATTGCATCACAGAAAGAGGCACAAAAATATGTTACAGTAGAAGGAAAGAAGTGAGGGAGATACGCATTGTGTGAGAAGTACTCTCATCAGATTAGATTCAAGGAGGGTACAGCAAACTCAGGTCAGCATAGAAATAAAATTAGCCCTGTAGGCAGTAGGAAGAAAAGGGGAAAGAAAAGGAAAGGGTGGTTAAAAGGGAAGGGAGAAGTAGTAAGGGAAAAGGGGATTAAAAGGGAGAGGAGATGAATGAAGGGAGGTAAGACCGAGGGAGGCTGTTGTCAAAAATGAAAACTCTATTGTGGAGGGGAAGGGAGAACTAAAAGTACAAACAAGGGAAAAGGGAATGGAGGGAAAGACACAGAGAGTAATCATAACTGTGAAAGTGAATGGGATGAACTCTCCCATCAAACGGAAAAGGATAGCAGAATGGATTAAAAACCATAATCCAACAATATGTTGTTTACAAGAAACACATTTGAACTAGGTTATATACACAGGGTGAAGGGAAAAGGTTAGAGCAGAATATTTTGTACTTCAGCTGATGTAAAAAAAGCAGGGGTAGCAATCCTAGTCTCAGTTAAAGGAAAAACAGAAATAGATCTAGTCAAAAGAGATAAGGAAGGAAACTATTTCCTGTTAAAAGGTACCATAAACAACGAAGCAATTTCATTGCTAAATATATATGCTCCAAGTGGTATAGCATCCAAGTCTTATAGAAGTTAAGGGAGTTACAGGAAGAAAGAGACAGCAAAACTATACTGTTGGTGGACCTCAACCTGACCCTCTCTGGACTGTATAAATCTAATCTCTAAATAAACAAGAATGAAATTAAGTGGGTGAATAGAGCTCTGGATAAGGTAGATATGATAAAACTCTGGAGAAATTTGAATGGGGAGAGAAAGGAATATACCTTTATCTCAGAGGTACATGGCACATATACAAAAATTGACTATGTACTAGGCCATAAAAACCTCACAATCCAGTGAAGAAAGGCAGAGATAGTCCACACATCTCTCTCAGATAATAATGCAATAAAAATTATATGTACTCAAAGACCATGGAAATATAAAACAAAAACTAATTGGAAACTAAGCAGTGTGACAGTGAAGAATGAGTGGGTTAAACAGCAAATTATAGGAAAAATCAACAACTTCATTCAAGAGAATGTCAATAATGGGACACCCTACCAAATTTTAAGGGATACTGCAAAAGTAGTTCTAAGGGGAAGTTCTTTTTTTTTTTTTTATCTTTGAATGCTCATATGATTAAAATAGAGGAAAAGGAGATCAATAAATTGGTCATGCTGCTGACAAAGCTCGAAAAAGAAGGAATTGAAAATCCACACGTAAATACCAAATTAGAAATACTGAAAACCAAAGGAGAGATTACTAAATTTGAAATTAAGAAAACTATTGAATTCATCAATAAAACTAGGACTTAGTTTTATGACAAAACCAATAAAATTGATAAACCTTTAGTTAATTTGATTAAAAACAGAAGAAAACCAAATTTCCAATAGCACAAATGAAACGGGTGAACTCACCTCCAATGAGGAAGACATTAAAAGAATAATAAGAAATTACTTTGCCAGCTGTATGCCCATAAATTCAACAATCTATATGAGATTGATGAATTTTTAAAAAGATATAAATTTCCCAGACTAATAGAAGAGGAATCTGAATACTTAATCCCAAATCAGAAAAAGGAATTGAACAAGCCATCAATCAACTCCCTGGGAAAAATTCTCCAGGGCCAGATGGATTCACAAGTGAATTCTATCAGATATTTAAAGAATAGTTAATTTCAATACTATATAGACTATTTGGCAAAATTGGGGAAGAAGCAATCCTCCCAAATTCTTTTTATGATACAAATATGGTTTTGAAAACTAATCCAGGAAGAGACAAAACAGAGAAAGAATATTATAGACCAATTTCTGTAATGAATGTAGACGCAAAACATTTAAATAATATATTAGCAGCAAGAGTACAGAAACTTATCACTGGAGTGATACATTATGATCTGGTGGGATTTATACCATGAATGCAGGACTGGTTCAATATTAGGAAAACTATGAACATTATTGATCATATCAACAACAAAACTAACAGAAACCACATGATAATCTCAATAGATGCAGAAAAAGCTTTCAACAAAACACAACACCCATTCCTATTGAAAGTACTAGAGAACATATGAATAAATGGAGCTTTCCATAAAATAATAAGTAATATCTATATAAAACCTTCAGCAAGCATTATATGCAATAAGGACAACCTAGAGGCATTTCCAGTAAGATCAGGGGTGAAACGAGGATTTCCATTATAATCACTATTACTGTATATGATACTAGAAATGTTAGCTGTAGCAATAAGAGAAAAAAAAGAAATTGAAGGAATTAGAATAGGCAAAGAAGAAACTTAGTTATCACTCTTTTCAGAAGATATAATATGCTTAGAGAATCCCAGCAATTCAAGTAAAAAAAAAAACTACTTGAAATAAAGAAACAACTCTGGCAAAGATGCATATTACAAAATAAACTCACACAAATCTTCTGCATTTCTACATGTTACTAACAAAGTCCAAGAGCAATAGATAGAAAGAGAAATGCCATTTAAAGCTAGGGCAGACACTATAAAATATTTGCGAGTCTACCTGGCAAAACAAACCCAGGGACTGTATAAACACAACTGCAAAACACTTTTTACACGAATAATGTACGATCTAAGTAAGTGGAAAAACATCAGTTGCTCATGGGTAGGCAGAGCCAGAGTAGTAAAAGTGACAATTCTACCTAAATTAAGTCACTTATTCAGTGCCATACCAAACTATCAGATAGTTCTTTGCTAGAGCTAGAAAAAGCAATATCAAAATCCATCTGGAAGAACCAAAGTTCCAGAATATCAAGGGAACTAATGAGAAGAAATGCTAGGGAAGGTGGCCTAGCTTTACCAGATCTCAAAAAAGTATTATTAAGCAGCAAGTATGAAAACCGCTTGGATTGACACTATAAACAAATTAGTGCAGCAAGTAATAGTGTATACAAGATTTATGGAGAATGGAAAAATTTTTGACTACACAAGAGACAGAAAACATTACGAAGTGCAAAATGGATAATTTTGATTACATTAAATTGAAAAGGTTTTGCACAACCAAACCCAATGCAACCAAGATTACGAGGGAGGGAGAAAATAGGGGAAAAAATTTGCAACTAGTGTCTGTGATAAAGGACCTCATTTCTAAAATATAGAGAGAACTAAGTCAAATATACAAGAATACAAGTCATTCCCCAATTGATAAATGGTCAAAGACATGAACAGGCAATGTTTAGAGGAAGCAATTAAAAACATCTATAGGCATATGAAAAGAAATGCTCTAAATCACTATTGATTAGAGAGGTGCAAATCAAAACAACTCTGAAGTACCACATCACACCTATCAGATCGGCTAACACGACAAAACAGGTGGATAATAAATGTTGGAGAGATAATGTGGGTGAGTTGGAACACTAATTCATTGTTGGTGGAGCTGAGAACTGATCTAATAATTCTGGAGAGCAATTTGGAACTATGCCCCAAGGGTTACAAATATTTGCATACCCTTTGACCCAGCCATACCGCTTCTAGGACTGTATTCTCAAGAGATCATAAAAATGGGAAAGGATCTCACATGTCCAAAAATATTTATAACAGCACACTTTGTTGTGGTCAAAAAATGGAAATCAAGAGGGGAATGACAATAAATTGTGGTATATGAATGTAATGGAATACTCTTGTCCAATAAGAAATGATGTAAAGGAAGACTTCAGAGAGGCCTGAAAATATTTATATGAACTGAAGTTCAGTGAAAGGGCAGAGCAAGAGAGCTTTGTATTTAATAAGAATGTTTATGTAGAACCTATGCAAAATTGCATGCCTTCTCAGAGAGGAAGGGGGGAGCGAAGGGGGAAGGAGAGGAAGGGAGGCGAAAAGATCTTAGTTATATGGAAGTGATTGTAGAGCACCGAAAATAAATAAAATTAACTTTAAAAAAAGAAAAAAATACAAGAAATAAACAGCAACAAATTAATTTAGTCTTTCAGTGCTTCATGAAGGTCACTACGATTTATTTACTAAATCAGTGATTTACTGTTTGGTAGACGTTTTTGTATCAGGTCCTCCCTACCATGTCAAAACCATAGATTGTGAGCACATAGTTCTCTCTCTCTCTCTCTCTCTCTCTCTCTCTCTCTCTCTCTCTCTCTCTCTCTCTCTCTCTCTCTCTCTCTCTCTCTCTGTATGTATGTAGTTAGTAAGTTAGGGGAATAGTGAGTAGGGAGTTGGGGTAGGACCCAACTCTCCCAAAATATTTGTTATGTCAGATAGACTTTGTGATTTTTCTTGTTAAAGAGGTAACATTGAAGAAATGTGAGACTTTTGAAATAGAAAAATAAAAGTTCTCTAATCTCAAATAACTTTTAATAACACTTATGGAAGGGATTATGATTTATAATTTCTTACTTCCTAGCACTTAGCAATATGTCATGCATTCAACAAATGCTAGAACAGTACAGAGTTATAACTATTAGAACAGACATTATTTTAGCTTAAGAAATGTCTGTCTTGCCTGGGAGCACCCTTCTCATACGTCAGTCAGAAGGACGCCAACAAAACATCTGTGGCTATCAGGAAGTACCATTGTGCAGGGAAAGATTACCAACGTCTGGATCCTTTCACTTGCCTGAAGGTATGCTCCCTTGGCTGACTTTTTCCCCTATTTTCCTTGGTTCATTGGGTGATTAAGCTGTTGGTAAAAGCTTCCTCATGACCACACCACACTCCCCTCCCCCCCCCCCCCAAAAGACATTCTCAGAATTACACATTAGTAAGTTTATGCATTATATGAGAATAGAAAAAAAAAACAACAACAAAACAAACCTCAATTGGTTTTCATTGGCCATGTTATGGCCAAGTACAAAATAGACAGAAACCTATAATATGTAATAATATTATAAAGTATAATGTTAGGCCATCATAGTTTCTGCTATGTCTAGACATAGTGTCTTGTAATAATGCTCTAGAGCTTTTATCTGTCTTGAATGCCTTAGGGAATCAGGGTGCTGAGAATCTCTATGGGCCACAAGAGATGATTAAAGATAATCTCGTGTCTCCTGTGTCACATATACTGAATGGGATTTTCTTGAAATGATACCTGAACAAGTAGTTATGCTATTTATACCTTATGAACGTTATTAGCTATTAAAGGGAAAAGAGAAGCTCACAGTTGCTTATTCAACCCTATTTTTAGTTGTACTTTGTATATCAAGTATTTGTGTTTGTTGATTATTATAAGTTTATAATGCAAAAATGACATCCAAAACTTTTTTCATAAACGTATAAGGCTGAATCAAATCTCTTATTCAAGCATTAATGTCAAACTATCCAAGGATGAAAAAGTAATAGAAAATTTTGATGAAAATATGTTTTATTTTGAATACTTGTCAATGGGAAGTGGGAGGAGTAATTAGGTGAGAGCTGACCTGAATCATCATTTATGGTATACTTAATACGTGAAAAGAATAAGGGAGGGAATTATTGGATTATCCCTTTACCTTGTCATCTGTCAGAATAGCTCTGCATAGTAAAGATAAACATAGGGAAATTCAATTATATTAAATCTAACTTGAAAAACAATCAATTAAATTAAGTACAGTTCATTTAAATTCTGCTAAATAAAAGGTTTTAAAATTATATTAAGCACTTCTTGTTTGCACTGCATTTTGCATGAATAATGATTACAATACAATATTTTCTGAAGACACACCCTTGAAACATACCTGCTCTCTTTTAATATGTAGTCTATAAAGGATTAGATCACCACTTATTCCTCTGCTCATACGTTCTGGATCTTGGGAAGTGTGAAGAAGCTTATGGAATCGTTTTCTGAATAATGTTTCTAAACACATAAAATACATAGGTTTGTTGAAATATGTATGCAGCATAATTACACACAAACATATAATTATGTTTTATATATATATGTGTATATATATATATATACATATATATATATATATATATATATATATATATATATATATATATATATATATATATATATATGCATCCATATACGTTAAGGGAGCTAAGATTTTCTCTCCAGGAACATAATGAAATAAATCCTACGTCTCCTCTCAGTAATCTCTATTTTATTTTTGATTTTACATGATAAATTGTTTAAACATGGCTTATTCAAGCATGTTATTGAAGATGAGTCCAACACAAACTATTGGGTTTTTTATTTTTATTTAGAAATGTAGTTATAATTGTCATAGTAAGCACCAGACAAGAAAAAGTCTAGAAATCATGTTAACAGCAAACATTTGATTTAATTACCAAATGGGGAGAGAAAGGGGTATATGGGGTTTACAAGAAGGACTAGAACTTCTGATTTAAGGACTCTCTGAGCCCCTTTCAGGACTGCTTATCTACCTTTGGTGTCTACCTGCCACTCGACTCTTACCTGTGACTCCAAAATGTTGCTGTAATGTGGCTAACTCAGCAGATGGGCTAAAGTAGGTTGAGGGTAACTGACAAGCCTCCGACCTGTCAGTGAGTTAATGTAGGGGTGGGGTTTGTCTTCATGCAAAGACTTCCCAGGTGGGACTAGTGAATGAGAATTATTTGTTCCAAAAGCCATGAAGGCAGCTAAAACAGGCATTTTTGAGCAGAGCTTGCTCAGATATCAAAGTCACCAAACGTTCACTGCATCCAGTTATAAATATATAAATATATCCAGTTACCCAGAATTAAATTTTCCCTTATTCAGTAAATTGTAGTGTCTCACTATTATTTCCAGGGTCAAATATAGCATTATTTTTTTTAAATTCAAAGCCCTTTGTAACATGGCCCCCATATAACATTTTAGTCTTCTTACACACTACTCCCACACCATCCCCAAACCCCTGTACTCTGTGACATATGGCACTGTCTCCTTTGCTGGTCTTCAAATACAACATACCATATCCTGACTGAGGATTTTCACTTTATCGTACCCCTTGCTCGGAATTTTCTTCCTATTCTTCATCTAACCTCTCTGGCTTCCTTGAAGTGCCAAATAAAATCATACCTTCTTTGAGAAGAATTTTCTGATATCCATCAATGCTTTCTTTATACCTGAATGCAATGGCCATAAAAGTCATTTGGTCAGAAAAGTCTTCCTTTTTTCCTCAATAACCTTGAGAGAAGGTAAAGCTTCTCAAAGGAACTGCCTTGTTTTTTCTAAAATCCTTAAAAGGAATGAAGAAATCATTCCATACTGTGTAGAAATAAATCAAATTATACTGAAGTCAGTGATTCAATTCTCCCTCTTTCAGGTTTTAACCCACAAATAGTATATCTGTTTTATGTTCTGTTAGGGGTTTTATTAACCTTACTGATATATTTCTGCTGGGAATATTTCTCAGTTCTTTCCTTGGATTAACTCCAAAGTTCATCTTCACAAATTTTATAATGCAGTAGGGGAAGGATGTGTTCTAGGATACTGACGGCATTGATTTTATAGTCTAACTCCTTGGACTAGAATGTCTGGTGGGAATGAAATAATTCTTGCTCAATACTATCATTGGCTAGATTAGCAACATCAAAGCATAGAGGCAATTATTTAATCACTAAGTATTATTAAGCATCTACTGTATAGGAAAAATTTTACTAGGTGATGGGGATGTGAAGACAAATATTAAATAGTTCTTAGTCACAAATAACATATTTTATTAGGGGAGAAAATGCGTACATATATAAGTATATGCTACACACACACACACATACACATACATTTCAACTAAAAATACAGTTTTGCCTATTAATTTCCTGAAGGTTTCCTTCACATCTTTGTTCCTCAAACTATATATTATGGAGTTTAGCATAGGGATCACTATTGTATAAAAAACAGAAGTCACTTTGACTATGAGCCATGAGCTTTTGGAAGTGGGTGCACAATAGAGAAAGAGAATGGTCTCATCGAAGATGATTGTAGCAGTCAAGTGGGAGGCACAGGTAGAGAGGACTTTCTGCTTCACATTGGCTGAACGCATCTTCATAACAGTGATAAAAATAAAAAGATAGGGCATGATAATGGTTATAAGAGTGCTTATAATCATTGAAATTGGCAAAAGCAACAAGTATTATTTCACTAAATTGTCTATCTGAGCAGGAAGCAGAAAGGATGACCGAGTTCTCACAAAGAAAGTTATTGATAATGTTAGTTCCACAAAAAGACATTATGTGAATATCAAAGAAGATATTATTCCCCATGAATATTCCCCAGCAACCATCAGTGCACAGAGTGTTTGAGACATGGCCACTGTGTATAGCAAGGGTTTACAAATGGCCACAAAGCGGTCATAGGCCATCATTGCCAACATGAATGTCTCTGTCACCACAGACGTTGCAGTAAAAAGAAACTGTGTGATGCATGCTGTAATAGAGATTGGTGTATCTTCCACAAGTAATTTCTCTAGTAGTTTGAGTATAACTACAGTAGAGTAACAGAGATCCACAAAAGACAAGTGGTTGAGGAAGAAGTACATGGAGGTGTGAAGTTTGGGGTTGATCCTGATGACTACAATCATGCCTAGATTCCCCACAACAGTTATCACATAAATTGTAGAAAACACAAGGAAGAGAGGGACTTGAAGATGTGGATAATCAGAAAATCCTCTCGGCAGGAATATAGCTGTAACAGTCTGATTTTGGTCAACATTCAACATGGTCCCTGTTGGAAAGATAGAAAATTTATCTTTAAAAACAGAGCCTTAAGAAGAGAGGAAAACAGCTTGAGAAGTGGGTATGTTAAACTGACCTCCTATGGGGTGGAGAGAGCCAATTGTTAAATTTTCAATGTGGAAATTTACAATTTGGAAGTTAACAAAAGTCATAGCTTGATTTATTGAGTTGTTGACTCTCTGGAACTAAGAGCATGATGTATAAAATGCTAATACTACATATTAAATTTAAAAGTTTGTCTTTTTGTTTGTTGTCAGGCAGTTAACATTTCTTAGACAGGCATTAAAAGCCTTCCAAAATTTCTACATTCCTATTTTCTCTGCCTTTGTTACCTTTATTGAAATACTGCTCTTACTTGTAAAGCCCTCAGTCCTCATCTTCACCTATTTAGGTGTTCACTTTCTTTCAAGGGGGCTTGATATCACTCCTTTCTTCTTGAACTTTTATCCCTCGTTATTTATTACCTTCTTTCAATACATGAAGTGTTTACTGTTTTCAGTATTCACTATCTATTCAGTATTTATTGACTTATATTGTTAATAGGGATAGGGACTAGATCAATTATTTCATTGGTATAGGAAACTCACTGAAAGATATTCTTTTTGCCTATGTAGACAACGGTGTTTTCTGTACCTTATAATCTTAAAGACTTGCTTAGAGCTCTGGGATGTAAAATGATTACCAATGGCCATGAAGTTAATATATAACAAAGGTGGGAGTTAAAAGCAGATTTTCCTGGTTTTGAAGCTGGCTTTCTATACACTATACCAAGTCATTTTTATCAGTATTACTACATACTATCTCTCTCTCCATATATGTATATATATGTGTGTGTGTGTGTGTGTGTGTGTGTGTGTGTGTATACACACAGACACACATACATATTTCCATATATATATGTATGTGATATATTAATGTGTATAACATTTCCAAGAAATATTTTAGCACAATGATATACTTAATGAATAAAATACCACACATATTTATATAAAATTTTGCTATGTATAATAATTAGATAGATTCATAGGCTTCTTTCTATCCATCTACCAACTCTATACCTATACCTCTTCTTGAATGAAAGTGAATCTCGGCTTCAGGAAGTTATGCTTAAAGAGTTCAAAATATAGCAAGTCCTACCAAATTGGAATGGATCCAAGTACAGGAAAATGGGGGACGAGAAGCTTATTGTTTGAGAATCAGATATTCTATATTTAAATAAGCTTATGATTATTTGATGGCTACTGGATGCTGCAATTTTTAACTATAATAAGTCTTTGAGAGAAATCAAGTATGTCAGAGATGATTTTTAATATGCACTAATAAAATATCCCATTGGTGAATCATCCAGCTCAATCATCCAGAATCTCTTATATCTCCAAATAAGTCTTGAGTCTCTTGAGCATAGGAACTATATTTAATGACCCAGGGCTTGACAGTATGTTCAAAAAATGACTATTCAATAAATGCATATTGATAATGCTTATTCTTAACATTTTAATTCAGCAGCTGCAAATATGTCCTGGCAATTTATTTCTCATTTATTAGGTAAGGTCATGAAGAAATTAAAATTATACTGCATCATTTAATAATTGATCAACCCTATTTCCCATTTTGTCAAACCCCATTTCTCAGTTAAGTTCAAAACTGGTCTCTCCCACTCTGAATTAAATATGTGGTTGAATGATGTGATCAACCCTAGTCTTACCTCATTTAGCTTAAATCCTCCTTGAAACAACTGTTCTTCTGCCCTTGTCTCTTCTTGTAAAACCAGGGGATGATTTGATGTCCCCCAAGGGGAGGTCCTGATTTCAATGGGTTCTGATTTTCTAGCCAAGATTACTAGAAATGGTTGAGTCCCATAAAGCAATTAATATTCCTTAATTGTCGAAGAGGAGTGTGATCAGTCACATCTGTCTGTGGACTCACTTTCTCAGCTACAGCAAATTGCAAGGCTTCCCAACTACCCTGACTCCCTCCCTTCTGGGTCCCTAACTGAACTGAAGGGCAAGTCTGGTCTATATAGATCTTTGTTAATAACCCGTTACCTTGTTTGAACAAAGTGTGCCTCAGTTTCCCTGTTATTAGTATTTTATATCACACCTTGATGAAAGAAGAGCATCACAAAGAAAGAAGAAACAAAGCCCAAGTGATGTCTCCACAGTCCATGGGCTCACATGGAGCACGTATTTCCTAGCTCCCTCGTCCTGTCACAAATGAGGCTGCTGGTAAAACATTCCCATGATTAATAAACATCCTGGAAAAGAGTGTGCTCAGCTTAAGGCCAGTAGGAGACATGTCTAGCACATTCCCCCAGAAAATGATGGTAGTCTTCTTCGGGTATACAAAACACAATCCACACTATTTCATAGCTAAACTCAAGTCGGAGTTAAGGAAAGACAAGCCACCTTGCTGAAATTGAGGCAAAGAGTGGGGCAGTGCTGTGCATCTTAAATCTACCTCCAAGCCTTTGGAGACTCCGACCCTAGAGAACCCATTACTATGGTTTTGGTATTGTTATTGTTGTTTTCTCCATTCCCATGGACCATGCAATAAATAATTAGTTAAAAAGCCATTTCTCCTGTGTCTTCTTTGCAGACAGAAATCTTCTTGAAATCACAGAGGAAGTGTCCAACTTGAGAATTATTTTACA
The DNA here is from genome assembly GCF_028372415.1 of Notamacropus eugenii. Taxonomy (NCBI): domain Eukaryota; kingdom Metazoa; phylum Chordata; class Mammalia; order Diprotodontia; family Macropodidae; genus Notamacropus; species Notamacropus eugenii. Next base: position 3,297,146 of record NC_092880.1, read on the forward strand.
ACTGCCTTATTTCTGGCTGGTTCCAATCTCCTTCACAAACATTATGGCAGATCCTTCCCAGGATGATGCCATAGTAAATCATTGTACGAAAATATAAAATAACGCACATCTATGATTATTCTCTGGGAGCTGATCTGCACATAGCAGTAATGGGAAAAAAAACATGCAGAAAACTGTGTGTGGGTAAAGTTCGGTATTGCATCCTTATTTGGTTACTTGTTAGCAATATGCAATAAAAATCAACTTAACAATATACGATATAATTTAGTACAAATAAAGTCAATTGTAGTTGAAAATATGATAATGATGATGAGAAACGTAAGATAATGAATAGCAGGGCTTTGTTCAGGAGAGGGTTTTTTTTGTTTATTTTGTCTTGTTTTGTTTTTGGATGGAAGAGATATACATTTGTAGACATATAAGCAACAAATAACTAAGGAGAGATTACTAAGAGAATAGGGGTGAAAAGGGAGAAATCCTCAGAAGATGAGATGGAATGAAACCAACAGTACATGCAGAGAGATTAGTCTTTGCAATAAGAATGTAGACCTTTTTGTGTGAAAGACAAGTGCAGGAGAAAGTAGCAGAAAGCATCCAAACGATGTGAGATGAGAAGAGGAGAAGATGCAGTTCTTGGTGAATGGGCTCATTTTTCAATGAAATATAAGTGACTTTTCACATCTGTCACAAATGAGAGAGAGGAGGAAGACAACCTATGAGAGGTTTGAAATGAAAGGTTTGTAAAAGAAGTTGTGGTACCTACAATAGTGACTCAACTATAAAGTGACAACGGACTGGAATCAGTCCTAACCTGTGGATGGATAGAGCTGAACAAAGCAGGCTAGAGACAGGAGAGACAGGAGTCAAACAGAAATTTAATTTAAGAGAGGGGAAAATAGGTTTCCAAAGTGAAGTCCCCCTGAGAATGGGAACTTGTGGCATGGCGAGGGATTTTATACATGAAAACAAGAAAAAGGAAGGACCCAACACAGACTTAAACAAATAGTACCCATGTTGCCATTTCTTGGAACTATACAGGCATTCTTCAGTTCTGTGTAGCTTTGTGATTGTCTCAGATCTTAAAGGCCATTGAGCCTTACGATTGTTCAGTCAGGTCCAAAACCAGAGTTAGTGTGTAGGGAATAGGAGGGCAGTATCTGGTTTGGTTCACTTAGCAGTTAGAAGCAGGGGGATTATTCAGAGGTTCAGGAGATTTGATTGATAACTTTCTGCTGCAGCATGTTGACTGCTTCTGACTGTCAGGTGCCAGGGAAATAGGGAAGATGCAACAAATCTAAATAGTTATTGATTAATATGAAAATGATGAATCCCTCAGAGAACACCTGGTACGGGTCAAAGTAAGACATTTTGCTAGAGGGTGAGATAATCCAGAGGGTCACTACAAAGGATTGCTGTTTTTCCCAAGCTTAGGACACAGTCTGCTTGCTGGACTTTAGCTCTGGAAAATAGGGTCTCTCCAAATTTCTTGACAGAAATTGTAGAAGAATTATCTTATTGCAGAGACCATCCAGTTCTTGTCATATACATGTAAGTCAGTAGCATGCAGTCAACACACTTTTAGTATTTTCTTCATCTTTGTTCAGTAGAAGCTCAATAGAAATGAAGTCAACAGATGATAAAAGAAATCCTATGCTGAATCTTAGAAAATGCAAGACCTTCAATAGGATAAAGGGAAGAAAAAAATTAATATAACAATAACTCTCCTTTAAGAAAAGGGAATAGCATAGAGTTGAATTTGCTCTCTAATTACTCAAGATGAGAAAGGGTAGAGACTATATCTATTTGAGGAAGAGGACCAGTGGTTTGGTTTAGACTTGAGAAGTTGGTTGGTTGTTGTCCTTCATCTTCGAAGAAGACCAAAATGAAATTACCATTGCCGAGTGAAATTTCAGTGTGTCCAACTGTGGCTGATCAGATCAATGCGAGCTCTGAATATTCTACCAGAGGTTGGGCACAGATAGTTCATGTGAACATTTGGGGTGAATATCCCACATTTCCGCATCCTGCACTTACTTTGTGCTATCTCATTTCTGCTTTGCTCAAAGTACCTAGCACCTTTTCTTATGTGGGCACGCCATGCTGAGCGGTCCTTTGCCAGTGTCTCCCATGTTGCACAGTCAAATCCAAAGTTCTTGAAAGAGACCTTGAGCGTTTCCTAGCATAGTTTAAATACTTGACAGTTCAGCTCGAGCAAGGACTTCAGTGTCTGGTATCTTATCCTGCCAGGTGATCCTCAGAATCTTCCTAAGACAGTTCAAATGGAAGTGATTTAGTTTCCTGGAATGGCGCTGGTAAGGTGTGCTGTTGCTCTCTGGTAATCTGATCCTACTCTAGCATTAAAGTCACCCAGAATTGTAAGCTTGCCCTCTTTTGGAACACTGACGATAAGGGTCTCTAGGTCTTCATAAAATTTTTCTTTGACTTCATCGGTGTTTGTCATGGTCAGAGCATAGGCACAGATGATGCACTTGAGAAGTAGAATGATTATAATTCATGATGAGAATAAGGAACTGGTTTGGAGATTTCTAGGCAAAGGGAGAGGCAGAATGACAACAGAGTGTTATCAGATGAGGCATTTCACAGTTCATGCGCAAATTCGTGTTGTTGTTGTTATTGTGGTTGATTCATTCAGTTGGATCTGACACTTTTTGATCATATGGACCATAGGATACCAGACCATTCTATCTCATCATATTCCCAGGTCTGAAGAAAGTTTGTATTTATTGCTTCCATTACATTATTTATCCATCGCATTGTCTGCCATTTTTTTTTCCTTTTGCCGTCAATCTTTCCTAACATCAGGGTGTTTTCCAATGAGTCTGACATTCTTATTATATGGCATTAGCCAGTTTATTACTTAGGGAAAAACATTGCAGTGATTGTAATGAAAGGAACTGATAGCTTTAGAATGAGATATTGATCACTTTGAGCTAAAGGAGGAAGACATAAGAGAGTGGTCAGTTGGAACAGGACAGGTTTTAAACAATCACTAGTGGAGGCTAGATTCAGCGAAATAGAGAGAAAATGACCAGATAGGATTAATTTCTTTTAAACAGCGTTCAGGGATTTAGAGAGTTGCTATAAAAGTCCCTCTCCCATCTTATCCCACAGTTTTCGCAACTCTTTAGAAGACTTTCCCTCTTCAACTGTACATGTTGTTTCCTCTTCAACCTATAAGAAAGTAAGGTTCCAATATTAGCAGCCCTACCTCACACCTACTTCCTTCCTATTTTCATGCTCTATTTTCATGAGATAATTTCTCTTTTTAATCTTTTCCTGTCCAATTTTCTTTTTCTAGAATCACTTCACCATATGCAACTTAGCCATAACCCTTCTTTCAACCTACTTAGTAATGATAATAGCTTTAAGAATAAAATTACAATACTAACAATTACTAATATTAACAGCATTTTCATATAACATTAGTAAACATTTTGACCCTAATCAATGCCTTATAATTAGACTCTAATGATTTCCTTATAGTTTTTTTTTCCGGAACTTTTATATTGAATTTTCCATTGGGTTCTGGTCTTTCTGTTATACACACCTGAAAGTCTTTCAGTTCATCAAATGTCCATTTATTTTCCATTCATGATTATATAGTATTTTGCAAGATAAGTTATTCTGGCATGAAACCACAGATCCATTGCTTTTTAAAATACAATGTTACAGAACCTACAGTCTTTTAGTGTAGAAGCTTCTATGTCTTGTGAAATCTTGATTATTTTCCCACAGTATATAAATTGTTTTGTTTTGTTTTGTTTATCTTCTTGATTGCATTATTTTCTCTTCAAACTGGAAGTTTTAAAACTTGGCTGTGACATTCCTGTAAGTTTTCTCCCTAGGATTTCATTCAGTTGATAATTGGACTGTTCTTTCTACTTTACCTTTTTGTTCTAGCACTTCAGGGAAATTTTCTTTAATAATGTCTTATAATATTGTATACAAATTCCTTATTCTATCATAAATTTCAGGAAGCCAAACAATTCTCACATTGTCTGTCCTTGAGATCTATTCTCTTGAACAGTTCTTTTTTTCTTTTTTTAAAAAATCATTTATTTATTTAACTTTTAACATTCATTTTCACAAAATTTTGGGTTCCAAGTTTTCTCCCCTTTTGTCTCCTCCCCCCACCCTAAAACACCGAGCATTCTAATTGCCCCTATCACCAATCTGCCCTCTCTTCTATCATCCCTCTCTGCCCTTGTCTCCAACTTCTCTTTTGTCTTGTAGGGCCAAGTAACTTTCTATACCCCTTTACCTGTATTTCTTGTTTCCTAGTAGCAAGAACAGTACTCGACAGTTGTTCCTAAAACTTTGAGTTCCAACTTCTCTTCCTCCCTCCCTCCCCACCCCTTCCCTTTGGAAGGCAAGCAATTCAATATAGGCCATATCTGTGTAGTTTTGCAAATGACTTCCATAACAGTCGTGTTTTCTAAGACTAACTATATTTCCCTCCATCCTATCCTGTCCCCCATTACTTCGGTTCTCTCTTTTGATCCTGTCCCTTCCCATGAGTGTTGACCTCAAATTGCTCCCTCCTCCCCATGCCCTCCCTTCCATCATCCCCCCCACCCTGCTTATCCCCTTATCCCCCACTTTCCTGTATTGTAAGATAGGTTTTCATACCAAAATGAGTGTGCATTTTATTCCTTCCTTTAGTGGAATGTGATGAGAGTAAACTTCATGCTTTTCTCTCCCCTCCCCTCTTTTTCCCTCCACGAAAAAGTCTTTGCTTGCCTCTTTTATGAGAGATAATTTGCCCCATTCCATGTCTCCCTTTTTAATCCCAATATATTTCTCTCTCACTGCTTGATTTCATTTTTTAAAGATATGATTCCATCCTCTTCAATTCACTCTGTGCACTCCGTCTCTATGTGTGCGTGCGTGTGCGTGTGTGTGTGTGTGTGTGATCCCACCCAGTGCTCAGACACTGAAAAGTTTCAAGAGTTACAAATATTGTCTTTCCATGTAGGAATGTAAACAGTTCAACTTTAGTAAGTCCCTTATGACTTCTCTTTGCTGTTTACCTTTTCATGCTTCTCTTCATTCTTGTGTTTGAAAGTCAAATTTTCTTTTCAGCTCTTGTCTTTTCATCAAGAATGCTTGAAAGTCCTCTATTTCATGGAAAGGCCATTTTTTCCCCCTGAAGTATTCTACTCAGTTTTGCTGGGTAGGTGATTCTTGGTTTTAGTCCTAGTTCCTTTGACTTCTGGAATATCATATTCCACGCCCTTCGATCCCTTAATGTGGAAGCTGCTAGATCTTGTGTTATCCTGATTGTATTTCCACAATACTTGAATTGTTTCTTTCTAGCTGCTTGCAATATTTTCTCCTTGACCTGGGAACTCTGGAATTTGGCCACAATGTTCCTAGGAGTTTCTCTTTCTGAATCGCTTTCAGGTGGTGATCTGTGGATTCCTTGAATACTTATTTTGCTCTCTGGTTCTAAAATCTCAGGACAGTTTTCCTTGACAATTTCATGAAAGATGATGTCTAGGCTCTTTTTTTGATCATGGCTTTCAGGTAGGCCCATAATTTTTAAATTGTCTCTCTTGTATCTATTTTCCAGGTCAGTTGTTTATCCAATGAGACATTTCACATTATCTTCCATTTTTTCATTCTTTTGGTTTTGTTTTGTGATTTCTTGGTTTCTCATAAAGCCATTGGCCTCCATCTGTTCCATTCTAATTTTGAAAGAACTCTTTTCTTCAGTGTGCTTTTGAACCTCCTTTTCCATTTGGCTAATTCTGCTTTTGAAAGCATTCTTCTCCTCATTGGCTTTTTGAACCTCTTTTGCCAGTTGAGTAAGCCTATGTTTCAAGGTGTTGTTTTCTTCAGCATTTTTGGGGGTCTCCTTTAGCAGGGTATGGATCTACTTTTCATGCTTTTCTTTCATCTCTCTCATTTCTCTTCCCAGTTTTTCCTCCACCTCTCTAACTTGATTTTCATAATCCTTTTTGAGCTCTTCCATGTCCTGAGCCCATTGTGTGGCCTGGGATACAGAAGCGTTGACTTCTGTGTCTTTGCCTGATGGTAAGCATTGTTCTTCCTCATCAGAAAGGAAGGGAGGAAATACCTGTTCCCCAAGAAAGTAACCTTCTATAGTCTTCTTTTTTTCCCTTTTCTGGGCATTTTCCCAGCCAGTGACTTGACTTCTGAGTTTCCTCTTCACCCCCACCTCGCCTCCAGATCTGCCCAGCCAGCACTTGGGGTCTGAGATTCAAATGCTGCTTCCCAGCCTCAGGGCTTTGGGTGGGGGCAGGGCTGCTATTCAGTGTGAGAATAAGTTCAGCTGCTCAGGTGGGGTCAGGGCAGCCTCACGGGTTCAGTTCCCTCAGGGGGTTTATGCAGAGACCTTCAACAATGGATCCAGGCTCCTGCCTGCTTGGGGAGCCCCGGTCTGCTCTTGCCTCCACTGCTACCTCCCGAGGGGGCCTGAGTTATGGGGGCACCCTGCTCCCCTCTCGGCAAGCCGAAAAGACCCTCTCACAAACCTTTGGGACCCGTGGGTGGAGGGACCTGCATGGCTACTGGAGATTGCATCCCTGAAACCTGCTCAGATCTGCTCCTCTTGGTGCTGTGTGGCCAAGGCAGGGCTGGGCTTGGCTCCGGACGTTTTGTGAGAGGTTTTCAGGACTCTCTGGAACAGAAATCTCTTCTGCTCCATTGTTCTGTGACTTCTGCTGCTCCAGAATTTGTTGGGAGTTCTTCTTTACAGATGTTTTATGGGCTGTGGGTTTGGAGCTAGCGTATGTGTGTCTTTCTACTCCACCATCTTGGCTCCGCCCCTCTGTTTTCTTGTAGGGCAAAATTTTTTCTATACTCGATTACCTGTATTTCTCATATCCCGGTTATATGCAATAAAAATTCTCAGCATTGGTTGCTAATACTTTGAATTCCAACCTCTCTCCTTCCCTCCCTCCCTACCCAACCCCACTGAGAAGGCAAGCAATTCAATATAGACCAAGTATGTGTCATTTTGCAAAAGACTTCCATAATGATCATGTTGTGTAATACTAACTATATTGCCCTCTATCCTACTCTATCCCCGTTATTTTTCCCCTCATTTGCCCTTGTCCCTTCTCAAAAGTGTTTATTTCTAGTAATTTCCTTCTCACATTAGCCCTCCCTTCTATCATTCCCCTTACCTCTCTTGTTGTCTCCTCCCCCAGTTTCCTGTGGTGTAAGATAGATTTTCATACCAAATTTAGTGAGCATGTTATTCCCTCCTTCAGCCATATGTGGAAAGAGTAGCTTCACTTTTCCCTTCTGCCCTTCTCCCTTTTCTTCTCCACTGAACAAGATTTTTCTTATCTCTTTTATGGGTGATAGCCTACTCCATTTCATTTCTCCCTTTTTCCTCCCAGTGTTTTCCTCCCTCACCCCTTAATTTTTTTTCTATTTTACTTTTTTTTTTGCTTGGGGATATCATCTCTTGTGATTCAACACAGCCTGTACTTTCAGTCTATATACATATATATGTGTGTGTGTGTGTGTGTGTGTGTGTGTGTGCTTACAATCCCTCCACCTACCCAAATACTGAGAAAAGATTCAAGACTTATAAATATTTTCTTTCCATGTAGAAATTCAAGCAGTTCAGCTTTAGAAAGTCTGTGATGATTTTTCTTTCCTGTTTACCCTTTCATGCTTCTCTTGATCCTTGTATTGAAAAATCTAATTTTCTATGCAGTTCTGGTCTTTTCCTCAGCATGAATGCTTCAAAGTCCACTATGTCATTGGATGACCATTTTTTCCCTTGAAGTATTGTACTCAGTTTTGCTGGGTAGGTGATGCTTGGTTTTAGTCCCAGTTCCTTTGACTTCTGGAATATCCTATTCCAAGCCCTTTGATCCCTCAGTGTTGAACCTGCCAGATCCTGTGTTATCCTCATTATATTTCCACGATACTCAAATTATTTCTTTCCAGCTGCTTGTAGTATTTTCTCCTTGATCTGGGAACTCTGAAATTTTGCCACAATATTCCTAGGAGTTTCTCTTTTTGGGTCTCTTTCAGGAGGTGATAGGTGGATTCTTTCAATATTTATTTTGCCCTCTGATTCTAGAATATCAGGGAAGTTTTCTTTGATAATTTCATGGAAGATAATATCTAGGCTCTTTTTTGATCATGGCTTTCAGGTAGTCCCATAATTTTTAAATTGTCTCTCCGGGATCTATTTTCTCAGTCAGTTGTTTTTCCAATGAGATGTTTCACATTATCTTCTATTTTTTCAAACTTTTGCTTTTGTTTTTTAACTACTTGGTTTATCTCATAGTCATTCATTTCCCTGAACTTAAGTCTCTCTTTCAAAGAATTGTTTTGTTCAGTGAGTTTTTGATCTTTTCCTCCATCTGGCTAATTGTGTTTTTTAATGCTTCCTTCTCCTCACTGACATTTTGAACCTCTTTTTCCAGTTGAGTTAGCCTCTTTTTGAAGGTGTTATTTTCCTCAGCATTTTTTGGTTCTCCTTTAGTAAGCTGCTAACTCGTTTTTCTTGCTCTTCTATTTCCTGGTTCCTATTTAAGTTCCATTTGTAGGCCTTGGAGTCAGGGGCCTTGACTTCCTCTGACAGTATACCTTGTTCTTCCTCATCTGGAAGGATGGAAGGAGACACATGCTCACCAAGAAAGCAACCTTCTTTGGTCTTATTTTTTTCCCTTTTTTGGGCGTTTTCCCAGACAGTTACTTGACTTCTGAATTTCCTCTCCAAAATCAACTCGCCTCCAGTTCCTACCAAGCCAGCAGTGGAGGCTGAGATTCAGATGAGGTGTTCCAATCTCTCAGGGGCTTTAGGAGGGAGCAGGGCCACTATCAAGTGTAAGATTGAGATCAGCTCCTGACGTGGGGGCCAGGCCACCACACAAGGCTCAGTTCCCTCAGGGGCTTTATGATGAGTCCTTCAACAATGGATGCAGGCTGCTGCCTGCCCTGGAAACCCGCATCAGCTGCTGCCTCTGTTGCTGCCACCTGAGGAGGCCAGAGTTATGGGGACACCCTGCTCCCTTCTCGGCCAACTGACAAAACCCTCTCACTGACCTTTAGCTCCTGTGGGTTGAGAGATCTGCGCTGCTGCTGGAGATTCTGTCCCTGAAGCCTGCTCCTTTCTGCTCCTCCCAGTGCTGCTAGGCCAAAGCTGGGCTGGACTCTGCTCCATATCCGGTGTGACAGATCTTTCCCATCGATCTTTTAGGTCACTCTGGGCTAGAAATATCCTCCACTCTGTTGTTCTGTGGCTTCTGCTGCTCTAGAATTTGTTGAGAGTCCTTTACAGGTGTTTTATAGTCTGTTGGGGAAGAGCTAGTGTATGTGTGTCTTTCTACTCCACCCTGATGAGATTTTTTATCACTTATTTTTGAAATGAAACTCAGGAATATCTTTTGATATGTAAATCTTTGTTTTCTCCTCCCAGCAGCCTTAAATTCCTACCTCTTTCTGGCAGCTACAATCTAAAATCACACCTTCTTTTTCTTTCTTTTCTTTCTCTGATGTAATTGGAGAATAACTAAGCTTTGAAATAATCTCTGCTCATTGCTTAGAATTAATTAAGAATTCTAGGCCTATGCTGAAGCTTATAATGAACTGAGTTTTACCTCTTACAAGTCTGCATATTGATCAGTTTGAATGGCAACAGCTGCTATCATATAATCTCTGGATGTTTTCATAATAATAGTCTATATATATCTCTTCTGTACATAGATGTTTCCATGATTTTCCCACTTAGATTGCTAGTTGTTTTGTTGGCAAGGACTACTTTCACCTTTCTTCTTAGACCAAAGATTGACAGAATAGGAGCTAGATAGTAGGTACTGAATGCTTTGACATTGACTTGATTTATTGCTCTAAAGAACCATATGTAACTTAGACTATTTCATATGTACTTGAGATCTATTGTAAAATTTTATCACTGTCTAGAATAAAGTAAAGATTGTCAGGTATTTTGTCTTTGAAAGAAGGAGGAAAGTGAGAAAATTTTGGAGCAGTAATTCTCAAAGTGTTGCCCAAAGAGATCTCATAGTCCCTGAAACCCTTCCACTCACTCTCACATAACAAACATTTTTAAGCATTTGCTATTTGGCAAGAGCTGTTTTAAATTCTGGATATACAAACAGAGGCAAAAGACACTTACCATCCTCAAGGAGCTTAAAATTTAATGTGGAAGGCTATATAGATATAGATATACACACGCACATATGCACATACACATAAACATACGTACATACATATGCACATTCATACACATATATGCACAGGTATGGACATTCATATATAGGCATATGTGTGGATATATACATATATTGTCATGCATATATTTATGTGTACACAGACAGGCATATATCTTTATGTCTCTATCTGTCAATCTAGCTCATTAACTAGCAGAGAAAACGCTTCCAGGGGCTGAGCCAAGATGGCAGAGTGAGAGCAAATACTCACATAAGCTCTTAGACAAACTCCTTCTGATACTTCTAAAAAGAGATTCTGACCAAAATTTGGAGGTCCAATAAGAAACAGACTGTGCAACCCAGGACAGACTGGAAGGTCTACAGGAAGGACCTGCTCCAGGGGGAGGTAGTAGTATATAGCACACCGTGCTGCACAATCCCACTGCAGTAGGGCCAAGCAGGAAAGCTCCAGGGTGATGTGAGGCAGTGGCAGAACCATGGAATCTCAAGAAAAACACCCTAAGACTAGAGTCCAGTGGAACCGAGCGAGTGAGAGTTGCGGAGCCCCAGGTATCTGCAGAAGCTGTTCCAGAGACTATCAGCTCACAGATTAAATGTCTGTAAGTCACCTACTTGAAATTCTTGAAACCAAAATGGTGCAGTGATCGGTAAATGCTCTCTCCCCCTCCCCTTATTGACCTTGAAAGAACCATAAAATATTTCCCCAGGAAAATCCTGGAACATTGGGATCAGCAGAAGGGGCAAACAGTCTCATAACACCTGAGGCTAGAAAAACCGCTAAGGAGGATTCCGCTTACTGTGGCAGAGGACCTGAGCTGTCCCAGATAGCCCCACCTCAGTGATGCACAAGGAGATCCGGAGCTCCAGAGGAATGGAGTCTCACAACCACCAACACCAGAACCCCAGGCGTGCCTCAGCACTCCAGGGGAAAGGGGAAGACATTAGGGCAGCCAGGATCACCAAGCGCTGAGGTTATCTTTGTGCTGGCTCAGCTCCATCAAAGAAAAAGAAATTGAATAAGTCATCAATGAACTGCCTAAGGAAAGAAAAAAAAAACTCTGGGGCTGCATGGATTTAGAAGTGAATTCTATCAAACATTCAAAGAACAATTAATTCCGATACTATACAGACTATTTGGAAAAATGGGGAAGGAGTCCTCCCACATTTTTTTTATGATATAAACATGGTTTTGATACCTAAATCAGGAAGAGACAAAACAGAGAAGGAAAATTATAGACTAATCTCTTTAATGAATATAGATGCAAAAATTTTATATGAGATTTTAGCAAAAAAATACAGCAACTTATGATGAGAATAATTCATTATGATCAGGTAGGATTCATACCAGGAATGCAGGGCTTGTTTAATATTAAGATCATATCAAAGAAAAACCTAGCAGAAACCACATGATTATCTCAATATATGCAGAAAAAGCTTTTGAAAAATACAACACCCATTCCAATTAAAAACACTGGGGAGTATAGAAAAAAAGGAACTTTCCATAAAATAATATGCAGTATCTACCTAAAACGTTCAGCAAGCATTATATGCAATGGACACAAGCTAGATGCATTTCCAATAAGATCAGGAGTGAAAAAAGGGTGTCCATTATCACCACTATTATTCAACATGGAACTAGTAATGCTAGCTTTAGCAATTAGAAAAGACAAAGTCATTGAAGGTATTAGAATAGGCAAAGAAGAAGCTAAGTTATCACTCTTTGCAGATGATATAGTGATATACTTAGAGAATCCCAGAAATTCAAGTAAAAATCTACTTGAAATGATAAATAACTTTGGCAAAGTTGCAGGTTACAAAATAAACCTACAAAAGTCTTCTGCCTTTCTATATATTACTAACAAAGCCCAACAGCAAGAGAGAGTAACAGAAATCCCATTTAAAGCTAGGGTAAACACTATAAAAGTGTTTTAGAGTCTACTTGCCCAAACTAATTCACGGACTTCATGAACACAATTACAGGACACTTTTTCCACAAATAAAGTCAGATCTAAGTAAGTGGAAAAACATCCATTGTTCATGGGTAGGCCGAGCCAGTATAATAAAAATGACAATTCTACCAGAATTAATTTACTTACTTTAGTGCCATATCAATCAAACTATCAGAATATTATTTTATAGAGCTGGAGAAAATAATATCAAATATCTCTCCAGGAACAAAATGTCCAGAATAGCAAGGGAACTAATGAAAAAAATGCTAGGGAAGGTGTCCTAGCTCTATGAGATCTCAAATTGTATTACAAAGCAGCAATCATCAAAACAACTTGGAATTGGCTAAGAAAGAGAAGGGTAGGCAAGTGGAATAGGCTAGGTACTCAAGACAGAGTAGGCAATGAATATAGCAATCTACTGTTTGATAAACCCAAGGACCTCAGCTTCTGGGATAAAAACTCACTGTTAGACAAAAATTGCTGGGAAAACTAGATAAAAGTCTGGAGGAAACTAGACATAGACCAATGCCTGGTACTTACAGAAGAATAAAGTCCAAATGTGAATGTGATCTAGGTATAAAGAGTGATACTATAAACAAATTAGTGGAGCAAGTAATAGTATATTTATCAGATTTATGGAGAAAGGAAGAATTTTTTTTTTACTAAAGGAGAGATAGAAAACATTATGTAGTGCAAAATGGATAGTTTTGATTACATTAAACTGAAAAGTTTTTGCACAAAGAAACCCAATGCAACTAAGATTATGAGAAAAGCAGAAAACTGGGAAAGAATTTTTGCAGCTAGTGTCTGTGATAAAGGCCTCATTTCTAAAATATGTAGAGAACTGAGTCAAATGTAGAAGAAGACAGGTCATTCCCCAATTGATAAATGGTCAAAGGATATAACCAGAGAGTTTTCAGAGGAAGACATTAAGTATATCAATAGTCATATGAAAAAATACTACATATCACTGTTCATTAGAGAGCTGCAAATCACAACAGCTCTGAGATACCACGTCACTCTTATAAGATTGGCTAACATGACAGCACAGAATGATGATAAATGTAGGAGAAGATGTGGGAGTGCTGGAACACTAATTCATTGTTGGTGGAGCTGTGAGCTCATCCAACCATTTTGGAGAGCAATTTGGAACTATGCCCAAAGGGGTACAAAAATGTGCATTTTTGACCCAGAAATATGGTTTCTAGGACTATATCCGAAGAGATCATAACAAAGGGAAAGTATCTCACATGTACAAAAATACTTATAACAGCTCTCTTAGTGGTAGCCAAAAACTTTATATCAATGGGATGCCCATCAGTTGGGGAATAACTGCATAAAATATGGCATATGAATGTACTGGAATACTGTTGTGCTATAAGGAATGATGAGTAGGAACGTTGTACACAGCAACACCCACAGCGTGTGAGGATTTCTTTACTGGTAGACTTAGAACTTCATTGCAATGCAAGGACTTAAAAAATTCCCAATGGTCTTTTAAGGCAAAATGCCTTCCACATCCAGAGAAAGAACTATGGAATTCAGTTGCAGATTGTAGCGCATCATTTTCTTTTGTATTACGTTTTTGTTTGTTATGATTTCTCACATTCATTTTAATTCATCTATACAACATGACTATGATGAAAACGTATTTAATAAGAATGTATGTGTAGAACCCGTATAAAATTGCTTGCCGTCTCAGGGAGGGAAGGGGAAGGAGGGGGTTGGGGACATGGAGGAAGGGAAAGATAAAATCTAGATTGTATGGTAGTGATTGTGGAATACCGAAAATAAAATAAAAACCAATATACATAAGGCTTTTGTTAAAGGTTGAAAACAAGTATATAGCATTTTCAGGCATTTTTTTCCTTACATAGTTTAGGTTTTCTCTGAATGACATGGCCGCAGCAGGCCTTCACCACCAGCTGCCCTCTGAGATGTAGAAAAATTCCCTTCATATAATCAGATGTTATCCAATTGGTATTGGGAACTCCATGACATATTGAAAGTGCTATTGATGGGGGAACAATCCCTATAGCAATAGAAGTCAGCACTTGTTTTTTTTTTCACTCCAAAAAGTTGAGGAGAGCACTGACATACCAAGGTTCACATAGATTTTCAGCCGCATTATGCTATATAGCCTCTTATTTGGAACCTTGGTAAGAGAAATATTTGTTTTCAGAACCCCTTATGCAAGAAACTCTTAGCTATCTATTTCTTCCAAATAAAATGTAAACTGGAAGAAAGGGATTCTTGCTTATTGTAGTATTATCTCTATGACTGAGCTAAGTCTAATACACTAAATGAGTTCTTAACTTTTCTTTTTAGATGAAGGAAATCTGTCTCCTTTAGTCTTCAAGGACTATTTTTTTAGTTGACTGGCAGCCTTAGTCAGCATAATGTTACAACTGTTCCTATCCTCTTCCCTTCCACTCTTAAGAAAAAAAGGGCAGCCTAAACCCCAAACCTTGCCAGGAGTATGAGAGATAGAATTTATGCAGTTTTAGAGGTGCAGAAACCACAAAATATAGGGGCTTAGGGCAGAGTTGCCTGGAAAGATTATACAGACTCAAGAAGTCTTCTAATCAATTGGCACAAAGTTTTCTATAACACTAATATGGCAAGCAGAAATCCTTGTGGAACTTGCAACCTGACAGGAGTGATGCTAAAACTTATATAGAAAACATTAGTGCATTGTGTGCCAATTATGTCATTTACTTGGTAATATACAGTTTCTGCACATTGGACATAAGCATCATTCACAATTGGCATGGCCTGTGAGGATGGGTGGACTTCTAAGGGGTCTGTACATCTTTGTTTGTCACCAGATAGCCTTCTATTTGATGTTTGTAGCTTGACCTTTGAATTGCATATGGTGACTGTTAGTTCTGCTGGTACAATATAGTCTTGTCCATACAGGGGAAATTCCACAAATTCCAGTTTGTTCCTGTAACAGGGAGAGAGAATTTGCTTCTCTGGGGCTCACTCATGATATATGGACAGAGACAGAGTCTTTGGGCTGGAGAGAGATATGATCCCTGGGATGGGGTCCAAGCACCAGCATCCAATCATAATCACTACCCTTCAGCATAGTAAAAAAAAATCTTAGTATTGTGCCCAGTTAAAACCTCCTAATTAGGAACACAATCTGGAGAGCAATTGCAAAGTTTGAGAGCCTTGATTTCTATGCCAAATAAAGAGTGGTTGAAAGAGAAAGAAGACTTACAGCCTTTGGTTACTGTCTCCCTGTCTTATGTGGGAAAGTGTTATTCATTCTGCTTGTATTCCAAGAGGACAAAAGTAGGACCAGTAATTAGAAGCTAGAGAAAAGCAGATTTGAAGTCCTTGAGAAAGTAGAACTTATCAATTAGAGCCGCCTAATAACAGTACTGCAGGTATATCTACAGTCATTTGTCAGATGAAGAAAATGAGGGTTCAATAGCAAAAATTTTTCTGACTTCTAGCCTAATATTCTTTCTATTCTTCTATATGACAAGTTTTCTTTAGGACTGAGTTAATCTGATTAAATTAGAAAACTATGTGGGCATTAATCTAATGATTGCAAATCTGTCTGTGCTTGATTTATACTAATCACACCACATACTGAAACTCCAAACAAACATGTCTGTGTCTTTGTAGGGCAGAATACAAGGCTTATATATACCATTTCCTTTCAGAGATTTTTTTTTCTATAGAAAGAACTATGAACACCGGTTTAGTTTTCATACATTGGCTAATTTTCTTCTTCCCTTTAGATTTATTTCAAGCTTTGCTAAAGGAAATGTCCACCTGCTCTACTCTTTTTCATCTCTATGACAATCAGCTGAGAAGAGTGGGTTTAAATCTTTTCACACTCGCTCCTCCTTTGGCAATATGGAATGTAATATAGCGATGACAGTGTATGTCCACAAGGAGGCAGTATGACACAACAATCTATACACTAACACTCTCAAACTTTGTCATACAATGACATCTAAAGATAGAAAGAGCTTTAGAGATCATCTAGTTCAACCTAATTTCCCCTCTCCTTGAACCAAAATGTTACATGTAAACAAAGCCCCAAAAGTTTGAAAGGACTTGGTTAGTATAACAAAGCTTCAAAGGGGAAGTGTCATGACTAGAGCCAAGGTTTCCTAAATTCAATCTACCTATAAAGGCCTCATTTCTAGAATACATAGAGAACTGACTCAAGTGTACAACTATACAATTCATTCCCCAGTTGGTAAGCGGTCAAAGAATATGAACAGGCAATTTTCAGAGGAAGAAATTAAAGATATCTATAATCATATGAAAAAATGTTCTAAATCACTTTTGATTAGAGAGATGCAAATCAAAACAACTCTGAGGTACCACATCACACTTATAAGATTGGCAAACATGACAGAACAGGAAAATGATAAATGTTGGAGAAGATGTGCGAGAGTTGGAACACTAATTCATTGTTGGTGGAGCTGTGAGTTCATCCAGCCATTCTGGAAAGCGGCTTGGAACTATAACCAAAGGGCTACTAAAATGTGCATACCCTTTGACGCAGCAATATTGCTTCTAGGACTGTACCCCCAAGAGATCATAAAAAGGGGAAAGGGTCACACATGTACAAAAATATTTATAGCAGTACTCTTTGTAGTGGCCAAAAACTGGAAATCAAGGGGATGCCCATCAACTGGGGAATAGCTGAGCAAATTATGGTATATGAATGCAATGGACTACTACTCTGCCATAAGAAATGATGAACAAGAAGACTTCAGAGGGGCCTGGAAAGACTTATATGATCTGATGCTGAGTGTAAGCTGCAGAATCAGGAGAACTTTGTGTACAGGAACGACCACAGTGTGTGAGAGTTTTTTCTGGTAGACTTGGATCTTCATAGCAATGCAGGGATGTAAAAAAAATTCAATCTACCTTAGATTACCTTGAATGAGACTGAGAATTCGTGATGTCAATCAAATTAAAATCTTTTGCTGTTTTTGTTTTACTAAAGTGCCTATGGTTGAGTAATGTGATTTAAAAAGATTTTCACCACCCACTGATGGGTCTGCCCATTGAAAAAAGCTTGATTTGGAAAGTTGTTTTGTACAAGGGTCCCAAGTACCCTTTGTTTTTTCTGTTGAAGCAGTAGGTCACAGGGTTATGCCCTCTGGCTCTGAGAAGTGTATAAATACTCACAAGAAGAGGTTTTACTTTGAAGTTTATTGACTGGAAGTGTTTCTTTGGCCAGAAAGATTCTGGGAAGTGGCTAAGGAGTCCCTCACTCTCTCCCTCCCCCCTAAAACCCAGAAGTTGTTGATTCCCTGATAGCTGTGTATGATTGTAATGGTCAAGACAGTTTTGGAAGCATGTCTGTTGACTTTTGGTTTCTCTGTATTTTCTCTGAAATTTTGATTTTTGTTTCCATTTTTTTCTGATATTTCCTTCTTCAGCTGTTCCAGAACAGCGGTTTGTGCATGTGAGCAGGTCATAGTCCCTTCTGAAGTTTCAGATGGGAGTACAGTCTCACTGCTGACCTCTTTGGTATTCTTCTTTTGGTCCTTTTCCCAATAGAAGGATTCTATGGTCTATTCCTTAGTCCTTTGCTTCTTGCTCATGAAGGTAAGGCTTTGTGTGGTGTGGACTCTGGTTCTTTCTGTTAGAAGCTGGAGTACCTGATGTTGAGCTGCTGGTGTGAGAAAGCTAAGGGCAGTTGCCTTTTTTTCTTTTTGTTTTGTGTTTCCCCCCAATTAACCCTGAGGCTAGCTTGTTAAGTGCGATAGATGGGTGGTCTGGTCACTGGAAATCTCAGCTGAGGTGGAGCAAAGGCAACCTCCATGCTTGGTGATCCCAGGTGCTCTATTGTCTTCCTGTTTTCCCTGGGTCCTAGTGTGAGTTTCCAAACCCTTGGGGCTCCTCTCCTTCTGATTCACCTCGGCCACAGTAAGAGGAATATTCCTTTCTCATTTTTCTGGTCTCAGATGCTATGAGACTGTTTGTTCCTTTTGTTGATCCCAATAATCCAGAATTTTTCTGGGGAAATACTTTATGGTTCTTTGAAGGTCAATAAGGGGAGGGGGAGAGACTATTTACTGATCACTCCACCATTTTAGCTACTGGAAGTTTAAGTAGGTGATTTACAGACGTTTAATCTGTGGGCTAAAAATGTCAGGGGTGACTTCGGCTGATACCCGGGACTCTGTGTCTGTCACTTATTCGGCTCCACTGGTCTCCTGCCCTGGGCTGCCACTTTGTTGTTCTGTTTGCTGCCTCAGACTGTCCCAGGAGTTTCCTGATCAGCTGTGGCGGAACCCTCTGGGCTATGTGCTGTATGCTTCTCCACCCCAGCGGAACAGATTTTTCCAGTAGACCTTCCAGTCTGTCTTGGTCTATCAATGTTCCACAGTCTGCCTCCTATTGGATTCTGTGTTGGGGGACAGCTCTGGACCGGGGTCCCCCGTGAGGACCGTGAGACGCCTGAGGGTCCGAACCTGCCCCCTTGTGGGGTACTGGGATGGCCCTGGTAACAGGCTGGCTCCACCCACAGGGAGGCACTTGGGAGGAGCTCGCCCGCCCATGGGAGGTACGGGGGAGGAGACAGGGGATAATAAAAGGGGATGACCACGAGAGCTGGAGGAGAAGAAACGCAATAAAGCTTGCTGGCTGCAACTCCTTTCGGGTGCTCTGCCTGTTTATTCCCCTCCCCCAACCAGGAGAGGGGCCGGAGACGTCCAAAGACCAGGGATAGGTAAGTAGAAGGCGAAGGCCCGGGAGTCGCCCCGGGCATCTGGCTCCCGAACAGGGACCACCGTAGGGAGAGGAGAATCCGCCTTGCCCCGCAGTAGTAGCCTTGCTCCGCTACTGTGGGAAGATTCAGGCAGCCTCAGTATTGAGAAGTGGCCTTGCCTCGCTACTGCGGGAAGATTCAGGCAGTCTTAATATTGGGAAGTGGCCAGGATGGGTCAGGGAAATAGTTTTCCCAGTTTAAAGCCCGAAGATAAAGGAGTACTTGCTTGTCAGCTGTATAAGCTTTGTAAGATCCATGGGCTTAAGCCCCACATTCGGGACTGTAGAGCATTTGTGGAAAAGATCTGGGATGTCTCCCCTTGGCTAGAGCATTGTGGGTAAGCCCAGCTAAATGGGACATAGTGGGACAACAGATGGTTGCCTATGAGAGGGTGAACCCGGGTGTATTAACAGAGGAGGACTTTACGTTCTTTCAAGTGGTCGCCGCACTTTTGTGCTTGGATCCCCGTCCCCCCTGGCGATCAAACGGCGAGACCCAGACAGGGCAGTCCCTTCAAGGGACGACAGAAGAAGAAGAGGAATCCAATGAGGATGATCCCAACCCCAAGCCTTTATATCCATGGGGTATGTTAAGAGAATGTGCAGGCAGGGACCAGGACCGCGCCCTTCAAGGTGGCGCATGGCTGAGCAAGGGGCAGGACTCTAGAGCCCCGAGGGGAAGAACAAAAGGGAAGTTTGATGAGGAGGGAACGCCCAAGAGGGAGTGGAAGGTCCCCTGGAAAGCCCCCGAGACAAAGGGAAAGTCTGATGAGGAGGGAACGCCCAAGAGGGAGTGGAAAGTTCCCAAGACAAAGGGAAAGTCCGATGAGGGAGGAACACTCAAGAAGGAATGGGAAGTCCCTGAAACAGCAAGAGAGGGCTGGGGAACTCGCAGGAAGAAGTTTCAACGGAATTTGGGAACTCCCAGTCCTCCCGAGGTCGGGCTGAATGCCCTCTCCTTCTCCCCAGCCGCCACGTCCTTGTCACAATCATCACAAGGAGCGCGGTCATTTACCTACGGGCGGTCCGGGCCCTCGAAGCCTCTGAGTGTACTCACTCAGAGCCTATCCGCAGCTTTGGCGGAGGGACAGGAGATAGATTTAGAGGAGTGGGAGGGGGCCGGCGCTTACCCTGTCATTGTGGAGCGGGATCCAATGGGAAACTAGAACCGTTTCCATCGACTGGTGCACTTCAAATTATTGAAAGAACTGAAGGAGGCCGTTTCCAAATATGGCCCTTCGTCACCTTATGTGAAGCATCTCTTTGCGAATACCACAGCCACTTGGCTGTGGGCCCCAGCTGATTGGAAGGAAGTGTCGGGGGCTATCCTTACACCAGAACAGTTAGTGGCTTATGGCGCCGCCGTTAGACAAGAGGCGCTCAGATATGTCAAGGAACACAATATTGCAGAGACAGAGGATGCTGTGAATATGATAACAGGGGCAGGGCCATACTCGCAGCTTATTGACCAGCTCCAATTCGATCCTCGGGTGATGGCTGCAGTTCAGTATTGTCATATTAGGGGTTTTGCCAAGATTGACGGCCCGGGGACAATGAGGGATAAGTTGGTAGGGCTAAAGCAGAGGGCTAGCGAGTCCCCCAATGATTTTGTGAGTCGGGTCCAGCTTGCGGTCCAGCGGTCTCTTGGCTTGGGACCAGGAACGGATTCCCTGATAGCTCAGCTGGTCCGAGATGGCTTGCGTCCAGAATGCTCCCAAGCCCTAGTGGGCTTGGGTCCTCTCGCCTCCCTCGAAGAGATAGTAGAGAGGCTGTTAGACATTCCACCTAAAGACACCCACCAAGCCATGGTGACGGCGGTGGCCCAAGGGGTGACTCAGGCCCTTCAAGGTACCAAGGCCCAGAAACAATGTTATCGCTGTGGCCAAATGGGGCACTTTAAGAGCCAGTGCCCTGTCGCTAAAATGGGAGCATTGCCCACCTGTTTTCGCTGTGGGAAACCGGGCCATATTGCCAAACATTGCCGTCTAAAGCAGCAGCCTCAACCACCTCGGTCGGGAAATGGGAAAGGGGGCCTCCCTTGGGGGGGGCCCCCGACCCCAGAAACAGATCTTCCCAGTGGAGGCTGTAGGCCCTGTCCCTGCCCCCCAGCCCGGGAATTCTGTACCCCTATCGTTCCCGCAGCAGTATCAAGAGGCTCTCCAAAAATTGCAACCCTAATATGCACGTCTACCACGGATTCCCCCGATGCCGATTTAGTTATAAGACCTTGGCATACTGAAGGGTTCGACGTGCCCCCCGCTCCTTTCCCCCGTCTGGTGGTGGGACCCTCTGGCTATGTGCCATTTATAGTACATACTCAATTGTTGGCTAGCGGATCCTTTACCATTTATTTGAACAATCCTCATTGTTGTCCCATAAACATTGCCCAAGGAACTCCCGTTGGGAGGGGTATCTCTCTGCCTTGGGTTGAAGAGTCCAGGCAGGAAACCCATCAAGTTAATTGGTGCTCTCCCATTGTGGGCGATCGCCCCATGGTACAAGTTTTGGTTGAAGGACGCCCAATCATGGGTCTGCTTGACACCGGAGCAGATATCTCAGTCATCAATGCATCCCAGTGGGACCCTAGTTCGGCGGTGAACGATGGTGCTGCCCAGGTTGCTGGAGTAGGGGGTGCCAGTTTGGCACTACGGGCTGCTAAACATTTGAATTGGACCTTTGAGAATCATCAGGGGTATTTTAGGCCTTTGAAATTGACCGGCCTTGCCTACGCCCTTTGGGGGCGTGACCTTCTTCAGCAACTTGGGTTACACCTTACCACCCCAGAACACCTTCAATTAAACATTCCGGGGCCACTGTGATGGTGAGCAGCCCACCTATAACATGGAAAACCGAGACCCATGTGTGGGTTGAGCAGTGGCCCCTAACCCCTCAAAAGCTCACCGCCTTACGCTTTATAGTTGCTTCCCTTTTGGAGCAGGGCTGCATTGAGCCCACTACAAGCCCTTACAATTCTCCTGTTTTTGTTATAAAAAAGAAAAATGGATCTTGGCGCATGCTCATAGACCTTAGACAGATTATTAAATGCATGCTGCCTATGGGGGCGCTACAACCTGGTCTCCCTAGCCCTGCTGTGATCCCCCGAGATTTTAGTATGACAATTATTGACATCAAAGATTGTTTCTATAGCATTCCCTTACATCCACAAGATAGAGTCAAATTTGCCTTTTCCATTCCCTCGGAAAATCGCCAGCAGCCATATGAAAGGTATCATTTTACCGTGCTCCCTCAAGAGACGGCAAACAGTCCTACTATGTGCCAAATGTATGTCCACGCCATCCTCTCCCCACTCAGACAGTGCTTCCCCAAGGCCATTATCATTCATTATGACATTCTTATTGCCACACCTAGTCAGGATTCCACGATAGCGTTTACTCAACTTATGGTCGATACCTTAGCTGCCCACGGGCTAACTGTGGCTCCAGACAAGGTACAGA
This sequence comes from Notamacropus eugenii, assembly GCF_028372415.1. NCBI lineage: Eukaryota > Metazoa > Chordata > Mammalia > Diprotodontia > Macropodidae > Notamacropus > Notamacropus eugenii. Next base: position 3,319,505 of record NC_092880.1, read on the forward strand.
CTACACCCCCTTTTCAGTATCTTGGCCATGAATTGAAACAAGGACGGATTGCTCGCCGTCCTCCGAGCATTGATCTTTCTCAGCTCACCACTCTCAGCGATTTTCAAAAGCTGATTGGCGCTATACAGTGGATGCGAGCAGTTACCCCTATCCCTGATGGTGAATTATACCCGTTGTATGATTTGCTGCAAGGGGATCCCGCTCTGCTTTCACCCAGACATTGGACATCCGAGGCCTTAATGGCAGCCAAGAGCATCCTCAACAGATGCTCCACAGTTGTTGTGCGGCAGGAACCCAACCAACCCATTTATGCCACTATATTAAAAGCCAGTACTTTCATTGGGTGCCTCTATCAATCACATGGCATTTTGGAGTGGCTGTACCCCCCTAGCAACAAAAAGGCCCTTCCACATAAATGGCGAATGGTCGCCCAATTTTTTCTTTTAGGTGCCGAGCGCTGCCTATTGGCTTTTGGCAGATTTCCCATTTTGAATTTAGAGGCATCAGAGGAAGCCTTAAGGTGCTTCTCCGATGAGATTCCAAAATGGGCCTCTCTTTTATGTATGTATAATACCATAAAGCTTCTGCTCCCCCCAGCGCTTAGAGGATGGGAAGTCCTTCCTATCCATATGCCTTTTACTATTGTATCTCTACAGCCAGTTACGGGACCCACTGTTTTTACGGATGCTACTAAAAACCATAGGGCTGCGGTTTATATCCCTTCCAGGCAATTCCTTAAGGTGTACACCACCGAGCATTCCTCAGCCCAGAAAAATGAATTGCTGGCAATACAATATGCTCTCTCCATATTACCTAATGAGAGCTTTAATCTTGTTACTGATAGCTTGTATTGTGCAAATGCTATTGCTGCTTTACCTTTTGCCCTCATTAATCCCCGTGCTTCAACTATAGCTCAAATCCTATATGATATTCAAGAGTCCATGTTACAACGCTCTACTCCTCTTTATGTATTGCATATTCGCTCACATATGTCCACCATAGGACCCATTTATCAGGGTAATGATATTGTAGATAAAGCCCTTATATTCCCTCTGCATTTAGAAGCACAGGCAGCCCATGATAGGTATCACCTATCTGTCCGATCTTTGCGACGCCTTTATGGATTGTCCAGAGAAAACGCTCGCCAAATAGTCAAACAGTGTATCAATTGTGCCCCATTTCGCCCTCTTGCCCGAGACACTGCAATTAACCCCGTGGTGATCTCCCTAACGATCTTTGGCAAATGGATGTAACACATTTTGGCAAAGTTCTTATACATGTTTGTATTGATACGGCCTCCAATTTTATTATGGCCTCTATACAACCTAAGGAAACAGCCCGTGCAGTGATCGACCACCTCTATGGTTGCTTTGCCATGCTTGGGGTGCCTCGAGCCATAAAGACAGACAATGGGCCAGCTTATATTTCCTCTGCCTTTGCCGCCTTTTGTAGAGAATTTTCTATTATTCATATTACTGGCATCCCATATAATCCCACAGGTCAGGCCATTGTTGAGCGTGCTAACCGCACTATAAAAACTCTTCTGTTAAAACAAAAAGGGGGAGTAAGGGCGGCGGGGAGCCTCTCCCGAGGTGATCTGGCACAAGCCGTCTTCACTCACAATTTTTTGCAAATCCGAGACAATGGTACATGCCCCGCACAAAGATTTTATCTCCACGAGATGGGAGGCAGAAGGGAAAGGCCGTTAAAGACCCCTACTGCCTGCCTCACAGGAGCTCGAATCCGGTGGAGGGACCAAGAAGGCAAATGGCATGGCCCTGGAGTAGTTATAGCGAGAGGTCAGGGGTATCTTTGTGTCCAACCAGATGGAGCCGACCCAGGGACGGAGATCTGGATCCCCACACTATGGGCAGTTGAGCTGCGAGAAGCTGAAGGCAAGGAGGAGACAAGGGCGGAGAGGAAGGCACCGTCCAAAGCGGGTGTGCAAACAGCGTGAGATAACCATGCTCACACTTCTGATGGCCTTACAACAGTTCCTTCCTGGGTCCGAGGCTGTCCAGTCCAAATGGTACAACGCCACCCCCGCAGAGCAGAGAGCCGTGGATCAAAGGGGCGACACCTACTGGGCATTAGCACAGGGACTCCCCACCTTATGAAGAGTTTCAGATTCAACAACTAATAGAGGAAGGACAATTGTTAGCTTCCACTCTCCAATCTTTCATGAAATCAGAGGTAGCGGCGTGGCACCGTCAGGACCACATAGACCATCTCCTCCAAAGCCAAATCACTGCCCTGCAAGACACGGTAATTTGGCTAGGAGACCAAATGGCGTTACATCAACGCTATGAGATGTTACAATGCCATTATGAATATCGCCCGCTTTGCGTCCTTAACCTCCCAATTGATTCCTCAACCTTCCCCAATCAATGGCCGGCGGTCCGCAAAGCCCTCCAGGGGGCTATGCTGGCTTACAACGCCACAGATGACATCCATCAGTTGGACTTGCTTATTGATCAGCTGAATAACCTTTCCAGAACGTTTGAGGAAAAGCGTGAACAAGAAGAGCGTTCCATCTTCGATTGGTTACAACGAATCCTGGACTTGCATTGGCTGCCAGGGGTGCTCTCCTCCGTTGCAGTTCTTGTCCTTATGTGTCTCGTCCTGCCGTGTCTCCTGAAGTGCCTCCTGCAATTATTGACACGGGCACTGGAGAGTCTTAAAGGCGATGTCTTTTCTCTGAGACACCGCGAGGGCAGGTCCCCATGGGGGGAATCGCCCAACCTACCCGTGTAAAACAAAAAGGGGGAGATGTTGGGGGACAGCTCTGGACCGGGGTCTCCCGTGAGGACCGTGAGACGCCTGAGGGTCCGAACCTGCCCCCTTGTGGGGTACTGGGATGGCCCTGGTAACAGGCTGGCTCCACCCACTGGGAGGCACTTGGGAGGAGCTCGCCCACCCATGGGAGGTACGGGGGAGGAGACAGGGGATAATAAAAGGGTATGACCACGAGAGCTGGAGGAGAAGAAACGCAATAAAGCTTGCTGGCTGCAACTCCTTTCGGGTGCTCTGCCTGTTTATTCCCCTCCCCCAACAGGGAGAGGGAATTCCCCTCCCCCAACCAGGAGAGGGGCCGGAGACGTCCGAAGACCGGGGATAGGTAAGTAGAAGGCGAAGGCCCGGGAGTCGCCCCGGGCAATTCTGCACCTCCAAAATTTGGTCAAATTCTCTTTTTAGAGGTATCTGAATGAGTTTGTCTAAGAGCTTAGGTTAGCAGTTGCTCTCACTCCTCTATCTTGTCTCCACCCCACTGTTCTATTTTTTCTAATTGGCTCCCTAATCATGGATAACTTCATTCTTTCTTTTAATTTACGAAGTTCTGAAATATAAATTTTCCTCTGGGAATTGTGTCAGCTACTTTCTAAAAGTTCAATATATTCCATTGTTATAACTTTTCTCTTTAAGAAAATTACTTATTGGTGTAATGACTTATTCATGAATCATCATCATCATCACCAGTAGCAGTAGTAATAGTAGTATATTGTTCAGGAGAGCTAGGTAGTACAGTGGATAGGGTATTGGAACTAGATTCAGGAAGATTCATTTTCCAGAAATCAAATCTGACCTCACACACTAGCTCTGTGGTCCTCAGCAAGTCTGTTATACCCATTTATCTCAGTTTTTTTTCATCTATAAAATGAACTGGAGAAGGAAATGGGAAATCACTCCATTGTCTCTGCCTACAAACCTCAAATGGGGTTACACAAAAACGGACACAATTGAAACAACTGAACTGTATTATTCAATTTCCACTTCAGGCTGATTTCCTTCCTAAAATTCCCCTTGTTGAAAACACATACACACACGCACTCTCTTATGTATGGATGTGTGTGTGTGTGTGTGTGTGTGTGTGTGTGTGTATCAGTAGATTTTTTTTTCTTGTCAGCTTGTGTTTAGAATATTTCCTAGCTTTCTTCTGGCATAGTTTATTGCATTTATCAGACTATTTATGGTTCCTTTGGTTGTCTTATCCCTCTCAAAATTTATATTTTTTAAGTCATAGTCACATGTGCTACCTATCATTGCAAAAATGATCAAACTCAATATCTACTTCTAATTATTCAATATATTTCCATTCAAATATTATGAAATCACCAAATATTTATTAAGCATTTCCCCATGAGTAAAGCACCAAGTTAGCTGATACATATAGAGAAGGAAACAAAACTGATTTTCTTATTACCTATTTCATTTTATTAGTTGAAATTCAAAAAAAAAAAAACCTATATAATTCAGTATGATTCGATAAGCATACCTTAAGTCTGTACTGGGTACAATACAATGAGATGAGCATTCAGCTACCAGGAAACTCTAGGACCTTGTTTATATTCTGCCATTCACATCTCTGTCCAAATAGCTGGACCATTCAGATGTTTAATTATATCTTTGTGTTCATGGTTTTCCTTTTGTGGCTTTATGGAATCTAACTTGAAAGACATGAAAATACACCTCCTTAGATTAAAAAAAATGTATTTAAATAGTGATTTCCACACATGATCTCCTTCAGACCTTAAAATGCCTTCTTAAGCATTAACGCTGTCATTTTAAAGATGACAAAACTAAGGCACAGAAAGGGTTACTAATTTTCCTGTGATCACACATTCATTTAATGTCAGAGATGGCATTCAAACCCAGGTACATTTGACTCCCAATGCCAAACTTCTCCTGCCTCTCTGACTGTTAGTTGCGAAACTTTGAGACTACATTACTACAATTTTAGTAATGCACAGAAGCAAGGTAAAACACAAAGAGTAGGCCTGACAGTCAATTTAGTTTTCTGAAATAAGCAAAACTTCCACTGGGTGAAAAATAAAAGGGAAATACCAATCTATTTCTACCTGACTCCAATATTAATACACTATTCATCAAATTAGAATCGAAAACAGATGTAAAAATTCCATGAACATATTTGTTCTTCCTTTTGAAAGCACTTTTCTCACTCTTTTTTCCTCTTTCCTTCCTCCTTCCATCTTTTCTTTCTTTATTCCTTTTCTTCCTTGCTTTTTTCCTCTTTTATCTCATTTTTTACCTTTTCCTTCCCTTTTCCTCTCATTTCCTCTCTTCTCTTGTCCCCTGTACTCTGTTGACTGCTGTCTAAAACTCCCTTCCCCTCTCCTTCCCTTCCTCCCTTAAGTTAGACTGGGTAAAGCCTCTAGGATAAGATTTTCCCTTTGTCTCACTTTTCTCTGCAAGATTGAAATTGAAAGATGTTAAAGTGTTTCAAATAGATCTCAAAAAAATCCCCTCATTGATAATGTTTAAATAATATTGGGGGAGGGGGAGAGAAAACAACTTACCAATGGAAACAGTGTTCAAAATATATCCTTTTCGTTTGAATTTAAAAAGCTTACTAATGGGGGAGGAAGGAGAAGCTCCTTATTCCTGTAACCACATATTTGTGAACAAACATCTTGACCTATTATCCAACATTGTACTGTTTGGTCTTTCTAGTCTTTTCTGGCCATTTTTTCCATTTAAAAAAAGTAGTTTGTATTAACTACATAGTTCACTAGTCTTTTCCTACCCTAAATCCTATTGGCTTCAGACAAACTTAAATAGGCACTGAATTTGAATTTCTTTGAACCATGAAAATCTGGTGAGGAGCAGCTTTTTTTCAGCAATTGAGCTTTCTTCTCAAAAACTTGTTTCTGCTCCATATGTTAATCATTGCATTTTTCATGTCTTTATTTTTCAGAGTAGAGGTGAAAGGATTAAGCATGGGAGCTATGATGGTGTAAGAAACAGTGTACACTTTATTTTCCCTAAAGGTGGTGACTGGTCTAATATAAATGAAGAGTACAGGACCACAGAATAAGACCACAACAGTGATGTGGAAATCACATGCAGAAAGAGCTTTTCTGTAGCTCTCAGAAGAGTACCCATGGGGCATAAGGTATGAACCCATAACCACTATGAAAACCATGAAGGCAACCCTCCCTGAACTGTCAATGACTAAAAACCCCACCCTTTGAGGATCAATGCAAGAAAGTTCCAATAAGGGATATACATCAGAGAAATAATGATTTATCTCATTGGGGCCACAATCTCAGAAAATGAATGCAGAATTGCCCAATCAAAGGCAAATAAGACCATCATATTGCACCTCTGCTTGCTCATGATCACCTGGTAATGCAGAGGTTTGCAGATGGCCACATACTGGTCATAGGCCATCTCTGTGAGAACAAAGATTTCTATTGCCCCAAATAAGTGCATTGTAAAAACTTAGATCAAGCACTTCTTGTAGGAAATACGTTTCCTTTCAACCAGCAAGTCATTGATGAGCTTTGGGGTCACTGTGCAGGTGTATCAAACATCTATGAGGGATACGTAAGTTAAAAAACAGTACATGGGTTGGTCAGTGATCTGACTGCCCAGGATGGATATCATGATTATCAAATTTCCCGTTAGAAGAGCCACATAACAGAATGAGAATAGGATAAAACACAGAATCTGAACATCATTATTCTGAGAAACTCCTAAAAGAATAAATTCAATGATGTTATTCCTGTTCTTCATAGTTCATCATGAAAAATGCCCAGAATAAAATCTGAAAGGATATAAGCAATAAAGAAATGTAAGAAACACATATTGAGAACAATGTACATCATAACCCATTCCCAAGACTTAGAGAAGTATAAAGATTTAAGCATGTTGAAAAATGAAAATTCAGTACATAAGTTATGTATTGGGCAAGCATTGATATCCATTTACAATGTCAGTACACAAATAACACATATTGTCAGATTTTGTAGGGACTCCACATGTCATTTCTCCATCCTCAACTGGAACACAAAATCTCTCTGCGATATTTTTACTAAAACCTATCTCACAATATTTTGAAGAACTCTAGTACTTCTTGAGTCAGATGAAGCACAAAATTATAAATCGTTATATAATTAGTATCAAGGTAAATACACCTAAATAAAATGTTTAATCTCTTTTAAAGCATTTTCTTACAACTCAAAACATTCTTATACCAGGCTTGTAGAGGGAAACAAAAAAGTTAAGTAACCATATTAGGGAAATAGATCAATTTAGCCAAATACGAGAAAGTTATTAAAGATGCCAAATAAATGGCATATAAAATATTTTTATGTATAATAAATAATAGTTTACTTTTCTGTAGTCCTTTAAGTTTTCTATATAGTGTTCCCCCTTAACATTAGCTCTGGGAGATTATTGGAAATTCTGTGTACATCATGGTTGAAACAGAAGTTGAGAACACTTAAGCATATGTACTTTATTTATGCAATTAATCAATTTCTGAATCAAAATTTAAAAGACTATGACTCTGGACTCCAAGTCCATTATCTTATAGTGTCTCCAAGATATAAATAGATTACTTAGATACTGTTGTGTCTAAACATTCTCATATTCTTTGGTGAGATTGTTATCTTTCACAGAGCTTTAATCATCATAAGGAATATTTCTAGGCAACTAGTATATAGACCTAGTGACCATATACCTTTCCCAATCAAAAATATAATAGACAATTATTTGTCCTTTCAAAGCACTTTCCACACATTAACTTACTTGAGCCTAATAATAATCTTGAGGTAGATATTACAAGTATTATTACCACATTTTGTTTATGACATTTATTCTTTAATTATTGAGTTTTTTTGCCTTATACAAACATAAATTTAATGCTTAAACCAGGGGATGAATGAGGCTGAAATAGGTTAAGCAAAATAAAATAAGAGTCGTAAATGTCCCTTAGGGTTCTGTCCTGTCCCCTTTTCTCTTCTTCCTACTACTTTATTTGGTAATTTCATTGATTCTTATGAATATGATTAATTCCCATTTCTGTGCTGATGATTTTCAAATTCATATGCCCTATTCCACACTTTCTGCTAACATCTTGTCCCCAACATCCAACTGACTTTTAGACGCCTCAAACTGGATGTCCAGAAGATGTTTTTGCTAAATATACAAAAAAAATGGAACTTATTTTCTTTCACTCCAATCACTATGGCCCTCCTACTTTTGTTATTTCTGTAAAAGGCAGCACAATTTCCCAGTGCCTCATGCTGGCAAGCTAGAAGTTATCTTATACTGCTCACAATATCTCACCCTTCCACTACACATCTGATGTTTTGACCAGGCTTTCAATTTCATCTTTGTAATACCTCTGGCCTATCCCCCCTTCTCACCTGTAACCCTATCACCAGTGTAGTGTAGGTCCTCATTACCTAATGCCCAGGTATTACAATAGCCTACTGGTAGGTCTTCCTGATCAATATTCTTTCTATTCCAAGCCATTCTCCATTCAACCATTAAAGTGACTTTTCTGAAGCATGGGTCCAACTATATAAGTCTCTTAGTAAACTCCACTGTCCCCTATCCTCTATCTTCTGGATCGAATTTAAAAAACAAAGGAACACAGTTTTGTTTGGCTTTCAAAGCCCTCCATAACCTTGCCTTTTCCTACCTTTCTAGTCTTCCTACACCTTACTGCCCCATTTGCTTTGATCCAGTGTCTTGGTCTGCTTTCTCTTCCATGAGCAATACACTTGATCTTTAGCTATGGTGATTTTGTCTAGCTCATACCTAGAAATCTCTCCCTCTTCCGCTACACTGATGGCAATCAAATTAGAATCTTTTCCTGTTTTTGTTTTGGTATAATCAAGAAGTATAATGCCTTCATCTGAATGTGATTAAAGAAGATACTCCCCACCCGTTGATGGGCTTGCCCATTGAGGGAAGCTTGATTAGGGAAGCTGTTTTGTAGCAGAGTCTCAAGTACCTTTTTTTTCTGTTGAGGCACTGGGTCAGAAGGTCATGCCCTCTGGCTCCAAAAAGAGTATAAATACTCTGAGGATCAGGTTTTACTTTGGGGTTTAACAAATGGAAGTGTTTGGCCAGAAAAGGACTCTGGGAATCCTCTAAGCAGGCCCTCCCCCTTGGGACACTCACATGTTCCCTCTCTGGTGAAGATGTATGTATGTTAATGGTCAGACATTTTGGAAGCATATCTGTTGACTTTTGATTTCCCTGTATTTTCTCTGAAATTTTGATTTTGATTTTCTCTGATACCTGTACTTGACTAAAGTGATTGTCAACACCTCAAAGATTGCCTTTCCTTTCAGAAAGGCATATCAAAGAGTCTGTGTATGTTGGGGTGCTTACTGATACAATTACCTACTGACTTCTTTGTCTTCCTTTAAGTAGTCAATAAAATCATTTCTTTTATAGGAAGCCTTTTCCTTTTAATTCCCTTAATCCTAGTGCTTTGCCCATATTAATAATCAGAATCATGGTTCTTATGAGGATCATGTGAGGTGATGGATATAAAACACATGGAAAACTTAAACCATTGTATCATCATCATCGTCATCCTATTTTTACTATCCTTGGATAATTAATCCTCCATTCTAGTGATGACTTCATTACTGCACTCTTTCTAAACTCAGGCAGTGATTATAGAGCAATAAAGGGATGTGTTGTTAAATGCTGGGGTCTGGGGGAAAATAAACAGTATTCACATATACTTTGAACTGTAATCTGTATTATTAGAACTTCCTTGAATCTAGGCAATCAAAGAAACAATACATCAAGTCCCGATTTGTAGTCATTGCCAGTTTTTGAGATACTACATGCTCGCAAGAAAGAATTATTAACCGGCTCTTCGCAAGATGGTTAAGATTACCCCAGCACAATCCCTAATATCCTCACTCCTCTAGTCACTTAGATTCACATACTCATTTTCATACTCAATTTCTCACCCTCTTTCACTACACATGTCATGTCACTAACTAAATTTTGTCATTTCTCCCTCTACTGTGTCTTCTACGTCTCTCTCTTCTTTAGACATACAACTTATGGACAGCATGCTTTAGTCCCTAATAAGTCATAACCCTATTTTCTTATTTACCTAATTGATGTGTCTCTCTTGAAACCCTTCTTCTTACTCCTATATATTCTTCCCTGAGTGACTTTCCTTAAACAGAGGTCTGACTATCTCACCCATCACAGTCAAATTCAGTGCCTTCTTATTTTAATATCAAATGTATTTGGTTCTATTTTTTTATTTTAAATATTTCAGTACCTGGCTACAACCTGTAATCCAACAAAAGTGAGCTATGCGATGCTTCCTAGTCTGTTTCCTATCTCTCTGTCTTTTCTCCTCAAGAATTGGGATATACACACAATCCTGAGGTCTGATTCTTAGAATTCCCTTTTTTGTTCTTTTTTCTTTTCATATATTTATTATTTCTGAGTATGTTTTGATCTCCTACTACGCCTCTCAAATGTCCTGCAGTCACTTTTGATCAGAAAATGCAAAATATACTCATAAAGAATAGAGTTTATTAGAGAAAATCAACAGATCTATTTTTTTGTAAAAAGTAACAGCTTAAACTCTTGTCTTCACACTTCCTCATTTATGGGTGCCTGTGATATTCAGTGCCTTGGCTTCCAAGAAGATATTATTATTTACAGTTAAATGCTAAAGACAATTTCTGGAAGTAACTATAAATAGAAATTGTCCTTACTTGGGCTTAGCAGCATCAGAAAAGGCCATTTTGTAATCAAAGTCACAATGGTGCTTTATGAAAACTATTTTTACATCATATCTTTCAGGACTTGCTCTGCCAACTTACGGTTTTAGTACTTACAGCATTAGCAAATTAGTCTTACCTATGAAAAAGGTAAAATTTCGTATCTTGAATAAAAGATCTCTAAAGCATAAAAAGGAGAGTATACACTAATATCAACACTTGTTTCATTATCCTTTATATTATAATTGCTTAGTTACCTTTTCACTCACAAACTCTGTTAAAGTACAACTTCAACATAAAAGAAATACGTGATCCCTGGGAATGTGCATTACTTGATTCCTTCCTACCTTCCTCAAAACTATATTATGTTTATTTTGTATATTTCTGCACATGTACACGTTTTCTTCTCTGATAACATGTAAGGTATTTGAGGACAGAGCATGATAGCACTTGAGCTTGTGACAGTGGCTGAAATACAGTACATGTTTACTAAATGCTTCCTGATAGATAAGTTATAGTTTAAGGTTCTAGATTCCAACTGGAAAGGATTTCAAAGGCTTTGTAGTCTGCTTATCTAATTTAACAAAAAAAAAGAAAAAAATGATATTAAAGAGACTAGGATCTGTTCAAGGAAACATAATTATAAAGAATAAAATGCAGGATTTGAATCCAGGTCTTTTGACTCCTAAATTTCTTCTCTTTATTGTCCTATACTGCTAAAGTTCTAAATACAGGGGGAGAGTTGGAGGACTCAGGCAACTTCTGCCAAAATCCACGTAGTGCCACATAAATGAGTCTTATTTTTTTGAACTTAGGTAAGCAGTTTTATATTTATCATCAATATATCTTGATGTTAACCACACGGCAACAAACAGAGAGTATAAAATATAAGGACAGAGGAGGAAAAATGAAAATTTTTGTTTGTTTTTATGAGAAGGATCACAAGAAATCTCTAAATCTATAAGTACCAAGTGATGATAGTGACTATATGAATAACATAGCAACAACAACAAAAACAAGACATTTCACAGAGGAGGAAATCATTCCAGTTGAGGGGAGTAGATTGTTTGTGGTCATATAACCATGATCACATACCTTGGACTAGAATCGGGAAGTCTTCTGATTTTGAGAGTGAGCATCCTTTTCCCATACCACTCTCTTTCTTATATGTTTTAGTCTTATGCCCTGTTTGTCTACTTCCTGGGTAACTGAAGACTGTAACGGCCTGCAACTTAAAAGATAGGTTTTTTTGTTGGTGTTGTTGTGTTTTTTTAAAGAATAATTAATCATAAATCCTTCTGCCACAATATAATGGGGTTGATGGAACTGCTTGGATTTCCAAGAAAATTGATGGAATATTTTGATATCATTGAGGATTAGAAGAATATAATAGTTAAAGTCAGCCTAGGAATTTCCCCCAAATTGTTAATGCGTTAAATTAATGAAATCTACTTTGTTGATACACAAGACAATTCACAAAAATGGGAGGTACAGAGGAAGAAAGAGGAGAAAAACAGGAAAAGGAATAGGGAAATGAAAAAGGAAAAATACAGAGGAGGCAAAGGGGGGGAAAGGAGAGTCAGAGAAAGAGAATGTGACATGACTTACCTGTGAAAATGATCAATAAATCAAGGACTAATTGTCTCTTTCAAGGTGTAAATCAGGGGTGGGAAACCTGCATCCTTGAGACCATATGTGGCTCTATAGGTCCTCAAGTGCGGCCTTTTGACTGAATCTAAACTTCAAAAAACAAGTTCCCTTAATAGAAGAATTCCTCACCACTCGTGTAAATACTCACAATGAAAATTAAACAGTCATCTCTTGAGTTTCTAGAATACCACTATCCCCAAATGTTGAGTTCTTAACTTCAGGGAGAACAACACTTTTAACTACCTATGAAGACATTTATAGAAATCTGTCAAAATAGCAAAGCGTATTTCTCAATGTTTAATAAGTAGAAAACTGGGGTGAAAAGAAGGGATTATTTTGTAGACCCATCTCCATAGTTCTGTGGACAAGAAGGAATACCTTGAAAGTTTTTTTGATCTAGCTACGTGTCAGGAAGCAAAGTTTTGTAGTATATAGAATGTTGTTCTTACACTGAGGAAGATCCAAATTTGAATCTTGCCTAAGACATTTATTAATAGTATGACACTGGACAATTAATTTAACTTCTCTGTGCCTCTAATGTCTCATTTATAAAATACAGTAAACGTAGATCTTGCTTCCCAGAATTGTTAAGAGCATAATAATACATTTAGCTACTCATAAAGCACTCTATAAACTGTACCATTTGCCTAATATTATTTTTGTTTCTAAAGAAAAAGAAAAATTCTTCCTGACATATTATTCAATATTATTCTTTTGTGTGGCATTTGTTTATATCCTGACCATAATGATGGCCCTTATGATCTTGGCCAAGATATGTATTTTCTCTTATCATCATTTTTTTTATTTGTAAAAAGTCAACATATTTATATGATAAAATTGATATTTTGGGGAATAAAAGTCTGCTGTATTAATATATACTTGGATTAATATGTACCAGGATTGCTGCTTTGTAAATTGCTTTCTCTAGCTACATGTCTCTGAATAAATCTCTTCTTGAATTGATACTACTACATTCTTTATTATTTATAAGTCAACCTGCTCTTTGGGATTTCGGGGATCTCTGATCAGACACCTCACTTCTCTTGCCCTTACTTTTCTTATTTAGAAAAAGAGTGAATTATACTAAATAATACCCTGAGGGCCTTACATACTTAATTTTGTTTTTGTGGTCTTAGTTTACTGACTGATCAAATTGTTATGCTTCCCATTTAGCAAGCTTTTATGTCAGTTATAGAACTGAGTTTTAGAAAATGTACTTTGTTACTAGAAGCATATTTCTGTCGCAAACCTTCTTCTCTATATTTTTCACGTATATATTTTTTTCAAAGTATAAATGAAAGGGTTGAGCATGACAGCAGTGATAGTATAGGAAAGAGCCACCACTTTGTCCTCCTTGAAGATGGTGAATGGTCTAATGTAAATGAAGAACATAGGGTCAAAGAATAAAATTATAGCAGTGATATGGGAACCACATGTGACTCTCACCAGTGTGTCCATGAAGGGAGAAAAATGTCACAGCATAGGAAGACATAAAGACCATGAAAACTACCAAGCCCACCATCTCTGAAGTTACAGTGACTAAGTGATCCACGTTTTGAGCATCATTCTTCAGACAAGTTCTTGTGTAAGATACATATCACAGAAGTAGTGACCTATTTTCTTTCGGGCCACAAATATGTTAAAACAATGAGTAAATGTGGAAACGAATGAACGATTTCCTCATTAAAGGCAGCTAAAACCATCATGCTACACCCATGCTTCGTCAGAATCTCCTGATAATGCAGAGATTTTCAGATGCCCACATACCAATCACAGGCCATCCCTGTGAGGATGAAGACATCTGTGACCCAAGAGAAGTTCATTGTAGAGAGCTAGGCTAGGCATTTGGTGTAGTAAATGCTCTTGTTTTCAGTCAACAAGTCACAGATGAGTTTGGGGGTCACTGTGGACGTGTACAGACATCTACAAGAGACAAGTTTATCAACAAATAATATATGGACTGGGGAATGAGCTGACTCCCCAGGACTGATGTCATGTGTTGCCCTTTAGAAGTGTCATATAGGAATAGTATAAAAAAAAGAATCTGTACCACATTATTCTGGGAAAAGAATAAGAGAATAAATTCAACTATTGTGCTATTAGAAATGATGAACAAGAAGACTTCAGAGAGAGCTGGAAAGATTTATATAAACTGATACTGACTGAAAGGAGCAGAATCAGGAGAACTTTGTACACAGCAATAATCACAGCGTGAGAGGAATTTTTCTGGTGGACTTAGTACTTCATTGCAATGCAAGGACTTAAAAATTCCCAATGGACTCTTGAGGCAAAATGCTTTCCACATCCAGAGAAAGAACTATGGAACTGGATTGCAAAATGAAGCAGACCCATTTTCTTTTGCATTATGTTTCATTTCGTTTTATGGTTTCTCCAATTCGTTTTAATTCTTCTATGCAACATGATTAAGATGAAAATGTGTTTAATAGGAATGTATGTGTAGAACCTATATAATGTATGCTGTCTCAGGGAGGGAGTGAGGAAGGAGGGGAAAAAAATCTAAGATATATGGAAGTGCCTGTAGAACACTGAAAACAAATAAAATAATTTAATAAAAAAGAGAATAGATTCAGTGACATTATTCTGATTTTATGGTGGTTCTTCAGAATTGAAGCGTCTCCAGTATATATATATATATATATATATATATATATATATATATATATATATATATATATATATATATATATATATACACATATATATATATATATACACATACATATATATATACACATACATATATATATATACACATACATATATATATATACACATACATATATATATACACATACATATATATATATACACATACATATATATATATATACACATATATATATGTATGTATGTATATATGTATGTATATATTACATGACAATGGCCAGAGCACTGATCTTTGGTAATACTGATCAAGCTCACTCATGAGTCTCACAGAAAGGTCTGATGCTTAAGCATCTTTCAAAACTGAAATACAAAATATATTTCAAGGATATGTATGGCTTTAAATTTAAAAGATAACTCTTTTTTTCACATTGTCACAAAATCTCAAATTCGGTGTCATGCACAAAATAAAATATTTTGACCTCTACTGGAAAAAAAAAATCGTCTCTTCAACTTTCTCAGTAGTGCCTATTTCACCATTTTTAAAATCTCTAGTGATAGAGAGGTCATCTCCCTAGACTGATAAAATCCAATAATTTTTTTTGTAAATAGGTTCAAGATCAATTTGATACTAAGCAGCTATGGGACACAGGGAATAGAGCATATAAATTAGAATCAGTAACACCTGAGTTGAAATCTTACCTCACTTACACTATGTAACCATGGGCATAGAGAATGCAAGGCCTTAGCCTAAAAGGGCCAGAGTCTCCCATTGCATCCTGGGTCATCTCCAGTCATCCCGATGAACATCTGGACACTGGACACAGATGGTTGTGGAGGAGAAAGTGAGGTTGGTGACCTTGAACAGCCCTCTCTCATTCAAATCAAAGTCAACCTCAAGTCATGTTATCATTTCCCTCATATCATGGTCCTCTTAGAAAATAAATTTAAAAAAACATAGCTAGTAATTATATAAAACTGGTCTATTGATGATACGTCTGTTTTAAACAGGTAAGCTAGTAAATACCTTTAGGATTAATCCTAAAATCTCTCTGTTGACTATAAATACTTCACTTAAATGTCTTTACTGCAACTTTTCTACATGTCCTTGGAGAAAGTGTATTGAGAGAAGTGAAATATGGTATGCACTGTAATAACAGAATTTTACTACTTAGAAGAAAGTACTTCATAACTTAGAAACTTATCATACTAGCATTAAAAGTAAAATCAGATCGTAGGATACATAAATAACCATATTAAATAAATATTTATTTTTCCAGATTGGCTAAAATAATAGAAAGGGCAAGTGACAAATGTTGGAGAGGATGTGGAAAAATAAGGATAGTAATTCACTAGTGGGGGAATTGTGAAAAGGTTAAATCATGTTGGAGAGCAACCTGAAATTACGCCCAAAGAACTACAAAACTGTATAATCTTTGATTCAATAATGCAGCTATTAGGTCTATTTCCAAAGATGGTTAGAGAAAAGAATAAAAAGGACCTATCCTTCTAAAATGTTTAAAGCAGCTCTCTTTGTGGTCACACACAAACAAAAATCCTGTATATTGCAGGAATGCCCATCAATTGGAGAAAATTGTGATATATGATTGTGATGGAATACTCCTGTGCTATAAGAAATGAGGAGTTCTATGATTTTGGGGAAAAAATGGAAAGATTTACATGAAATACTGAAGAGTGAAATGAAGAGAACTTTGTGTTAGCATGTTTATTAATAAAAGAGGTCAGTGACCCTCTAAAATGCCAAAGACTCCTCATGGTGGTGGGCTCAGAGTTTAGATGCCCTTGGAAGAACTGGTGTTCCTGGAGGTACAATGAGCTCTGATTGGTTAGCAGTTAATGGGAAAATGAAATTTGCAAAGTAGGTCTGGGCTTCATTACAATGACTGCCTTGACGACTTGTATCAGTCAAGACATCATCAAAGAGACCTATCAATGTCAATGTCACCTGTCCTACAAAAGGGAGATTCCACATTTTCCCAGACCTGTCAGAGCAAACACAATGAGAGGAATACACCTATTAGCCTAAACTTAGAATTTCTTTTATAGTATGATTAGATCTTAGCCTGGGTAATTCTTTGCTTAAGATTTCCCACAATGGGAGATTTATGGATGATCAAGTAGAAAAGTTTCCCCTTCAGTAATTGGTTATTAATGAAAGAGAGAACAGTCATTTCTCTCAACACTAAGTAAAGACTGAAGTTTTTTTTCTTTATTTTTATTGCTTCTCTCCTTTTTTCTTAGCATGGTATAATGGCAATTTAAATGGGAAGATCTTTCCCATTCATTAATAGGCCCATGTGACCTGCTGAAAGCACCTGGAAGCCTAAGTCAAGTGTAGTAGGAGGAACTTGCTGAACACATAGAACAAGAGTGGAGCAGAAAGAAGAGGAAGTTAGTGATAGTGGTTGGGGCAGAGGAGAGAGGACACAGGCCAGCAGACACAGCAAAGCTCTTGAGTGTTGGTTTATGGGAAGGCCCTGGCAGCAGGGAGGGGAGACTTGGGAATGCCTTCATCCCTATATGTGCTAATGTGTATTGACTTCTTGACTACTATGAGGGATTTGGTTTTCTGGTGTCTGCATGAATGTTTTTCTTCTGCCTTTTGTAATGGCAACTAAAATAGCATCTTTTGCTGTTTTTGTTTTACTAAAAGTACCTCTGATTGAATAAAGTGATTAAGGAGGATCTTTCCCATCCGCTGATGGGCCTACCCATTTTGGGAAGCTTGATTAGGAGAGTGTTTTGTAGGAAGGTAGCAAGTAGCTTTTTTTTTCTGTTGAGGCACTGGGTCAGAAAGTTACTGACCTCTGGCTCTAAAAAGTATATAAATACTCTGAGGGTGAGCTTTTACTTTGGGCCTTACTGACTGGAAAAGTGTTACTTTGGCCAGAGAGACTCTGGATAGCCGCTAAGGAGCCCCTCAGCTGAAACTCTGAAATTGATGCTTCCTTCTCTGGTAACTATGTATTCATGGAATGGTCAGACATTTTGGAAGTATGTCTGCTGAATTTTGATTTCTCTATATTTTCTCTGAAAATTTGATATTGATTTGCTTGATTAAAGTGATTGTTAACCCCTTGAAAATGTTTTCCTTTTATAAACGCAGATCTAAAAACCTGTGGTAGCAGGTCCCCCTGTTTATGTTGGGGTGCTTACTGTTACACTTTTTATACGGAGGGTCTTTTATACTTTGCAATTCAGAACTGCACCAGCATTCGTAATTGTCTTCAGTTCTGTGAATATTGCTTGGGCAATACACATGTTTAATATGAAAATGTTTTACATGAATCCAAATGAATAATGTGTCACATTTTTTTTAACCTCAATGGGTGAGGGAGGGGTCAAATGAGGAAGAAAGTTTAGAATGGTAAATTTAAATAACTCTGTGTGTGTGTGTGTGTGTGTGTGTGTGTGTGTGTAGACAAATTCAGGGAACTCTTCGTTTTTTAAGTGATAAAATGGTTCAGAGATAAATATTTTCCTCTAAATATTAATTTTCAATGTATTTTTGGCCTACATCACAGTACTTTGTTATTAACGATGGTATAGTTTTTCTTGAAACAGAATTATTTCTCTTTATTTTTTTTAATAGTCCATGTTTGCAGTTCAGTTTAAAAAGTTTTGAGAGTGCAGCTGTATCATCCAATAACTGCTTTTAAACTCAAAGCTTGCTCAAGAAAACATTCCTAGAAGGCTCCTTACTTGATATATTTGGCATGGAACCCGTGATATATAATGCATGTTTTCAGTTCCCTGGACTCATCTTTATTGGGATAATGATTATCTTCCTGGCACCAGTACTCACGATGATTCAAATGAAATAGAGTCACCATTCATAAGACCCCCTCCTTCTAGTGGAGGAAAAAGCCTTTGGCTTTAATTAACTGCTCTCTTGGTATAATACAGGAATCTATATTTGCTCTTCATATTTGTGTAAGCAGTAATCCAAAGTTCCAAGGATCTGATTTTTTTTAATGGGAAAATATAAACAAAAAATAGCCTTGTTTTTTTCATTAGTTTTGTTTTGTTGTTATTGTTGTTTTAATAAGGGACAAACGTAAATACTTTAGCACCTACTTTGTACATGTATCCAAGGTTTTCAGGTCTGTATTGACCCTCTGGCATACATGATACATTTGTCCACATAGAGTTAAATAATTAGATGTTTATACACATAGTTATTTTTATAGAAATAGATATTTGATTTCTCTCCACCTCCTTCTGCAAAGAATAGAAAAGGTAGAATTATTTTTGAGTTGTATTGTCTACTTGCCTGGCAAACTAATCACTCCCTTTCCATATTTCTCTTTTAATATCATTATTTTCTCCATTTGTATCCAGAAGATTTGAATTGGTCATTTAGCTTGTCCTGAGGTCAATAAGTAATTGCTGTGTACTTAATATATATCAGGCATTATGCTAAGCATACAAAGGAAGACCAAAGAAATGATCCCTTCCCTCAAGAACTTCATAATGAAATGAGGAGGACAGCAGGTAAACAACAATGCAAATACAAGATATATACAGGATAAGTAGAATATAATCCCAGAGGAAAGGCACTAGTAGGAATGAGGACCAGAAAAAGCTTAGTGCTGAAGGGAATATTTGAACTGAATGGTGAAGGGAGGCCAGAAAATCAACAGGTGGAACAAAGATGAAGAATTCTCCTGGATGAGTTATTTCATCTCCTTACTCATAAATTTATTTAACTGTAACATGAAGAGATTCAAATAAATGATTGTATCAAGAAGCACCCAAACATTCACATGGGGACTTGCTATCACAGGTTCTTAAATCTGCATTCATAAAAGGAAAGGGAACTTTTGAGGGATTAACGATCATTCTGTTCAAGCACACGTATCATTCAGTTAGTTCAGGGGAAAGTTTGAGGGGTGGGGGAAAGGGACATAGCTGCTTGGCAGCTTCCCAGAGTGTCATTTGGCACACAAACCTTCCAAAAACTAAGCCCCAAAGTAAATCCTCACCCTCAGAATATTTATACCTTTTTAGGTCCACCCTTGAACACCAGCGTCTCATTAACAAAAGGTGTGGCCCTTCTTATAAATCTTACCTAATCAAATTTCCTTTAATGGGCAGGTCCATTAATGGATGGGGAAGATCTTTAATCACATCATCAACACAAATACATATACTTCTTCTAGTTAAAGAAACTCTCTACTTTTCTCCTGGACTTTTGTCTGTACTTACTCCTAGTAAAGACTCTTAATTGATAAAGGCAAGATTCAATCAAATGCGTTCTACTTCTTCATTATACTAAAGTAAAAACAGCAAAAGATCCTACTTCACTTGCCCTTACAATGATCTCTGGATTAATTCAATTTAAAATCCAATGAGACTGTGATTTCAACTGATTTAATATATTTTTCTTTACTACTATACATGTGGGGTGCCTTAGTACTACTAGGTGGTGCCTTGAATAGAGTACCAGTCTTAGAATCAGAAAGAACAGATTTCAAGTCTGGCCTCAGACACTTAATGTCTGCATGACTCTGGATAAAATACTTACTCTATTTGCCTCTTCTGTGGAGCTGAAGAAAGAACTGGCAAACAGCATTAGAATCCTTGCCAAGAAAAAAAAATGGGATCAGGAAGAATCAGACAAGACTGAAACACCTGAACTATTTGATGTATTAGAATGAAACCAGATTTCCCAAGAGATAGAGTAGTTTCTCTATGATGACTTTTTTACACTTTACTCCAATTTAGCTAGGAATAGGCAAATAAGTTACAAACAAAATGCTACAGGTTCTTCTCACAATCTATTTCTAAATGTTTGAGAATTCCTTGTCATCTCCTTCCTGACTCCCTTACACATACAAATAATAAGCTGAGCATGGAGCTTACCTGAACAAAATGAAATTCCTACCTGTAATGAGAGGTTCATCTCTGAGACTACTTCCTCCTTGAAACCTGCTTCTAATTTTCTAACAGAGAAAGCATTCCTTTCTTTTATCTTCTATATCATTTTGCTTCATGTTTATGCTCTTAATATAATAGAAATTACATAGTAGTTCTATAAAAATAGTCTGTTCATGACTATGTGCCACTTATTTCATACAAGACAGCAAGGAAATTCCTCAGGGATTAGTCTGAAAATCTCTCTACTGACTATAAATATACCTCTTTTATCAATTCAGTACAATTTTCTAGATGATCACAAAGACAGTGTATTTAGCAAATTATAATATGCTACTACATGACATAAACTTTTACTACTTGAAAGAACCTTAGGACTTACAACAACGGAAGGATAACACTGGGGGCAATATTGAAACCTAGGATGTCAGATTAAGGACCTAAGAGCATAGTCTCAGCTTGGAGATACTATTAAACACAGAAGAGCTCAGCTAGAAGCAGCCTATGAAATCATGTTAATTTTATAGAGAACAAGGGATAAGAAACGTCTGATGGGATTATACTTGGGGAAGAAATGAAGGAGAATCAATTCGTGTCTTAGAATTATCAGAGCTTTCTACCTTTTTCCATTTTGTTCAATTATATTACTTAGTGTTGAATACCTCAGAATATAGGTCAAGTATTAATTTATCTGCAAATTTAAATGCTCTGAGGATAGGCTGGGCTTCCTAATTCCCTTTCTTTTTCATATGTCTTGTTAACATGGTGAAGTAATTTTCTTTGTCAATTTAGCAAACAATTACATTTAGAGTTTCCAAACAGAAACCTTTCTGTTCATTATTTAATTTGAGGATCATTACACAAGACTTCTGAAAGATGATACTTCATATCCTACTTTCTGCGTGTCACAAATGAAGAAGCCAAGAGTTAAAGAAGCTAACTGGATTGCAGAAGAACACATAACTGAAAAGTGGCAGAGGTGAGGCCTCATCTCAGTGTTTTCTGTCTCTGGGTCCAGTGTTCTATGAAGTATTACAATTTGCCTCTCCTCATGGTATAAGATGGAAAAAAAAATATTTCCAGCAATCCAACAGAGCTGAGGCATGCAAAAGATGTGAGGTTTTTGGAATAGATTCATATTTTCTAGCTTTCTCTTTGATCATATGCAGAGTATTTTCCAGTGTTTTTTTTTTTTCAGATTATTTTACAGATCAAGTTGCTGAGATACAAATAAAGAAAGCAACATGGACAAGGTCACAGAGCTAGTTCATGGAAGAATTGGGACTAGGACAAAAAATTCATGAGAATCTGTCCTGGATACTTATGAGACTGGTCACAATTTATCACTTTTTTTTTTTACTTAAGAGGTAAAAATGATGGGGAAAAGGCTACCTGTATTCAGTATTTTATAATTCTTGCAATTTTTTAAACATTTTCCCTGACCAATTGAAAACTTTGTGCAGTAGAAAGTGTTCTTAATTCTGAGTCACAGATACTGGGTTTAAATCATTGCTCTTTTAGTTAATATGAGAGTGACCTTGGGAAATTCATTTCACTTCCTTAGACCTCACATCTCACCTGCAAAATAATGTGGTTGGATGAAATACTTCTAAGGTCTCTTTAATTTCTAAAATTTATGATTTTTATAACACTGAGGCTGTTAGAGTCTGTCTGAGTTAGCTGAAGAAATTTGTAGAACATCTTATTTCCCACATTATAAGGAATAAAAGCAAGCTACAATCCCAAATGGCTAAAATGTATGAAATGAAGAAAGGCAACGTGATTTTATTGGAAATTGACAGACACAATTAGAAACAAAAAGAGTGAGGCATTTGAGAGAAGATAAGTAGAAAAGTGATTATACTATATCAAGAAATGTAAATTAAGTCTCATTTTTGTTCCCAACAATTGAATGCAAATAAATTTATGTTTGTGATGGCATTGTGTATTGTAGAAGGAATTTTCAGTAATCACTGTTATAAAAATGCAATATATTGTAATTTATTCCAGAATGTTTTAATGGTGAATTTTTTTTCCATTATACAAGCAACTGTAATATTTACAAAGAGGCAACTGAGGAAAAGAGATCTTTCATATAAATGAATTCTATTATTGGAGTGCGGGAGTGAGGAAGTAGATTTGAGGAAGTAGACTAATCAAGTCTGATTAGTAAATGTGCTACTTCTTGCAACAGAGATCTGTTTTGATCCCTGAGAGGTAAGTGCCTTTGTTTAGTGTCACAGTAAACCAGTAGATGTCAGGAGACTTAACTCATGGTTTCCTAAAAGGGAAACAAGCTCTCAATCTTTTGTGCTACAATGAAGCTCAACTTTCTTCTCACACAAAATGAGAGACTAATAAAATAAGAAATATAATATAATAGATTTAGAGCTGTAAAGAAACATAGAGATCATATAGTCTTACCATATCCATTTTCAAATGAGAAATCTGACTCCCTGAGAGGATGAATGATTTTGAGTAATAATACCAGGAGTAGCAGTGACAGATTTAAATCCAAATTCTTTGACTCTTTAATCAATATATTATGCCCAGTACCATACTGCTTCTCTAAGCTTAAAGAGAGCCCTCATGGACAATTTCAGCTGACATGATCACTCCATTGTATTGCATAGTGTAAAATTACACATTTATATAAATTCTATACAATAAAAGATGAGTTACTAGTTAGATGATGAAAAGAGAATATTGGTCTCTATAACATCTTATTGCAAAAAAAATGTTCTTTAAACATAGTCTCTGTAGGAAGCTTCCCTGGATACCAACTGCTTTGAGGGTTGTAGAGACAGCTTTTTCGAAGACTCAATCTGTTTCCCTGAGAGTTTGTTAAGAGGATGGTCATGTTGATACAGATTCTTTATTTCTTCTCATTTTTATGGCTCCCTAAGAGGCAACAATTCGCTGAGAAGCTCATTATGTGTGACCTGGAGAAGTTTCAGTTATCTTCTGCCGAAATTACACTATACATTCCAAGGGAAAAATATCCATTAATGGGATTATGGCGGTGAAATAGAGCCCACTGTGCAGTAATGAATGACTACATTTCTCTTCCACTATGTCAGTCACATGCATATTTCATCATTGTTTCAGAGAAATGAGGTTTAAACCTGAGTCCTCTGAGCATGCACACATTGTCCCCATAGCTTCATGCAATAGCACTTCAAATGGACATTTTGGAATGAACTCAAATGTTTCTCAGAGTTTTCCAAATATGTCAGCTCAATATATTTGTGGCTCATGAGTAGAAATATTTTTAAGCTTTTTTTATTATTGAATAATCATAGTTTTAAATAAGCTGTTTCCTGTGATTCATCATAAATTATCTTACTTTTACATGAGTTTGAGTTTCAGAAACTGATTAGTAAGTGATTTCAAATGTCTTTTAAATCAGTACTCAAGGAGACCTGTACTTTTTGTGGTTCATTGAAAGGAACAACCGTTTCAAAATTTGTTTTCTTTGATCACTGATTAAATCTGGTGGCTCTTTGGTAATTATTTATTTGGTGCCCAATCCTGGGATTCTAAATAATGAACCAATACATTTCCACATTTGAAAAATTAAAAAAAATCATCTCCAAGGTATTTCATAAATGACATGAGATAAAGTAGCATAAGGGGCATAACATAACATTTGGAGGCAGAAGACCTGTGCTCACGAGCAAATTGCTCCACTTTTTAGCTGTGAATATTTCAGAATATCCCTTTAATTCTCCACATTCCAGTTTGTCTATCTAGAAATAAGGATGATCTTTACACTACCTACCTCTTAGGGGTTTTGAGCAGTTGGAACATTTTTTGAATTTAAATATGATGTAATGAGATACATCATTATGCTATAGAAGTAGAAGGTACATTCTTTGCAATTGCAGAGATGGCAGTCTTTTAAAAAATGTTTTAACATATTGTAATCTTTGTTCTTTTTTCAGTGTTATCTCTGGTCTTATCAATATAAACATCTCAACAATGCATAGTAAATCCTGTTCATGACTTCCCATTTTATGCTGCAGTAATCATTGCTTTCCCATGATATCACTCAGGTGTATGCACTTCTTACACAGGAGAACATCAAAGGGAAAAAGGAAAAGAAGCTGTATGTTCTAAAATGTTTATAGCAGCTCTCTTTGTGGTGGAAAATAATGGGTAACTACAGGTATGCCCATCAATTGAGGAATGGCTGAACTAGTTGTGGTATATAATTGTGATGGAATATTCCTGTGCTATAAGAAATGATGAGCTCAGTGATTTTAGGGAAAAAAATCATGGAAAAAGTTGCATGAAATAATGAAGACTGAAATGAGCAGAAACAAGAAAACACTGTATACAGTAAGAGCAATATTGTTTTTAAGAACGAATTTGAGCAAGAAGTTATTTTGACTTATAAATTCTGAAATTAACTATAAAGAAAATATGAAGAAAGACACTTTTCCCTTTTTCCCTAATCGTCTTTGGAAATAGACCAAGTAGTTTTATTGCTGGGTCAAAGCATATAGGTAGGATGTGTGTTTAAAGGAGGAACCTATTACAACTGAAAGCTCTTTGAAATTTCCTAAGTCCAAACCCTTCTTTCTTTCTTTCTTTCTTTCTTTCTTTCTTTCTTTCTTTCTTTCTTTCTTTCTTTCTTTCTTTCTTTCTTTCTTTCTTTCTTTCTTTCTTTCTTTCTTTCTTTCTTCCTTTCTTTCCGTCTTTCCTTCCTTCCTTCCTTCTTTCCTTCTTCTGTCTTTTCTGCATTTCCTTAATGGCAAGTGGTTCAAAGGGGTCATATAGAAATAAATAAGACGATCTTTGTTCTTCATGAGTTTCTTCAAGTTTGCCAAATTTACGTCATTAATTTTTTTTCATTTTGTTAAACTGCAAATATTATCATTATTTCCATTTCCTGTACAGATGATTATTATCTCCTTCTTTATGCTTCTTCCAGTATAAAGCATAGTAGTAGTAACTTTTAGTCAAAGGAGATGGACAATGTAAGAAATTTATTTCTATATTATTGACTTATTTTCCAGAATAACTGTACTTAATCACATTTCTACCAACCCTAGAATAATATGCTGTCTTCCTTCAGCTCTCCAAAATTGAATTTTCCCACCTTTTGTCATCTTCAGCAATTTGATGGATGTGAGGTAATATATCAGAAAACTTTTCTTTTTTTTTATTCCAATCCATCTCACACCACTGACTTGTGGGGTACCGCAAGGACCTTTTTTTGGTCTCTTCATTGTGCTCTCTCTTCATCCACTCCAACCTCATGAATGTAATTATCACTTTCCTGCTGTATCTCTATATCCATCCAGAGTATCTCTCCTTAATTACAGTCATGTAATTCTGGAAATCTTAACCTGGATATCCTAAAGGAACCTAAAAGTTAATATTTTTGAAACAGAACTCATTGTTTTCTCCCCAAACTATCTATTACTCACAAATTTCTTATAATTTTTTAGTGTTACTACGGTCCTTCTAGTCACTTAGGTTCACAATCTTGGTGTCATCCTTCACTCCTCATCTATCGTGCATATAAAATCTGATATCAAGCCTTGCTATTTCTACCTTTCCAACATATTCCACGTTTCTCCTCTTCTCTTTACTCAAGCAGATGTCACCTTGATTCAAGGTCTAATCACCTCACATATGGACTATTGTAAATGTCTCCCAGAATCAAGTTTTTATTCATTCCAATTCATCCTCCTCTCAGCTAATAATGGGGGCATTTCTTCATTCAATCATGCAAGTATTGATTGCTGTTCAGCTGCTTTTCTGTGGTCCCAATAAAATAGACCACTATTTCTGTGATGTGTTTCCTCTGTTAAAGCTGGCCTGCACAGATACTTTCTTGCTTGTTATTGTGTTAATTGGTACCACTAGGATGTTGTGTATTTTGACTTTCATGTCCTTGCTTATTTCTGATATCATTATCCTGACCACCTTGAGGACTCAGTCCTCAGAGGGTCGGCGAAAGGCCCTCTCCACCTGTGGATCACACATTACTGTAATCATCATGTTCTTTGTGCCCCTCATCTTCACCTATGTGCCTACTGGCAATTGTCTCAATGAAGATAAAGTGTTTGCCCTCTTTTATACCATCATTGTTCCTATGTTCAACCCTTTCATCTATTCCCTTAGAAACACTGACATGAAGAATGCCATGAGGAAAGTCTGGTTGGAAAAACTGCTTGCCAAAGAATAGCGACCTCCATGGAATATATGATTCAGTTTCAAACACAGAAGTATTAAAAAGTACAAGGGAAGGATTTCCACCTCTCAGTGGACTGAGCTAGAACTATTCCTAAAGTCTAACCAATTTCAGCAG
This sequence comes from Notamacropus eugenii, assembly GCF_028372415.1. Lineage (NCBI taxonomy): Eukaryota > Metazoa > Chordata > Mammalia > Diprotodontia > Macropodidae > Notamacropus > Notamacropus eugenii. The sequence goes on from NC_092880.1 coordinate 3,346,517, forward strand.
TTGTCCTTAAGGCTAAACTAGTTTTTCCTTCCTGAGTTGATCTGGGTATTGCGTTCTTGATGATAAAGTAATCCCATTGGACAAAATGGCTTTTTGTGTATCTGTGTGTGTTTGCGTGTATTTATATGTCTTTTGGTGTTAAAAATACCCAAATCTAATATATTAACTATCAGTTCACATCATTATTTACATGGAATCGTTATATTATTCTTTTACTTCCTCTGAAATATTTTAAAAGCACCAAATTTCGGTAGTAGAATGATTTTCTGAAGCTATGTAGTCAACCACCCAATGAAAAAGAAGAAGAAGAAGAAGAAGAAGAAGAAGAAGAAGAAGAAGAAGAAGAAGAAGAGAAAGAAGAAGAGAAAGAAGAAGAAGAAGAAGAAGAAAGAGGAGGAGGAGGAAGAGAAGGAAATGAAGAAGAAGAAAAAATAATTCATTCCTTGATCTTGTCCTACTTGAAGCTTTCTAAAGGAGAGCCAATAACTTCTAGCTCCCTATATTTTGGTGAATCCAAATAGGAAACTTTCCTGACATTGAATTGAAAATGCCTAATTTTGATTTCTATTCATTGTACCTAAAACTACCTTTTGGGGCCAACAAAAAATATGGCTCAGTTCTCATCCACAACACATCCCTTCAGATGTTTGAAAGCAAATTCATTCCCCTTTTACACCCTTACACTAAGTCTTCTATTCTCTGGACTAAACATCTCAAGTTCCTTTAACTAATATTCAAATAATATAAAATGAATGTTCTTCCTCATCTCAAACACTACCTTGGACCTGAAGCCTTTTTAGATTCTCCTTTTTTCCTATTCCCTGAGTTATCTTGATTTGTTTTGTCTATATGTTGCATATACTTGCACAGATATGTGTCCCCATTCAAGAGAATGCAAGCTCAGTAGCTTTGTATCACCAGTTCCTAGCCCTCTTTCTCATGTAGTAGTTAGACCTTAACACACCCTACCATTTCTATACCATACCTCCTCTTTCCACTGCCTCTGCCATATTATTCCTATACACCATCTGTCAGTAACTCATCCTCCTTTGAGGTTTATTCAATTAAAATTTATAGCCCAATCATGTTTCATGTAGTCACTATCTACCCATGCCTAAGACAGGGTTCATACTTCCTAAAGGAATTCAGGGGCTGTTTAATCATACTTTTTCTTCTCTACCTCATCTCACCTCTCAATACTAGGGTACTTCAACAGGCATAATACTACTCCCTCAAGCACCATGATTTCCAGGTGAGTCAAATTAGTCAGCTCTCACATTGTACTACCCAACTGAGTATTGTGTGTGTTCATCCTTTGTTGCCGAAGAAGACCATGCCATGAGCAAAATAATGACATGACTTGCACATGACTGGGTTTTTTTTTTTTTGAGTGAGGGAGGGCTGTGCAGGCTACCAACCTCACTTCTCCAGAGTCATCTGAATCCAGGTTCCAGATATTCATCAGGATGACTGGAGATGACCCAAGATTAGGCAATTGGGGTTAAGTGACTTCCCCAAGGTCACACAGTTAGCCAGTGTCAAGTGTCTGAGGTGAGATTTGAAGTCAGGTCCTCCTGACACCTGCACTGGAGCTGTATCCACTGCACCACCTAGCTGTCTCCAACTGAGTATTGACTAAATATGTAAGTGGTATTACTCTTGATTTTGTCATCACCCACAAGTGATTCAAGGCATTCCTTTTTTTTTTTTTTTGAAATTCCTTAATGTGATTATACTCTTTTATCATCAATCTCTCTTTCTGTCTTATGATCCCTAATCTTGCTCTATTCTAATCATAGCTTTCAATCATTTCACCTCTCAGGTCTTTCCTAATTCATCACTTTTTTTCTGGTTACACTGTCTCTCCCTGCTCCTCTGGTACCTTTAGTATAGAATTTCATCTCGATGCTATCCATTACACTCAAATACCCTAAATGCTTCTGTTATCACCAGTAATCCCTTGTATGACTTCCACCTTTATTTACTCCTCCCGTTTAACACTTTATACTAACACTAACACTATTAATCTGGTGGTAAATGGAGATAGAGAAAATCATGAAGTAAATCCAACTGGTACCTCTTCTTTTAGGAAAACAATACTTATAAACCTTTGTTTTAAAATTTATTAATTTAACTTTTAACATTCATTTACACAAAATTTTGGGTTCCAAATGTTCTCCCCCCTTGTCCCCTCTCCAAAACACCGAGCATTCCAATTGCCCCCATCACCAATCTACTCTCTCCTCTATCATCCCACTCTGCCCTTGTCTCTATCCTCTCCTCTGTCCTGTAGGGCCAAATAACTTTCTATACCCCTTTACCTGTATTTCTTACTTCCTAGTGGCAAGAGTAGGACTTGACAGTTGTTCCTAAAACTCTGAGTTCCAACTTCTTTTCCTCCCTCCCTCCCCACCCCCTCCTTTTGGAAGGCAAGCAATTCAATATAGGTCAAATCTGTGTAGTTTTGCAAATGACTTCCATTACAGTCATGTTGTATAAGACTAACTATATTTCCCTCCATCCTATCCTGCCCCCAATTACTTCTATTCTCTCTTTTGATCCTGTCCCTTCCCATGAGTGTCGACCTCAAATTGCTCCCTCCTCGCCATGCCCTCCCTTCCTTCATCCCCCCCACCCTGCTTATCCCCTTACCCCCCACTTTCCTGTATTGTAAGATAGGTTTTCATACCAAAATGAGTGTGCATTTTATTCCTTCCTTTAGTGGAATGTGATGAGAGTAAACTTCATGTTTTTCTCTCACCTCCCCCCTTTATCCCTCCTCTAATAAGTCTTTTGCTTGCCTCTTTTATAAGAGATCATTTGTCCCATTCCATTTCTCCCTTTCTCCTCCCATATACTTGTCTCTCACTGCTTGATTTCATTTTTTTAAGATACGATCCCATCCTCTTCAATTCATTCTGTGCACTCTGTCTCTATGTGAGTGTGCGTGTGCGTGTGTGTGTGTGTATGTAATCCCACTCAGTACCCAGATACTGAATAGTTTCAAGAGTTACAAATATTGTCTTTCCATGTAGGAATGTAAACAGTTCAACTTTTATAAGTCCTTTATGACTTCTCTTTGCTGTTTACCTTTTCATGCTTCTCTTTATTCTTGTGTTTGAAAGTCAAATTTTCTTTTCAGCTCTGGTCCTTTCATCAAGAAAGCTTGAAAGTCCTCTATTTCATTGAAATATCAACTTTTCCCCTGAAGTATTATACTCAGTTCTGCTGAGTAGGTGATTCTTGGTTTTAGTCCTAGTTCCTTGGACTTCTGGAATATCGTATTGCACGTCCTCTTCAATCCCTTAATGTAGAAGCTGCTAGACCTTGTGTTATCCTAATTGTATTTCCACAATACCTGAATTGTTTCTTTCTAGCTGTTTGCAGTATTTTCTCCTTGACCTGGGAACTCTGGAATTGGGCCACAATGTTCCTAGGAGTTTCTCTTTTTGGATCTCTTTCAGGTGGTGATCCGTGGATTCCTTGAATACTTATTTTGCCCTCTGGTTCTAGAATCTCAGGGCAGTTTTCGTTGATCATTTCATGAAAGATGATGTCTAGGCTCTTTTTTGGATCATGGCTTTCAGGTAGGCCCATAATTTTTAAATTGTCTCTCCTGGATTTCTTTTCCAGGTCAGTTGTTTTTCCAATGAGATATTTCACATTATCTTCCATTTTTTCATTCTTTTGATTTTGTTTTGTGATTTCTTGGTTTCTCATAAAGTCATTAGCCTCATCTGTTCCATTCTAATTTTGAAAGAACTATTTTCTTCAGTGAGCTTTTGAACCTCCTTTTCCATTTGGCTCATTCTGCTTTTGAAAGCATTCTTCTCCTCATTGGTTTTTTGAACCTCTTTTGCCAATTGAGTTAGCCTATTTTTCAAGGTGTTATTTTCTTCAGCATTTTTTTGGGTCTCCTTTAGCAGGGTGTTTACTTGTTTTTCATGCTTCGCTTGCATGTCTCTCATTGCTCTTCCCAGTTTTTCCTCCACCTCTCTAACTTGATTTTCAAAATTCTTTTTGAGCTCTTCCATGGCCTGAGCCCATTGAGTGGGCTGGGATACAGAAGCGTTGACTTCTGTGTCTTTCCCTGATGGTAAGCATTGTTCTTCCTCATCAGAAAAGAAGGGAGGAAATGCCTGTTCCCCATGAAAGTAACCTTCCATAGTCTTATTTTATTTTTCCCTTTTCTGGACATTTTCCCAGCCAGTGACTTGACTTCTGAATATTCTCTTCGCACCCACTTCACCTCCAGATCCGCCTAGCCAGTGCTTGGGGTCTGAGATGCAAATGCTGCTTCCCAGCCTCAGGGCTTTGGGCGGGGGCAGGGCTGCTATTCAGTGTGAGGTCAAGTTCAGGTGCTCAGGTGGGGACAGGGCCGCCTCTCAGGCTCAGTTCCCCCAGGGAATTTATGCAGAGACCTTCCACAATGGATCTGGACTCCTGCCTGCTTGGGGAGCCCTGGTCCACCCCCACCTCCGCTGCTGCCTCCCAAGGGGGCCCGAGCCACGGGGGCACCCCACTCCCCCCTCGACCCGCCAAAGAGACCCTCTCACCAACCCTTGCCACCTGTGGGTGGAGGGACCCGCACGGCTGCTGGAGACTCCATCCCCGAAGCCCGCTCGGATCCGCTCCTCTAGGTGCCACGAGGCTGAGGCAGGGCTGTGCTCGGCTCCCCATCCGCAGCATGAAGGACCTTTTACGAGAGATTTTCAGGCTCTCTGGAACAGAAATCTCCTCCGTTGTGTTGTTCTGTGGCTTCTGCTGCTCCAGAATTTGTTGGCAGTTCTTTTTTACTGTTATTTTATAGGCTGTGGGATGGGAGCTAGCTTATGTGCCTCTGTGTACTCTGCCATCTTGGCTCCGCCCCCTGTAAACCTTCTTAATCAATGAACTGTCCTACTCACTAGAGTAGTCTCTCATACATACATACATACATACATATATATATATATATATATATATATATATATATATATATATATATATATATATATATATATATATATATATATATACAGAGAGAGAGAGAGAGAGAGAGAGAGAGAGAGAGAGATACATACACACATACATACATATCTTTCCTCAAACTTCTCGTAGCACTGCAATTTCATCCATCATCCAAGGGTATAGTCTCATATATTACTCCTTTGTTCAGTCATTTTCAATCTTGTTCAACTCTTAGTGACCCCATTTAGGATTTTCTTGGCAACTAAACTGGAGGGGTTTTGTATTTCCTTGTTCAGTTTATTTTGGAGGTGAAAAAACTCTGGAAAATAGTGTTAAGTGACTTGACCAGGGTCACACATCTAGTAAGTGTCTAAGGCTGGATTTAGACTCAATTAGATGAGTCCTCTTAACTGCAGGCCAAGTACTCTATCCCAATGTACCACCTTGCTGTCCTGTTTCATTTCTACTCCACCCCTTCACCACCGACATGAAGTCATTTAATAGGATCTCTGTTTTCTTTATCTCCTCATCTCATATCACTCAGAATTCTTCTCCAGCTATCTCCTCCTTTAACCCAGACAGAAAGAAGTGACCACTAATCTGTCCAAAGCAAACCCCTTTACATGCGTCCTTGACCCAATTCTATCTAATCTTTTCTAATAGAATGCTTCCTCTGTCTTTTCTACTTTTTCACTAATTGTAATTTTTCTTTATCTCCGCTGCTAGCATACATGTCTAAAACTCTACCATATTTAATAATAACACTAATAATAATAAATTTCATTTAATACGACTATGCTTATAAGCTATCATCATAAAACTCATGTCTTTCAGTGCTCAGTTACTTGAGAAACCCATGTACGTGGGATAATTACACTTTTCTTTAATTATTCAATTCTAAACTCTCTATTGATTTGTGACCCAATCATTCAATTAAAATTATTTTCTTCAGAATTACCAATGACCTCTTAAATTTCCTATGTAATATCTTTTTTTCTTAATTCCCATAGTTCTTGACCTCTTAGGGTTTTGACACTAATGATCACCCTCTTCCCTTGCATATTCATTTCTTTTTTGGATTTCATGACACCTGTGGTTCTTCCCCTGCCTACGTGACTACTCCCCTCTAAAGCTCCTTTCTTAAATTTTTCCAAGTTATACTCAATAAATACAGAGGACCCCCAACAATCTGCCCTGGATACACTTCTCTTTTTTTCTTTATTTCATTCTCTTTGGTGCCTTCATCAGCATGATACTAAACATTCTCAGATCTGCTTAACTTAACTTCCAACTTAATATTAGACCTCACGTTTCTCTTGAGCCCTATTCTCACATCATCAACAGCCTATTGGATATATCAAGGTGAATATAATAGAGTGATCAAAAATGTGATATGTTTGAAGCAACAAATTATCCTTCTCTTTTTTGCTTGTAAAATGTTATTTGTTTTCAATTTTCAACACTCATTTCCACATAATTTTGAATTTCAAATTTTCTTCCCATCTCCCCTCACACTATTCCGGGACAATATGTATTCTGATCACTCTTTGCTCAAATCTGCCCTCCCTTTTATTAATGCCTCATTAGCTTCTCTTCTATTTTACTCTAGGCCAAGATAGATTTTTTACTCCCTATTGTCCATATTTCTTACACACAAACACACACAGACATACAACCCTTCACACACACACACACACACACACACATTCCTCTTCCAACTCTCTTAATACAGAGAAAGGTCTCATGAGTTAGAAATATCATCGTTCCATGTAGGAATGTAAGCTATTCAACTTTATTAAGTCCCTTATGTTTTCGCTTTCCTGTTTTCCTTTTCATGTTTATTTTAATTCCTGTACTTGAAAGTCAAAATTTCTATTCAGCTCTCATCTTTTCAACAAGAATGTTGGACGTCCTCTATTTCATTGAAGTTCCATCTTCCCTCCTGAAGTATTATACTCAGTTTTTCTGTGTAGTTAATGCTTGGTTTTAATCCTAGGCCCTTTGACCTCTGGCATATCATATTCCAAGCCATCTGATCAATTAGTATTGAAGGTGGTAAATCTTGTGTTATCCTGATTGTATTTCCACAAGGCTTTAATTGTTTCTTTCTGGCAACTTGTGATATTTTCTCCTTTAACTTTGCACTCTGGAATTTGTCTACAATATTCCTAGCAGTTCTCTTTTTGGTATCTCTTTCAGGAAGAGATCAGTGGATTCTATCCATTCCTATTTTACCCTCTGGTTCTAGAATATCACTGCAGTTTTCCTTGATGATTTCTTGAAAGATGGTGAGCAAGATCTTTATTTTTTTTTTCATGGTTTTCAAGTAGTCCAGTATTTTAACTGATCTCCCCTGGATCCATTTTCAAGATTAGTTGTGTTTCCTATGAGATATTTCATATTGTCTTCTTTTTCATTCTTTTGTTTTTGTTTAGTAATTTATCTAGTTCTCAGGGAGTCATTAGCTTCCATTTGCTCCATTCTATTGTTGAGGAATAATTTGCTTCAGTGAGCTCTTGGATCTATTTTTCCATTTGACCCATTCTAATTGTGTGATATTCTTCTCCTCATTGGCATTTTGGAAATTTTTGGCAATTTGGGTTGGATTAATTTTGAAGATATTATTTCTTCAACATTTTGGGGGTATTCTTTAGCAAGCTATTGACTTATTTTTTCATGATTTTCTTGCACCACTTTACTTCTCTTCCTAATTTTTCCTATGCTTCTCTTCCTGGATTTTCAAAATCCCTTTTGAGCTCTTCCATGGCAGGAGACCATTTCAGATATTTTTTCTTTTCAAAAATAATTCGTTTTCAGTTTTCTACAATCACTTCCATAAGTCTTGGATTTTTCTCCCCCTCACTACCCGAGATGGCATGAAATTTTATATGGTTTCTACACATACATTCTTATTAAACACATTTTCACATTAGTCATGTTACATAGAAGAATTAAAATTAACGGGAGAAACAATAAGAAAAACAAAACAAAACATAAAAAAGACAAAATATTCTGCTTCATTCTGTGTTCTGATTCCATCTTTCTTTCTCTGCATGTGGATGGCATTTTGCTTAAGAACCTTTGGGATTGGTTTAGGTCCTTGCATTTTTATGAAGCTGTAGATACAACAGAAACAGTCCTCGCACACTGCGGTTATCACTGTACACAATGTTGGCCTGCTTCTTCTCATTTTGCTAAGCATCAGTTAATATAAGTCCTTCCAGTCCTCTCTGAAGTCCTACTGTTCATCATTTTTTATAGCACAATAGTATTCCAATGCATTCATATACGAGAACTTGTTCAGTCATTCCCCAGTTGATAGGTATTTGCATGACTTCCAGTTCTAAGCCAACACAAAGAAAACTGCTATAAATATTTTTGTATATGTGGAAACTTTTCCCATATAAAATATCTCTTTGGTATACAGTCCTTGAAGGAATATTGCTGGGACAAAGAGTGTACGTATTTTGTGGCCCTTTGGGCATACTTTCAAATTGCTCTCCAGAACAGTTGGATCAGGGCAGAGCTAAGATGGTGGAGTAGAAAGATGCATATACTCTAGCACTTCCCTTGCAGCTCAGAAAATAACTGTAAAAAATAACTCTCAATAAATTCTAGAGCAGCAGAAGCCACAGAACGACAGAGTGAAAGAGATTTACAGCCAAAGAAAATCTAGAAGGCTGAGTGGAAAGGTCTTTCCCAAAAGACTTGGAGCAGAGCAGAGCACAGCCCTGGCCACACAGAACAGGGAGGAACAGGGCCTGAACAGGCCTCCAGGGCAGAATCCCCAGAAGGGATGGTCCCAGATTCCCGAACTCACAAGCAACAAAGAAAATTTCAAAAGTCAGTGTGGGAGGGCTTTCCCAGCTGGGCGTGAGGGGAGTTGGGTCCCCCCAGTACTGGCCCCATGTGGTAGCAGAGGTGGGCTGCAACAGCAACAGTGGGAGGCTACAGTGGCCACAGAAACACCCTGGGTCTATTGTCCCAGTAGCTCAGCTTAAACTTTCTGGGGGATTTTAGCAGAAGATCTGAATCTCATGCCTCAGTGGGGGCCCAGCCCCTGTATAAAGCCCCAGGGGGAATTGAGCAGCTGATCTGAATCTCAAACCTAAGCAACATCCTGGGGGAGAGGAGGAGCACTAGGAAGCTCCTCTTGACAGAGGATTCAGAAGTCAAGTAACTGGTTGGGAAAATGCCCAAAAAAAGGGGAAAAAATAACACCATAGAAGGCTACTTTCTTGGTGAACAGGTATCTCCTTCCATCCTATCAGATGAGAAATTACAATGTATACTGTCAGAGGAAGTTAAGGCTTCTGCCTCCAATGGTTCCAAAATGAATATGAAATGGGCTCAGGCCATAGAAGAGCATGAAAAGCGAATCAGCAGCTTGCTAAAGGAGAATGAAAAAAATGCTGAGGAAAATAGCACTTCTAAAAATAGGCTAACTCTGTTTGAAAAAAGAGGTCTATAAAGCCAATGAGGAGAAGAAGACTTTGAAAAGCAGAATTTTCCAAATGGAAAAGGAGGTTTAAAAGCTCACTAAGCAAAATGGTTCCTTAAAAGTGAGAGTGGAGTTCAGGGAAACTAATGAGTATACATTAAATCAAGAAGTTACAAAAGAAAACCAAAAGACTGAAAAAATAGAACATCACTTGAAACATCTCACTGGAGAAACTGGAAAACAGATTGATGAGAGACAATTTGAAAATTATGGGACTACCTGAAAGACATGATCAAAAAAAAGAGCCTAGATATTATCTTCCATGAAATTATCAAGGAAAACTGTCCTTATATTCTAGAACTAGAGGCCAAAATAAATATTCAAAGAACTCACCAATTACCTCCTAAAGAGAACCAAAAAGAGAAACTCAGAGGAATATTGTGGCCAAATTTCAGAGTTCCCAGGTCAAGGAGAAAATATTGCAAGCATCTAGAAAGAAAAAAATTAGCACATTGTGGAAATACAGTCAGGAAAACACAGGATCTGAGAGGTTCTACATTAAGGGACCAAAGGGCTTGGAAGAGAATATGCTAGAAGTCAAAGGAACTGGGATTAAAACCAAGAATCACCCACCCCGCAAAACTGAGTATAATACTTCAAGGGAAAAAATGGTCATTCAATGATATAGAGGACTTTCAAGCATTCATGGTGAAAAGACTAGAACGGAATATAGAATGTGACTTTCAAACACAAGATTCAAGAGAAGCATGAAAAGGTGAATAGGAAAGAGATATCATAAAAGACTTCCTAAAGCTGAACTGTTTGCACTCCTACATGGAAAGATGATATTTGTAACTCTTGAGACTTTTCTCAGTATTTGCATAGGTGGAGGGATTACACACACACACACACACACACACACACACACATACACAGAGAGAGAGAGAGAGAGAAAGAGAGAGACAGGCAGACAGATAGAGGCAGAGACAGAGACAGAGAGAGAAAGTGTGTACAGGTTGTGTTGAATCAGAAGAGATGATATCCATCAAAAAAATAAAATTAAATTAAGGGGTGAATGAGAAAAATATTGAGAAGAGAAAGGAAGAAATGGAATGGGGCAGACTACCACTCATAAAAGAGATAAGAAAATTCTTTTTCAATGGAGAAGAAAAAGGATGAGGTAAGAGGGGAAAAGTGAATATTACTCTCTTCACCTATGGCTTAATGAGGGAATAACATGCTCACTAAATTTGGTATGAAAATCTATCTTACACTACAGGAAATTAGGGGACAATGGGACAAGTGGGGTGAGGGTGATGATAGAATGAAGGGCAAATGGGAGAAAGGAGTAACTGGAAGTAAAAACTTTTGGGAAGGGACAAGGTCAAATGAGAGAAAAGAAAAAAAAGGGAGGACAGGGTAAGTTGGAGAGCAATATAGTTAGTCTTACACAACATGAATATTAAGGAAGTCTTTTTCAAAATGACACATATATAGCCTGTATCAAATTGCTTGCCTTAGCAGTACAGATGAGTGGGGAGGGAGGAAAGGAGAGAAGTTGGAATTCTAAGTACTAGAAACGAGTGTTGAGAATTGTTATTGTATATTACCAGTTATTGCATAGGCAATACAGGTAATGGGGTATCGAAATTTATGTTGCCCTAGAAGAAGAAAAGAGAGAAGATGGGGATAAGGGGAGGGTGGGGTGTAATAGAAGGGAGGGTACATTGAGAGAAGTATGGGGGAAGGGGAGAGATGGGAAGAAAAATTGGAACTCAAAATTTTGTGGAAATCAATGTAGTAATCCAAAAATAAAAAAAAGTATTTTAAAAATAAAGAAGAAACAAGGAAACTGATAAAAAAAAAGTAAGCATTTCAAAAAGAGCAAAAAAAGCAGAAAGGTTGGATCAGTTCACACCTCTACCAACAATGAATTAGTGTTCCAACTGTCCCACATCTTCTTCAACATTTATCACCATTTAGTATTTGTGAAGCTTTCATAAAAGAGACCAACCAGCAAAGATTCAGATATTCTTTAATCACCTTTTTTTTTTCTTGCTTGGCTAGCTGGAGTCAATTTTTCCCATAAAGTCCCTCTTTTGCCTGTGTATTCTGCTTAAGTAAGTGTAAAGATGCAACATCCACCTTGATGACATCATCATCAAAAGTTTAATATTACTTATAGTTTTTCAAAGCACTTAGTATTTATTATTTTCTTTGATCCTATCTGCTCTGTGAGGTATGATGGCTCATATTTCATAACTGGAGGGAAAAATTGTGAGAGTTTTAGTAACTTCCCTATGAAAAAGGAAGCAAACATGGCACAATATTCATTTAAGTCTTCCTGCTTCTAAATCTAGGATTTTATATATACATATATATATATTCCATATTTTTATAGACTTACATATATATACATAAGTCTATAAAAATTTCTTACATTCAGTAATTATTTACTTCAAAACTACTAACTACCAGAATTTGTGTTAGTAGATGAACATATAAGTTTAAAAAAAAGAAATTCTAGGTGTCATTTACACTGATAAGTCAAATGTAGGTTATAGAGACTTGGACCTAGCTAGTCATTTCTTGACCTATTGGGTTGACTTCTCTAACGTTTGTCCTAGTCTCTGTGAGGATGCTAACTATACCTATGATAGAAAAGAAAAATTGAAGAAATAAAAATATGCAATGAGGAAAAAAAAACTATCACTCTTTGCAAATGATATGATAATATTTTAGAATATCCTAGAAAATCAGCTAAAGATATCATTGAAACAATTAACAACTTCAGCAAATTTATAGGTTATAAAATAAACCTACATATATCTGAATAGTGATGTAAACGTTATACATGAACCACTAACCAGGAGATTACAGAGATGTATTAAAAAATTATACACCATGACTATGTGAGATTTATGCCAAGAATGCAGAGCTGATTCAATATTAGGAAAATAATGATCACAATTAACCATATCAGTAAGAAAACACCAAAATACATGATTGTATCAATAAATTCAGAAAAATATCTTTTGATAAAATATTACACTCATTATAGGAAATGTAGGAATAAATGGAATCTTTCTTAATGTGATAAGTACTATATATCAAAATCCGAGAGAAAATATTATCTATGACAGGAATAAACCTTCCTAAAAATCAGAGGGAAAGCAAGGCTGTTCATTATCACCACCATTACTCAATATTTTGTTACAAGTTCTTGCTCTATTTCTTTCCATTGAGTGCTGTTGGTAATATATAGAGATAATGATGATTGCGCAACAGTATTTTAAGAGAAATTGGCTAATAGTTTTATTACTTAGTTTTTGTCTCCTTAATGTAAGCATAAAAATCATATTTATGCCATACAAAGGAAATTGGTAGAATTCTTTTTTCCACCTACTTCTTCAAATAATATGTATAACATTGGGGCAGCGGGGTGGTGCAGTGGATAGAGCACCAGTGCAGGAGTCAGGAGGGACTGAGTTCAAATCTCACCTCAGAAACTTGACACTCATTAGCTGTGTGACCTTGGGAAAGTCACTTAACCCCAATTGCCTCATCTTGGGTCATCTCCAGTCATCCTGATGAATATCTGGTCACTGGGTTCAGATGACTCTGGAGGAGAAGTGAGGCTAGTGACCTGCACAGACTCCCCTCACTCAAAACAAAGTCAACTGCAAGTCATGTCATTATTTCTCTGATGGCATGGTCTTTTTCGGCAATGAAGGATGAATACACACAAGTATAACATTGACATTGATTGTCCTTTCAATGCTTAGTAGAACTCATTGTACATCTATCTGCTTCTGAGGGTTTTTTCCTCATGGATTGGATTTATGGATTGTTCAGTTTATTTATCTAACAGTGGGATATTTATGTATTCTATTTCCTGACCTATTAAATGGGAAATTTATATTTTCTCTGATTATTCATCCATTTCGTTATAATAAAAGTTTTGCAGTCATCCAAGTGGATAAAATAGTACCTACTAAATATTTAATTTCATTTTCATTTGTGGTGCATTCCCTTTTTCATTTTTGATTCAGGTAGTTTTATTTTCTTTTTTAAATCAAATTTAGCAATGATTTGTTCTTCTTTCTAATTTTTTTCAGTTTCATGCACAATTCTCTGATTGGTTCTTTCTCATCTTCATTATTATGTAGATTTACAGATGCAAATTTTTTTCCAACTACTGCTGTGGGGGAATCTCACAAATTTTGAACTCTTTTCTCATGGTTGTCATTACCTTAAATTAAATTTTCATTTGTTCCATTATTTTTCTTTGACACTCTCACTCTTTAGGAGTAGACTATTTAGTTTCGAATTAACTTTTAATGTATGCTTTCATAATAAATTATTGCATATAATTTATATGGCATTATGGTCCCAAAAATATTTAATTTGTCTGTTTTTCTGCATGTTTGGCAATGTTTTATGCCATAAAGCATGGTTAATTTTTGTGAATATGTCATAAACAGCTGAAAAAATGTTATAATTCCTATTCCCATCCAATTTCTTCCTGAGGTTTAGCATATCTATATTTTGTAAAGTTTCATTCATCTTCTTAACTTTTTTTCTTATTTTAGTGTGAAACCACCTACAACAAAATCTCAAAGAAAAAAATGCAAATTGGACACAAGCCCAACAAGAATTAAAGAAAGGCATAAGAGTGGTAGAGCAATATTAGGGGGGAAAGAGTAATAAAAATTATGGAATAGAATCAACACCTTGTCAAAAAAATGCTTAAAATCCTGAAGAAAATAAACCCTTAAAAACACAATTAGCTAAATGGTAAAAGAGGTACAAAAAATCACTGGAAAGAAAGAATTCCTTGAAAAACAGAATAGGCCAAATTGAAATGGAATTATTAAAGCTCAATAAAGAAAAAAACACATAAAAATTTTTATCAAGAAGTGGAAAATAATGACTCATTGAGACAACAAGAAACAATAACACACAGATCATAAAACTTGGAAACTGTCCCACATGCGCAAAAATATTTATAGCACCTCTCTTTGTGGTGGCCCCAAACTGGAAATCAAGGAGGTGTACATCATTTGGAGAATGGCTGAATTAATTGTGGTATATGAATGTAATGGAATACTATTGTGCCATAAAAAATGATGAACAGGAAGACTTCAGAGAGGCTTGAAAATACTTATATGATCTGATGCTGAGCGAAAGGAGCAGAACCAGGAGAACTTTGTGCACAGCAACAACCACAGTGTGAGAGGATTTTTTCTAGTGTACTTAGAACTACATTGCAATGCAAGGACTAAAAAATTCTCAATGGTCTTTTAAGGCAAAATGCCTCCCACGTCCAGAGAAAGAACCGTGGAATTCAATCACAGAATGTAGCAGATCATTTTCTTTTATATTATATTTTGTTATATAGTTTCTACCATTCATTTTAATTCTTTTATGCAACATGACTATGGTGAAAATGTACTCAATAGGAATGCATGTGTAGAATTACATAAAATTGTATGCCACCTCTGGGAGGGAAGGGGAAGGAGGAGGAGGAAGGGTAAAAATCTAAGTTATATGGTAGTGATTGTGGAACTGAAAATAAATAAAATATAAAATAAGAAACAATAAGATATATTCACAGGAATGAAAAAAAGAAAATGTGAAATATATCAGAGGGAAAATAAACTGAGCTAGAAAATAGATGAAAGATTGATAAATTAAGAATTATTGGACACCCTGAAATCCAACATAAAAAAAAGAGCAGAGACATCATATTTCAATAGATTGTAATGGAAAATTGCCGTGTATCTTAGATCCTGTAGATAAAATTTAAATCAAAAGAATCCACCCTTCACTGCCTGAAAGATATTCCAAAATCAAATCCCACAGAAAAAGAATAGTCAAATGTCACAGTGTCCAGGGCACAAAGAAAAGACATCAAGAAGCCATTAAGAAAGAATTCATGTACAATGGTGAAGCAAGCAGGGTCTTGGAATATTTAGAGCTTTTACTTTAAAGAAGCAGAGGATGTGAAATATGATGAGTGGAAATGGATTAGAATACAGGGATACTTAAAGTAGGAGACTTCACAAAAAGGTATTATGATATTTGAAACAATGAGAGTAAGTAACTTGCTATGGTTCCACAGCTAAAGCATATCCGAGTTTAAATATGCATTTTTTATGTTTAATGAAAGATAAGTTTATAGAAGTATGTTATTGGGAAGAAGAGATGAAGATCCTCCAAACCATTACTTTTTTAAAAAATTTATTTATTTGACATTCATTTTAACAAAATTTGGGGTTCCAAATTTTCTCCCCTTTTATCCCCTCCCCCCCCAAACACCAAGCATTCTAATTGCCCCTATCACCAATCTGCTCTCTCTGCTATCATCCCTCTCTGCCCTTGTCTCCATCTTCTCTTTTGTCCTGTAGGGCCAGATAACTTTCTATACCCCTTTACCTGTATTTCTTATTTCCTAGTGGCAAGAACATTACTCAACAGTTGTTCCTAACACTTTGAGTTCCAACTTCTTTACCTCCCTCCCTCCCCACCCCTTCCCTTTGGAAGGCAAGAAATTCAATATAGGCCAAATCTGTGTAGTTTTGCAAATGACTTCCATAATAGTTGTGTTGTATAAGACTGACTATATTTCCCTCCATCCTATCCTGTCCCCTATTACTTCTATTCTCTTTTGATCCTGTCCCTAGCCATGAGTGTCGACCTCAAATTGCTCCCTCCTCGCCATGCCCTCCCTTCCATCATCCCCTCCACCCTGCTTATCCCCTTATCCCCCTCTTTCCTGTATTGTAAGATAGGTTTTCATACCAAAATGAGCGTGCATTTTATTCCTTCCTTTAGTGGGATGTGATGAGAGTAAACTTCATGTTTTTCTCTCACCTCCCCTCTTTATCCCTCCACTAATAAGTCTTTTGCTTGCCTCTTTTATGAGAGATAATTTGCCCCATTCCATTTCTCCCTTTCTCCTCCCAATATATTTCTCTCTCACTGCTTGATTTCATTTTTTAAAGATATGATCCCATCCTCTTCAATTCACTCTGTGCACTCTGTCTCTATGTGTGTGTGTGTGTGTGTGTGTGTGTGTGTGTGTGTGTGTGTGTGCGTGTTATCCCACCCAGTATCCAGATACTGAAAACTTTCAAGAGTTACAAATATTGTCTTTCCATGTAGGAATGTAAACAGTTCAACTTTAGTAAGTCCTTTATGACTTCTCTTTGCTGTTCACCTTTTCATGCTTCTCTTCATTCTTGTGTTTGAAAGTCAAATTTTCTTTTCAGCTCTGTTCTTTTCATCAAGAATGCTTGAAAGTCCTCAATTTCATTGAAAGACCATTTTTTCCCCTGAAGTACTATACTCAGTTTTGCTGGGTAGGTGATTCTTGGTTTTAGTCCTAGTTCCTTTGATTTCTGGAATATCCTATTCCATGCCCTTCAATCCCCTAATGTGGAAGCTGCTAGGTCTTGTCTTATCCTGATTGTATTTCCATAATACTTGAATTGTTTCTTTCTAGCTGCTTGCAATATTTTCTCCTTGACCTGGGAACTCTGGAATTTGGCCACAATGTTCCTAGGAGTTTCTCTTTTTGGATCTCTTTCAGGCGGTGTTCTGTGGATTCCTTGGATATTTATTTTGCCCTCTGGTTCTAGAATCTCAGGGCAGTTTTCCTTGATAATTTCATGAAAGATGATGTCCAGGCTCTTTTTTGGATCATGGCTTTCAGTTATTCCCATAATTTTTAAATTGTTTCTCCTGGATCTATTTTCCAGGTCAGTTCCTTTTCCAATGAGATATTTCACATTATCTTCCATTTTTTCATTCTTTTGGTTTTGTTTTGTGATTTCTTGGTTTCTCATAAAGTCATTATCCTCCATCTGTTCCATTCTAATTTTAAAAGAACTATTTTCTTCAGTGAGCTTTTGAATCTCCTTTTCAATTTGGCTCATTCTGCTTTTGATAGCATTCTTCTCCTCATTGGCTTTTTGAACCTCTTTTGCCAACTGAGTTAGCCTGTTTTTCAAGGTGTTATTTTCTTCAGCATTTTTTTGGGTCTCCTTTAGCAGGATGCTGACCTGCTCTTCATGCTTTGACTGCATATCTCTCATTTCTCTTCCCAGCTTTTCCTCAACCTCTCTAAGTTGATTTTCAAAATCCTTTTTGAGCTCTTCCATGGCCTGAGCCCACAGAATATTTAGTCTGGATGTTTGGGATACAGAGGCCTTGACTTCTATGTCTTTCCCTGATGGTAAGCAGTGTTCTTCCTCATCAGAAAGGAAGGGAGGAGATGCCTGTTCACCAAGAAAGTAACCTTCTATAGTCTTATTTCTTTTCCCTTTTCTGGGCATTTTCCCAGCCAGTGACTTGACCTCTGAATATTCTCCTCACACCCACCTTGCCTCCTGATCCTCCCAGCCAGTGCTTGGGGTCTGAGATTCAAATGCTGCTTCCCAGCCTCGGGGCTTCAGCAGGGGCAGGGCTGCTATTCAGTGTGAGATTAAGTTCAGGTGCTCAGGTGGGGTCAGGGCCGCCTCTCAAGCTCAGTTCCCTCAGGGGGTTTATGCACAGACCTTCAGCAGTGGATCCAGGCTCCTGCCTGCTTGGGGAGCCCTGGTCCGCCACTGTGTCAGCTACTGCCCCCCGAAGGGGCCTGAGTTATGGGGGCACCCCACTCCCCTCTCGACCTGCGAAGAAGACCCTCTCACTGACCCCCATCACCTGTGGGTGGAGGGACCTGCACGGCTGCTGGAGATCCCGTCCCTGGAGCCCGCTCGGATCTGCTCCTCTCCATGCCGCGGGCGTGGCAGGGCTTGTCTGGGCTCCGCGTCCGCAGTGTGATGGACCTTTTGCGAGAGGTTTGCAGGTCCCTCTGGAACAGAAATCTCCTTTGCTCCACTGTGCTGTGGCCTCTACTACTCCAGAATTCGCCGTGAGTTCCTTTTTACCAATGTTCTATGGGTTGTGGGTTCGGAGCTATGTGTATATGCGTCTTTCTACTTCGCCATCTTGGCTCCGCCCCCCAAACCATTACTTTTTATAAGAAATTCATGTAAACGCTCATTAATCTTTGAAATTCTCTGTCAATCAGGCTTGAATGAAGACCAGCGTTTTCAAATGTGGAAAAAGGCAAAGGGAAATGAAGAAGTGAATTTTGAAAGTGAAATTCTGAGAGGTCAAATGCTGAGTATTGAAATTAGCAACATAGATTCTGATACTTAGATTTCCATTTCTTTCAAGTTGATATTGTACCTCTTTCTCAAATCACATTTTTTTTTTCTTTAAGGGTCACTTTTCCTCTATCCTTTATTCAAAAGGTTGCAAATTTAGAAGTCTAAAAGACTGTAAGCGGGAGTGGGGAACGTGTGATATTGAGGCCACACGTGGCCTATTTAGCTCCTCAAGAGCAGCCTTTTGACTGAATCCAAACTTCACAGAACAAATCCCCTTAATAAAAGAATTTATTCTGTAAAATTTGGAGTCAGTCAATAGACCACACCTAAGGACCTAGAGAGCCACATGTTTCCTCTAGGCCCCAGTTTCCCCATTCTTGCCCTAAGTTTCCATAGTCCAAATCATTAATTTCATTGTTGACAAACATAGTGAAAGTTCATTTTTTTCTCAGTTTCACACAAGTAATTAAAAGAAACAATGGGATTTGATAACCAGCATTCTCTTCATTATGCCACAGAAATTCCTCTTTCATGACTTTATAGATTAATTCCCTTTAAGAGATTAAATACAGTCCTCACATAATTTTTTTTTTACTATTTGAAATAGTGATAAAACCAAAGCAAATGAAAATTTCAAATTATTCATGTTAAAATGAATAACATTTTCAAAGGCATAAAACACATTGAATTTCAAGGGAAATGAAAATTCTGTTCAAATATCATTATCAAAATATTGTTAAATCCATGGATCCCAGCTTAAGAACCCCTGGATATTGCCTCAATTATTATCATATATCAATTTCAATTCTTCCAGTTTGAACCAAACATATTATTTTTCACCTGAAGTCACTCGTGTGCTCCATAACTTCTTCATGGAATTTTTTACTTCTCCATTCCTTTGAGTATAGATCAAAAGACTGAGGAAGGGAGTTATAGTGGTATAAAATACAGTCACGAACTTATCAAGAGGGAAGGTGGTTGGGGGCTGATTGTACATGAATATGCAGGGATCAAAGAGTATAATGACAACAAAGATGTGGGAACTACTGGTGGAGAGAGCTTTGCACTTCCTCTCTGCACTATGATATCTCAGGGAGTTTAGTATCAATGTGGAGGATATCATCAGTATAGCCAAGCTTACTGAGCGTATGGCTGCACTATTGGAGACTACTAAAAGTTTTAATGCGTATGTGTCCATGCAATTCAGTCTTAAAAAAGGTTGCAAGTCACAGATATAGTGGTCAATCACATTGGGACCACAGAAGGACACATTCAAGATAGGGATTATCTGGGCAATAGAATATAGAAATGACTCTATCTATGTCAATAGAATCAGTATCCCACACACCCTCTGGTTCATGATGACTGAGTAGTGTAGAGGTTTACAGATGGCCACAAAGCAGTCACAGGACAAATATCTTCATGCAGCCAAAGAAATGTATGGCAAATACCTGGATCATGCACTCATCAAAGGAAATAGTGTTCTTGTGAAAGAGGTTGTCCACAATCAGTTTTGGGGCCATGGTGGTAGAGAAACAAGAATCTAAGATGGACAAGTAATTTAAGAAAAATTACATAGGTGAACCAACTATGAGATTGGCCTCGACTATCACAACAAATAATAAATCCTCTACCACAGTGGCCATGTAGAACACCAAGAAAATGGCAAAAACTCTTTTCTGTTTGTCTGGGTCCTGAGTCAGTCCAAAAAGAATGAATTCAGTCACATTGTCTCTCATCTCTAGGACTCAAGTGGGAAGGATATAGGTGAGAACTATTTAGTATGAAAAGATTTAATAGAGCAGAATTTGAGAGATCTATATAAAAGAAACACTACTTGACTTTCTAAAGATAAGCTTCTATTATTCCTCTTTTCAAAATCTTAGATAAGGGAGCCTTAAGTAGAAAGTGCTCCTATAGGGTGCTAAAACCAAGATGGTGGAGTAACATCACTGACTTTCTAGAGCTCTCCTCCCAATCCCAGGCAAATGCTTTTTTAAAAAAAGTTGTTCTACACAAATGCTGGAGCTACAGAACCCACAAAATGATGGACTGAAACAAATCTCCGACCCAAGACATCCTGAAAGGTCTCCAAAAGTGTCTATTGTATCACACTGTGCGCAGTCCAGTGTGGACCACACTGGCACAGACAGGATCTGAACAGGATTTGAGGGTACTGAATCTCTTTGTAAGGGAAAGAAAAATATGATCTTTGCTGTTTTTGTTTTAGTAATACCAGATGTCAGTTCTTCCCTGTCTGGTAACTGTGATTGGATATTTGGAATGGCCTGTTGAATTCAGGCAGAGGAAGACATGTCTGTTGACTCTTAATTTCCCTGTATTTTCTTTGAAGTTCAGGGTGTTGACTCACTTGAACTAAGTGAATGATAAATGTGCTTAGTTAAAGGAATGATATGTGTGTATGATTAATGTGATTGTTAATCCCTCAAAAGTTGCCTTTCTGTTTATGAACTCAGATCTAAGAACCTGTGATAGCAGGGTCCCTGTGTATATTAGGGTCCTTACTGTTACATCATGGCAATGAGGATGGGATCTGCATTAATTAAAAGGAAAGTATGAGGACTGGGATGATTGCCTGTTGTTTCCCAGGTGTGGTAGCTTTGATTCTGTGGAACCCTGGAAGGTGGAGGTGGTCAGAGCCATGACTTGTGTGGGTTAGCCCGCCTCTGGTCTGTGCTGGAGGAGTGAAGGTCTTGAAAGTGTATTGTATTCAGAAACCAGAGCAGAGCATCGAGAATTTGGAATGGAGTCCTGGAACCCAAGTGGAAACTGTCTACATATGGACCCAGCTGACCTTGTTAA
Source organism: Notamacropus eugenii (assembly GCF_028372415.1). NCBI lineage: Eukaryota > Metazoa > Chordata > Mammalia > Diprotodontia > Macropodidae > Notamacropus > Notamacropus eugenii. The sequence continues at coordinate 3,367,892 of NC_092880.1, forward strand.
GTTGAAACAAACAGGTTAGCAGAGCTGCTTTCACACAATCCCAGGCAGGAGATGGGAGTAGCTGGATACTGATTGAAGAGGAGGAACCCAGGAGCTTGAAGTTCAGCCATGGGGCAAGATTGGAACTGTGCAGCAAGCACTGAGTGTGATTTTTTGCAGTGATAATCTGGGACAGTTTGGGACCCAGGGTGTAGACTTGCCTTTGGTGGGTGGGGGGAAGTGCACTGTTCCCCACTACCACCTGGAGACTCCTGTTTGAGATTGAGGAAGGAGGAGCTGGTTGCTCTCTCCTCAAACAATGATGTTATGTTCTCCCTATACCTTTATGTTTGTTTAAAGTCATGTGATCACCGTGGCATTAAGTTGCTATGTTACATATTCTGCGAATGTGACTTATATTGAATTTACTTAAGAAATGTTAATGCCTATTTCTTCCAGGATCCATGGCCATTTGGGTTGTAAGGCCAAGAATGTAATGGCAATTAAAATAGGATCTTTGACTGTTTATGTTTTAATATAAGCAAGAATTATAATGACTCTATTTGAATTTGAATAAGGAGGATATTTCCCATAAATTACCAGGCCTCTGAAAATTTGTAAGATTTGCATTTTCCTAATGATGCACTTGTTCTCAGGGGATGTCATGCCCTCTGGCTCTAAAAAGTGTATAAAGACTCTGATGTGTGGTATTATTTTGGGGCTTACTGACTGGAAGTGTTTGGCCAGACAAAGACTATGGGAAAACACTAAAGGAGATCCTCAGCTTTTAAAATCCATTTGTCAGTGCTTCCTTCTCTGTTAACCGACAGTTGGAATGGCCTGTTGAATTCAGGCAGAAGAAGTCATGTTTGTTGACTTTTAATTTCTCTGTATTTTCCTTGAAGTTCAGGGTGCTAACTCTCCTGAACTGGGTGAATGATACATGTAGTTGGTTAAAGGAATGATACATGTGCTTGATTAAAGTAATTGCTAACCCCTCAAAAGCTGCCTTTCATTTTATGAATGCAGATCTAAGAACCAGTAATAGCAGCCCCCCATGTATATTGGGGTGCATAGATGGTTTCCAGTCTACATGAACCCAAAGGGCTGAGGGCAAATTGGAAGGTCAGTAAAAAACCTGTAAGACCAGATGTGAGAGAGTAGAATGGTCTGGCCCTAGCCTCAGGTTGGTAGAACGGGGAGGTGGTGGAGGAAAGCATGGCAGCCACAGCAGAAGTGGGGGAAGATGCAGCCACTGTTTCTGGAGCTCTAGGAACACAGACTGGTGGCACTGAGTGGCTGACAACACATCCTCCACCCTTACTCGAAGCAGAGAAATACCTTTACAAAGAGCTCAAAAGTGAAACAAATGCCTGGGGAAATGAGCAAAATCCAGAAAAAGAATCACACTATAGAGTCTTACTTTTGTGACAAGGAAGAATAAAACAAACAAACAGAAGACAACAAAGTCAAAGCTCCTCCATCCAAAGCCTCCAAGAAAATTATGAAATGGTCACAGGACATGGAAGAGCTCAAAAAGGATTTTGAAAATCAAGAAATAGAAATAGAGAAAAATTTGGGAAGAGAAATCAGATTGATGCAAGAAAAATATGAAAAATGAGTCAATTGCCTGCTAAAGGAGACTCAAACATGCTGAACAAAATAATACTTTAAGAAATAGACTAATCCAAATGGCAAAAGTGATCCAAAAAGACAATGAGGAGAATGCTCTAAGAAGAAGAACTGGCCCATTGGAAAAAGAGGTCCAAAAGTTGGCTGAAGAAAGTCATTCCTGAAAGATTAGAATGGAGGGGCAGAGGCAAGATGGCAGAGTAAAAAGACTTGCCTACTCTAGCTCTTGGTAAAAATGACTCAAAACAAACTCTAGAGCAGCAGAAGCCAGAAAATGACAGAGTGAAAGAGATTTCCAGCCCAACACTTCCTGGAATGCTGACAGGAAAGGTCTATCTCACTGGGCTAGGAGTGGAGCACAACTCAACCTGGGTCACACAGGAAGGACAGGAATGGAGCAGGCATCAAGGCACAGAATCACGGGTAGCAGCAATAGTTCCCAGACTTCTCAACCCGCAAATGCTAAAGACAACTTCAAAGGTTAGTAAGAAAGATCTTTCACCTGGGTGAAAGATGATTGCCTCCTGGCCCCAGCCCTGACCCCAGGGCAGTGGTAGACACTGCAACAGAAGCATTCACTTTTGGAGTCCTCAGCCTAAAGGACCTGGGAAAACTGAGTGGCCCATATGGCTCTCAGTGCTGAGTGGTGGTCCTGGGACAAGGAGGAACACTGGCATGGTGGAGTTGGTGGGGGCTCTGGAGAGGGAATCCTTCTCACAGATCCTGGGCAGAAAAGAGTGTTTGTGGTTGCTCCCAGGCTAGATAGCAGTCCACCTTAGAGAAACTGAAAATTTACAGATCCCTAGATTATAGCCTCAACTTGACAAAGGACTCAATAGTCAATTAACTGTCTGAGAAAATGCTCCAAAAGTGGGAGGGGAAAGACTATAGGAGGTCCCTTATTTGGCGAACATGCGTTTTCTTCAATCCTTTAGGATGAGGAAAAGCAAATTATACCATCAGAGGAAAAGAAAAAACTCAAGGCTTCTCCATCCCAAACCTCCAAAAAAATACACAAAGTTCTGTGCCCATAGAAGAGCTAAAAAATTTTGAAAATCAAGTAAGAGAGGTGGAGAAAAATTTGGGAAAAGAAACTAGAGCAATGCAAGAAAATCATGAAAAACAAGTCAATAGCTTGCTAAAGGAGACCCCAAAATGGGGAAGAAAAAAACACCTTTAAAAATACACTAACCCAAATGGAAAAAGAGGTACAAAAAGCCAATGAGGAGAAGAATGCTTTAAAAAGTAGAATTAGCCAAATGGAAAAGGAGCTTCAAAAGCTCACTGAAGAAAACAGTTCTTTAAAAATTAGAATGGAACAGATGGAAGCTAACGACTTTAGGAGAAACCAAGAAATTATGAAAGAAAACCAAAAGAATGAAAAAATAGAAGACAATGTGAAATATCTTATTGGAAAAACAATTGAAATCAAAGGAATAAGAATAGGCAAAGAAGAAACTAAGTTATCACTCTTTCAGGTGATATGATGATATACTTAGAGAATCTCAGAGATTCAAGTAAAAAATTACTTGAAATAATAAACGACTTTGGCAAAGATGCAGGTTACAAAATAAACCCACACAAATCTTCTGCATTCCTACATATATATGTAACAAAGTTCAACAGCAAGACATAGAAAGAGAAATCCTGAACAAAACTAGGGTAGGCACTATAAAATATTTGGGAGTTTACCTGCCAAAACAAATCCAGGGGCTATATGAACACAATTACAAGACATTTTTTGCACAAATAAAGTCATATCTAAGTAACTGAAAAAATATCAGTTGCTCATGGGTAAGATGGGCCAATACAATAAAAATGACAACTCTACCTAAATTAATTTACTTATTTAGTTTCATATCAAATAAATAATCAGATAATTATTTTCTAGAGCTGGATAAAATAATATAAAAATTTATCAGGAAAACAAAAGGTCCAGAATGTCAAAGGGACTGGTAGCCTTAGACCTCAAATTGTATTATAAACCAACAATTATCAAAACCACTTGGTACTGGCTAAGAAACAGAAGGGTAGACAAGTGGAGTATGCTAAGTACTCATGACGCAGTAGGCAAGGAATATAACAACCTCCTGTTTGATAAACCCAGCTTCTGGGATAAGAACTCACTGTTCGACAAAAATTGATGGGAAAACTGGATAACAATGTGGTGGAAACTAGACATAGATCAACGCCTGACACTGCACACAAAAATAAAGTCCAAATGCATACACGAACTAGGTATAAAGATTGATACCATGGACTAACTACAGGAGCAAGGAATAGTGTATTTATCAGATTTATGGAGAAGGGAAGAATTTTTTGACTAAAGAGAAAGAAAGCATTATGAAGTGCACGATGGATACTTTTGATTACATTAAACTGAAAAGTTTTTGCACAACCAAACCCAACGCAACCAAAATTCAAAGGGATGTAGTGTATTGGGAAAGAATTTTTACAGCTAATCTCGGGGATAAAGGCCTCATTTCTAAAATATATAGACAACTGGGTCAAATATACAACACAAGTCATTCCCAATTGATAAATTGTCAAAGTATATGAACAGGCAGTTTTCAGAGGAGGAAATTGAAGATATCTATAATCACATGAAAAAATGCTCTAAATCACTTTTGATTAGAGAGATCCAAATCAAAACTGTGAGGTACCACATCACACCTATCAGATTGGCAAACATGACAGAACAGGAAAATGATAAATGTTGGAGAAGATGTGGGAGAGTTGGAACACTAATTCATTGTTGGTGGAGCTGTGAGCTCATCCAACCCTTCTGGAGAGTGGCTTGGAACTACGCCCAAAAGGCTACAAAAATGTGCATACCCTTTGACCTAGCAATATCACTTCTAGGACTGTATCCCCAAGAGATCATAAAAATGGGAAAGGGTCCCACATGTACAAAAATATTTATAGCAGCACTCTTTGTCTTGGTCAAGAACTGGAAAGCAATGGGATGCCCATCAAATGGAAAATGGCTGAATAAATTTTATTGTATATGAATGTAATGGAATACAATTTTGCTATCAGAAATGATGAACAAGGAGACTTCAGAGAGTCCTGGAAGAACTTATATGATCTGATGCTGAGTGAAAGGAACAGAAGCAAGGGAAATTTGTGCACAGCCACGACCACAGTGTGTGAGAGTTTTTTCTGGTAGACTTGGATCTTCATAGCAATGCAAGGACTTAAAAAAACTCCCAATGATCTTCTAAGGCAAAATGCCTTCCACATCCAGAGAAAGAACTATGAAATTCAGTCAGAGAATGTAGCAGATCATTTGTGTGTGTGTGTGTGTGTGTGTGTGTGTGTGTGTGTTTAATGTTTTGGTCCATTATGTGATTTTTTCCCATTTATTTTAGTTCTTCTGCACAGCATGACTATAGTGAAAACGTATTCAATAAGAATGTATGTGTAGATCTTTTACAGAATTGTATGTCGTTTCAGGGAGGGAGGGGGTTGGTGGGGGAAGGTAGGGAGAAAATCTAAGTTTCATGGTAGTGATTGTGGAACTCTAAAAATAAATAAAATTAGTATATAAAAAAACCCAACTGACTTGGAAAATAGATCCAGGAGAGATAATTTTAAAAAGTTATTGGTCTACCTGAAAACCATGATCAAAAAAAGAGTCTAGACGTCATCTTCCAAGAAATTATCAAGGAAAACTGCCCTCATATTCTAGAATTGGAGGGTAAAATAGAAATAGAAAGAATTACCAATCACCTCCTGAAAGAGATCCCAAAAGGAAAACTCCTAGGAATATTGTAGCCAATTTCCAGGGTTCCCAGGTCAAGGAGAAAATATTACAAGCAGCAAGAAAGAAACAATTCGAGTACTGTGGAAATACAATCAGGATAATAGGATTTAGCAGCTTCTACTCTAAGGGACCAAAGTTCTTGTAATATGATATTCCAGAGGTAAAAGAAGATAAGATTAAAACCAAGAAGCACCTACCCAGCAAATATGAGAATAATACTTCAGAGGAAAAATTTTATTTCAATGAAATAGAGGACTTCAAAGCATTCTTGTTGAAGATAAAACAGCAGTATAGAAAATGTGACTTTCAAATACAAGAATCAAGAGAAACAAGAAAAGGTGAACAGGAAAGAGAAGCCTTAAGGAACTCATCACATTTGAACTGTTTTGTTACTAGATGTTACTAGATGTTATTTGTAACTCATGAAACGTTTTTCGGTGTTAAGGTAATAACACTGAAAAAGGTCTCATGAGTTACAAATATATAAATATATATAAATGTACATATTTATAATACAATATATGATATAATGTCATGCAATGTAATGTAATATATTTGCACAACCAAATACTACTTTGTATTATATTATATTGTATTGTGTTATGTTATATTATATATAATTATAATAAATAATATATAATAATAAATACTATATTTATATATAAATATATTGTATATATATTATATATTTGCATATAATATATATATATATAAATGCATACATATGTGTGTGCATACGCACACACACACACACACACACACACACGGACAGAGGGCACAGGATGAGTTGAATATGAAGGGAGATTTCCTAACGAAGTAAAGTTTTCTGTTGAATGTGAAGGTACTAGAAGTAAGAGAAAGTGAGAGGTAGAATATATCCAATCACGTCACATACCAGAGGGAAGAAGGAGCCTCTACAATGGAGGGGAAGTGGAGGAGAGATGAAAGGAAATAATTGAGCCTTACTCCCATGGGACTGGGCTTAAGGAGGGAAAAATACATACTAACTTTCACATGGAAATCTATTTTACTCTGTAGGTAGAAAGGGGGAAGGGGATAATAGAGGGAAGATAATAGAAGGGACAGAAAATTGGAGAAATGGATGCTCAGAAGCAAACACTATTGTGGAAGGACAAGTCAAGGTCAATGGAATAAATAGCCCTTCGGCAGGCTAGGACAGATGGAAATGCGGTTAGTCTTTAAAATCATAAATATTATGGAAGTTCTTTTCATTGTTACACATGTATGGCCTATAACTAATTCCTTGTTTTCTCAGTGAGGGTGGGTGGGGAGGAAGGGAGAGAATATGGAACTCAAAACTTTTAGAATGAATGTTAAAAGTTGCTTTAGCATGCAACTGGAAATTAAGCTCCACAGTAAATGGAGTATATAATTCTATTTTTCCCTACAGGAAAATGGGGGGGGGGGGAAGGTGGAAGAAAGAAGAGCAGATAATAGAAGTAAGGAGAGACTGGAAGAAGGGGTTGATGGGGTACATGCTCTCCTGGGGTGGGGACTGGGGAGAAATGGGGGGGAAATTTTGAAATCAAGTTCTTGTGGAAGTAAATGTTAAGAACTGAAAATTAATAAATTAAAAAAGAAGACTCGAATGGAGCAAATGAATGGTAATAACTTTATGACAAATCAAGAAATAATAAAACAAAGCCAAAGGAGTGACGAAAATAGCAGATAATGTGAATTGTCTCATTGGAAAAACAACTGGAAAACAGATCCAAGAGAGATAATTTAAAATTTTTTCGACTACCTTAAACCCATGATCAGAAAAAGAGCCTAGACATCATCTTTCAAGTAACTGTCAAGGAAAATTGCCACAATATTCTAGAAGCAGAGGCTAAAATAAGTATTGAAAGAATACACTGCTTGCTTCCTGAAAACCAACCCAAAAGGAAAACTCTTAGAAATATTGTAGCCAGATTTCTGAGTTCCCAGATCAAGGAAAAAATATTGCAAGCAGCCAGAAAGAAAAAATTCGAATATTGTGGAAATACAATTAGGGTAACACAAGATCTAGCAGTTTCTACATTAAGGGACTGAAGGGCTTGGCATATGATATTCTAGAAATCAAAGGAACTGGGATTAAAACCAAGAATCACCTACTCAACAAAACTGAGTATAACACCTCAGGGGAAAAATGGTCATTCAGTGAGTTAGAGGACCCAAGCATTCTTGATGAAAATACCAGAGCGGAATAGAAAATCTGACTTTCAAACACAAGAATCATGATTAACCATGAAAAGGTAAACAGGAAAGAGAAATCATAAGGGACTTGTTAAAGTTGAACTGTTTACATTTCTACATGAAAAGATATTATTTGTAACACTTGAGACTTTTCTCACTATTTGAGAAGTTGGAACAATTATATACATATAGACAGAGGGCACAGGTTGAGTTGAATAGGAAGGGAGGATATCTAAAATAATAATACTAAAGGGTGAGAGGAATGTATTGGGAGAAGAAAGAGAGAAATGGAAAGGAGAAATTATCTCTCATAAAAGAGGCAAGAAAAAGGTTTTTTCAATGTAGGGGCAAAGCAGGGAGATGAAAGGGAAAATGTGAAGCTTACTCATCACATTTGCCTTAACGAGGGAATAACATGCACACTCAATTTTGTATGAAAGTCTGTCTTACACTACAAGCAAGTAGAGGAGAAGGGCATACGTGAGGTGCAGGGGGATGGTAGAAGGGAGGGCAAATGGAAGGAAGGAGAAGCAAATGCTTTTGGGGAGGGCCAAGGACTCAAGACAGAATAGAATAAATGGGGGACAGGGTAAGATGGAGGGAAATATATTTAGTCTTTTACAGCATAATTTCTATGGAAGTCTTCTGCGTAACTACTCATGTATAGCCTATATTGAATTACTTGACTTCACAGTGGGGATGTGTGGGAAGGGAGGAAGCGAAAGAAGTTGGAACTCAAAGTTTTAGGGACGAATGTCGAGAGTTGTTTTTGCATGAAACTGGGAAATAAGAAATATAGGTAATGGGGTCTAGAAATGCTTCTTGCCCTACAAGAAAAAAGAGGAGGAGATAAGGGAAAGGAGGTGCATGATAGAAGAGAGGGCAATTGGGGGAAAGGATAATCGAAATGCACAGTGTCTTAGGGTGGGGGAGGGGAGAGATGGGGAGAAAATAAGAAACTCAAAATCATGTGGAAATGAATGTTGAAAGCTAAAAATAAAAAAATTTAAAACAAAACGGAAGGCTTGTGTCGAATTTACTCCTGCAGGTCCCAGCTTGTTGGTATTTTGGGGGTCCCCAGACCCCAAACCTCAACCGAATTAAGGGATACATGAATAGATAAACAGGAAAAGGAAATCATAAGGGACTTACTATAGTTGAATTGTTTACATCTGTAGACAGAAAGATGCTATTTTAAGTCTTGAGACTTTTCTCAGTATTTGGGTAGTTTATGGAATTATATACATATAGACAGAGTGCACAGGGTGAATTGAATGGGAAGGAATGATACATAAAAAATGAAACTAAGGCATGGAGAGAGGGATATGTTGAGAGGAGAAAGGAAGAAATAAAATGGGAAAATTATCTCCTGCATAAAAGAGGCAAGAAAATGCTTTTTCAATGGAAGCGAAGAGAGGGCAGGTGAGAGGGAAAAAGTGAACCTTACTCTCATCATATTTGGCTTCAGGAGATTCTAACATGCACACTCAATTTGCTATGAAACTCTATCTCACATCACAGGAAAGTAGGAGAGAAGGGCATAAGTGGGGTCTGGGGGGAATGACAGAAGAGAGAGTAAATGGGAGCAGGGTATCTTTAAAAACAAACACTTTTGAGGAGTGATAGGGTCAAAAGGGAGAATGGAATAAATGAGTGGCAGGATAGGATGGAGGGAATATTGTTAGTCTTTCACAACATGACTTTTATACTAATCTTTTGCATAACTACACACATATAACTTATATTGAATTGCTTGCCTTCTCAATGGCATGGATGGGGAGCGAGGAAGGGAGAGAAGGTGGAACTCAAAGTTTCAAAAATGAATGTTAAAAATTGTTTTTACATATGACTAGGAAATAATATATACAGGCAATGAGGTATAGAAATACATCTTGTCTTCTAAGAAAATAGAGGGAATAAGGATAAGAGAAGGGAGAGATGTGATAAGAGGGAGGGCAGATTGGGGAAAGCGGTAATCAGAATGCATGATGTTTTGGGGTGGGTGGAGGGGGAAGAGGAGGAGAAAAATTGGAACTCAAAATCTTGTGGAAATGCGTGTTGAAAACTAAAAATAATAAATTCATTGAAATCCAGGGAGCCAATTTTGCTTGCTCAAAATCATCGAGATGGGACTTGGGATTTGGCCAATAAATAGTTTCACTTTTGTCATTGCCTGACTGTAGCTGTTTATCTTATATACATTCTATTCAACATTCATTCTTAAAAAGGCATATGTGGTCAGGACCAGTGATGATAATCTGTCAAAATTATTTGTATCCTGTCATCTAAAATGCTAGTTTTCTCATTTGTTTACAAACATGTCTAACATATATGACTTTATCTAAGTTATTCATAAAAATTTTCAACATGGAAAAAATACAATACTTGAAATATAACCAATGATTCCAAAGAACAATACATACTTTGTAATATGATCCCCACACAATTATGTGGGCTAGCCTTTTCAGGTTTGATTATTCCCATTTTATTTTTGAGTCACTAAAATTAAAAGGGGTTACATGACTCATAGTAGGTCATAAATATAATAAATATCAAAGAAAATAATAGAAGGCTACTATTCCCTCCTTACTCCCTGTCTACTACTCAATCCACTACTCTCCAGTGTCTCTAGGGTCTCAGATTCTAGTTAATGCAATCAATGTATTTATTCAATAATTATTGTTATTTGTATACAATATTTCACCTTTTCCTCCTTTTTAAATTTTAAAAGAAGGAGAGGGTATTTGTGTTACTTTTCCAACGCTCTCAACTATCTTTGAAAATGTCATTTTTATTTCCCAATGGACAATGCCAAATTTATATTCAATGTTTGTTTCAATCAGTCTTTGAAGTTTTGAAAAGTTTTTAAACAACACTAGCAATATCAATACAATTTTGAAAGAAAAGGAGAAAGATGAGGAGAGGAAAGGAGAGGGCAGAAGAGGGAAGAGAGGAGAGGAGATAAAGGGAGAATATAGACATCAACAGACCCCTGCAGACTTTGTATGCATTTTTATTTACGTAATAAAATGTGAAGTTTCATATTATTTTTAAAAGGACATGATCTAAAGATAATCTTCTTGCTCTTTCAGGAAAACAAAATAAAATTAATACAGCTTTTTTTTTTTTTTGGTTTTCTTGTGGCCTTTGAATGATGTTCTTTTCCTTTTGGCTCAATGGTCTTAGAAAAAAATAAAAGATTTTGATCTATGATCAACCCATTACTATATTATCATTTTATTTTGAGAACTGGCAATGTATTGCATTATCTTTAAAAAAGGCAAACTAAAACTTTCCAATCTGTTTTTGTCTTGGTAGCCTCTCTCAGTAATATTAATTCTAAGAATGTTAATGATCTGTTCAACGGGCGTGTTTTATGGTTGAAAGGACACTGGAACAGTGAGGAACCATGGAGATCCCTATCTCGATGGCTCATTGCCTAATACAAATAGGTATGTGTTCTCTTTAAGTATTTTTAACAAAATATGTGTAAAATGTTAGTAAATGGATGTGACCTACTTACCTCATAAGATTTATGGGAGAGCAATGATGTATGTGAAAGTAGAGAATGCTGACATATCTACACATTCAGTGCAAATTAAATGAATAGAGAAAGAAATAGTTATTTCATGTAGTCAAACAACTCAGAAATGCCTAAAACCCTTCATTAGTCTTCTCTAGTCACCGCTTGACAGTTCTGTGATCAAATATCCTCGGTGTTCCCTGCCTACATTTGGTGCCTAATAATCCTGAATCCCTTAGGCTTGTATTGAAAATTCCTCCAGAATGTAAACTCAGCTTATCCTTGCAACTGACACTGAATATCTTGTCCTCAAATCATCATTCCATTCAGAGTGTTTTGTAGAATGATAAAGTAACCATAGAGACAGTATTGGCAGCTGGGACATAGAGTAGTTTATGGTGGTTACTCTGTGGATAGAGGCAAAATATGAATAAAAGTTCCAAAGATAATCAAAAACATTGGAGAATCATTCACCTTTCTTTATTTTTCTTAACTGGAACATGAAGACTTCTTAGTGATTTTACAACTGCTAATTCTGTAGTTTTGGGGAAGTTTCTACAAATGCAACATCTATAACCTGGGTTTAATTTTACTCGTTCCTTCTGGAAGCTCCCTCATGCCATGAAAGTCAATGGAGACAGTGAGCCTAGAAACAGATTGTTCACAACTTAAGGTGGAAAAACGTATCAAAAAGGTTCTAAACCGTAAATTGACCTTGCTAGTTATTACCTTATGAATGTCATTTGCCTTCTATTTTCACCTTTCCAATTCTTGTCTCCTTAGATCAGAATTCACTTATTAACTTCATCTTTCATCCTCTGTCCTTGAAAAATACAATTAATTCAGTTAGCATTTATGTGCTCAGCATCAAGCAAAGTACAGTCACAACTGAATGAGATTGCTGCAATATCACCAAAACTACACTGTGGTGTGGTGATGAGACATCTGACGGTGAATTCAGTTCTGTTACATGCTAGTATCTTCCTAGAAAGCCAAGTCATGATGAAATTCTTTAAGAACATAAATTACAGAAAAGTTGGTGGTTTGTACTGCTGCAGACAATCTTCTCAAAAATATTCAGTATTCCAACAAAATCCCACCACCAGCCCACCAGTGTTCTCAAAAGGAAAAAAAATGTCTAAACAAAAGTTACCATTTTTCTTAACAAATTGGAAATTTATGAAGTTCCTTGGACTACCATTCCATTCCACTTCTTTCCTGAAGACCCAGAAATGATACTAGATGAGGTACTTACATTTAACAGAATAAGATGTTGCTAAAATTTTATAAAAGTATTTTCCCCTTTTCTGTTCCAATAAAGGTCAAAGCTCTACTGTCTCTGACCTATACTCTGACTCACAGTGAACACATAAAGGACAGTCTTTCTTAGTCACACAGATACTTATAGATATTACATTAAAGTTCAGAAACTTAGAGAACTGATTCTGTCACCAGGGAAATAAGAGGCCACCTTTTGTGGGTTAGTTGGCAACTTTAGCTCATTTGACTTTGTCCAGTGACAGAGAAACTTTCCTAGCCAACTAGCACCAGTCTGTCTGCATGCCAGGCTTTGGCTGAATTACCAGATAAGTGAATCGTATAGTCAATGTATTTTTTTCTGACATCTATAAAAGTTACAATAACTTCATTTATAACATTGTTTTTGAAATAAATTTCTCATTATGAATGTCCTGGAAGGTGTCTTTTGAATAACCCAAAGATGTTCAGAAGTACATTTCACAGGATTTTATGTAATTCAAAGTTTAAAAACATTTATTAAATCATAGAATATCAGGCAATATATTATACCCTAGGAAACAAAAACAAGCAAAAAAGAAACCAACCTCTTCCTTTCTACCTGATGTACAAAGCATATATAGAGATAAGCAAATTAGACACCCCCCCCACATGGACATATACACATATGTGCATATACGTGTTTATACACAAACACATATACATATATACTCCCATATATGTATATGTAGTGCACTTATACACACACATGTACGTGTGTGTATGTATATATATACATATATATGTACAATAAGCTCATATACATACATAAATAGGTAGGTATATATATATATATATATATATAGAGAGAGAGAGAGAGAGAGAGAGAGAGAGAGACATAAAGAAGATAAATGGTAGAAAGATGATAAATGATTTCCGATTGTATGTATACAGACAGACATAAATGTTTAATAGATACGCAGAAAGAGATGAAGATGCAAGATGGTAGACAGAAAGTGAGATAAATGGATATAGATATTAGATGGTAGATAAACAAATAAATGTATGGTAAAGAGACAGTAGATAGATTGACAAGTCTGAACATCACCTTTTTTTTAGCAAATAACTAGTCAATAAATAATTTTAAGTAGCCATTTTGTTCCAGACTTTGTCACACATAATGAGGATGCCAAACTATAGTTCCTGCCTTCAAGGAGGTACCAATCAAAAGGGAGGAGAATGGTTACCCTTAAAACAAAGTCTCAGAGTCACCACAAGTTTGAGGCTTCTCATCCTTCTCTCATATTTGGCTGCCTTCATGTTCCAACTAAATTTCTTTCTCTCTGAGACGCCTTTCCTGTTTCTCTGCAATGTTAGTACTTTGCATCTATTGATGATCTCCAGTTTATGCAGCATATATCTTGTTTGTGCATAGTTGTTTGCATAGGGTGTCCTTCATTAGACTGTGAGCTCCTTAAGAATCTCAGGGGGTGTCCTTTGCCAGTCTTCGATTCCTCAGTACCTAGCCAGTGGCTGCAAAATAGTCCCTTAAGACATGCTTGTTGACTGACCAATTTATGTGAATTGATGGAGCATGAAGTGGTTCTGAAGAATAATTTATACAATAAGAACAAGATATGAAAGATTTAAAACACCAATCAATACAGTGCTCCACCTTGATTTCAGAGGATGGAAGGTCATACAGGCTATCCAACTCGTAACAAAGAGGCAATGGATTAAAGATTTAGAAAGAGATGGGCAATTGAAGATATGGCCAATACAGCGATTTATTTTCTTTCATCATGCATATTTGTTTCAAAGTTTTTTTTCTTTTCTTTTCTATTCTAATTTGTGGTTTGAAGTAAAGAAAGTAAATGCTTTTGCAATTAACAATACATAATTTTTTCTTTATTGTGCCAGCATATAATAATTTACATTCTTCTGACTATTTTGCACTGTGTGGCTTCATGGAAATTATAATTAAGTACTCTAAATGATAACATTTGTAATTTCATACAGTAAAATAATATTATATTTTATTCATATATGGTAATTTGCTCCTAATTCCCCAAAAGAAGAGTACCTCCTATGTTTCAGTTTCATTGATACAGCCAAATAAATGTTGCAATCAATATTTGGCACAGATCCCTTCAGATCTTTTAGGTATTTGACTAGAAGTTATTTTACTGAGTTATGAAGTTTGCAAATTTTAGTGACCATTTAATTTTTAGGCATTTTTAAATAATTAAATAATTAATTTATTTTAACGTTCTTTAAAATATTCTGTCTTCTTTCCTTGCTTCCCACCATTCTCCAACCTGTTGAGAAGGCAAGCCATAGGTTGTCGTTTGTGAAAGTGTCAAGTTATGCCAAACATATTTCCATTTTATTCTTATAGAAGAAAAGGCCAGGAAAATAAAGTGGAGAAGTATGTTTTAACCTTAACTCATAGTTCTTCCAATCTCTCTCTTTGGAAGAGGATAGCATTTTTAGTTATGGATCTTATGATATTTTCCTAGATCATTGTCATTGTGGAGTGGTATCTTGAAGGACAATCTGAAGGCCATATTGACTTGACCTTTGAGTGTGAAATAGAGAGTGATATATAATGAGTATGGTTCATCTCCCTTCAACCACCTAGGCCTTGGATCTCAGATGGCCACATTCTTCTTGGTGACATTTTCACTTATCTTACCAAGAATCATGTTTTCAAGTCACTGTCTAATATCTCCTCAGCATTCGTCTAACATACTCCACTCCCGTTCCATTTCCCCATTATGTATTGTCTATGATTAGTAGAGTACAATTGCCACGAGGCTAAAAGTGTCCTTGTTAATTTGTATTAATGTTCCTACCACTTTGCACAATGTTTCACATTTACTGAGTTCAAAATAATTTCCTTATCTGTCCATCCATCTATCCATATATCTATCTGTAATCTTTCTATAAACTATCTATCTATCTATCTATCTATCTATCTATCTATCTATCTATCTATCTATCTATCTATCTATCTATCATCTATCCAGCTAGCTAGCTAGCTAGCTAACTATCTATCTATTTATCTAGTTAAATTGGAAAGAGAGGGTGTGAAAAGTTTTAAAAGCCAAAGAGAGACCAGTCCACCAGGGTTTGTCTGCTTTGATTTTTTAATACACTCCTTTTAATATTTTCATCCTGAGTTTTGCCTCTTTTATCAAGGCAAAAGATCCAAACACAGAATTTTCTCTTTAACAATCTGGCAAGTGTTGGACCCAAGATGACAGAATGATAGCAGGGACTCACTTAAACGCTGCCACAGATTCCTTCAGATACCACCAAAAAGAGAATCTGAACAAATTTTAAAGTCACAGAATCCAATAAGATACAGAGTGTAGCAGATTTCTAGCAAGGACAGCCCAGAGGGTCGATGCAAAGGATGTGATACACAGGGCTGGGGGAATGCAGAGCACACAGGCTATACCAGAACAGACCCATCCATAGCAAAGCCATGGAGGAAACCTCAGGGCATACTGAATCAAAATCAGCAGTGTAGATTCACAAGCATATAAGCACAGTATGAGAGTCCAATGGAACTGAGTGAGAAGCAAGCGGAGGACCACTGTAACAGCAGCAGCAGCTTTTGAGAATATCAGTCCACAGACTAAATATTTGTAATTTAACTATCTGAATTTCTGAGAGCCAAAATGGCAGAGTGATCAGTAAATGCTCGTACTGCCCCCTTGTTTATCGTGAAAAGCCCACAGAATATATACCCAGGAAAATTCCTGGAAAAGTGGGATTGGCCTAAGGGGTAAACAGTCTCTTAAAGACTAGGCTCAAGGGACTAGGAAAATCGTCAAAGAGAGACCCTCTTGCTGTGGCTGAAGAGGACCAGTGCTGGACTGGAGCTGTCCCAGACAGCACCACTTCAGCAAAGCAGGAGGAGATCCTGTGCCCTAGAGGAGTGGAGCCTGTAAGTGCCAACATCAGGACCACAGGCTTACCTTAGCACAACCAGGGAAATTGGAAAGACACCAGCACAGACAGAATTCACTGAGGCTACCAGTGTTCTAGCTCAGGAAAGGAGACACAATCAGACCACCCCTCCCTCACACCACATACAGGGAACTTCAGGGTAATTCAAGGGAGACTCAAAAACACTTCACCTGGCTTCTGTCTTGGCACAGCAGCCAGCTTAATAGCAGGTAAGCAGCAGCATTCTAGCTTCCAGCTGAAAGAATCAGAAACCATAATACATAAAGCCTCAAGTTATAAGCACAAGAAATGTGGGATAGAACCCCCTGTACCCCAGAAGCAGAGATCCACTTTCAAAGGAAGGAGAAAAGTCATAATCATGAGCAAGAAAGAAAGCAGAAAAGAAAAGAACATAGAATGTTACAATGAGGACAAGGACCAAAACACGAATACCGTAGAGGTCAGCATTGAGACTGTACTCCCACGAGAAAACTCAGAAGGGAATATGAACTGGTCTCAAGCACAGAAGAGGTTTTTTGGGAGAGCTCAAGAAGGATTTTAAAAGTCAAATTAGAGAGGTAAAAGAAACATTGACCAGAGATTTTAAAAATATGAAAAAAAAGAATTCATGGAAGAATTTAAAAGGAAAATTGTGCAAATGAATGAGAAGATACAAAACCTACCTGGAACAACTGGACAAAAGGAAAAGAAAATACAAAACCTAACTGGAGAAATTGACTCCTTAAAAGGAACAACTGGCAAAATGGAAAAGGAGTTGCAAAAGTTAACTGAAGGAAGCAATATATTAAAACTTAGAATGGGCAAGGAGAAGCTAATAACTCTGTGAGACATCAAGAATCAGTCAAACAGAGTATAAACAATGAAAAAATAGACGAAAATGGAAAATATCTCATTGTAAAAACAATGGACCAAAAAAATAGATTCAGGAGAGAAAACGGGAGAATTATTGGTGTACCAGAAAGTCATGGCGAAAAAAAGAGCCTGGACAATATATTCCAAGAAATTATGAGGGAAAATTACCCTGAGGTCCTAGATCAAGAGGACAAAATAGTCATTGAAAAAATACACCTATTGCCCCCTGAAAGAATTCCCAAATTGAAAACTCCAAGAAATATTGTTGACAAATTCCAGAACTATCAAGTAAAGGTGGAAATACTGCAAACAGTCATAAAGAAGCAATTTAAACATGGAAGAACTACTGTCAGGGTCACACAAGACCTTGAAAGTTCAACACTAAAGGACTGGAGGGATTAGAATATGATATTCTGTAAGGCAAAGTAGCTCAGACTACAACAAAGGATCAATTACCCAGCAAATTTGAGTATAGTATTTCAGGCAAGGAGATGTTCATTCAATGAAATAGGGGATTTCTAGTTCTTCTTGATGAAAAAAACAGAGCTCAGTACAAAATTTGATCTTTAAATACAAGTCTAATGAGTGTCATGGAAAGTTATACAGTGAAAGAAACTAGTTATTCAATATGGGCAAACTGTTTATGTCCTCATAAGGAAGGAAGATACTTGTTAATATTGAAAAATTGTATATTTATTGAAATATATAAAAGGGATAGGTAGTGGGAATAAATTAACTGATATGATGATAAACAATGTGATTAAAGGGTGTGAAGTCATTGCAATTGGGGATGTGAAAAGCAGGAGCAAGAAAAAGGTAAATTACATCATAGGAGGAGGCACAAAAACATATTAAAGTAGAGGGAAAAAGAGGAGGGAGATGAGTACTGTTTGAGATTTACTCTCATTTGATTTGATTCAAGGAGGGAAAAACAAATTCATTTAAGTACAGAAACCTAAATTAACTTATAGGATGAAGGATGGGAAGGGGAAAAGAAAAGGGAGAGGAGGTTAAAAGGGAAGGAAGATGTAGTAAGAGAAAAAAGGAATAAAATGAATGGTAGCTAATAGAAAGCAGGGAAGACTAAGAGAGGCAGTAGTCAAAAATTAAAACTATTGTAGAGGCTAAAGGAGAAGGGAGAACTATAAACATAAATGCGGGGAAATAGGATGGAGAGAAAGATACAGATAGTTATCATAAATGTGAATGTGAATGGGATTAACTCTCCATGAAATGGAGGCAGACAACAGAACGGATTAAGAACTATAATCCAACAATAAGCAATTTACAAGAAACACATTTGAAAAAGGGTGATACATACAGGATAAAGGGAAAAGTTTGGAGCAGAAAATATTATAATTCAACTGATATATTAAGAAAGCAGGGGTAGCAACCATAATCTCAGACAAAGCAAAAGCAGAAACGTATCTAACCAAAAGAGATAAGGAAGACAATTATATCCTGCTAAAAGGCTCCATAGACAATGAAACAATATCATTACTAAACATATGTGCATCAAGTGATACAGCATCCATCATTTTAGAGAAGTTAAGGGACATACAGGAAGAAAAAGACAGCAAAACTCTACTAGTGGGGGACTTCAACCTCCCCCTCTCTGAACTTGATAAATATGACCTCAAAATCAACAAGGAAGAAGTGAAGAAGGTGAATAGAACTCTCCATAAGATCGATATGATGGATCTGTGGAGAAAACTGAATGGGGATAGAGAGGAATATAACTTTTTCTCAGTAATTCATGACACATATACAAAAATTGACTATGTACTAGGACATAAAAACCTCACAATCCATTGCAGAAAGATAAGAGATAGTCAACGCATCCTTCTCAGATCATAATGCAAGAAAATTATATGTAATAAAAGGCCATGGGAAGATAAACCAAACATTAAGTGGAAACTAAATAATCTAATCCTAAAGAATGAATGGGTTAAATAACAAGTCATAGAAACAACCAAAAAATTCAGTCAAGAAAATGACAATAATGAGACAACCTACTGAAACTGATAGGATGCTGAAAAGAAATTCTTAGGGTACGTTATATATCATGGAATGCCTCCATGAATTAAATAGAGAAAGAGGAGATCAATGAATTGAGCATGCAGACGAAAAAGATAGAAAAAGAAAAAAATTTGAAATCTCCAAGTAAAAGCCAAATTAGAAATACTAAAAACCAAAGAAGAGACTAATCAAATTGAAATGTTAAAAAATATTGAACTAATAAATAAAACTAAAAGGTGTTTTTATAAAAACACAATAGAATGGATAAATCTTTGGTCCATTAGATTTTAAAAAGAGAGAAGAAAACCAAATTATCTATATCAAAAATGGAAAGGATGAACTCACCTCAAACGATGCAAAAATTAAAAAAATATTAGAAAATATTTTGTCCAACTGTATGCACATAAGTTTGGCAACTTAAGGAAGATGGATGAATATTTTTAAAAAATGTATAAATTGCCCAGTTTAACAGAAGAGGAAGCTGAATGCTTAAATAACCCCATCTGAGAAAAAGAAATTGAAGAAGCCATCAATGAACTCCCCAGGAAAAAATCTCCAGGAATAGATGGATTTAAAATTTAATTCTATCAAACATTTAAAGAACTATTAGTTCAAATACTATACAGACTATTCGGGAAAATTAGTGAAGATGGAGTCCTACCAAATTCTTTTTATGATGCAAATATTCTTTTGATAACTAATTCAGGAAGAGCCATAAAAGAGAAAGAAAATTGTAGACCAATTTCTCTAATGAATGTAACTGTAAAATTTTAAATAATATATTAGCAAAAAGAATATAGCAACTTATGATGAGAATAATACATTATGGTCAGGTAGCATATATAGAAGGAATGCAGGGCTGGTTCACTATTAGGAAAACTATTAACATTATTGATCAAATCAACAGCAAAACTAATAGAAACCATATGATTATCGCACTAGATGCAGCAAAAGCTTTTGAGAAAATACAACACCCATTCTTACTGAAAACACTGGAGAGCATAGGAATAAATTGAGCCTTTTATGAAATAATAAGCAGTATCTACTTAAAACCATCAGCAAGCATTATATGAAATGGTGATAAGCTAGTAACATTTCCAGTAAGGTCAGAGGTGAAGCAAAGATGGCCATTTTCACTACTGTTGTTCCATATTGTACTAAAAGTGTTAGTTTTAGAAATAACAAAAAAATATAAATTGAAGGTATTAGAAGAGGCAAAGTTGAAACTAAGTTATCACTTTTCGCAGATGATATGACATACTCAGAGAATCTTAGAGAACCAAATAAAAAAAAACTACTTGAAATAATTAACAACTTTGGCAAAGTTCTTAATAAAAAAGCCACATACATCATCTGTACTTCTATATATTACTAACAAAGCCCAAAGGCAAGAGATAGAAAGAGCTATCATTTTTAAAGCAATGATAGATACTATAAAATACTGTAATGGTAATCAAATTTGAATCTTTTGCTGTTTTCATTTTACTAAAAGTTCCTCTGATTGATTAATGTTATTGGACAGCATCTTTCCCACCCATTGTTAGGACTGCCCATTGTAGGAAGCTAGATTAGGGAAGTTGTTTTCTAGAAGGGTCCCAAGTACCTTTTTTTTATTGAGGCATTAGGTCAGAGGGTTATGTCCTCTGGCTCTAAGAAGTGTACAAATACTTTGAGTGTGAATTTTACTTTGGGGTCTTAGTTTTTGGAAAAGAGTCTGTGTTCCAGATGACAAACTAAGAAGGCACTAAAAACCCACCCCCCTCCCTCCGGCTTTGTTAAAAACTCCGATGCTGTTGCTTCCCTCTCTGGCAAATATGAATGCATGTTAGTGGTCAGACAGTTTGGAAGCCCGATCTGTTGCTTTATTTTTTGATTTCTCTGAAAATTTGACTTTGATTTTCTCTGATAACTGTGCTGGATTAAAGTGATTATTAATCCCTTGAAAATTGTTTTACTGTCATGAATGCAGATCTAAGAACTTGCTGTTATAAGCCCTCCTGTATATGTTGGGGTGCTTACTGATTCAAGTATCTGGAGGTCTAACTGCCAAAGGAAATCCAAGAATGATATGAACACAATTACAAAACACTTTTCACACAAATAAAGTCAGATGTAAATAAGTGGAAAAACATCAGCTGCTCATGGGTAGGTCAAGCTAATATAATAAAAACGACAATACTACCTAAAATAATTTACTTAATCAGTGCCATACCAATTAAACTACCAGATAATTTTTCTCTAGAGATAGAAAAAAATAATATGAAAATTCATCTGGAAGAACAAAAATTTCAGAATATCAGGTAAGTCAATGAAAAGAAATGCTAGGCAAGGTGGCTTAGCCCTACTTGATCTCAAATTGTATTATAAAACAGTAGTCATCAAAATTACTTGGTACTGGCTAAGAAATAGAGGGGTATACCGGTGGAATAAGTTAGGTACTCAAGAGACAGTAGTCAATGGTTATAGCAATTTACTGTTTGATAAACCCAAGGATCCCAGCTTCTGGAATAAGAATTCACTGTTTGACTAAAACTGCTGGGAAAATTGAATAACAGTGTGGCGAAAATTGGGCATATAGAAAAATGCCTGACACGGTACACAAGAATAAAGTCCAAATGGACAAATAATCTAGGTATTAAGTCTGATACTATAAACAAATTAGGGGAGCAAAGAATAGTGTATTTGTCGGATTTGTGGAGAATGGAGAAATTGATGATCAAACAAGAGATAGAGAACATTGTAAAATGGAAACCCAATGCAACCAAGATAAGGAGGGAACCAGAAAACTGGAAAAGATTTGTTGAAACTAGTGTAGGTGATAAAGGCCTTATTTCTAGAATATATAGAGAACTGAGTCAAATTTACAAGAATACAATTCATTCCAGAATTGATAAGTTGTCAAAGGATATGAACAGGTAGTTTTCAGAGGAAGAAATTAAAGCTATGAATAATCATATGAAAAAATGCTCTAAATCACTATTGACCCCAGAGATTCAAATCAAAATAACTATCAGATTGGCTAACATGACTAAACAGGAAGATGATAAATGTTGAAGAAGATGTGGGAGAGTTGGAACACTAATTCATTGTTGTTGGAATAATTTGGTACTGTGCCCAAAGGGCTACAAAAATGTGTATGCTCTTAGACCCAACAATATTGCTTCTTGAACTGTAAGACAAAAAGATCATAAAAATGGGAAAGTGTTCCATATGTACAAACATATTTATAGCAGCTCTCATTGTGGTCGCTAAGAACTGGAAATCAAGGGGACGTTCATCCATTGGGGAATGGCTGAACAAGTTGTGGTATATGAATGTAATGGAATACTATTGCGCTATAGGAAATGATGAATAGGAATACTGCAGAGAGGCCTGGAAGGACTTCTCTGAAGTGATTCTGAATGAAAGGAACAGAACCAGGAGAACGTTGTACACAGTAACAACCACAGTTTGTGAGGAATTTTTCTGGTAGACCTAGACTTTCACAGAAATGCAAGGACCTAAAACATTCCCAACAAACTCTTGTGGCAAAATGCCATCTACCTCTAGAGAAAGAACTATGGAATTGGATCACAGAATATGCTCTCTTCTGTTACATTTTACTTTGTTTTGGTTTCTCTCACAGTTTGTCCAATTCATTTTAATTCTGCTATGCAACATGACTAATATGAAAATGTGTTTAATAAGAATGTATGTGTAGAATTCATGTAAGATTGCACACCATCTCGGGGAGGAAGGAGGTAGGGAGGGGGAGAAAATCTAACACTTAAGGAAGTAATTGTAGAAAGCGGAAAACAAATAAATCAATAATAAAAAGGAAAACCACTGATCTAATAAATAAAACTAAGAGTTGGTTTTATGAAGAAAGCAACAATATTGATAAATCGGAGCCAAGATGGCAGAGTAGAAGGACGCACATACGCTACCACTGAACCCACTGCCCATAAAATATCCATAAAGAAAGAACCACCGCCGAATTCTGGAGAAGCAGAAGCCACAGAACAATCTCTGCAGATTTCTGCTCCAGAGACCCTGGAAACCTCTCCCAAAAGGTCCCTCGCGCCCCGGACCTGCAGCAGAGCCCAACCCTGCCTTGGCAGCATGGCGCAGAAAGGAGCGGATCCGAGCAGGCTTCAGGGATGGAATCTCCAGTGGCTGCACGGGTCCCCCACCCACAGGTGACAAGGGTCGGTGAGAGGGTCTCTTCGGTGGGTCGAGAAGAGTGTGGGGTGCCCCCACAACTCAGGCCACCTCGGGAGGCACCAACAGAGTTGGGAGCAGACAGGGGCTCCCCAGGCAGGCAGGAGCCCGGATCCATTGTTGAAGGTCTCTACATAAACCCCCTGAGGGAACTGAGCCCGTGAGGCTGCCCTGCCCTCACCTGAGCACCTGAACTTAATCTCACACTGAATAGCAGCCCTGCCCCCACCCAAAGCCCTGAGGCTGGGAAGCAGCATTTGAATCTCAGACCCCAAGTGCTGGCTGGGCGGATCTGGATGCGAGGTGGGGGTGGAGAGGACACTCAGAAGTCAAGTCACTGGCTGGGAAAATGCCAAGAAAAGGGGAAAAAAATAAGACTATAGAAGGTTACTTTCTTGGTGAACAGGCATTTCCTCCCTTCCTTTCTGATGAGGAAGAACAATGCTTACCATCAGGGAATGACACAGAAGTCAAGGCTTCTATATCCCAGCCCACTCAATGGGCTCAGGCCATGGAAGAGCTCAAAAAGGATTTTGAAAATCAAGTTAGAGAAGTGAAGGAAAAACTGGGAAGAGAAATGAGTGACATGCAAGCAAAGCATGAAAAACAAGCAAACACCCTGCTAAAGGAGACCCCCAAAAAAATGCTGAAGAAAATAACACCTTGAAAAATAGGCTAACTCAATTGGCAAGAGAGGTTCAAAAAGCCAGTGAGGAGAAGAATGCTTTCAAAAGCAGAATTAGCCAAATGGAAAAGGAGGTTCAAAAGCTCACTGAAGAAAAGAGTTCTTTCAAAATTAGAATGGAACAGATGGAGGCTAATGACTTTATGAGAAACCAAGAAATCACAAAACAAAACCAAAAGAGTGAAAAAATGGAAGATAATGTGAAATATCTCATTGGAAAAACAACTGACCTGGAAAAGAGATCCAGGAGAGACAATTTAAAAATTATGGGCCTACCTGAAAGCCATGATCCAAAAAAGAGCCTAGACATCATCTTTCATGAAATTCTCAAGGAAAAATGCCCTGAGATTGTAGAACCAGAAGGCAAAATAAGTATTCAAGGAATCCACAGAACACCGCCTGAAAGAGATCCAAAAAGAGAAACTCCTAGGAACGTTGTGGCCAAATTCCAGAGTTCCCAGGTCAAGGAGAAAATATTGCCAGCAGCTAGAAAGAAACAATTCAAGTATTGTGGAAATACAATCAGGGTAACACAAGTTCTAGCAGCTTCTACATTAAGGGATCGAAGGGCGTAGAATAGGATATTCCAGAAGTCAAAGGAACTAGGACTAAAACCAAGAATCACCTACCCAGCAAAACTGAGTAGAATACTTCAGGGGAAAAATGGTCTTTCAATGAAATAGAGGAGTTTCAAGCATTCTGGATGAAAAGAACAGAGCTGAAAAGAAAATTTGACTTTCAAACACAAGAATCAAGAGAAGCATTAAAAAGTAAATACCAAAGAGAAGTCATAAGGGACTTACTAAAGTTGAACTGTTTACATTCCTACATGGAAAGACAATATTTGTAACTCTTGAAACTATTCAGTATCTGGGTACTGGGTGGGATTACACACACGCACATGCACACGCACACACACACACACATAGAGACAGAGTGCACAGAGTGAATTGAAGAGGATGGGATCATATCTTAAAAAAATGAAATCAAGCAGTGAGAGAGAAATATATTGGGAGGAGAAAGGGAGAAATGGAATGGGGCAAATGATCTCTCCGAAAAGAGGCAAGAAAAGGCTTATTAGTGGAGGGATAAAGAGGGGAGGTGAAAGAAAAATATGAAGTTTACTCTCATCACATTCCACTAAAGGAAGGAATAAAATGCACACTCATTTTGGTATGAAAACCTATCTTATAATACAGGAAAGTGGGGTATAAGGGGATAAGCAGGGTGGGGGGGATGATGGAAGGGAGGGCATGGGGAGGAGGGAGCAATTTGAGGTCAACACTCATGGGAAGGGACAGGATCAAAAGAGAGAACAGAAGTAATGGGGGACAGGATGGGATGGAGGGAAATATAATTAGTTCTTACACAACACTACTATTACGGAAGTCATTTGCCAAACTACACAGATTTGGCCTATATTAAATTGCTTGCCTTCCAAAGGGAATGGGTGGGGAGGGAGGGAGGAAGAGAAGTTGGAACTCAAAGTTTTAGGAACAACTGTCGAGTACTGTTCTTGCTACTAGGAAATAAGAAATACAGGTAAAGGGGTATAGGATGGAGACAAGGGCAGAGAAGGATGATAGAAGAGAGAGCAGATTGGCACACAGGGGCAATTAGAAGGCTCGGTGTTTTGGGGTGGGGGGAGGGGACATAAGGGGAGAAAATTTGGAACCCAAAATTTTGTGAAAATGAATGTTAAAAGTTAAATAAATAAATAAACAAAGAAAAAAAAATAAAATTGATAAATCTTGGTCAATTTGATTTCAGAAAAGAAAGAAGTAAGCCAAAGTACTAATATGAAAAAATTAAACTTGTGAAATCAACTCCTAGGAGGAAATTAAAACAGTAATTGGAAATTACTTTGCCAAATATATGCCCATAAATTTGACAATCTAAATGAGATGGAGGAAGATTAACAAAAAACATAAATTGTCCAGATTAACTGAAGAGAAAGTTAAATACTTAAATAAGCCCATCTCACAAAAATAAATTGAACAAGTCATTAACCATCTCCCTTGGAAAATATTTACAGGGCCAGATGGATATACAAGTAAATTCTATCAAACATTTAATTAACAGTTAATTCCAAACTGTATAGACTATTTTGAAAAATTGGCCAAAATGAGCCCTATCAAATTCTTTTTATGATACAATTCATATTTTTTTCTCGGAGATTTGGATACAGTAGCTTTGGTTCTATTGTCTTCTCCTGGTTGTATGTTTTGATCTTTCTCATCACCAATGATTTAAGAAAATATCTCTTCACTGAAGAAGCAAGAATTTATAACCTTTTTCTCCTCCCCCCCTCCCCCCCATTTGCCAATTTTCCCAGCCAATTACTTTTTTGAGCTCTTTGTTAAGTGGAGGGTGGCAGAAGCAGCCTCTGTTTCAAGTGACTGCCACGACTTTGGGGCTGGGTCCTGGGCTGGGGCTCGGTTTGGACTGGGACTGGAGCCGGACCACTCTCCCCTCTCAGCCAGGTGAGAGACACTTCCAATTAACCTTCCAAGCTGTCTGTGGCATTTGTAAGTGGAGAAGTCAGGATACCGCAGCAGCCACCAGCAACTCAGTCCCCTAAGGCTTGGTCCAGCTCCATCCAAGCTGGAAAAGCTCATGCTGAACTGTGCTCCACTCCCAGCCTGTTGGGGTACACTCTTCCCATTGACCTTCCAGATTGTCTTATGATGGAAATCTGCTTCAGTCTGTCATTCGGTGGCTTCTGCTGCTCTAGAATTTGGTCAGAGTCATTTTTTACAGGTTATTTGAGGAATTGGGGAGGGGGGAAGAGCTATAACAGATCTCTACATCTACTCTGTCATATTGGCCCCATCCACAGCAACATATTATCTTTCACCACAAAATTCCTGTCTTCCAAAATCCACAGTTATTTCTGAGTGACCAAGACTCACTAACTTAATTACTCATTCACACTCATCCCACATATGCAGTCTTTTTGTAGTTCTTGTCATTTCTACCTTGTCAAATAAAACAGTATCTTTAAAGTACTAAGCTCAGTGCCTCAACATAAGGCAATTAATAAACGCTTTTTATTTCCTTCCTTTATCCTGTAACATTCCCCACCTGTGTGAGCTCCTCACCACAAATATTGCTGCCTACTTGACCCCTCTTCACATTGTTTCTGAACTATCACAATATCTTTTTGTTCATCTCTCTGCCTCAAGTCTCTCTACACTCTCATTAACTAAGATACAAAAATATTTTTCCAACACACATCTTCCCAAATCATATACCACTCAGAATACCTCTTAGATCTAAAATTAAATATAAAATGCTGTGCTATCAATTTACATTATCTTCCATTTTTTCATTCTTTTGGTTTTGTTTTGTGATTTCTTGGTTTCTCATAAAGTCATTAGCCTCCATCTGGTCCATTCTAATTTTGAAAGAACTATTTTCTTCAGTGAGCTTTTGAACCTCCTTTTCCATTTGGCTCATTCTGCTTTTGAAAGCATTCTTCTCCTCACTAGCTTTTTGAACCTCTTTTGCCAATTGAGTTAGCCTATTTTTCAAGGTGTTATTTTCTTCAGCATTTTTTGGGTCTCCATTAACAAGTTGTTGACCTACTTTTCATGCTTTTCTTTCATCTCTCTCATTTCTCTTCCCAGTTTTTCCTCCACCTCTCTAACTTGATTTTCAAAATCCTTTTTGAGCTCTTCCATGGCCTGAGCCCATGGTATATTTATTGTAGATGTGTGGGATTCAGAAGCCTTGACTTCTGTGTCTTTCCCTGATGGTAAGCATTGTTCTTCCTCATCTGAAAGGAAGGGAGGAATTATTTGTACACCAAGAAAGTAACCTTCTATAGTCTTATTTTTTTCCCCTTTTCTTGGCATTTTCCCAGCCAGTGACTTGACTTCTGAGTTTTCTTTCCACCCTCACCTCGCCTCCAGATCCACCCAGCCAGCACTTGGGGTCTGAGATTCAAATGCTGCTTCCCAGCCTCAGGGCTTTGGGCTGGGGCAGGGCTGCTCTTCAGTGTGAGATTAAGTTCAGGTGCTCAGGTGGGGGCAGGGCCGCCACACGGGACTCAGTTCCCTCAGGGGGTTTATGCAGAGACCTTCAACAATGGATCCAAGCTCCTGCCTGCTTTGGAAGCCCCTATCCACCACTGCCCCCACTGCTGCTTCCCGAGGGGGCCCGAGCCACGGGGACACCCCACTCCCCTGTCGGCCACCCAAAAAGACTCTCTCACCGACCCTTGTAACCTGTGGGTGGAGGGACCTGCGTGGCCACTGGAGATTCCGTCCCTGAAGTCTGCTGAGATCTGCTCCTTTTGGTGCTCCGCGGCCAAGGCAGGGCTGGGCTCTGCTCCAGGTCTGGTGCTCGACGGACCCTCCGCATCAGGCCTTCAGGTCTCTCTGGAACAGAAATCTCCTCCACTCTGTTGTTCTGTGGCCTCTGCTGCTCCAGAATTCACTGGGAGTTCTTCTCCACAGATATTTTATGGGCTGTGGGTTCGGAGCTAGCATATGTGTGCCTTTCTACTCCACCATCTTGGCTCCTCCCCCTGTGCTATCAATTTAAAACCTTTCAAGCTATGATCCTTTCCTGCCCTTACAATGTTTTCACAATTTGCTTTCCTCCTCATACACAATGATCCAGTTACACTAGTCTTTTTGCTTTTTATTTAATCACAGCAAATAATTTCATGTCTTCATACCATTTTTACTCATTTTCTTGTATGACTGAAATTTTCAACCTCTTCCTGGCTTCCTTGAAGACTAGCTCACAACCTGCCTTCTGGAGAAAGGCTTCGTTGCCCGTCACACAATGTTAGTGCTTTCATATTTAAATGAATTCCATTTACAACGTGTATTTTATGTAAACATTATGTAAACATTATGTATGTGTGTTGTTTTATCCATAAGACTGATGCTTTTGAAGGTGGGTATCATATTTTAATTTATTTTTGAACCCCCTAATACTTAACAGAGCATCTTACATATAGTTAAATATATATATATATATATATTTAACTATATCTTACATATAGTTAAATACATATATATAAACAGTATTCAGCTACAAAAATATTAGTTATACACAGAAGTACACTGAGAGAATAATCTTTCTTCTTTGACATAGAACTGATAATTATAGCAATATCTAAAGTCTTTGAATGTATTAGGAATATCAACCTTGAGAATGAGGAATTAAAAATACTGAGTTGAAAATGACATGATATCAAAGCCAGAAAATCAAAGTTTTTCAGCAAAAAGAATAAGAGACAGTAAGAGTATTCCTGAAAGGGAAAAGGTACAAAAATACATGCACACACACCTATACACATATACACATATGTACATGTATAGTTAATTGTGTGTATTTATATTCTGATTCTAATTGTGCTAACTTTTAAAAATGTTTTCTATCTTTAATATTTCTCATTAAAAAGCAGACGTGTGAATATGTATGTTCATACAAATCTGCTCATATACTTATATCCACATGCAAGTAAATATATGTATGAATGTATGTATGTCGATGCATCCCCATTAAATAATAAAAAGTTTAAAAATATAAAACATTTTTAAACGAAATCCATTTTATAATAAGAACTATAAACTATTACATATTTGGGAACTGATACACATACTTTCTCCTAAAGAAAAAGGGCAACCATTAAAAAATAATGAATGAAAGGAAGACTAATAATTATAGTTAATTCAAGCTTCATGGACAGGTTATATTAATCTAGACCCAAAAATACTACTCCCCAAACTGTGATACATATTGCATTCAATTCCATTGAACTTTTCTTGACTCTACATATTCATAGTAGATAGACAGACACATATTGAGATATGTAGTTATATTTGAATAGATGATGGATTGTAAATGTATATATGTATATGTGTGTGTGCATACACACACACCATTTATTTATCTAATATATTCCATAGATTATACAAGCATCAGAAGACTCCACAATGGGGGCAACACTCTCTATTTGCCTAGTACTACTTCCCATTAAGAGCTGACAATCTCAGTGGGGAGAAAAGTGCAAGAAGATATAAGTAGTGATAGAAGGTAGTTGTCAAGTGAATAAAGTGATGAACCTGGGGCCAAGAAGACATGTGTTAAAATATAACCTCAAATACTTAATAGCTATGTGACCCTTGGCAATTCACTTAATCTCTTTCTGTCTCAGTTCTGTTATCTGTGAAATGAGAACTGTAATAACAGCTATCTTACAGAGCTATTGTGAGGGTAAAATGAGATTATGTATGCATAGCACGTTGCAAAGTAAAATTACTATATAAGTGGAATCAATTATAAGATAGTGACATAAAGACCCACTCATCTTGAAATATATCTATTCCCTTAAAAAGGAAGGATTCCAGTTAGTGGATTATTCCACTTTCTGTATGATTAAGTAACCTGGTAAAATCAAAATATATGAACAAAACTTTACTAACCAATGAAATCACTTGCCATCAAGATTATTCAACATTTAGAAAGGTTTAGCAGGGTGAAGTCAGAAAGTGAGAAAACTAGAATTCACATTCTGGTCTAGTAAAAACCAACTCTATGTCCTTCAGGAAGTCACTTGGCTAATCCTCACTTTTGTTTACTCATTAGTAAGAATAATGTGGTGGACCTGATGAATTCTAAGGTCTCTTCAATTCTGCATCTCATGCCAATATATATATTTGCGTGTGAGCCACAGAGTAGCCTCTGGTACTCCTCTTCTGAATGAGTTGGTACTTAGT
The DNA here is from genome assembly GCF_028372415.1 of Notamacropus eugenii. Classification (NCBI taxonomy): domain Eukaryota; kingdom Metazoa; phylum Chordata; class Mammalia; order Diprotodontia; family Macropodidae; genus Notamacropus; species Notamacropus eugenii. Next base: position 3,398,698 of record NC_092880.1, read on the forward strand.
CATTGCATCAACAGCCATAGAGAAAGGCACCAATGCCTTTTAGAACATTTATTTTCTTCCCTTGCATAAGTTTCTGTTCCACACTTTCTTCATGGTCTTTTTCATTTCTGAATTCTTCAAAGTGCAGACCAAAGGATTACACATGGGAGCAGTGATTGTGTGAAAAAGAGCCAAAATTTTATCCTCCTGGAATGTGGTGACTGGTCTAATATAAATGAAAAGTAAAGGCCCAAAGAACAAGACAACAGTGATATGTGATCCACAAAAGGAAAGAGATTTTTAATGGCTCTCAAAAGAATGTGCCTGAAGAGTACATAAGATCATAGCATGTGAAGCCATAAGAACCATGAAAATCACCAATGCAATCATCCCTGAATTGGGTCTCACTAAAAGATGAAACCTGTGAGTATCAATGCAGGCAAGTTTCAGCAACGGATACGTGTCATAGAAATAGTGATTGATCTCATTGGGGCCGCATAAAGGTAAAAGAAAAGCAAGAATAAGTTGTGCAAATGAATGCAGAAACCTCCCACCACAAGCAGCCAAGACCAGTGCATTGAACCTGTCCTTTTTTATGATAGCTATATAGTGTAGAGGTTAGCAAACGGCCACGTATCGGTCAAAGGCCATCCCTGTTAGTATGAAGACCTCCTCTCCTTCCAAAGAAATGTATAGTGAAGAGCTGGATCAGGCAATTAGTATAAGAAACACTCTTCTATTCAGCCAACGTATCACTGATGAGTTTAGGGGTCACTGTGGAGGGGTAGCAAACATCCATAAAGGACAAGTAAGTCAGGAAGAAGTACATGGGTTGTTCAGTGAGCCAGCTACATGTGATAGAGATCATGACAATGAAATTTCCCATCAGAATAGCCATGTAACAAAATAAGAAAATGACGAACACAGAATCCGAACCTGGTAATTCTGAGAAAGACCCAAGAGAATAAATTCAATGACATTACTCTTATTGTTCATCTTTTTTTTTTTTTTAACGTTGAAAGATGACCAGTAGATATCTGAAAAAAAAAAATAACATGAAACAACATGAGAAATGCTCTATCAGTAGTGCGTCAGTTCCGTTATGGGGAAATGTTCACAAACACAACATTGATGCCTACAGAGTGAGTAATTTGAAGTATCACTTAAATATCCTATGTGGAGGGCATTTAGGAGCTCAATTAAATAGCACTGATTTTTGATGATTCAACTCATAAACTCTCAGAATGTCAGAGTTCGAAGGAATGGCTGATATCAAATCCAGACCACAACTGATCAAGACCCAGGTTTATTCCCAAGTGCCTTCTTAATTACCTCTTAGATACCTCCTGTGGCAGGAAACATGCAACATTCTGAGTCAGATCAAGTCAGTTCTTAGAAGTACTGATAATATTAACATGTCATAAAATTGATCAACAAAAATTATTTATATATGATAACAAACTGCTGTTTAAAAGGTGGTGGTCTAAGAGTGAAGTTTCTTGTTCTTTATTTTTTAGACATAGCCAAAGCAGTAATTTGCTTCACTTCACTTTTGCATGTTTGTAATTCATTTTGTGTTTTTACTTTCTCAATGGGGATTGAATAGGAGAGATTAGAGTAAGAAAATGCAGATCCAAAACTACAATAAAATGACTTGAAAAAGGTAAAATAAAATCATTACATTCTTATTTTAGCTAGCCCTTAGACCAGTCAAGCAAGAGGTGCTATATATACATGTATACACATACACATATGCGTTTATATGTATATATGTAATTTCCTATTTCTTACAATTATTTTTTTGACTACGGTAAATGAGAATGTCATTCAGAGGGACAACACATCTGTTTCCACATCTGCAAAGTGAAGAAAACAGGACTTGATGTAGGTACCTGAAGTGATGATTCTGAGTCTCAAATAAAAAAATAGATGAATTACAGATGTCAATTCTTTTTTCATTTCACAGCATCTTTCAGTTGGCAAGATTTTATCAAGTTTATACTCTTTATGAGTAAGAATCACTCTTATATCTCTGATCAATGCTTATCCATCTCATTCTTAAAGATTTCCAATAATGAGGAGCTCACCACCTTGAGAAACACATCAAATTCGGTATTATGCAAGTTAATTATTATGAGAGTTATATGCAATAAAACAGTAAAACCAATTGACTAAGTATTATAATTGCATTTTGGACTATTCTTTGGTGTTCATATATGTTCAATTTGATCATTTTGCTCACATCCAAAGGAGATAATAATAATAAGTATAAACAAGCCCGCTGCCTATGAGGCAGAAATCTGGCGTATTCTGTACATAGTAGAAGTGGGGAACAACTAACAGGATATAAAACGGAAAAAGATAAGACCAAAAATTTACTAGTTAATGCCTAAGTCTAAAGTCTTCATTTATATGGCATAAATTCTACCTTTACTCTACTCTACTCTGGGCAGCTGGGTGGTACAGTGGACAGAGTGACAGTCCAGAAGTCAGGAAGACCCATCTTTCTGAGTTCAAATCTGGCCTCAGACACCTACTAGTTGTATGACATTGGGAAAGTCATTTAATCATTTTTGCTTCAGTCTGCTAATTTGTAAAATGAACTGGCAGAGGCAAAGACAAATAACTCCAGTATCTTTGCCAGGAAAACTCCAAGTGGAGCGGTGAAGAGTTGGACATGACTGAAATGAATGAACAATAATTTACTCCACTCGAGTCTATTTTAATGAATGTTTGTATAAGTTTGGGGAATGACTTGTATTCTTGTATTGACTTGACTCAGTTTTCTATATAAAAAAAGAAACCTTTAAAGAAAAGAATACTTACTAAATAGCATAGGAAGCAAAGACAAGATGAACAGCTTGGATCACAAGGTGTAATATTTATTATATAAACTCTCTTGAAATGGATATTTACTGCTGTGTATTTTGAATCCTCTCATAATCTTCTGTACCCATGGAAACTTTTCATTCTTTTTCTTTACTATTTAATTTTCTAATGTTTCATTTTCTTTTCTAATTGTACATTTAAGTTTTTGTATTTAGCTTTAAAGGAATTGATAAAAAATAAAATGAAGCCTTTATCAGAGAAATTTGCTATAAAATCCTCCCTCCCAGTTTTCTGCTTTACTTCTAATACAGGTTGCAATGCTTTTGTTTGCATTTTTTCCTTTTAGTGTAATCAAAATTATACTTTTAATATCCTGTAATGCTTCTTATCTCGTGTTTGGTCACAATATATTTTCTTTTCCCAGATCTGGCATGTACACTATTCTATGCTCCCTTAATTTGCTTATGGTATTACCCTTTATGTCTAAATATTGTATCCATTTTTTTACCTTATATTGTTTTATATTGTAAAGTATTGTTCTCTAGCTAACTTCTGCCAACATGTTTTCCAGTTTTCCTAGCAGTTTGTGTAAAATAGTGAGTTCTTTTCCAGAGTATTATCAAATATTAGATTACTGTAGTCATTTACTGCTGATTATTGTGTGCTTAATCTACTCTACTAATCCATTACTCCATATCTTAGTCATCACCTGACTGTTTTGATGATTACACTTTGTGATGCAGTTTGATATTTAGTATAGTTAACCCACGTTCGTTCAATTTTTTGTTCATTAAATGTCCTGATATTCATGACGTTTTGTTCTTCTAGATGAATTGTTACTATTATTTTAGCTCCATCAAATAATTTTTGGTGGTTTGAGTACAATGGTACTGAAAAAGTAAATTAATTTAGGTGGAGCTATCATTTTGGGGCAATCAATATTTTTGAAATTCTTTAGATTTGATTATATTTACGGGAAAAGAGTTTTTAAATTGTGGTCATATAGTTGCTTGGATTATTTTGCTAGGAAGACTCCCAAGTATTTTGTATTGTCTATGGCTATTTAAAATGGAATTTCTATCTCTTGTTGCTGTGTTTTATTGGCAATATATAGAAATGTGAATGATTTATAGGAGCTTGTTTTCTATAACATAACATTACTGAAACTGTTATTTCCACTAGGTTTTAGCTGATTTTCTGTGATTCTCTAGGTAAATCAAAAGCTCTTCCACAGTGATCGTTTGTTTCCCTCATTGCTATTCTAATTCTTTCACTTTTTTAAAAAAATTCTTATTGCCATAGCTAACATTTCTGTATAACATCAAATAATAATAGTGATAGTGGACATCCTTGCTTCACATAATCTTTTGGGGGAAAATTTACGTCTTATCTCCCTTACAGATAAAGCTTACTGATTATTTTAGAAATACTACTTACTATATTAAGTAAAATTACATTTTTTCCTAGGCTTTCTAGTATTTTCAATATTAATAAGTGTTTTCTTTTGTCAAAGAGCTTTTTCTGCACCTTTTTAGATAGGTATGTATTTTTTGTGGTCTTTATTATTCATATGGTAAAATTACACCAATAATTTTCCAAATATTCAACCAGCCCTGAATTCCTTTTATAAATCTCACCTGGTCAAAATATATGATCTTTGTGATATATTGCTATTATCTTCCTGCCAGTACTTCTAGTGTTTTTCTATCAATATTCATTAGGTGGTGCAGTGGATAGAGCACCAGTGCAAAAGTCAGGAGGACCTGAGTTCAAATGTCACCTCAGACACTTGACACTCACTAGCTGTGTCATCATGGGTAAGTCACTTAACCCCAATTGCCTCATCCTGGGTCATCTTCAGTCATCCTGATGAATATATGGTCATTGGATTCAGATGGTTCTGCAGGAGAAGTGAGGCTGATGACCTACACAGCCTTCCCTCACTCAAAACAAAGTCAAGTGCAAGTCTTGTCATTATTTCTCTGATGGCATGGTCTTCCTCTGCAGTGAAGAATAAACACACATCAATATTCATTAAAGAAATTTATGTGTAGTTTTCTTTCTCCGTATTTGTTCTTCTTCTATGAGGTATCAAAATCATATTGATTTCATAAAATGAATTTAGTAGAACTACATTGCCTCTTTTCAAAATACTTTATTTAATATTGTAGCTAATTTTTCTTTAAATGTTTGATAGAATAAACTTGTATATACCTCTGGTCCTGATTATTCTTTCTTCAGGAGCACAAGGATGACTTGTTAAATTTCATTTTTTTCTAACATAATCTTAATTAAATATTCTAGTCCTTTTCTGTTTATCTTGGATACACGCACACACACATACACACTCATACTCACATATACGCATACATGCACATATACACACATAAATGAAAACATATTTATACATTTAAATTGATTATGTATATGTATAATATATACACGTGTATGTATGTATTGCCATCCATTTTACATATAATATCAAATTCATTGGCATAAAATTGAGCACAATAACTCATAATAAGTGGCATAATTTCCTCTGGACTGGTGCTAAATTTATTCTTTTCATTTTTGACACAAGAAATTTTTTTCCCTCAGTTTTTTAAAATGAATTAACCAGTGGTTTATGTATTATATTTGTTCATAGGAGAGCTGCTAGTTTTATATATTAGTTCACTGAATTTTTATTTCAATTTTATTAGCAACTTCTTTGATTTTCAGGATTTTCAATTTGGTGTTTAATTGGAAGGTTTTAATTTGTCCTTTTCCTAGTTTTACTTTTTAGTTGCATGACTTATTCATTGATCTGTTCTTTAATTTGTTGGTGTGTGTATTTAGAGACATACAATTTCACTTATAAAAACATGCATAATCTACTTTTAAGGATATAACACCCCCCCCTTTTAGAGCCAACTGAGTAATGCTTTAGAAAAAGTGCTGAATCTGATATAGAAAATCTGTATATGAATCCTAGCTTGAACAATTTGCTGATTGTGTAAGCCTGAGTAAATCATATTAAGCCTTAGGGAATCTAAATTTTGTTTACTGTCAAATGAATAAATCGTATTGAATTCAGTCATTTCTAGGTTCTCAAATAAAGATCTCTACTAAACATTTTCAATATATTTCATATGTTTGCTGAATTGAACTAAAGATATGCATACATACATACATACAAACAAATAGATAGGTAGATAGATAGATACATAGACAGACAGACAGACAGAGACAGAGAGAGAGAGAGAGAGAGAGAGAGAGAGAGAGAGAGAGAGAGAGAGAGAGAGAGAGAGAGAGAGAGAGAAAGATAGATAGATAGATAGACAGACAGAATAAACTTAGTTTCTAAACAAGGGCACATAGTGCTTTTATATTAATATTATTTTTTTCAGTGTTCTACAATCACTACCATATAACTTAGATGACTTTGTCCCCTCCCTCCCCAAGATGGCATACAATTTTATATAGGTTGTAAACATACAATCCTATTAAATACATTTTTACAATAGTCATGTTGTGTAGAAGAATTAAAATGAATGGAAAAAATCATATAACAAACAAAACCTAAAACAAAAGCAAATGATCTGCTACATTCTGAAATTGAATTCCAAAGTTCTTTCTCTGTGTATGGAAGTAATTTTGCCTTAAAAGACAATTGGGAATTTTTTTAAGTCCTTGCATTTCAATGAAGTTCCAAGTCTACTAGAAAAATCTCACACACACTGTGGTCGTTGCTGTGCACAAAGTTCTCCTGTTCTGCTCCATTCCCTCACCATAAGATCACATAAGTCTTTCCAGGCCTCTCTGAAGTCTTTCTGTTCATCGTTTCTTGTAGCGCAATAGTATTCCATTACATTCATATACCAAAATTTGTTCCTCCATTCCCCAATTGATGGGCGTTCCCTTGATTTCCAGTTTTTGGCCACTACAAAGAGAGCTGCTATAAATGTTTTTGTACATGTGGGACCCTTTCCCATTTTTATGATCTTTTAGGGATACTGTCCTAGTAGCGATATTTCTGGGCCAAAGGGTATGCACATTTTTGTAGCCCTTTAGGCATAGTTCCAAAATGCTCTCCAGAATCGTTGGATGAGCTCACAGCTCCACCAACAATGAATCAGTGTTCCAAATCTCTCACGTCCTCTCCAACATTTATCATCTAACTGTTCTGTCATGTTAGCCAATCTGATAGGTGTGATGTGGTATCTCAGAAATGTTTTGATTTGCATCTCTCCAACCAATAGCGATTTAGAGCATTTTTTCATTTGATTATAGATATCTTTAATTTCTTCCTCTGAAAACTGCCTGTTCATATTTTTGACCATTTATCAATTGGAGAATGACATGTATTCTTGTACATTTGACTCAGTTCTCTACACATTTTAGAAATGAGGTCTTTATCACAGACATTAGTTGCAACAAATCTTTCCCAGTTTTCTTCTTCCCTCCTAATCTTGGTTGTATTGGATTTGGTTGTGCAAAAACTTCTCAGTTTAATGTAACCAAAATTATACATTTTGCAATTCATAACGCTTTCTATCTCTACTTTATTAAAAAAATTCTTCCCTTCTCCATAAATCTGATAAATACACTAATTCTTGCTCCTCTAATTTGTTTATAGCAACAATTTTTATACCTAGATCATGTATTCATTTGGACTTTATTCTTGTGTATAATGTCAGACATTGGTCTATGCCTAGTTTCAGCCACATTGTCATCCACTTTTCCCAGCAACTTTTGTCAAACTGTGAGTTCTTATCCCAGAATTTGGGGTCATTGGGCTTATCAGACAGTAGATTGCTATGTTCATTGACTGCTGTGTCTTGAGTACCTGGCATTTTCCACTTGTCTACCCTTCTGTTTCTTAGCCAGTACCAAGTGGTTTTGATAATTACTGCTTTATAATACAATTTCAGATCTAGTAGAGCTAGGCCACATTCCCTAGCATTTCTTTTCATTAGTTCTCTTGCTGTTATGGAACTTTTGTTCTTCCAGATGAATTTTGATAATATTTTTCAAGCTATATAAAATAATTATCAGATAGTTTGATTGGTAGGACACTAAATAAATTAATTCATTTAGGTAGAATTGCCATTTTTGCTACATTGGTTCAGTCTACCCATGAGCAACTGATGTTTTCCCACTTACTTAGATCTGATTTTTTTTCTGTGACAAGAGTATTGTAATTGTGTTCATATACTCCCTAGATTTGTTTTGATAGGTAGACTCCCAAATATTTCATAATGTCTACCGTAGCTTTAAATGGGATTTCTCTTTCTATCTCTTGCTTTTGGGCTTTGTTAGTAATATACAGAAATATAGAATATTTCTGCGGGTTTATTTTGTAATGTGCAACTTTGTGCATTTTTTGTATGTATTATTTCAAGTATTTTTTTTGCTTGAATCTCTGGGATTCCCTAAGTATATCATCATATCATCTGCAAAGAGTGATAAATTAGTTTTTTCTTTGCCTATTCTAATTTCCTCAATTTCTTTATCTTCTCTAATTGCTACACTAACATTTCTAATACCATATTGAATAATAGTCGTGCTAATGGTCTTCCGTATTTCACCCCTGACCTTATTGGAAAGTCATCTAGCTTGTCTTCATTGCATATAATTTTGGCTGAGGGTTTCAGATGGATACTGCTTATCATTTTATGGAAAGTTCCCTTTACTCCTATGTTTTCTAGAGTTTTTAATAGGAATGGGTGTTGTATTTTGTCAAAAGCTTTTTTTTTTTTGCATCTGTTGACATAATCATGTGATTTCTGTTAGGATTGTTGTTGATATGATCAACAGCTAATAGTTTTCATAATATCGAACCAGTTCTGCATTCCTGGTATCAATCTTACCTGATAATAATGTATTATTCTCATGATAAACTGTTGTATTCATTTTGCTAAAATCTTATAAAATTTAGCATCTACGTTCCTCAGAGAAATTGGTCTATAATTTTCGTCCTCTGTTTTGTCTCTTCCTGGTTTAGGTATCAAAACCATATTTGTATCATAAAAAGAATTTGGGAGGACTCCCCCAATTTTCTCAGATACTCTATGTAGTATTGCAATTAACTCTTTTTTAATTGTTTGATATAATTCTCTTGTAAATGCTTGCAGCCATGGAAATTGTTTTCTTAGGGAGTTCATTGATGCCTTGTTCATTTTTTTTTTTCTGAGATGGGATTCAGTATTCAACTTCCTCTTCTCTTAATCTGGGGAATTTATGTTTTTTAAAAAGAATCATCCATCTCATTTAGAATGTATAATTTGTGGGCATAAAGTTGGGCAAAGTAATTTCTAACTATTGTTTTAACTTCCTCTTCATTCGAGGTGATTTCACTCCTTTCATTTTTGTTATTGGTAATTTGATTTTCTTCTTTCTTTTTCTTAAACGAATTGACAAAAAGTTTATCAAATTTATTTTTTTTCTTAAAACCAACTCTTACCTTTTTTTATTAGTTCAATGACTTTCTTAATTTCAATTTTATTAATCTCTCCTTTGGTTTTGAGTATTTCTCATTTGGTATTTACTTGAGGGTTTTCAACGTGTTCCTTTTCGAGCTTTTTCAGCTGCATTCCAGATTTGTTGATCTCCTCTTTCTTTATTTTATTCATGTGGGTATTCAAAGATATAAACCTTCCCCTAAGAATTGCTTTTGCAGTATCCCATAAGATTTGGTAGGTTGTCTCATTATTGTAATTCCCTGAATGAAGATGTTGATTGTTTCTATTATTTGTTGTTTAACCCATTTCTTTAGGGTTAGATTATTTAGTTTCCACTTAATTTTTGGTCTATTTTTCCATGGTCATTAATTACATATGATTTTTATTACATTAGGATCTGAGAGGGATGGATTGACTATTTCTGCCTTTCTGCACTGGACTGTGAGGTTTTTATGCCCTAGAACATGGTCAATTTTTGTATGTATACCATGAACAACTGAGAAAAAGGTGTATTCCTTTCTATTCCTATTCAATATTCTCCAGCGATCTATCATATCTTCCTTATCCAGAGTTTTATTCACCTTCTTAATTTGTTACTTCTTTATTTTAAGGTCTGATTTATCAAGTTCAGAGAGTACTACTAGTATAATTTCACGGTCTATTTCTTCCTGTAACTCCCTTAACTTCTCCTCTAAGGATTTGGATGCTATACCACTTGGAGCATATATGTTTAGTAATGATATTGCTTCATTTTCTATGGTGCCTTTTAGCAGGATATAATTTCCTTATTTCTTTTGATTAGATCTATTTCTGCTTTTTTTGTGTGTGAGATTAGGATTGCTATCCCTGCTTTTCTTACATCAGCTGAAGCACAATATATTCTCCTCCGACCTTTTACCGTTATCCTGTGTGTATCCCTCCGTTTCAAATGTGTTTCTTGTAAACAGCATATTGTTGGATTCTGACTTTTAATCCATTCTGCTGTCGGTCTCTGTTTATGGGAGATTTCATCCCATTCACATTCACAGTTATGATTATGATCTGTGCCTTTCTCTTCATCCTCTTTCCCACAGTTTGTCCTTTTAGATATCCCTTCTCCCTTCCCCTCTACAGTAGAGTTGTAATTTTTTACCATCACCTCCCACAGTCTTCCCTTCCTTTTATCAGCCCTTCTCTCTTTTCCTTCCCTTTATCCTTACTACCTCTTCCCTCGCTTTTACCCTCCCCTCCCCTTTCTTTCCCGCTTCCTCTTCTCCTGCCTATACAGCTAGTGAGATTTATATACCTAAAAAAGCTTTCTGTTTCCTCCTTGATTAATATCAGATGAGAGTGCCTCTCAAATAATGCTTGTCTCCCTCCCCTCTTTCCCTCTACTATGATATAATTTTGTAGTTCTTCCTGTGATGTAATTTACCATTTTCTGCTTCCTCCTTTTCACATCTCCTGTTACACTCCCTTCTCATGCTTAAATGACATTTTTATTATCACCTAATTTACGTTATACCATTTTCATCTATCTCTGAATATTCCTTTTATATTTCATGTTAGATATACAATTCTCTAGAGAAACGAGTATCATTTTACCTTATAGGGAGGTAAACAGTTTGCCCAAATTGAGTAACAAGTTTTCTTTTTCTTGTTTACTTCTTTATGCTTCTTTCAAGACCTGCATTTGAAGATTGAATTTTCTGTTGATTTCCAGGCTTTTTATCAGGAAAGTTTGTTAATTACTTATTTCATTGAATGTCAGTCTCTTTGCCTAAAATGTTATGCTCAACTTTGCTGGGTAATTGATCTTTGGTTGTAGTCTCAACTCCTTTGCCTTGCAAAATATCATATTCCAATTTCTCCCATCTCTTAATGTAGAAGCTGTAAGGTACTATGTGATCCTGACTGTAGCTGCTCGACATTTCAATGTTTTTTTTTTCTGGTTGTGTGTAGTATTTTCTCCTTTACTTGGTAGTTCTGGAATTTGGCAACAATATTTCTTGATGTCTTTAGTTCGGAATACCTTTCAGGAGGTGAATGGTGGATTCTTTCGATGACTATTTTGCCCTCTGGATCTAGTACTTCTGGGCAGTTTTCCTGGATTGTTTCCTGGAAGATATTGTCTAGACTCTTTTTTTCATCATGAATTTCTGGTAGGTCAATGATTCTTAAATTTTCTCTCCTGGATCTATTTTTCAGATCAGTTGTTTTTCCAATTAGATATTTCACATTTTCTTCTATCTTTTCATTCTTTAAATTTTGTTTGACTGATTCTTGATGTCTCATAGACTCATTAGCGTCTACTTGCCCAATTCTAATTTTCATCAAATTCTTTTCTTCAGTTAACTTCTACATCTCCTTTTCCATCTGTGCAATTATTCTTTTTAAGGAATTATTTTCTCCAGTTAGTTCTTGTACTTCCTCTTCCATTTGTCCAATTTTCCCAGTTAGGTTTTGTGCTTCCTTTTCCATTTTTCCAGTTTTCCCAGTTAAGTGTTGTGCTTCATTTTCCATTTGCCCAATTTTCCTTTTTGAAGAGCTGTTCTCTTCTGTGAATTCTTTTTCATACTTTTAAAACCATTGGCCATTTGCTCCTCTATTTCCTTCTTCAACTGTTGCAGGAATGCTCTTTGTGTATGCGAGCAGTTCATAGTCCCATGTGAAGTTTCAGATGGGAGTACAGTCTCAATACTGACCTCTTTGGTATTCTTGTTTTGGTCCTTGCCCCATAGAAAGATTCTATGGTCTTTTCCTTCCCCCTCTGCTTCTTGCTGATGATGGTGAAGCTTTGTGTGTTGTGGCCTCTGGTTCTATCATCTATGCTCTAAAGAACTTCCTGCTGAACTGACTGGTGTCAGAAAGCAAAAGCAGTGGAAATCTGTTTGTGTTTCCTGGGATTAGCTCTGGAGCTAGCTTGTCAAGTATGGGGGAGGGGTGGTCTGTTCAAGGGACATCTGCTCAGCTGAGCTAGAGCAGAGGCAAGCTCAGTGATTGGTAATCCCGGCTGTCTTCACTTTCCCTTTGAGTGTTTAGGCACACCTGAGTCCAAGTGCGAAGCTCCACACCCCTGGAAGCTGTCTGAGACAGCTCCGTTCCTCAGGCACAGTAAGGGGAATATTTCTTTGCTATTTTCCTAGCCTCACGTGCTATGAGACTGTTTGTCCCCTTTTCCTATCCCACTGATCCCAGGTTTTTCTGGGGAAATATTTTATGGTTCTTTCAAGGTCAACAAGGGGAGGGGGAGAGAGCATTTACATATCACTCGGCCAATTTGGCTCCCAGAAGTTCAAGTAGGTGACTTACAGCCATTTAATCTTCGGATTGAAATTCTCCATGAAGCTGCTGCAGAAGCTGCTTCCTTCCTTGGTTCTTACTTGCTCAACTCCACTTGACCTTCACCCTGAGTTGCTATCGCACCATGTTGCCACTTTCTCAGACCACCCCCGGGTTTTCCTGCTCAGCTGTGCAGTGCCAGGGACGTTATTCTGTGAACTGTATGCTCTCCCACCCTAGTGGAATATATTCTTCCTGTCAACTTTCCAGTCTGTCCTGGACTGTGAAACTGCTACAGTCTGTCTCCTATTGGATTCTGTACCTTTAAAATGTGGTCACATTCTTTTTTTAGAGGTATCTGAAGGAGTTTGTCTAGGATCTTAGATGAGTAGTTGTTCTCTCTCCACCATCTTAGCTCCACCCTCCTCACAGAAGAATTTAAAAAGGAAATTGGACAAAGGGAGGAAGAGATACAGAACTTAACTGGAATAATTGGACAAATGGAAAAGGAGACTCAAAAGTTAACTGAAGTAAAGAATCTATTAAAAATTAGAATTGGGCAAGTAGAAGTTAATGACTCTTTGAGACATCAAGAATTAGTCAAACAGAATCTAAAGAATGAAAAAATGGAAGAAAATGCAAAATATCTTATTGGAAAAAGAACTGACATGGACAATAAATGCAAGAGAGAACACCCAAGAATTATTGGTCTCCTGGAAAGTCATAGCTTGGATAATATCTTCCAAGAGATCATCCAGGAAAACTGCTCAGAGGTCCTAGATCCAGGGGGCAAAGTAGTCATCCAAATAATCCACTGGTCAGGTCCTGAAAGAAATCCCAAACGGAATATACCAAGGAATATTATTGCCAAATACTGAAACTATGAAGTAAAGGAGAAAATACTGCTAGCATCCAGAATTCAACAATTAAAATATCAAGGAACTAAAGTCGGGATCACACAGGACCTTCCAGTTTCTACTTCAAAAGATGAGAAGGACTTAATTATTATATTTTGTAAGGCAAACGAACTTGGCCTATAACCAAGGATCAAGCACACAGGAAAATTGAGGATAACACTTTAGCCAAGGAGATGGACATTCAGTGAATTAGGGAATTTCCAGAACTTCCCGATGAAAAGTCCAGAGCTCAATAGTAAATTTATTTTCAAATACAAGTCTCAAGGGAGGCATAAAAAGGTATCCTGGGAAAATGACACTTCTTTTTCAATATAGGAAAACTGTTTAAATTCCTATAAGGGAAGATGATACTTGTTAGTCTTAAAAATTGAATATTTATTCTGATATTTAGAAGGGAAAAACATGGATAGAGAGAGTGGGTGTAAGTTAAATAATGTGATGATAAATTACGCGATTTAAAGCTGCGAAGGGAGGAGCCATAAAAAGGTAAATTAAATCACAGAAAAAAGGCACAAAAACGTATTATAGTAGAGTGAAGGAAGAAAGGGATATTAGCACTATTTGAGATTTACTCTCATCAGATTTCGTTCAAGGAGGGAGAACAAAATCTGTGAAGTATAGAAATCTCACTATGGCAATAAGCAGTAGGAGGGGAAAGAGGAAAGGAAAGGGAAGGGAGGCTAAAAGGGAGAGAAGAAGTTGTAAGGGAAAAGGGGAAATAAAGGGAGGGGGGCTGATAGAAGGGAGGGAAGACTGACGGAGGTGGTGATCAAAAACTGAAACTTCACTGGAGAGGGTAAGGGAGAACTAAAAGCATAAATGAAGGAAACAGAATGGAGGGAAAGACACAGATAGTAATCATAATAGTGAATGTGAATGGGATGAGCTCTCCCTTAAAACGGAGGCCAATAGCAGAATGGATTAATCACCTTAATCCCACAATTACTTGTTTACAAGAAGCACATCTGAAGCATGAGGATACACACAGGAGAACGTAAGAGGTTGGAGCAGAATATATTATGAATCAGCTGATCTAAAGAAAAGCAGGGGTAGCAATCCTAATCTTAGGTAAAGCAAAAACAGAAATAGATCTAATCAAAAGAGATAAGGAAGGAAACTATTATACTAAAAGGCACTATAGACAATGAAACAATATCATTACTAAACATATATGCTCCAAGTGGTGTAGCATCCAAATTCACAGAGCAGAAGTTAAGGGAGTTGCAAGAAGAAAATCTAATATTTAAGGAAGTGATTGTATAGAACTGAAAACAAATAAATAAATTTTAACAATTAAAAAGAAACCCTTGCTTATTGCCTGTTTGTACTTTAAGAGAAAATGGGTGGTGTGACGGAAAGTGTGCTGTATTTGGTGAATTAAGAGAGAGACAAGGAGCCAGAGAAGAGAGAAGGTAGAGAGAGAGGAAGAGAGAGACAGACAGACAGAGAGAGAGAGAGAGAGAGAGAGAGAGACAGAGAGAGAGAGAGAGAGAGAGAGAGAGAGAGAGAGAGAGGAGTTAAAATCTATTAAGTACTTTATACACACTAAATACTGTATGAAATGTTGGGGTACAAATACAAGAAAACAAGATCAGCTTTACTCTCAGTGTATTCACATTCTAAATCAATTAATACAAATTCATCTAGGGAGCAGAAGAGTGTTGTTTAAGAAGTGCTACAGCTTGGAAGAGAGTTGCAAATTGTTCTACATTTCACACCTGAACAACTTCTGGCAAATCAATTAATCTTTCTAGATCTTAATGTATTTATCTGTAAAATATAAGAATGGTTCAAGCTTTAAAGCCTCTGAAATAAACTAAATGACCTTGCTGTCAACGTACACTCCCATCACAGCACTCACAAGTGCTGTAACTTTTCCAAATCAAAATAGGCCTCCTTAAATACCACCTTTTAAAACATGTGTTCTTAGCTCCTTTGAGAATGTGTGCTCTCTGAAGGCAGAGACATTATCTTATTTGTATTACCAACCTTTAGCATGATGCTTGGTGCATTATAAGAGTTTAGTTCTTTTTTCAATTAATCAATTGATTCATTTTAAAGGTCATCTTATATTTCCCCTTTTCAATATTCTGAATTTATATATATATGTATATATATTTGTGCATGTATGTGTACATATATATATATACATGGATGTACACATACGTATACACATATGTGTCTATTTATACATACATTACAAGATAAGATCATTTTGAAATGCACAGTGTTATTTTCATAATATTATGGGTAATGAAGCAATATACAATTTTGAAAATGTCATTTATTTAAAATCTACTATATACATATAAAGAGAGAATGTTCAGTGAGAGACATAAAAATGGACTTAAGATTGCTCTTGTTGAGCTTTCAGCTGAATGGAGCCAATATGACAAATTTATATATTGAAACTAATACTGTGCACATAGTAGTTAAACTTTTTTTTTTAATCTCGAAAGGCAGAATCAGGAACATTGAGTATATGTCATAGGGAGGCAAATTTGGGTTTTGTGGGGAGAATAAGAATAACTCCAAAACGGGGTGAACTTTTCCAAGGGTTGGTGAATTTCTATTCTTTGTCATTCTCCTCTTTGTTTTTATTTTGAAAAATACAGATTATCCATGAAATATGTTAGCATAGCAGGTTTATTATTATTTCAAATAAACTAATAAATATTTTGAAAGTTATTAATCTAAATTTCTAAAACTAAATATTGATCAACCTCACCTACATTTAGGATACACACACACATATGTATGTGTATATATATATGTATATATATATATATATATATATATATATATATATATATATATATATATATATATATATATATATATATATGTTATCATTGAAAGGAGTCTGATGACTAAGGCTGAGAACTGTGTCATTAACCTAAAAATAGCTACTTTGTAGAATGTGACAATCAAACAAAATGGAGATATAACATGCTTTGATAAAACTAGAGAAACTGAGATAATTTCACATATGAAAATGAAGGATACCTTGAAGGAGAAGAGAGTTATTTGAAGTAGAAGGATATTTTGCCTATGTGGAAATAATTACTGAGGGCTTTTTAAGAGTTGAGAATGATGTCAATGAATGACGGAATATAAGAAAGAAATGGTGGCTATGTTAGCTCCCCACTGTGTCTGGAATACAAACTATGTGGCAGAAAATCTTTTCACTAAAAGTTGGAAAGCTAAGAGTGGTGAAAGGTTGTGAGAAGCCTTAAGTGAAAAATTACTTGCGCTTTCTCTCTAAGGAATCTGGAGCAACAGGAAGGTTTTGAGAAGAGGAATGATGTAGGAATTCTTTAATAGCGTCCCTCTTCTCACTTTCACTTAAGAATTAAGTCTCCCAATGAAAGACGACCTTGTGATCAAGGTGTTCTGAGTCAAAACTACTTAATGATAACTTATAAGCACTCAGTGTTGCATTCGTATTCAATATGACTTGCTAAAAGCAAAGTTATTTGCTAGTATGAAAGAAACATTTTCCCCCCATTGGCAAGAGTAGTTATATATTTAGAATACACTGCTTAAATAGCACACTCATGAAAAGGCAACTCATACCTCCAGCATTACTGGAACTCACTTTAACAAAATCCATTGAATTTGACAGTTGGGAGAGACTTCAACAGCCCTTGATATATTTTAAAAAATATAGGGAAGGAAGACATAGTTGAGTTTAACATATATAACATTTTTGAGATTAAATATGGTCTTAGACATTTACTAGCTATGGGATACTAGGCAAGTCAGTCCATCAGTTCCAATTTACTCATCTAGAAGAGTACCTATCTCTCAGATTGTTTTGTATGAGGATAAAATAAGATAATATGTTAAATACTATATAAATATTACAGTGTTATATAATTGATAGGCATAATAGGTGAGAAATTGTCATCTAGACTGTCCTGGAAAATGTTGTAGACCTTGAAGGACTCCTCTCTCTCCCTCTTCCCCACACCTGCATGCACCGCCCCCCCCCACACACATTTTGAGATTACTCTAATTTTTAGTGTTTCTCTTTTCCACCTCACTCTGCAAGTTATCACTTGCTTCTTTAGATCTTTTACCTGTTGTTCTTGGTTTTGTACTCTTGCACTCAACAACAATATATATCTTCCATACAACTTCTTCTGTTATATCTTCCATATAACTTCTTCATGAGTCTTTTCTTTCTTTCGTCTTTATGTACTGTTGCTTTATGTGGTTCTCATGTGACTTAGAATAGGAATAAGAACTTTTAACCATACTTGTTGCCCCACTCTCGTCATTCTTCAGCTCATCAATATTCTTGGAACTAAGACTTGCACACTGCAGATGAGTCCTGACAAAGTCAGAATACACCATGATAAATATCTTCCTGTTTCTTGCAGTTCTACCTCTATTGATGCAGTCTAAATTGGCCCTAGCTTTATGAATGAAGCATGAAAATGTTCCATTTTAAACTTGTGGGACAGTAAAGTCCCAAATGTATTTTATTAAAACAACTCTTGTCTAAGCACACATTTTTTTAAAATTTTATATTTTTAAAATTGATATTTTCTACCTACGTGCTAGAATTTGCATTTACCCTTATTGAATTTCATCTCAGTCAATGTAGCCCAATATTCAAATTTAGTTGAACCATATCAAAACATAATTTGGAAATATTTAACAAAGTAAATAGAAATGCAATGTACAAGATCCTATGCATTCTGAGGGCTGGGCCCCACTCCCACATATTACATGGGGATATCATTGTATGGTTCAAAGAGACATGGAATAGATATTTCTAGCCTCTTCTTCCCACCTCCCTTAGTCAAGAGAGACATTCATTCCTGCCAGGAGGGGAAGCAATCATCAAATGCTATAGAATTGCAGGACTAAAAGGAAGGATTTGGTGACACATGCACTTTAGACAATTTTCAAAAGAGGTATATGGAAACTAATGGGAATAAAACCAGATGCCGGTGGATTAAGCAACAAATGATTTTTTTTAATGTGAGCATGCCTCCATTGGTATTGGTTTGATTGACACAGAAATGATAAAGGAGGAGAGCCTTCTATGTTTTCTCTCTTGATCTGTACCGTCTAACAAATAGACTCCTGTGGTGATGTGAAACTCTCAGGTATGTTCTAAAATTGTAAGTAGGAGTTTGACTTAGGAATGCATAGATTGGAGGGGATTGGGACTGGATAGCAAAATTACCTGATATCTGATAATTATGCCTGACAGGAGCCAGAAAGGAAAAGAGAAAAATATGATATCCCGTTGCATCAAAGTCTGTCATTGTACCATAAGTCTACATTTTGGTAGACTGCTTTGAAATGCCTCTGGGAGCCTATCCCCTGACCCCAAACATACCTTTAAAATGAGAGCATGCTAGATAAAAATCCCTAGAAGCTTCTTTCATTGCAAGTTTTGATGTGGTATCCAGAGGTGGGAGCACTTCTTTGTGCTTTTTTGGACTCCTCTCTCAAAAAAAAAGAAGTATTTCTTGACCACAAAATCCCCTTGACACATTTCAATGAATTTACACTTCCCTGAAGATCTTTTCCTCTTCCAGGTGACTTAAAAACCATTAAATGAAGTACATATGTATCATACACCTCCTTTTTTGAGATACCATCTAAATAGGTAACTGTTACGAAGTATGAGTAAGGAAGCAGTGTAGGCTTCATGTCACAATGCTCTTCTATTTTTGTTTTAAGAGAAGACATTCTGAATGAATGAGCCTTGGCATCTGGAGTAATGTAAGTTCCTACCTATATACATATATTTTCCACTGCTTTCAGTCCTATATTGGTTGCTACACTATATACGAATTTGCTTACCTCAGAATATATTTTGAAGGGGAGTTTTTTGTATATCTTTATTGAGATTACTTTCAATACAAATGTAGTTTGGGTGCACTATGGAATCAGGCAAAGAAAATAATTAAAACTTTTGTGGAGACTTGACGATATGACCTCCACACTTGTGGAACCTTAAGTCAGTCAGGGATTTGGAAAGGTTTCGTAACAGATGATGGGATTTTAGCTGGGATGTGAACAAGATCAATTGCCAACCTTGGCTCAATCAAAACTTTGGGTACAGAATCATTTAAGATTTAAGAGTGGAAGTAGATAGTTTTATCTAAACTTTATAAATGCTTTGTTATATTCACCTTCACCATATTGCTCTGCCTTCAAGCAGGACTTTCATGTGAGAGTATTGTGATATGGAAGGTATCAGAAGGTAGTTCCATCCCTGAAGATTCATGAAAAACAAATTTAAGTATGACCCTAGAATATTGTCTAGGTAACCTTAGTTAAATCATACAAGTTGTATGTGCCTTAGGCAACTTTAAGATGATAAATTTCAGAACAGTGACCAATCTGCCTTAGCAAAAGTACTTTTATTTGTGAAAATTCTCTATACAAAATCTGAAAAACAAAGCAACAACAAAACACAAACAATAAACACACAAGGTAACTATATCACATATTATTGAAATAAATCAGCATTATAATAATAAATAATTTTCACTTTAAGGAACTATTCTTTTCTTCCTCTTTCTGTTAAAATCTTATGCCTGAAAACGTTAGTCAGACTCTGAAGGGTATCAGTGAGTGATAAGTTTTCTTCTAGCCCCCAAAGCATATGTTCATTCACTAAGTTGGGTGGGTATACAAATAGATATAAATTACATCAGGAAGTATCAATGTCTCTCAAAAATGCAGAAGAATTATTTTCAATTAAATTTAATTAAATTGTGTTTGCCAAGTGGTCTTTGCTCAACTTCTTTGCTACTTTTCTTGAGAAGCTGTTAGGCCCTCATTTTCTTCCTTCTTGTGTGAGAAAATACACTATTTATTGATATCCCTTACCCACTGTCCTCTACCCAGAAAAGAAAAAAAAGTTTTACAATTCACTGAATGTCAGAGTTGTAAGGTTCTTTGAGGAGATCTCGAATGCATAGATGTATATGTGTGTTTGATTTCTCAATTTCTCTTTATCTCTCTCACTGTGTCTATGCTCTCTCTCTCTCTCTCTCTCTCTCTCCCTCTCTCTCTCTCTCCCTCTCTCTCTGTCTCTCTCTCTCTCATTCTCTATTACTCTCTGCTGTCTGTCTCTCTCTTTAGTTCTCCCAGTCTTCATTATTCTGTCATTCCTCTTCCTTGTCTGTATCTCTATCTCATCTCTTTTTCTCTGTCCCTGTCTCTCCTTTTTTTCTCTATTTCTCTTTCTCCGACTATCTCTGCCTGTCTCTTAACACAAAATAGTAAACATGGTAGGTTTGCACTTACAGGAACTAGATTAAATCTCTGCTTTTCTAAGTTATAATTGGGAGAACTTAGATAATATATCACCATTTTGAGATTCAACTTTGTCATCTGTAAAGTGAGGGAAGTGGTACAAGATTTTTTCTAAGGTCTTCCCGACCTAGATTCCTTCATCCACTTCCCGTTTATTAGTTACAAGTGTTCATTTACTGACCACCAGCTCATGAGCGCTTTGGCTGAACTCATTTTAGGACATAATATGAAACAAGTACAACAGTGAGGTAGATTCAGTAGCTCAAGTTCTATGGCTAAAAATATTTGTAGTCACAGTAAACTCTCCCATCAGAATCAGTCCCAGGTCTCTATGTTCTGCACTGTACATCCAAGAAATAGAAACAAGGTCCTCACACCAACAGGACTGAAATGTTCATGTCTGTGTTGTGGCTCGAAATTTTGGCTGTGAAATTGCTTGTTAGAAATATCTTGGAAGATCTCTCCCCACCCCCCAAACAAAAAAGAGCAAGTAATCTGAACTTTTATTAACTAACATTGCATAATAAAAGATTATGAAAATAGAGGTCAAATTCTTGCAGACCCTGGCAAGTATGTAGTGTATGAAGTATGACTCAATATATTATTTACCTAAGGGACAACCAAAGTAAGAATAGAAGGGAGGGAGATAAATAGAAGTGAACAGAAAGAAATAGAAGGAGAAGAGACCCTTACCTGAAGAATAATCAGAATAGCACAGATACATCCAGTATATATGAAAAGAGATTGATAAAGAGTGAGAAACTATGGACTAATGGAGAGGGAAGTGACAACACATTATTTCATTCTGCTCCACAAATGCAGTCCGATCAAGCTTCCTTACCAATACTTCAGCTTCAATTGTTCCAGAGCTTACAAATATCAGTGCTCTGTGGAAAGCGTATGCTTTTTGGAAAAAAAACAAACAAACCCTTCACATTGCTTTCTCAGATCTTTTTAAAATTCCCTTTAATATATTATTAAACCATTCAATTTCTGAGCTCAACTTGACATAACAGTTGCATTGATTGGTCAGTTCTTTGTTTTACTTTTTGTCTCATTTCTTCCTTGTGTTAAATGTTAAATGGTTTAGATACCTGTAATGAATCAGGGACTGCAAATTGATTGTGGGAGGCAGGCAGGCTCAGGAGAAATCTGAAAATTATTTATCTTTATTCTTTAAAAATATTTCCCTTATATTTGATATTCAAAAGGCATTTTCAATTCATTTTAGGATATCTTTCATCATATTGACTTTCAATAGCTTAATATTAAATTTTCTCCTAAACATTAGTATATTTTGTCATATGTCTACTTAAGAAGTTAGAATAAATATTTATTTCCTTATTTTTCTTCACTAAATCAGTGTGTTAACATTAGCTTTTTCATAATTGTCTATAGAGTTAATTAGTTTTGTGATTCAATTACCATCCTAATGGAGAAATATTAAAAAAAATCTTAGAGTTTTTAAAAATTGTCACAACATTTAAAGATACATGATGTCTTCTTTTCTTTTAAACTACGTACATAAAGTGACGTTAGTAGAATGGACAAGAAGATGGCTGAGGTACCTAATTTTCAAAGAAATTCTAGGACCTAGCTGAAAAAAATTGATCTTCTCAAATTTAAAAGTATTGAATGATCCACTCTAATATTAGACTGCACATTTAAATAATCTGAGTATAAGCTTTACATCTACCATGATGTTGGTAATAATTTATCCTATTATATTTGATTTCAGAGGAATTAGAATTCTCCTGGATATTTAAAAAGTATTTGAATTACATGGAAAATCACAGCAATGTAACAGAATTCATTCTTTTGGGGCTGTTCATGAATCAAGACCTGAAAATGATGTGTTTTGTAATCTTCTTGTTCTGCTATTTTGCAATTTTCCTGGGGAACTTCATCATTTTTATCACCATTACATGTAGCCATCTGATCCAACAACCCATGTACTATTTCCTGTGTCATTTGTCCTTAATGGATCTGTCATATACATCCACCATAGTCCCTAGGCTCATCAGGGACTTAATTGCTAAAGAAAAAATCATATCCTTCATTAGCTGTATGACTCAGCTCTTTACTGCTCATTTCCTGGCTACTGTGGAGATGTTCATCTTGGTGTCCATGGCCTTTGATCCCTATGTTGCCATTTGTAAACCCTTACACTACATGATCATAGTGAATAGACAGAGATGTAACACAATGATCCTGATGGCCTGGGGAGTAGCCTTTTGGCATGCCATTGCCCAGATGCTCATGGTAGCTAGGTTGCCATTTTGTGGCCCTAATCAAATAGATCACTATATATGTGATGTCAAACCCCTCCTAAAACTTGTCTGTGCAGACACACATATTGCTAAGATCTTAGTCATAGCTAACTCTGGCATGGTTGTGTTAACAACTTTTCTTGTCTTGGTGGCATCTTACGTTGTCATACTATACAATCTTAGAAAGCACTCATCAGAAGGTCGGCGCAAAGCCCTTTCCACTTGTGGGTCTCATGTCATGGTTGTTGTTCTGTTCTTTGTGCCCTGCATTTCCACCTATATTCGACCTCCCAGTGCCAGCAAAAATGATAAGGAGTTTTCTATGTTTTACACTGTCATTGGACCCATGCTGAATCCTCTCATCTACACACTAAGAAATACAGAGATGAAGAATGCCATGCAGAAAGTGTGGTCTAACCAAATATCACTGATATTTAAATAAAAATATGAGATTTAATTTAATTGTTTTCCCCCTTTATGCCCTTAGTGAAGAAATGGATATTGCATCACCAAAGGTACATTAATGAACATTCTTAAAAAATCATCATGTCCAAAGTGAACAGGGATATATCTTTATCAAAACTTTGTTAAACTGTTGGTGTTTGGCACTAGGCTTTATACAATTTAGTTACTTCCCAAATACTATGTTGTGGGAAGGAGGAACAGGAAGCATAATCTGTCTTTTTTTTCTTCTCTTAAATTACCCATTATTCCAAATCCAGAACATGTTCCTCTTCTAAGAATGGCAAAGAAATGGTCTGTGACATATGGGCAGGCTCTGTCCCAACTGTCAAGTAATCATAGATTTTCTTTGATAGTCAAGTATTTCAGCCAAATCAACAAGTATGTATGAAACCCATACTCTGTGTCAGGCAGAGTGCAAAGCACTTGGGATACAAATGCAAGTAAAGAGAAAGTCATTCCTTGCCCCTAAGTAACTTATGTTCTAATGATGAAACCCAATATATAAAAACGAGTGCTAACAATTTGGAAAGAGAGAGGGTAATGGAGAACTATGTCTATCTAGAGGACCATGGCAGGAAAAGAATCCCAAATGGGAAAAAGAAGAGTCTACTGAGGAGTAATGGAGTGAAAATGGCTAGCCTGCATACTTTCTTTAAAAGGATGTTGAAATAGGAATGGACCAATAAGAGGAAGGGATTATATAAAGCAGTAGGTATCTTCCAGGATGAAAAGTCAAAGAGTGGTGGAAAAATAAAAAAATAACAGAGAGAAAGGAGCAGACTTAGGAGACAAATGGCACTTTCCAAAGTGCTCTTTTTTGCTTTCTTCTGATATGTTTGAACAAAAGAAATTCAAGAGATAGATTCTTCTGTCCCTTTTTGGTTCTCAGGGTTATTTAAATTTACCCTTTTAAAATAAATTTCCTACATTGTAAAAATGTCATTAGAACTTAGGAAGCCCTAATTTTCAAATTACCAATGAATGATCAAAGTCAACAAAAATGCTTAGTGGATGCTCGATTTGCAATACTGCATGTGGAATCAGAAACACCTGACTTCAAAGCCTAATGCAGACACTTATCAGTAATCTAACTATGACTGGTCATCATCATCATCATCATCATCATCATCATCATCTTCCTCATCATTACATTTCCTACGAGATATCAATTCAGGCAATCAAAATGTGAATCTGATTAAATTAGCTTCTCTGATGAGGTACAAGTTCAAATTACAAATTGTACTATGAGCAATGTTACACATACAAACACACATACACATCTGAAGACAAACCACTGATGGAATGAGAAGTAATACACAGTCATGATCCACTCTTTTGTCTTTCTCATTAGAAATTTTTCCTTAAAAATTATTAGTATACATAGAGAAAAAAATACTTTAAATATATGCTTCACTTTTTGTCCTTCATTCTTTGTATAAAATAAGAAGGCATCACATGTAGAAGAAGAACAACAACCACAATATTGCATTTCCCACTCGAATACTGTGGTTATACCTAGACTATCAGAGGGGAAACATGTTCCATGTTCTTCTCACAATATGGCATGACTACTGTTTTCCTCTATTATTCTACTGTGGTGTTTTCCCTACTCTATATAGTAAACAGTAAGTTTCTGAATTCAGGGAGTTCTTAACAAAAGACAGAAAAGAAATGAGATCTATACATTCTCCAAGTACTTCTTAATTTCTCAGAGAATATATTGGTTGACTCATTTACATCAACCTCATTTAATGTGGATCAATGACGTTGTCTCCATTTTTATATGAGTGAATAGGTTCTAGAATTGTTTAGACTGTCCCTTATTCATTCTATCAAAGATGTCTAAGGCGATGTGCATACAGGGAATCAAGTCATAGTTCTTTCTTATCTAGATAAAACCATTCTTTCTTCTACTTATCATTTGTCCACAACCTTCTGCCATAGAAAATGGAACTAGAAAGCAGTCTGGAATAAACTGATAATTGAATAATCACTCTTCATTTATGGCCTCATAAGAGATTGTAAGAGGAAGAACTGTGAGCTAAGTCTAGAAAGGAAAGAGAGTACTGGATTGTATGAGTTCTAGAACATTTTAGAGTATGAACTTTGCTAAGTAGGTAATAAGGAATTATGGAAGCACTTAAAGGAAAAGGTGATGCAAAACATTAGATTATAATAAGGACCCTTTTGACAATGAATGTCAGATTATAGGAATGAGGCAAGGGAAAATTTCAGAGAACAGACACTTGCTAGGATGATATTACAATAGTCCAAATGTATTTTAAATAGTGCCTGTTCTCTGAGGGTGTCAGTAGCCATAAAAGGCAATGAATTCACAAGTATTTCAAAGATAGCACATACATCACTTAGTAATTGATTGCATGTGGGAAGGGTGAGAGAAAGATCAACAAATAACACTGAGATTTCAAGCATAAATGAATCAATTTTATTGATCAAAACAAAGTAATAAAAAAGGAGGTCTTTGAGATGGAATAATATACTCTATTTTAGACATTTGTACTATGTGATACCAAAAGAATAGCAAAAAGGAAATTCCAAATATGACATTGTAAGTCTAAGTCTGACATAAAAGAGACAGAATAAGAATGATAAGCATTTATAAGACTCATCAGTAAAGAAATGAGGATTTAAAAGAAGAGAGGGAAAACAAACCTTTTGAAAGCCCAGCATTAGGGGAGACAGAAAGCAGAAGGGGAGACAGAAAGCAGAAGGGGATCCAGTCTGCTTATAAAGCAGAAGAAAGTCAAAGTTGAGAGCAAGTAGTTGAATATGTGTGAGTGTTGAGTGCAGGATGCACTCAGTCAATTAGCATGGATTAAGCTCTAAGCTCTCTCTCTCTCTCTCTCTCTCTCTCTCTCTCTCTGTGTGTGTGTGTGTGCGTGTATGTATATATGCATATGTATATGTATATACATATATACATATATGTGTGTGTGTGTGTATATATATATATATATATATATATATATATATATATATATATATATATATATATATATATATATATATATATATATATATATATATATATGCCAGGCAATTTGTTAAACATTGGGGATGCAAAGAAAGGCCAATCCCCTAAAAGAAAAGCTTTCCTTCATCTCAAAAAGTTCATTTTTTAATGGGGGAAATATGCAAAAAGTAAAAATATACAAAATGGTATATAGAGAATAAATTGGGGCTAATCTCAGAGAAAAAGCACTAGTATTATGGATATAGATATAGAAAGGTTGTTTGCAGAAAGTTGGAATTTAGACGACACTTCCAGAAATCCAGAAAATTTAGGAGACAGAGATGAGAAGGGAGAAAGTTCTAGACATGGGTGACAGAATATGTAAATTCTTCATGTTAGTGGGGGGTTTTCTATGAATAATATAAAAGAACACAGTGTCACTTCATCACAGAGTATTTAGAATGTAGTGTAAGAAGACTAGGAAGGTAGGAAGTGTCCAGGTTAGGATGGTCTTTAAAAATCAAACATAACAATTTGGATTTTTTCTTAAATGTGATAGAGATCAATTAAAATTTATTGCATAAAGTGGTGACATGTTCAAGGGTATATTTAAGAAAATCAATTTGACAAATGAAAGGACTGAGTTGGAACAGAATAATATTTCTCTCAATAAGAACAACAAAGATGCTTATTTCAATCATGTAGGCATGAGTTATTGTAATGTCTGAGGAGAGTAGGAGGCATATCCGAGAGCATTTAGGCAGGTAAAAATGACAGAATTTAAGGACAAAATAGATGTTGGCGTGAGCGCGCATGTGGGGAGGGAGATGGACAGCAAGAAAGTCTAGGATGGAAGCTAAATTCGACTCTAATGATTGAGAGAATATTAATGTCTTTGACAGTAATAAAGAACTTAGGATAAGGTGAGAGTTTAGAGGGAGAAGGTAATGAGCTTAGTTTTGGATTTGTTGAGTTTGATATGTCTACCGAAAATTCAGTTTCAGATATTGGATAAACAGCTGTGGATGTGATACTGGAAGTTAAAAGAAAGCTTAGTTCAGGGGGAAAATGTTATCTTAATAGAAATCATATTAGGTGGTGATATCGGCCAAGTGAAATAGTGGAGAGAGGAGATGAGAAGTGATGTGCATTTAGAATGGAAAGACAAGTCAGTTCCAAGTTGGGAGACCTTTGGATGCCAAATAGACAATTTTGTATTATGTTTTATCATATTTTTAAAAGTGATGGAAAATCATTCTAGCTTTTTTTTTTTGTCAGAAGAAAAGTATACTCAGAATTATTCAACTGGACTAGTGTCTTGGTAACTGGTTGAGGGGTGGATTAGAGGAGAAGAGTGTATCCAAAGAGGTCTATTTTGAGATTATTACAATATTTCAGGGAGAAATGATAAGGATCTCTCATTAGGTGTCTATGATATGACTACGAAAAAATATACTAATGAAAGTGATGTATAGGAGATAGAATTGACAAGATTTGGCAAATTATCAGATGGGGAGGATTAGAAAGAACAAAGAAACAAAAGACATTAGGAAAATGATTTTATAAATAGGAAAATTCACAAAGAGCAACAATTTAGGGCAAAATTATTAATTTTGTAGGCCATTTTGAGTTTGAGATGCCTTTTAGGCATACGCATGGAGTTATCTAGCACGTAGTTTAAAAATGTGGAACTTGAGATAATCAAAGTTGTGGGGTAAATATGTATATATGGAAGGGTTTTTCACCAAGGTGATAGTTTTATCTATCATAATAGATGAAATTACCAAGTACCTAATTGTAGATAAGTAAAAGGAAATTGCTTAAAATAGAGATCATGGTAATTTCCACTCAGAGACATCAGGACATTGATGATGAGGTTCTCAAACAAATGTAGGTGAATCTGGTCAATTGGCAGGCAGAGAATCACATTATATTTTCCACAGCAGCATACTGTTGGGAGGTGGAGAGGGAGAAACAGAGACACAGACACGGAGAGAGAGAGAGAGAGAGAGAGAGAGAGAGAGAGAGAGAGAGAGAGAGAGAGAGAGAGAGAGAGAGAAGAGAGAGAGAGAGAGAGAGAGAGAGAAACACACAGAGAGAAACAGAGACAGAAAGAGAGACGGAGAGAGACAGAGACAGAGGGGAGGGAGTCAGAAAGAGAGAGGAAAGAGACAGAGGGAAAGAAAGAGGAGGAACAAAGTGTGAGAGGGGGAACAGGAAGAGAGGGGAGATAGGGAGAATATGTAGAAGGAGAAATTAATAGTATTCTACAGAGAAGTCCACAAATTTTCCTAGGTGTCACATATACTTCTGGGATGCACTCAGATATCGGAAACACTAAGTTTGTGTATTTTCAATATCCAGTTAACATCTATCATTTAGCAGACACAATGATATATAGTCCTCAAGATTTGCTACACAGGAAGAAGTGGAAAGGCAACTGAATGCCAAAGTACAATTTATGCTTGTGGTATATGTGTCAATGAAGCAGCATAATCATCACTGAAAAGTAACAGACTAAGTAAAGTTTGCTTCCTGTTGGTAATACTGTACTTGTTGGAATGCTTTGAAGGGCCTTTGGGAACCATCTCCCTGGACTCTAATATGCCTTTAAATTCAAGTAATACTCAGTAAGTTTTTCCTGGAAAGTTTTTTGATTTAAAGGTTTAGTGGGGAGATAGTGACTTTAAATGATTGATTGATAATTTTTATGGACTCTGGTCCAGATGAAGAAGAACTATCTACACAACATCAGTCCTTTTCTTACCATTCCTAATGAGTTAGTCATTACGAAAAACACAGCTTCCTCCCAGTTGAGATACAGCCTTTTGGAGATCCTTTCAGCCACTGTGTTGTCCCACACAGATAGATGTTTGCCATCAATGCTTCCTCAGGTATCAGTCCAGGTTTTCAGGTGCTATGTTTGGATTCTTATAGTATGGCCATTATTTGTTATTATTATTTATTTTTCTTTTATAGTTTGTATTTATTTTCACTGTCTTGAGTCCTGGATTTTCCCTGGACTAGGTATTTTTTAAACCTGTTGTGTCCTGTATAGCATTCGTCTGTCTTGAAAGTCTTGTGGACACCTATGAATAATGTTGCTAAATGCATAAAATACAATTCACGTTATTACAAAGGGAATCAACTGTATTTTAAAAAAAGATGTACTTTTTTTCCATCCAACATCCCAGACACCCTAAAGCTGTCTGTGGTTTCCAGGTTAATACTCCCTTCCTATACATATCACCATTCCACTAGTTTCAGAAATCTCTATTATTTTTATGTATATTTTTGTGTATATTTATACACATTTCTCTAAAATCATCATCTTTTTAGATTAAGTAATCAAAACTCTTTAACTGTTTTGGGAGAGATCTGCACCAACTCATAAACATAGAAACATATTAAATGGGACACTTCAATACAACAACAGGGTCAATTCTCTATACAATCTTTCTCCTTAAAATTCTTTTCCTCTATTTCCCACACATAATTCTTGTCATTGATATCTTCCTCACTTCCGTGGCCTCAAGCATGGGGAGAAAGGTGAATGAAAAAAAGTACGGATTAAAGGGTTTTTATGAGGCAAGTGCCATCTAAAGCTCTTATATGTTACGGAACCATGATTAATTATTTTTCAGGCATCAGTTTGTTCCTCTAGAAAACATTTTTGAGGCAGGAAAAGAAGCACTTAGGTGGACATAGTTTCACTTATATTTTTGATCCTTACAGTGGTATAGTGCTTAATGTACTTCAAAATACATTGTCAGATATTATCTGGTCTATTACCAGGAGCCAGTGACTTGTCAAGTATCTATTATGATTCCCTTTTTGTGAGTAATGAGGCTCAGAGATATTTAGTCATGTGCCAAAATCAAGCTACAAGCTATACAGTAGCATACACTAGATGCCATCCCGTTACAGACTTTACCCACTAGGACGACCTTCTGTGTTCCTTCTATCAGTCACTGGATCTAGCGGGAGAAATGAATTTATCATAATAGGTTTACAAGAAATCTCATAGTTTAAAGAGGATTATTCTTTGTTTTCATTAAAAATAACCAAGCATGTAAGTGGGAAAATCTGTCAAACCCTCTCAACTGCATTTTTATTTACTCCTGAAGTACTTATTCTCATGGAAAAATAATGTTGTATTGCACATCATATGTAAATGTTTCTGTTTGTGCGAGAAAAAAGAAGGAAGAAAGGAAGGAAAGAGACAGAATGAAAGAAAAAATAAAAGGAAGAGAATGAAAGAGAAAGAAAGTAAAAGTAGGAAGAAAAAAGAACATGAAGAAAGGAATGAATGAAGAACACAGAAAGATAGCACACAGCACTAGGATTCCAAATCACGCCTTCCAACTGCAAGAGCATTACTTTTAGTGTTGTATCCCATTGATAGCTTTTAAAATATTCTAACAGGAGACAATAGCATCTATCTTAATTTCTCTCCCCTTAGAACTTTGAAAAATCTATTGGCAGGAAAACATTGAATTTGAATCCAGACCGTCTAGTTTTGAAGACCAGCTCAATTGCTTAATAGTTATGACAATCAGCAAATGACTTCACTATGTGATACTCAGTTTTCTCACATGTAAAGGGAGAAATCGAGTTTTGATGAAATCCCAGTTTTCTTCCAACTTAAAAGTTCAATATATGATTTATCATGTAATAGATTACAGTCAGATCTATTACAGAGATATGGGATATACAGCTGAGAAATGTGTGAAATCCTTCAGGTATTTTTTCTTCTCTATTCCACTTTGGAAAATTCAGGAATGCAGTGTTTCTATCTACCTCCAATCTATTAGACATCAAAGCACAGGATACACACAACTGATGGAAATGTAACTTAAGAAACACCATGCCAGATTCCAGTTGAATTTTTTTAAGATACTTGGAAGAGGATTGAAATTCTGGAGAGGGATTGAGCAGAAATTATGTTAATCATTCATTTTAAATGGCAACAGATGTTTATAGAGTTATTCTCTCTTATCTATAAACAGATCAGGTCCTCCAAATAGAAAGGATTTTGAATTAACTTGAGCTTAATAACAAATTATGATGACAAATAAGTTCTCTTAGCTCCATAAGATAACCTGGTAACTCCTGTATCTCTCCAAGTACAATCACAGCACCTCATCCCACAATAAATACTTCCTCCAACAATATCTCCTCATATCTTTATTAAATTTCTACCATATGAAAAATATAACATGATAAGCTCTGGCTTGAGGAAGGCAAAATGTCTAACAGCAAAAACTGCATCTGGAGGGCATCTAGGTGGCCAAGTGAATAGAGTACCTGCCGTGGAGTCAAGAGGACATAAATTCAAATCTGCGCACAGACACTTAACATTTACTAGCTGTGTGAGCTTGGGCAAGTTACTTAACCTCAATTGCCTTGCCTCCCCCCCTCCAATTTTTTTAAACTCAGATATCTGTGTCCCACATCTGATAGAGACAGAATTCTTAAGAACAATTCCCTAGTCCTCCCTCATTCTGACTGGAGTGTGACTCAGCTCTTTACTTCTCACTTACTGGGAGGTACTGAGTTGTTGGTCCTGGTTTCTTTGGTCTTTATTGGCATGCCACCATACATAAAGCCTTAAATTCCATGATGTTTTTCAACAGATAATGATGTGGCACTCTAATCTTGCTTGCCCGAATGGTGACATTTTGGCACTCTGTCCATCTAGTTATGATCCTGAGGTTAACTTTTTGTGGCCCTGATGAAATATTTCACTATGTGTGTGTCTCAAAAGTCCCATTACAACTTGCCTGCACAGTCATATATACTGGTGTATTTTAGCATCTGGAATAATGTGCAAAGTTCTAGTTTCACATTTGTAAAATGACACTTATAAGATAATATAATGTCCAGAAGAGGGCAAACAGTGTGTTGGTAAACATCAATATTACACCTTAAGAGTATCTATTGAAATCCATGGAAATATTCAATCATCAAAAAAAAAAAAAAAAAAAGACATCACAGCATTTTCAGTTTCATGCAGGAATTAGTTGAGGAAGAAGAATTATTCTCAGGCTGTAGGATGGAGTGAGACGTCATGGATTTCAGTTGCAAAGAGGCAGATTTATTTTCAATATGAGGACAAATGCTTCCTAAATATTGTTGAAAAGGGGAATAAAGTCTGTTGGATTGTATTTGGTTCGATAGTTGAGGATAATAGGAGAGTATAAATAAGCTTCAGTGTCCAGGACCTAGCAAATGTTTAATACTTGGGGTAGCAGGTTTAATTGATTGGAGTAAGGAATAAACTATGAGGTAGACGTAGGTGGTAAGATGGTACATGGAAAATGCAGTGGACGAAATTAAGCTTATCTTTTGCCTAGGCTGCCCTTTACTTAGTGTAAAGACACTTTCATCATTGGTTTCTGAGAACATTGTAAAGCATTTCTAGAAAATCCATTTTTACTCATATGATCTAGCCAACACATAGTTTGGTTTAAGTTGCTTTTGTGTGTATGTGCGTGTGTGTGTGTGTGTGTGTGTGTATTTTCCCTAGTGTCCTGACTTGACTATTGTTTGATGCTTTAAAAGACAGAAATGAGATAATTTAATTTAATTTATTCTAATGGATTATTTAAGTATGTGGTATAGGGAAGGGCCTGCAAATCTATTGCTTTTGATGACAGCTTTTGATATCCCTCTATATACATATATATATAATATAATTATAATATATAATATATATAATATATATAACAATAATATATATATATATAAAATATGTTAATCCCTGAACTGAAATCTCTTATCTTTGATCACTTCATTTAAAATGTTTAAAATATTTAAGCATGTCTAAAAATGAGATCAAATTTAAGAACACAGTGTAAGTTGTACTAATGATGTGGACTTTGATTTTAACTTCAAAAAATTATTCAGTCATTGCTAGCCAGGCTTTATCATGACATCTATATTTTCAGGTTAATTAAACTTCTGGAAAGAAACAAATGAAGAAAATGTGTTTTGTAAAATGACACTTATAAGATAATATAATGTCCAGAAGAGGGCAAACAGTGTGGTGGTAAACATCAATATTACGCCTTAAGAGTATCTATTGAAATCAACGGAAATATTTTCCTGGTCTGTTAGTTAGCAATCTTCCTGGGGAATTTCACTATCTTTATCACTATCATATCCAGTTATCTGATGCAGCAACCCATTTACTACTTTCTCTGGCACTTGTCTTTCATGGATCCATGCTTCACTTCCACCATAGTTCCCAGGCTGATCAGGGACTTAATTGTCACTAGGAAGGTCATCTCCTACAATTGCTGCATGACTCACATCTTTACTTCTCATTTACTGGGAAGTGTTGAGATGTTCGTCCTGGTGTCCATGTCCTTTGATCGTTTTGTTGCCATCTGTAAACCCTTATACTACATGATAATCATCAACAGGCAGAGGTGCAACATGCTGATCCCGCTTGCCTGAGTGGTGTCCAGCTACTCATGATCCTAAGGTTACCTTTCTGTGGCCCCAATCAAATAGATCATTATATGTGTGATTCAAAACCACTCTTAAAGCTTGCCTGCACAGACACACAGGTTGATAGTATTTTAGTCATTGCTAACACTGGAATGGTTGTCTTGGCAACCTTTCTGGTCTTGGTGGCATCTTACATCATCATACCATATAATCTCAGGGAACACTCCTCTGAGGGTCGGAGGAAAGCCCTCTCCACCTGCGCTTCCCATGTGATGGTGGATGTTCTGTTCTTTATACCTTGTATCTCCACCTATATCCCACCCCCCCAATTTTGTAAACAATGACAAAGCCTTCTCAGTGTTTTACACTGTGATTGCACCTATGTTGAACTCTCTCATCCATACACTGAGAAATGCAGACATGAAGAATGCCATGACAGTGGTATGGTCCAGGAAACTGACTTTGTTATTCAAATAAAACAGATGAATTTCAACTTGTGATTTTCTTTTTCTTTTACATTCACCCAGTTAAGAAATAAGTATTTGGATCACAAAACTTTCAGGAATAAACAGTACCATAAATAACAAGGACTACCCAGACTCCATAACGGCTAGAAAATGGTATATTTCATGGTTATCAAAGGGTTTTCCTGAATCCTTAATGGTATATTAGATATCCAGACCAGTGACTATATTGCCCATTGACTGCTTTCACTGAACTTTCAGTCTGGCCACATGTACACTAGTTCTGCTTATAGCATTAGTCATTGAACGACTTTTACAAAGACGTATAATAATGAACACATAAGCTTATCTCTTTACAATTTCAAACTCCGGGAAGGGAAAGGGGATTAGGCTCATAGATTAGCTCAGTTGTTATGTAGCACAGTCGTAGTTTCAAATTCAATCTCCCCATTGGGCTCAAGTACCAGACACCCTGGCTTCCAAGTCTTCCCTGCTAGGCTGGCTTAATGCAATATCCTGCCTAAAATCCTGGTTTATATGTCAGCATGGCTACCACTCCCAGGCCCAGTGGAGACTACTCTCTGAATCTGGCGAATGAGAGCGAATAAAAGAAAATAAAACAAATACCCAATATCCATTTCTCAGAGTTAAGGGCAAAACTGAGAGGAGAAGAAGGGAGGCCCCTTTCTTGAATCAAAGATTCTTTCAGTTCATGGTGCCCATAATGAGGGTTAATCTTCACACTCTCTGAAATGCTGAAACAGGAAAAAGAGCATAACTGTCCAAGCCTCACGATTTTAAAGATGGAAATTGTTCTATTTTTGAAGGCAATCAAGAGAAGGGAGAAAGTGTTTTTGTCCATGTTAGGCTAACTTAGCAGATTATTTGTATACACACATATACATACACACATAGACACATATATAAATGTACACACATATTCATACATAGACATATATTTAAATCTAAATTAAAACGGTATTTAACTTGGGGTAAGTCACTTAATCTGTGTTTCTATCAGTTTCATCAACCATAAATTGGGGATAATAATAACACCTGCCTTTTAGGTTTGCAGTAAGGATCAAATGAAATAATATTTGTAGTGTTTAGCACAGTATTTGGCACATAAGAAGATGAAATTAAAAAAAAAGCATGGGAACGAGTTTCTGAGTAGTTAGTAATGAATTTATTAATTAGGCTAGCCAACAATCATGAAATTGATGGTCAATAAGTCAAAGGCTCTCCACCCCCAAAGGAAACCTTAAGAATCTTAAATAAATTTGTAGAGGGAAGGCCCCTGATAAGTAAAAATCAACCCTTACTGGTGGATCTCTAAGGAAGAGGTATGCTAGAAGACTTCAGCTCCTCTTACTGAGAATATACCTTGATCATTAGACACAACAGCTTCCAGATTGCTGGAGTGCAATCCATCTCCATCCAGACGCCTCTCATTTATTTTCTCCTTTATAAACTGGTTCAACCCATACCTTAATGGAGGGTTACAAGGATAGGGCCTTCTTTCTCCAGGCTAAAGACATGTCCAGACTGGATTCTGTTTATACTCCTAGTTGAGTGGGGTTCTGCGCAAAATTGAAGAGCATATTCCTTGAGGGCTAGGAGTAGTTTCATCAATTAGTCATGTCCTTGACACACTGACTTTTGTTTGTTTGGTTTTTTTTTTTTACAATTTATTTATTTTTCAGTTTTTCAGTTCTCAGTCTTAACTTCCAGAAGAATTTGAATTCAAAATTTTCTCCCCATCTCTCCCCACCCCCATCCCAGGACAGCATGATCCTCATCCACCCCCTTCCTAGAGTCTGTCCTTCCTTCAATTAGCCCCCTTCTTCCATTTTCCTCCCCTGTATTTTCCAATAGGGCAACTTAGATTTCTATACTCCATTACCTGTGTATCTTATTTTCCAGTTGCGTGACAGAACAATTTTTACCATTCATTATTAAAGCTTTGAGTTCCATATTCTCTCCCTTCCTCTCAAACCACATTCATTGAAAAAATAAGCTATTCAACATATGTTGCACATGTGTAATAATGCAAAACATTTCCATAATAGTTACACTGCGAAAGACTAACCACATTTGCCTCTGTCCTATCCTGCCTTCATTTTTTTCGTCCTCTCCCTTGACCTGTCCTCTCATAATAATGTTTGCTTCTGAATATCCCTTTCCCCAATTTGCTGTCCTTTCTATCATCTCTCTCCTTCTCCCTTGCCTTCCTGCAGGGTAAAATAGCTTTCCTGATCCAATTGAGTGTGCGCTATTTCCTCCTCAAGCCAAATCCCTTGAGAATAAGACTGGCTTATTTCCTTTCATCTCACCCCTCTTCCCCTCCATTGAACAAATTCTTTCTTGCCTCTTTTATGTAAAATGATTTGCTTCATTTTACCTCTCCCTTTCTCTCACACGAAGTATATTCCACTGAACAGTAAATTTTATTTTATTTTTTAGGCATTCACCCATCATATTATTCAGCTCACCCTGTACCCTTTGTCTATGTGTGTGTTTGTGTGTGTGAGTGCATATGTATGTACACATGCACACATAGACACATACACCCATGTAAATATACATTCCCATGCATATATATATATATATAATATACACACACCTGCATACCTCTACACACCTACACATGCATTTATATATCTAAATATATGTATCTATATATGTGTATGTGTGTGTGCATATATATATGTATATATGTATGTATGTATGTATGAACGTATAGGTACAAATATTTCCTCTAAATACCCTAATACTGAAAAAGGTCTCCTGAGTTACAAATAACATCTTTCCATGCAGGAATGTAAACAGTTCAACATTAATAAATTCCTGAAAGCTTCTTCTTCCTATTTGCCTTTTCATATTTCACTTGATTCTTGTATTTGAAAGTCAAATTTCCTATTTAGCTCTTTTCTTTTCAACAAGAATGCTTGGTCTGGGGGGGCTCGCTGCTTAGTGGCGGCGGCAGAGCGCGGCGGCTCCCGGAAGAGGGGCCTTTTTTCTGGAGCGGTGGCAGTGGGGCGGGAGCAGCGAGTGCTGGCGTCAGTCCCCCATCGCACCCACCCACCCCCACCACGTTGGCCGCGCCTCAGGAGCTGCAGGGGGTCCCCATCCGGAGGCTGATCTCCCCCCCTACCCCAGCCCACTCGGCCGGGCATCGCCTCAGGCTGCTGGCAGCCCCGCCCCACTCTGAGCCCACCTCCTGCGGCGTTGTGGGGAGGACCCGGCCCGCGCTTCAGCGCCGCGCCGCCCCTGCCTCGGTACCGAGGAGCTCTAGGGCCGAGCCGCCGCCCCCGCCGTCGTCTCTCGGAGCAGGCCCAGCCACTGCCGCCGCCGCTGTTGCTGCCCCAGCTCCCCTGGTGGGCAGCATGAAGATCAAGGATGCCAAAAAGCCTTCTTTCCCATGGTTTGGCATGGACATAGGAGGCACTCTTGTGAAACTTCGCTACTTTGAACCCATTGATATCACAGCAGAGGAGGAGCAAGAAGAAATTGAAAATTTAAAAAGTATCCGGAAATATCTGACTTCTAATGTAGCCTATGGGTTAATTGGAGTTAGGGATGTTCATCTCGAACTTAAAGATTTGACACTTTTTGGGAGAAGAGGGAACTTGCTCTTTATCAGATTTCCAACCCATGACCTGCCTACTTTTATCCAAATGGGGAGACATAAAAACTTCTCAACGTTACACAAGGTACTATGTGCTACTGGAGGTGATGCTTACAAGTTTGAAAAAGATTTTCGCACTACTGGAAACCTCCAGTTGCACAAACTGGATGAACTTGACTGTCTTGTAAAGGGCTTGCTATATATAGATTCTGTCAGTTTTAATGGGCAGGCAGAATGCTATTACTTTGGCAATGCCTCAGAAGCTGAAAGATGCCAAAAGACGCCTTTTACCTTAGATGACCCATATTCACTACTGGTCGTGAACATTGGTTCTGGAGTTCGTATTTTAGCTGTCCATTCCAAAGACAACTATAAGGGAGTTACTAGAACAAGCCTGGGAGGTGGTACATTTCTGGGCTTATGCAGTTTACTGACTGGCTGTGAAAGTTTTAAAGAAGCTCTTGAAATGGCTTCCAAAGGTGACAGCACCCATGCTGATAAATTGGTCTGTGATATTTATGGAGGAGATTATGAAAGATTTGGCTTGCCAGGGTGGGCTGTAGCATCTAGTTTTGGAAACATGATTTATAAGGAGAAGGGAGAATCCGTTAGTAAAGAAGATCTAGCGAGAACTACTTTAGTTACTGGGACCAATAACATTGGTTCTATAGCAAGAAAGTGTGCTGATAATGAGAAAATAGAGTTGTCTTTGTTGGAAACTTTCTACGTGTCAATACCCTATCTATGAAACTTTTGGCATATCTATTGGATTATTGGTCCAAAGGCCAGTTGAAGGCGTTGTTTCTAGAACATGAGGGATACTTTGGAGCAGTTGGTGCTCTCCTGGGGCTGCCAAATTTCAGCTAAAGCATCGAAGTCACTATGTCAGTAATGCCATCCAAGTGGAACTGAAAATGGGAAGGATTATTATTGCATTATTTAAATTGATGGGAACCAAAGGACAGGGAGGGAAAGCGATGTTGCTGTTCATTTTTAAATGTCAAAATGGTAAGCTGCTGAATGTTGCCATATTAAAGTGAGAT
Source organism: Notamacropus eugenii (assembly GCF_028372415.1). NCBI lineage: Eukaryota > Metazoa > Chordata > Mammalia > Diprotodontia > Macropodidae > Notamacropus > Notamacropus eugenii. The sequence goes on from NC_092880.1 coordinate 3,437,716, forward strand.
CTTGGTAACATGAAGCATTTCCTAATGAAATGCTTTAGGAATTTTGGTCTTACTCTTCTCTGTATATAGCCAGTATTAAATCCTTTTGATGCAATACAACCTCTGACTGAGCTTCGCAAAAACATTTTCATTTATTTTTAAGTAGTCAGCATTACAATACTGTTTGCTCAAGTAAAAATCTTGAAGTCCTCAGATATTTAGTTTGTGAAAATAATTCATTCTGAATGTATGTTACAAGGGTCTCTTTTACCCATCTTTTGGCTACTTTTCACACCCTGTACTGAAAATTGACCATGACAACCAAAGTGTCTTTGAAAGGTTCCATTTGCACCTGATGATATAAAATTTCAGGCATTTAGAACCATTGAAGCTTTCGTAATGCATTTTCTTAAAGTATGTTTCTATGGTTCTTTGACAGACCCCCCCCCCCCAGCAGATTTCAAACTATTTTCAAATACCAGAGTGTAATTAAAATATATAGCGATTTGTGAAACTATAGCTACATAGCAGCTTAAGCTCTGACAGTGTATTTTATAAAACTACTCTAATTACGGTTAGTTGGTACAATAGAGCATTGTTCATGGAGTAAAAAATCATTATGCTTAATACATTTAAAGATATAATATCTAAAATTTTATCATTTGATAACTTGATTGGTGACCTGCTTAATATAGGTACAGTAGAGAGATAAAATGGTATGAGATCGAAGTACATCATTCAAGTTTGGTGTATTTCCTCTGCTACATTCCTTTCAGACCAGAGCTCAGTCACTCATTTTTATGATGTTTGAACCAACAAGGCAAAAAACTTTGCATTCTGTTATGTGAAAAAAAACCTCCTTAACCTTTGAGTGTTTTGTTAAGCTGGAAGATTTAGTTATTTCTGAAGTTTTGTGGGATTCAGAGGAAATATTGCAGAATCATAAAAGGATCAGTGTTTTGTACATTCTGGAAATAAAAGCATTATAATTCCAAAAAAAAAAAAAACCCAAAAACGAATGCTTGGTAGTCCTCCATTTCACTGAAATTTCATTTTTCCCCTCGAGTATTATGCTAAGTTTTGCTGAGTATGTTATTCTTGTTCTTAATCCTATCTCCTTTGAGTTCTGGAATGTCATATTTCAAGTCCTTCAATCTTTTAGTGTAGAAGCTGATAAATTCTGTATTATCGTGATTGTATTTCCAATATGCTTGAATTGTTTCTTTCTGGCTGCTTGTAATATTTTTTCTTGACCTGATAACTCTGGAATTTGGCTGCAACATTCTTAGGCGTTTTCCTTTCGGGATCTCTTTCAGGAGGCAATTCAATACAGTCTACATATTTGTGGTTTTGCTAAAAACTTCCATAATAGTCATGTTGTGAAAGACTATCTATATTTCCCTCCATCCTATTAAAGCCTCCATCATTAATTCTATTCTTGCTTTTGATCTGATCATTCCACAAAAGAGTTTACTTCTAATTAGACCCCTCCTCACATTTGCTATCCCTTCTATAATTCCCCAGACCCGATTTATTCACTTGTCTCCTACTTTCCTGTAGTATAAGAAATATTTTAACACTACATTGAGTGTGCATGTTATTCCCTTCTTAAGTCAAATGTGATGAGAGTAAGCTTCACGTCTTCTCTCTCACCTCTCACTTTTCCCCTCAATTGGAAGTTTTTTCTTGCCTTTTTTCTTAAATTTATTTATTTAACTTTTAACATTCATTTTCACAAAATTTTGGGTTCCAAGTTTTCTCCCCTTTTGTCCCCTCCCCCCACCTCAAAACACCGAGCATTCTAATTGCCCCTATCACCAATCTGCTCTCTCCTCTATCATCCCTCTCTGCCCTTGTCTCCATCCTCTCCTCTGTCCTGTAGGGCCAAATAACATTCTATACCCCTTTACCTGTATTTCTTGTTTCCTAGTGGCAAGAACAGTACTCAAAAGTTGTTCCTAAAACTTTGAGTTCCAACTTCTCTTCTTCCCTCCCTCCCCACCCCTTCCCTTTGGAAGGCAATCAATTCCATAGAGGCTACATCTGTGTAGTTTGGCAAATGACTTCCATAATAGTCGTGTTGTGTAAGACTAACTCTATTTCCCTCCATCCTATCCTGTCCCCCATTACTTCTGTTCTCTCTTTTGATCCTGTCCCTTCCCATGAGTGTTGACCTCAAATTGCTCCCTCCTCCCCATGCCCTCCCTTCCATCATCCCCCCCACCCTGCTTATCCCCTAATCCCCCACTCTCCTGTATTGTAAGATAGGTTTTCATACCAAAATGAGCGTGCATTTTATTCCTTCCTTTAGTGGGATGTGATGAGAGTAAACTTCATGGTTTTCTCTCACCTCCCCTCTTTATCCCTCCACTAATAAGTCTTTTGCTTGCCTCTTTTATGAGAGATCATTTGTCCCATTCCATTTCTCCCTTTCTCCTCCCAATATATTTCTCTCTCACTGCTTGATTTCATTTTTGTAAGATATGATCCCATCCTCTTCAATTCACTCTGTGCATTCTGTCTCTATGTGTGTGTGCGTGTGCGTGTGTATGTGTGTGTGTGTAATCCCACCCAGTACCCAGATACTGAATAGTTTCAAGAGTTACAAATATTGTCTTTCCATGTAGGAATGTAAACAGTTCAACTTTAGTAATTCCCTTAGGACTTCTCTTTGCTCTTTACCTTTTCATGCTTCTCTTCATCCTTGTGTTTGAAAGTCAAATTTTCTTCTCAGCTCTGGTCTTTTCATCAAAAATGCTTGAAAGTCCTCTATTTCATTGAAAGACCATTTTTTCCCCCTTAAGTATTATACTCAGTTTTGCTGGGTAGGTGATTCTTGGTTTTAGTCCTAGTTCCTTGGACTTCTGGAATATGGTATTCCACATCCCCTTCCATCCCTTAATGTAGAAGCTGCTAGATCTTGTGTTATCCTGATTGTATTTCCACAATACTTGAATTGTTTCTTTCTAGCTGCTTGCAATATTTTCTCCTTGACCTGGGAACTCTGGAATTTGGCCACAATGTTTCTAGGAGTTTCTCTTTTTCAATCTCTTTCAGGCAGTGATCAGTGGATTCCTTGAATACTTATTTTGCCCTCTGGTTCTAGAATCTCAGGGCAGTTTTCCTTGATCACTTCATGAAAGATGATGTCTAGGCTCTTTTTTGGATCATGCCTTTCAGGTAGGCCCATCATTTTTAAATTGTCTCTCCTGGATCTATTTTCCAAGTCAGTTGTTTTTCCAATGAGATATTTCACATTATCTTCCATTTTTTCATTCTTTTGGTTTTGTTTTGTGATTTCTTGGTTTCTCATAAAGTCATTGGCCTCCATCTGTTCCATTCTAATTTTGAAAGAACTATTTTCTTCAGTGAGCTTTTGAACCTCCTTTTCCATTTGGCTAATTCTGCTTTTGAAAACATTCTTCTCCTCATTGGATTTTTGAACCTCTTTTGCCAATTGAGTTAGCCTATTTTTCAGGGTGTTATTTTCTTCAGCATTTTTTTGGGTCTCCTTTAGCAGGGTGTTTACTTGTTTTTCATGCTTTACTTGCATGTCTCTCATTTGTCTTCCCAGTTTTTCCTCCACCTCTCTAACTTGATTTTCAAAATCCTTTTTGAGCTCTTCCATGGCCTGAGCCCATTGAGTGGGCTGGGATACAGAAGCCTTGACTTCTGTGTCTTTCCTTGATGGTAAGCATTGTTGTTCCTCATCCAAAAGGAAGGGAGGAAATACCTGTTCACCAAGAAAGTAACCTTCTATGGTCTTATTTTCTTTTCCCTTTTCTGGGCATTTTCCCAACCAGTGACCTGACTTCTGAATATTCTCTTCACACCCACTTCACCTCCAGAGCCGCCTAGCCAGCTCTTGGGGTCTGAGATTCAAATGTTGCTTCCCAGCCTCAGGGCTTTGGGTGGGGGCAGGGCTGCTATTCAGTGTGAGATTAAGTTCAGATGCTCAAGTTGGAGCAGGGCCACCACACGGGCTCACTTCCCTCAGGGGATTTATGCAGAGACCTTCAACAATGGATCCAGGCTCCTGCCTGTTTGGGGAACCCCAGTCTGCTGCTGCCTCCCACGGAGGCCTGATTTATGGGGCACTCCACTCCCCTCTCGGCAAGCCGAGAAGACCCTGTCACCAACCTTTGGGGCCCATGGGTGGAGGGACGTGCGCGGCTGCTGGAGATTCTGTCCCTGAAGCCTGCTGGGATCTGTTCCTCTCGGTGCCAAGTGGCCAAGGCTGGGTTGGGCTCGGCTCTGGGTCCTGGGTGCGAGGGACCTTTTGTGAGAGGTTTTCAGGGCTCTCTGGAACAGAAATCTCGTCTGCTCCATTGTTCTGTGGCTTCTGCTGCTCCAGAATTTGTTGGGAGCTCTTTTTTACGGATATTTTATGGGCTGTGTGTTCAGAGTTAGCATATGTGTGTCTTTCTACTCCGCCATCTTGGCTCTGCCCCCCTTAAATTCTTTTTCTAAAATATTGTTATTTAAGTATTGTAGCCCTCTTCTGTTAATCTGGGATACACACACACACACACACACACACACACACACACACACACACACACCCCTTCACACTCACATATACATATACACATAAATGAAAACATATATAAGCAAATATTTAAATTTATTACCTACATGTATAATACATATATGTGTGTTTGTATGCGTGTATTGCTATTTATTTTATGTAAATTAGAAAATTTACTGGCATACAATTGGACACAATAGCTCCTAATAACTGCTCTAATTTCCTTTGCATTGGTGGTGAATTTACCCTTTTCGTTATTGACATGAGTAAATTTTTTCTTCCTTTTTAAAAAAATGACATCAGCTAGTGGTATATGTATTATTATTTTCCATAAAAGAACTCCAAGTTTTATTTATTTTTTCACTGCTTTTTTCTTCAGTTTTATTAGTCACTTTTTGATTTTCAGGATTTCCAGTTTGGTGTTTTGCCAGGCCTAGAGGCCTGAGGGCTACCTGAGTCTTACCTTACCTCTATCGCAGGTCTTCAGCTGGCCAAACCGGATAAACGTATGAGAGAAGAGACTTTCCTGAGTCGAACAAGGGTTAAGCTTTATTCAGGGTCCTGGTTACAAGTGCAGGGGGAATTCTTCCTTAGGAGGGAGAGAGAAAATCTCCCAAGGAGGCAAAGATCTTATAATAAGAGATTGGAAGCAGAAGTGTAAGTGGGGAGAGAGGGGGAGGGGAGAGCGAAGAGAGGGAAAACGGAGCCTTCTGTCCTGTCAAGTCCCCTCTGCGCTAAGAGAGCCTTCAGGCTTTCCTGATCCTAATTAAGCTCTCCGGCCGCATAGTTTGCACCTGAATACCATGCCTGTTAGATAACAATAGGTGTGCCCAGATCCGGGACAGTCTCGAGGGCGGGGAGAGCTCTCTCCCATCACGTTTCTCACTGGAAGAGGCGGAAATACACGAGATAGCTCGGTTCACCTCGATTCCCAGTCGTTTCCTGGGGGGTCTCGTGAGAACTCTAAGATTTAGAAGTTCCCACCTTTACCCGCCCGAGACTGTCCACATGGAATTGAGCTTCCATCCCCAGCAGTGTTTAACTATGAGTTTTTAATTTGTCCTTTTTCTAGTTTTATTTTTTACTTGCATGCCTAATTCATTTTTCTGTTCTTTATTTTGTTGATGTATGCATTCAGGGGTACATAGTTTCCCTTACAAAATATGCATTATCTAATTTATACATATAAATCCGCCTCCTCCCCCTTTATAGTCAACAGAGTAATGCATTAGGAAAAGCATTGAATATGATCCATAAAATCTGAATATGAATCCTACCTTGAAAAACTTGCTGGCTGTGTAACTCTCGATAAATTATATTACCTCTTAGGGAATAGATGTTTCATTTACTGCCAAATGAATAAACTGGATTGTATTCAGTAATTTTCAGGTTCTCATCTAAAAAAACCAATCTATTATCATGCATTTTTAATATAATTATATACTTGTTGAATTGAACTGAATATATATCAATTGCACTAGGTTTCTAAACAAGGGCACAGTATTTTTTTGGAGGGACAGCTTTATTGGAAGGGGACCTGGCCAGGTAACTCGTGGGAGAAAACACAGTACCTTCTAAAATTCTTCTTCAAAACGAAACCAAATTCAATCTTTCTATTTATCACAGAACGAAATATGCAACTAAAACTATTCTGTAAAGAAAACCATAAAGGAAAAAAAAAAGTCAAGCTTTCTCTGAGTGTGAGAAAAGCACCCTCTTCTCTAAACAGCACGTGACTGTTCCTTGCTAGGCTAGGAGGGCTTCTGCAAACCTAAAGCCCAGCTCATAGTTAAGACATGGATACGATCCAACCCAGATCAAAATGTACAAGTCGGGGTCACTTGAAATAAGACAACTTCTGTAAACTCTACAACTGATCACTTGGTCATAGTCTAACGTGAAAAAAGAAAGTTTACCCCTAAGAGAATTCCTCCCTGATGTCCTGAGCCACACACCGCTGAAAAGATAGCAAGTTACTGGTTGACTTCAACCCTTCTTGATTTTTCCCCTTTGATAAAATTTTTTAATGTGAATTATAGCAGGTTTCTGCAGTGGGACTCCAATCTGTGCTCCCAAATGGATGCAGATGAGCCAATAGACTTATCAGGAACAGACTCTTTCCTGGTTGGAGCGAATACAGTCCTACTCTGTCCCAGCTGAGTCATTATCTCAGGTACATAATTCAACAAGAATTCAATTATTTTATCAGCAATGCAGAAGCTGATAGAAGGACCCTAATCACTTAACCGGAAAATCAGTTTTAAGTGAAGCTTATCAGATCTTTCTCATGTGAAAGGTTTTGTTCCCTTGATTTCCACTTTCTCCTCTCAACAGTGCCAGTTCCTTTACCATTCTGGTGAAATAAAGAAACAAACAAATAAATAAACAAATGGATAAATAAATAAATACAACAGGGATAGCATCAACTTGTGCCAATTTCCCAGTTAAAAAGACCCTCTGAGGAATTCATCTGACATTTCTTCCCTAAAGTCCATAGGAGGAATTTCCCATAGAAAATTATGTTTCCTTCTGCATTTTTCGGACCAGCGTCCCATTGAAAGCCCAAGGATGTGCTTAACATTGAAAATACACATTTCTTTCTAAATCATACATTCGGAGCACTAATGCAGAGCCTTCTTCCTAGGTGTCGGATCGTTAATGCACAGGCAGAACTGTTTTAAGAATTCCATATAAACTTGTGTATCTTTATGAGCTAGAAATCACCTTGGGAACAAGGGATATCTTCAAAAAGCTTAGAAATAAATTTCCTCATTTGTTGGCTATTGCCACTAGAGCATATATCATTACACTCATTTCATAAAAAAATTTCATGAGGATCTTTTCCCTAAATGACCACTCCAAATTAGTAACACAGTCATATAATGAGACTTTTCTATTTCTGTTCTACACTGGGTTTAAATCTATGAACAGAGCCTCTCAAGGCTCCGACACGGTCACTTGCTTAGTTTGGGGTATTTAATGATTTTCAGAGTGGAAAAGCCAAGTTGAGGCTTGGGGCTTTATTCTTGTGTGGAGGTAGAGAAACCAGAGACAGCCTGTTATACGTCAGCTGTTTTCAGAACTTGAGTGTTGCTATTAAAGGGATCCGTCAACCAGCCAACTTCCCCTGTTTGTACGTGAGGGCTTCCATCACTCCTTGATTTTGCACATTTTCCCATAACCTCCTCTGCCAGCATCATAGTCCTTTCGATACTCATATCGTACCTGGCCCCTAGATCATCCTCGTCCATATTGTCGCCCTCTTTGAAGCCCGTGTCCCAGTCTGTTCAGATAATGCTATCATCCAGGTGGATCCCATTAATGTAGAACACGGCATTTTCAGCATCTGCTCTGGAGTAATATTCCACAAAGCTGGAATGTGGAACCCACATGCTGTTTTCTTCACTTTATCTAAGAACATGATAATTTTCTTGATGCTTTTGCCAAAGAGCTGATAGATCTGCTCCTCGGTGGTGTAAAAAGACAGGTTCCCAACGTACAGGGTACAGTTTTTCTTTAATAATTTCTCTTGGTCCTTCTTGTCACCCCGAAATTGCTGGTCGCGGTACTGGCCCAGCTGCACGTAGGAGTCGCTATTCAGTGCTCTCAGGAGTCCGCCCCACATGGCAGGGGCTCTGGTCCAGGGTGGCAGCGAATAGGGCACAGTATTTTTTTAAAGGAAACTCATGCTTTTCCAGTTCACATAGATGGGAACAGTTAAAAGTATTAGAAAAGACATCTATTAATTCTTAAATTAAATTTTTGAAAATTTAATAATTTCAATAATATAGAATAATTTATTAATTGCCTCTTATTCCCTAGTATTTCCGATCCCTATCTTCACCTTTCTGAATACAGTAGTGTTTGTCCAAGTGTTATGAATACCCTAGTTAAAATCTGGCCTTAGACACTTACTATCTGTTTGACCCTGAGTAAGACACTAAAATCCTCTCTATCTCAATTGCTTTAAATGTAAAATGGAGATAGTAACAGAAGCTACCTAGCATGATCTTTGTGAGGATCAAATATGTAATTTTTGCAAAGCTCTTAAAACAGTGTCTAGGACATACAAGTAGCAAGTGTGTAAGGCTGGGTTTTAATGTCAGGTCTTCCTCACTCAGGATGAAATGTAGCAGGAACTATCCCTTTCCATTTAGAGATTGACATACCTGATCACTGAAGCTGTTTCTAATTCTAAAGTTCTGATTCTGTGACCCACAGAGAAAAAAAATAAATTCACTAGGGGTGGTGATGCTGGGACAAGGAATATAAACTGAAAATGATAGTACATGGTGGGGTATAAAGGTTTCAGAAGAAGCAGCAACTGAGTTGAGCTTTGAAGGAATACTAAGGGCTGACTCTTATGCAACATCTTCATGTTGTAAAGCATTTTTGAGACAAAAATTCATTTCATCTACTGAAATACCCTGAGGTAGAAACCAAAGGTTTATTGTAATTCATTCATTCATTTGTTTGTTTCAAGTTAAGGAAATTAAAGTGGACATAAGTTAATTCCATCATTCACATTTACTCCTCTAATGATTATCAGGGATAGAATTCAAGCCTACCTGTATACTCATAAACTTTTCATTAACCTATCAAATCTTTTTTGAGGAAAATGAATTCTGGTTAGTTAAATTTAATTGAACCCTCATTTAAGTGGATTTTGCCTGTACCTAAATTATATTTATTAATTATGTTTCTCTCTCTCTCTCTCTTTCTCTCTGTCTCTCTCTTCCCCTTTATCTACCTTGCACTATACTTCTTTTTTTCCTATTAACAAGTAATTCATTATTGATTTCCTACCTTGGACCATTTATTTTGAAGGTGGTTGCCTAGGCATAACATTGTAATGAAAATTAGGATAAAAATTGAAAACATCAGGAAAAAATTACCTTGACTCAACACCTCTAGGTATATGTTAAAAGATCATAAAAATCATGAAAAAAATTATCTAGTCATCAAATTAAGTAAGTCTATACTCCTCTTCATTGAAAGAAATTACAATGGAGTAAATTGGGACTGGGTATATCAGAAAGAAGGGAATACATCCTGGATAAATAAAGGTAGAATGGCAAAGAAAATAAAGACTTAAGAACTTGCAAAGATAATGCCCAAAACTTCCCTCCAACTTGTTCCATTCACATAACTTTGAATTTGCCAGATGTTTTCAATGATGCTTCAGTCGAAATTGCTGAAGTGCTTTAAAAAATTCACCCTTTCCTACAAAGGTCAACACATGCATGCATACATACTGTATGTATGTGTTCTGAAATAGCCAAAATACTCTCTCCTCTGTGCCATAATGTCTTCTCTTCATATCTATCTCTGACCTCAGCATAATTGTGGCTACAATTCCTTTTGAAGCATGCAAAGTACCATTTATTTGTTTTAATAGGTTGAAAGCTAGTTATAGTACTTTTCAAATTTGTTGTTGTTGTTGTTTACATTGCATATTATCTACATGTACCCCTGCATTTCCAGCCTTTGGGGAATTTCGTTTTCTCTTGAACTTTTATTTTTATTTAATTTGTTTTTGAAAGTCTTTAATACCATAATTGATTCTTTGACTAAAGGAAGGGGCTGGTAGGTGGTGCAGTGGATAGAGCACCACTGGAGGTGTCAGGAGGACCTGAGTTCAAATCTCACTTCAGGCACTTGACACTCACTAGCTGCGTGACCTTGGGCAAGTCACTTAAGTCTAATTGCCTCATGCTGGGTAATCTCCAGTCATCTTGATGAATATCCGGTCACTGGATTCAGATGGCTCTGCAGGAGAAGTGGGGCTGTTGACCTGCACAGTCCTCCTTCACTCAAAGAAAGTCAAATACAAGTCGTGTCATTATTTCTCTGATGGCATGATCTTCCGTAGCAACGAAGGACGAACACACACACATGCTAAAGGAAATTGCTATTTTTAGAAAAATATTTCCCGAAAACTTATCTTCAGTATCCATATTTTACTAATCTTTAAAAAATTATCCTTCGAAAGTTTAATATTTTTTGATCTTTCAATGGCTGCATTCAATGCGACTGTATTTTTTTTATTGCAGCTCTCTGCAGAAATTGCATAATTATATTATAAGCATTTTTTAGAAAAAAAGATTTTTCCCACTTGCTTATCCAATTTTCTATTAAAAGGTTTACTCTAATAAAACTTTGATTAAAACACATTAAATTTAATGGACTTTTTGGGTGTCATCACCTCTATAATTATTTTACATTTTTGAAAGTGAAACTATCAACGGATAGTAACTGAGTGGCAAGGGCAGTGAGAAAGACGTTTAATTTTAGAGAATATTCCATGAAAAGAATTATATTAACAAAACCTGGCATCTCCTGATTAAGCAGTTGAAAATGAACATGTCTATTAACAAAATTATGTTGTCTATAATTACCTGCAGATGAGTTAATATTAACAGGGAACTGACAATGTAATATAATTGATGAATTTATGTCTGCTATATTCTTTCAAAATTATTAAGATTCTTCTGTCTATAAATCCCTTATTCTAAATATATGGTGATTGAAAATAATGGTATTGAATTCCTTTTATTGAGACTCCTGATGAATTTAACAAAGCAGATAATGAGTTGTATCATCTTCATTCTCTATTATGGTGCAATCTTCATGGGGAATTTTAACTTCGCTGCTAACACATGTAGCCATCTGATCTAGCAGCTCATGTACTATTTTCTCTGCCATATATCCCCTTTGGATTTGTACTATGTATCTACCATAGTCCTGGACTAGAAAGGAACTTAACAGACAAGAGAAAAACCATCCCCTTACATACCTGTATGACTCAACTCTTAATTGTTCATTTGCGGGATGGGATTGAATAGTTCATACTGGTCTCCATGATCTTGACTTATTACATTGTTATTTCAACCTTCTGCATTACATGGTAATTGTGACCTGTCAAGGATGTCTTATGTTGATTGTGCTTGCTTGGAAAGAGGTGGCATTTTGTCATTCTTTTGGCCAACTGTTCATGGTCCTCCATGTTACTTTTAATGGTCCTAAACAGATTGAATATTATATGTGTGATGTGAAGTCTCTCCTGAAATTTCTTTGTGTAAATACACGTACTGCCAGAAAATTAGTTCTTGCAAAATTCTGGAGTGTTTACCAAGGTTATCTTTATGATTTTGTTAGTATGTTGCATTGTCATAATATATAATATTAAAAATATTTAGCAGAGTTTTAATACAAAACCTTCTCCACCTGCAACTCCCACATCATGGAAGTAGTCCTGATCTTTGTGTTCTAATTTGCATTTATAGAGTCCCACCTAGAGCCAGTATTACTGATTAGGAGAAAAAAATATTTTATCGTGTAGTTACACCCCTACTGAATCGTCTCATTGTCATATTGTACAATGCCAAAATGAAGAGTGACATGCAGAGTATTTGGAAGCAAAAAAAGATCTGCACAATACATAGAGAAGAGAATATATAATATGAAAGACACATATATTCCTACATATACAATTACATTAATACACATAACCAACATAACAAATATGCATACACATATACATATGTGTGTGTGCAAGTATATACACATTGTTGTTAATCTTTCTTTTTTCAAGAAGATCAGTGACATTATGGTTGATGTCTTGACTTGTGAGTAAATTAGACTTAAGTTAGACAGTTACACAAAGTCATCAGACACACTCTTCTTGAATCATTGAAATCCAGTGGCAGGACAAAATTCAAGATGGCTACTAATGGCTCGGGATGCAATAAATGACCTTGCTCTCTTCGATGCCTGTACAAGCTCTATGTGATCCACTCACATATTTCAGCTGCCTTCCTGGCCACTGGAAAAAAATGTTCTCATCTTCCCATTCCTCTGGACAAAATCATCACATGATTGGGACAGACATCCGCTAACTCATCAACAGATTTGTGGGCTGCTAGTCAACCTCAATTTTGTTTCCCCTGTTTGCAAAGGTGATTTGAAAGAGTGTGTCCACTGCAGGTTAAATCTTTTTGGTGTCACAGGTGAGAGCTGAGTGAAGGCACATGCCAAAAATGTATGGGCAGCCCAGTGTGTAACGGGACGAGTTAGAGCTGACCCCTATCCATTTCATGACGCCACACTGAGAGCCTGCCTAGATAACCTAGGGGCTTGTCAGTAGGGGTGGAACTAGATGGATTTCAGGAGGAAGGGTCTCGTCTTTGTTTGCAACGTGGCAGTTCTTTGTCCTGGCTCCGGATGTCCAGTGGAGAAGACACCCATATAAGGAAAGGTGATAGGTGATAGGTTCAACGTGAAAGGTAATAGGTGATAGGTTCCACGTAAGGCTTAGGAATGTACGTAGTTAAGACTATATATGCATGTGATTTAGAGGAATTAAACGGAGTCTTCACCACCTTTGTCTCCTGCCCCATTTCATTACTCACGAGATCAAGGCCTCTTGCTGGACAAGAGCCTTGGGTCGGGGTCAGGGGTTCCCGTAAATGGTCTAGGGGACCCCAACATTCTGGAGCCCATTTCGCGGGGCAGAAAAAGAAAAAGAAAAGAAAAAATCCACGGAACACAGCACGGGGCCAAAAGCGTAATCCTTTAGCGGGGGTGAAGACATACCTGTGTGCCCTGGGGTGCCTCAGACTGACCAATCTGAGAAGAATTCGGTGCACTCAGCCTCAGGAAGAAAAGGAAGACACCAGTTTTGTGAGTAACCTGCTTCGGGAGCAGTGAAGTAAGACTAATCTTACTCTGGGGCTAGTTGAATCAGTAGAGACTGCCGATAGAGAAACTTTTGTTAAGATAATTTACAGATCAGCTAAGACACAGGGGGTCGTCATTCAAAATAAAGCGATCAGGGAGTTCTTAAACGAAGTAGAAAGAATTTGTCCCTGGACAAAGCAGAGACCTCCGGTCTCTATAAGCTTGTGGAAAGTTGTAGGGGAACAGTTAACTAACTATGACTCCGAAAATCCTGGGGATCTAGAGCTAACAAGTTTCTTTAGGTATAATATAGTAAAAGCGGCCCTTCAGGCTGCGGATGGCTGTTGTGATCTGCAACGCAGGCAATTCCCAGCCTCCACACAAACAACGCCTTCCGTTTCACCAGATTCCTCCCCTGAACCATCCCGTCCGAGTTCTCCCAGTCCACCTTCAATTTATCCTAATTTAGGACAGCTTCAGGAGCAGAGTCAGAGGGAGGAGGAGAAAGAAAGAATGCAACAGGAGATAGATGAGCTAAAGAGTAGATTACGGGACTTAGAAGTGGAAAAGAAAAAATCGGTTAAGTTCAAAGGGGAAGTGAACGTTCCCGCCAAACGGGAGGACCCTGAAACAAAGAAAAGAGCAAAAGTGAGTGGGAAACAAAGGGAATTGGCATGGTCTCCAGGGAGAGAGAGTGCAAGGGAGACACCTAGTGGACAGGTAGAGACATTGCAAAAGGAAAAAATTCTGGTTAAAGGAATAGAGATATCTGATGGACAAATAGAGGTATTACAGAAAAAGAATTTTTTGAAGGAATATGAGGAAACCCCTAGTGAATATTTTTCTCCATTACAACAGGCGATAAGGAAATTACAAAAGGAAGGTAAAGACGAGGTTCTAGAGTATCTTGGCTTTCAAAATGTTTTCCCTGTATTAGAAACACCTAGAAATGATAATAATCCAGCACAAAGGACACACTGTATGGTATCTCCATATCTGTTAAAAGAGCTCAAAAGAGCCATAACAAACTATGGACTTAAATCACCATTTGTTAAAGTCAGGATTAAAGTATTGTCCTCACATATACTTACTCCCAATGATTGGAAGCTTGTTATGAGGGCCATCCTCACGCCAGGAGAGATAGTAGTATGGTTAGGGATGTTTTCTGAAGAATGTAGATTAATGGCAGTACGCCATAATCCTGATAACCCTCAAAATGTTCAAAGATATTATGAGATGCTATTCATTGGTGGACAGTATAGCACAGATAGGGCACAAATTCAGCACCCTGTGGAATTATATGAGCGGCTCGCACAATGTGTAGAGAGGGCTTATGACAAGTTGCCAGTTAAAGGAGAAAGTAAAACTTCATTGAATGCTTTAAAGCAAAAACCCGATGAGCCTTTTTCTGACTTTTGTGCAAGAGTTCAAGATGCTGTGACAAAGATCATGGGGGAAGTAGAAGGGACTGTAGTTGTAATCAAGGATATCTTGAGAAACAGTTGTAATACAGACTGCAAAAAGGCCATGATACGATTGAAAAGGGATGCTGGGGTGGAAGAAATGTTACAAAGATGTGAGATAGTGGGTAGTGAGGTCTATGCTGCACAAGTTCGAGCCCAGGCATATCATGAAAATAGGCCGACTAAAAAACCAGACAAAAAATGCTTTCAATGTGGCAAGTTTGGGCATTTCAAAAAGGATTGAAAAGTAAGGCCGACACAAAGTGGGGGAGCCAGACCCAAGACACCTTGCCCAAAATGTAGAAAACCGGGGCATTGGGCATCAGAATGTCGTAGTGGCCTGCCTCAGCAATATTTAAACACCGTAACGGGCCTCTCCCCAGCCCAGGAACAAAGGGGAGGATTGGACTTTCTACCGCCCTCTGCCTACCAATGGCAGGACAATCCCAATGCCAGCACAATGGCACTACGCCAGAGATATCAGGAATTGGCAGAAATGCGTCCTTTCAAATAGAGGACCTACATAGTGCTGGATATTTTTCTATTAATCCAATGACTACAGTCATGGTTCCCATACAGGAAAAAATCAAGCTCAAACCAGATAGCATAGGAATACTGTTAGCACCCGCAGCTCATGAATATACAGGCATGATACCCATAATACATATGTTTCCACCTGATATGGAATTTCAATATATTCCAATGATGAATACTACTAATATGGAGAGTTTATTAGATGCAGGACAAAAAATAGCAGTGTTATTACTATTTCCAAAAATAGCAGGTTCTCAAGTATTCTTGACACAGCAAATTACTCTGGAGAGGCCACAACTTACAGTCATTATAGAAGGGAGGAGATGTACAGGCCTCATGGACACTGGGGCTGATCGTACAGTCTTTCCCTTAGAGCAGTGGAATTCTGCGTGGCCTTTAGGGCAAGCACAAAATTTATATGGTATAGGGGGTGTTCAGGCAGCGGTCGAAGCAAAACGGCCATTGAGATGGGAATTTGAAGGAAAAACAGGAAAGGTTTGGCCACATGTATTACCAGGACTCCCAATCATTTTATGGGGTCGAGATCTGTTGTCACAAATAGGCCTTACCATATCTACAATAGAAAATTTTTAGTGGGGCTCCCTGGAATGGCTGCACAACCCATACCTGTTCCACAATTACAATGGATCAATGATGAACCAATTTGGGTTGACCAGTGGGCCTTGACTGATGATATAATAGCAGCCTTAAAGGAGATTGTCAAAGAACAACTTAGTTTAGGACATATAGAGGAATCTTTCAGTGCTTGGAATTCACCTGTGTTTGCTATTAAAAAGAGATCAGACAAATGGAGAATGTTAACAGACCTAAGAAAAGTTAATGCATTCATGCTTACTATGGGTTCATTACAACCAGGACTTCCTTCACCAAATATGATACCAAAAGATTATAAAATATGGGTTATAGACATTAAAGATTGTTTTTACAGCTTTCCCATTCATCCTTTGGATCGGCAGAGATTTGCTTTCTCCATACCTTCCATTAATTTGCAGGAACCCTGTATGAGGTATCAATGGAAAGTACTGCCACAAGGTATGAAGAATAGTCCTACATTGTGCCAATGGTATGTGCATAAAGTACTTCAATCCATGAGAGAGAAATATAAGGAGGCCATAATAATACATTACCTGGATGATATTTTGGCAGCACATAGAGATGGTGAACTGCTAGAAAAAATGTTACAGGAAGGGATACAAACTCTTAGCAAGCATGGGCTACAGGTAGCACCAGAAAAAATACAGAAGGCACTACCAATTGATTACTCAGGGTATAAGTTATCAGACAGAGAGATTCAAGTTAAGTTTCCAAATTTTGATACACAAAAGGTCAAAACTCTGAATGATTTCCAAAAACTGATAGGAGAGATTCAGTGATGCAGGCCAAGGCTTGGTATCTCTACCTCTGCATTAGCACCACTATATGAATTATTGAAAGGCTCTCCTGACCTTAATTCAAGTAGGGATTGGACCCCTGAAGCTCTTAAATGTATTAAGAATATTCAAAATACTCTCATACAACAAACCACTCAAAGATATGACAAGGGAGAGAAAATAAATTTAACTATACTTTTCACTCCAAACTTACCAACTGGGGTTTTACATCAGCAGTTAGGAATCCTTGAGTGGATTCATTTACCACAAGTAAAGAACAGAACATGTTCTCCTTATACAATGCTAGTGGCTAAGGTTATTTGGAAAGGCATACAGAGAGCACGAGCTCTTAGTGGTATGGATCCTGCAAGTATTTTTACTTCTTATACCTCTCAACAATTGGAAAAATGTTTTATGGAAGATGCAGATTGGCAAATTATAATTGGACAGGATTATCATTATGGCAATCCTGTGCCATTTGCTGATCAACTCACTGCATGGCCATGGTCTTGGTCAGAAAACCATTCTGAGTCGCCTGTAGTAGGGATCAATGTTTTTACAGATGCCACAAAACATCAACGAGCATCTTTATACATACCATCTGAAAAGAGGTTACAAGTGTTTGAGACATCATTTGCCTCTGCTCAACAAAATGAACTGTTTGCTGTGCTTCAAGCTCTTATAATTGATGTCCCTATTAATATTATCTCAGATAGTAAGTATGTATCAGGGTTAATACCCAATTTAGAGACTGCCTATATTCTCACACGTCAGGATTCTATCACACATCTTACCTTAGAAACACAAAAGGCTATTAGAGGTACATTTAATAAATTCCATGTTTTGCATATTTGATCACATTCTAATTTACCAGGACCCTTGACTGAAGGCAATGCAATTGCTGATGAAGCCTTGCAAGTTTTTCATGTGGAGTCATCTCCAATATTAGCTCATTCTAAATTTCATTTGTCTGCACGATCTCTTAGACATTTATTTGGCATAACAAAAAGGGAAGCAAGGCAGATTGTAAAGGCGTGCACCCAATGTGCTCCGTTTCTCTCACCACCACCTATACACCCAAAAAATCCTATAGGTGACTGCCCAAATGATATTTGGCAGATGGATGTCACTCTCTATTCGTCATTTGGACGTTCTCAATATATACATGTATGTGTAGATACTTTTTCAGGCTTTCTTCTGGCAACTGCTCGCTGCGGTGAAGCAGTCAAAGATGTGACAACTCACTTGCTAGCATGTTTTGCTAATCATGGAGCGCCAAAATGTTTAAAAACAGATAATGGCCCAGCCTATATGTCAGCTACATTTAAAAAATTCTGCTTTGAATTTTCCATCTATCATGTTACTGGCATTCCTTATAACCCTACAGGTCAAGCCATTGTTGAAAGGGCAAATCGTTCCCTCAAGGTTTACTTGCAGAAACAAAAAGGGGGAATTACACAAGGCCCTCAGGCATCTCTCAATTTAGCCTTATATACATTAAATTATTTAAAATTCGATGATAAGAATCTTTCAGCAGCCATGAAATATGCTATTGCTATAAAAACATCAAAAGGAACTTCACTTCTAGAAAAAACACAAATAGAGAATGAAGGAAAACAGGCCATGTGGCGTGATGCAGAAGGACTATGGCATGGTCCAGGAAAAATAATCATATGGGGAAAGGGTTATGCTTGTGTTTCCACAGGAAAAGAGAAAGAACAGTGGGTACCAGTATGCAGGCTTCAGCTGATAGAAGAGAGAGACAACGGGAAGAAAATCACAGGGCAAGAGACTGAGAGCAGCAAAGTGGAGAAAGAAGCTGGAAGAATAAATAAGAAGTCTTTGTCTTCAAAATGAGGAAGTTGATTTTGTTTCTCTTAGTGACTCTTGGGGTCGGAGAAAGTCCAACTCTGACCCAGGAGACAAGTGGGGATGCACATCACTGGGCGTTCATCCCGAATCCTCCGTGGGTGAGGGCCATAAGATGGGGTGAAAAGATACCAACACTAGTATTACATGGCAGTTTATCACTCATGTTTAGGGGTACAGGTTTTGAATCTATAGGTAAATCAAATAGTTCACAGCCAAGGATGAACTTTACTGGATTGATCGCAGGACTACCACTCTGTCTTCAAAAGAAGGTTGTTGGACGATGGACTGGTACTACATGGGTTTTTAATAATGTAGTGGCCAATACGACATGGTGTGCAAATATAACTCTGGGACATGAGACTTTAGCTTATCGAGGGGACTCTAGACTTTTTCGCCAATGGACTTGGGTCATTGAGGGACAAGATATGGATAAAAAATGAGAAATAGGTTTGAGACATAGACCATATTGTACAAAAATGAATGGGGCATAAGACACGGGACAAAAACGAGAAGTGATTTCTAGATCTGGACCACAATGTAGCAAGAGAAATGATCCTTATGTCTCCACTTATCGTAATTATTCAGGTTTTGTATCATTTGAAGATTGTCAGTCACATCAATGTCAACAGACTGTGTTATTCTTAGAGCATTATAATGAGAGTCTTACCTCATGTCACAACCTATCACATTTTAGGCCAGATCACTATGTCTCAGAATATCCTAGTCCTAGATATGTTACTAACAAGGATTCTGATACAGCAGGGATTGAACGGGTGATTGCCGCTATTGGGGGGCAGACAGTACAAAGTTTTGTAGGACCATTTATTGTTGTAAGACCAAATGGTAAAATAACTACAAACCATATTAGTCTTACGGCGCGAGTGTGTTTAGGATCATCTCATGCCTTTATGTGGGATCGTGCAAGTCAGTCTACACTCGTGCCACATATGAATATGACAGGGATATTCAATTTAACTTGTCCGAATTGTTCGGTACATGAATGCATGGGGCCACAATTTGATAAAGGAAGGCTTTACATCATTGCTAGGCCAAAGTATGCACTCACAGTAGTGAAAACGCAAGGATGGTATCGCACTCCAGCTGACAATATTATGTCAGTATTAGATCAAAAGATAACAAGTATGATGCGATTCAAAAGATGTATCTCATGTGTAGTCTTAGGTATAACCTTATTAGTTGAGCTAATTGTTAGTTCTACTGCTCTCGCAATGTCTGTTTCTAACACACAGAATAGTGTCCAGGAAGCAAATGCTCTTCATGATCTCATGCGCAATGTCTCAGAAGGATTTCAACGTCAGGCTCAAATGGATAAGGAATTTTACAATGCTATTCGTGCTTTACAGAAAGCAGTACTGTTCTTGGGACATGAAGTTGCATATCTAGAATTACAATCAAAGTTGCAATGTGATTATAGGTACAATACTTTTTGTCTTACTCCAAAACAATATGATGCAACTGAAATGGCATGGGAAAAGATTTGGGTTCAATTACAAGGTGTAATCAGTGATAATATGACCTTAGAGCTCCAGCAATTGATTCAATTGGCAGAAAAGATCAATCAGGCTTCCCATGAAGACCTACTTCCACATAAAACTGCTCAAAATATCTTAGATTTTTTCCAACATGCTTATCCCTGGCACTCACTAAAAACTTGGCTAATTTCATTAGGATCAGGAGTATTAACGTTGCTTATATTAGTTGCTATTATACCAATATTATTAAAACGGATATTGTTAACAATCCGTAATTCCCTCTTCTCCACTAAACATACCATGTTGGCTATGAAAGAACAACTGTACCAAAACAAAAAGGGGGAGTTGTAATGGGACGAGTTAGAGCCGACCCCTATCCATTTCAGGACTCCACACTGAGAGCCTGCCTAGATAACCTAGGGGCTTGTCAGTAGGGGTGGAACTAGATGGATTTCAGGAGGAAGGGTCTCGTCTTTGTTTGCAACGTGGCAGTTCTTTGTCCTGGCTCCGGATGTCCAGTGGAGAAGACACCCATATAAGGAAAGGTGATAGGTGATAGGTTCAACGTGAAAGGTGATAGGTGATAGGTTCCACGTAAGGCTTAGGAATGTACGTAGTTAAGACTATATATGCATGTGATTTAGAGGAATTAAACGGAGTCTTCACCACCTTTGTCTCCTGCCCCATTTCATTACTCACGAGATCAAGGCCTCTTGCCGGACAAGAGCCTTGGGTCGGGGTCAGGGGTTCCCGTAAAAGGTCTAGGGGACCCCAACACCAGTGGAGAGAAAATCCTACTCGCAATTCCAGGGCAGAGAAAAAGTGCTTTTAGTTGCTCACACACCAGAAGGCACGCCAGGAAAGGAGTGCAGTCCTCTCCCTTGATTGCACCCTCTTGGAGGAACAAAGACCTTACAGGTACCTAGAGATATCTCACAGAGCAGCTCCACGAAACCTCTGAAGGTTAGGGGGGTATACCTTCCACTTGACAAAGGACTCAAAAGTCAAGCACTTGGTTGGGAAAATGCCTCAAAAGAGAAAAAAAATAAGACTACCAAACGTTACTTTCTTGGTGAAAAAGGTATTTTCTTCCATACTTTCAGAAGAGGAAGAGCAAAATTTGCAATCAGAAGAAGACAGCAAAGGCAAGGCTTCTGCATGGAAAGCCTCCAAAAACTTTTCGATGGTCTCATGCCATAGAGATCTCAAACAGGATTTTGAAAATTAAGTAAGGGAGGTGGAGGAAAAATTGGGAAGGGAAATGAGAGCAATGAAAGAAAATCATGAAAAGCCATTCAACATCTTGCTAGAGGAGACCCCAAAAAATGCTGAAAAAAATAACACCTTTGAAAATAGACTAACCCAAATGACTAAAGAGGCTCAGAAAGCCAATGAGGAGAAGAATGCTTTGAAAAACAGAATTAGTCAAATGGAAAAGGAGGTTCAAAATCTCCCTGAAGAAAATGGTTCTTTCAAAATTAGAATGGAACAAATGGAAGCTAATGATTTTTTGAGAAACCAATACATTATAAAACAAAATAAAAATGAAAAAAATAGAAAACTATGCAAAATATCACTCTGGAAAAACAACTGACCTGTAAATTAGATCCAGGAGAAATTATTTGAACATTATTGGTCTACCTGAAAATCACGGTGAAACAAAGACCCTAGACTCCATCTTCCAAGAAATTATCAAGAAAAGGTGCCTTAATATTCTAGAACCAGAGGGCAAAATAGAAATGGAAAGAATTCACCAATAACCTCCTGAAAGAGTTTTCATAAGGCAAACTCCTAGGAATATTGTAGACAAATTCCAGAATTTCCAGGTCAAGGGTTACATATTTCAAACAGCTAGAAAAAAAACAATTGAAATATTGTGGAAATACAATCAGGATAACACCGAATTAACGAGTTTCTATACTAAGGTATTGAAGGACTTGGAATATGATATTCCAGCGGTAAAAGGCGATAGGATTAAAACCAAGAATCACCTCCCCAGCAAAACTGAGTATAATACATCAGGGGAAAAATAAAATTTCAGTGAAATAGAGGACTACCAAGCATTCTTGTTGAAAAGACCAGAGCTGTATAAAAAACTTGACTTTCAAATACAAGAATCAAGAGAAACATGAAAAGGTAAACAAGAAAGAGAAGCGTTCAGGAACTCATTAACGTTAAACTGTTTACATTCCTACATGAGACCTTTTTCAGATTTAGAATAGTAAAAGGAAATATGCATACACACACACACACACACACATATATATATACAACCATTTATACACACACAATACATATGTATATATGTGTGTGTGTGTGTACGTAGATACACACACATAAATACATAAAAACGTACACACATGAATACATATAAATGCACGTGAGTAAGTGTCTTTGGGAATGTAGGTATGTGTATATTATGTATGTGTAGGCATGTATATGTACATGGGTGTATGTGTTTACACATATATGTATATATTTATGCATATATGCACATACACATGTATACGCATATATGCACATAGATACACATATGTACCTATGTATATATGCTTGTATTTATAAGTATACATTAATATGCATGTGTGTGTGTGTACAAATACACGGCACTGGGTGAGCTCAATACGAAGGGAGAATATCTAAAAAATAAAATTTACTGTTGACTGGAAGGTACTAGGCTTATGAGAAAGGAAGATGTAGAATGCAGGACATCATCTGAAATGACACAAGAAAGAGCTTCTACAATGGAGTGGAAGAGGGGCAGATGAAAGGAAATAAGTGAGCCTTACTCTCATGGGATTTAGCATAAAGATGAAATAACACACACTTACTTGGATATTGAAATCTGTTTTACCCTGCAGGAAGGGAGGGGTAAGGGGGATAAGAGAGGGAAGATAATTGAAGTGACAGCAAATTGAGGAAAGGGATAATTAGAAGCAAACATTATTCTGGGAGGACAGGTCAAAGGTGAGAATGGAATAAATGGAGGGCAGGATAGGACAGATGGAAATGTGGTTACTCTTTTACAATCTAACAATTATACAAGTGTTTTGCATGGCTACACATGCATAACCTATATTAAAGTGCTTGTTTTTTCAATGAGGGTGATTGGGGAGGGAGGAAGAGAGAGAATATAGAACTCAAAGCGTTATTAATGATGTTAAAAAATTTAGCATGCTATTGGAAAATAAGATGTACAGACAATGGGGTATAAAAATCTATTTTACCCAACAGGAAAATAGGGAGAAGTAGGATGGAAGAAGGGGCAGTAATGTGTCCAGCCTAATGCTGTGGGCTGCCGGGTCCTCTTACCTATCTCACGTCTTCGGTGGCCAGCCGGATAAACATATGAGAGAAAAGACCTCCAGAGTCAGACAGAGGTGTAGGCTTTATTCCGGATACAAGTTACATATCAGCATGCAGGGCAAGTTCTCCCCATGGGAGCTCCTTTCCTTCCCGAGGATAAAAGACAAAAAAAAGTGAATGTTGAGAACTGAAAAATAAATAAATTATATATTAAAAATGAAGTGTCGTGGTGAGCTGCAGCAGGTTCACTAACAAATATGAGCTGTGTACACAGAAAATTTTTTAAAACAACATGTTGTATGGTCACTAACAAGCGGGACAATCATAATAGAATTTTTAGAAGAAATGACATGAGATGAAGCTTGAAAGTGATTAGGGCATGCAAAAGTTTAAACTAAAGAGACAGCATTCTAGAAGAAGAGGAAAGGCAGTGAGGGGAGCATTGTACACAGGAATGGAAACATTATGTTAAGACCGACTTTGTTATACTTAGCTGATCTGAGCAATGCTATTATCGAAGACAGTTCCTGAAGACTCATGATAGAATATGCTCTTCTTCACATCCAGACAAAGGACTGTGTAGTATTAATGCAGATAGAAGCATGCTATTTTCTCTTTTTTCTTTGTTATGGTTTTTCCCCTTTTGTTCTCATTCTTCTTTAACAACACGATTAACGTAGAAATACTTTTAATACTATCATGCATGTATGGCTTCTATCAGTTTAGAGGCCATCTTGGGGAGGGAGGGAAATTTAGAATTCAAAATCTTATAAAGTAAATATTGAAAGCTAAAAATAAAAAGTACTATCAAAAAAAGAAAAAAGCTATGCAGATTAAAATTGGGACAAGTGGAATTTTATATGTATAGGAATTCAGTTTTTCTAGAACATTGTGAAAGAGATGGGAAATGTGCTACAATCAGAAAATGTATGTTATAACGAGGTTATCAAAATTATAAAAAACAATTGTGGGAGTTTTTATTTAGGTCCTAGAAGCAACAGAGAAATCTTGAAACTTCTTAGGCAATGGTGTAACATAGGTCAATTATGCAGATGTTTTAGCATATATCTTCGTGAAAGAAATTCTAATATCAGTATGTCAGTTAGGAAGAGATTGTAATAATTTGAGTGTGATGTGATAAAGACTTCAACTACTATGATTGTCATGGGAGTAGAAAGTAGGTGGTGGATACAAGAGATAGAGTGGTGGTAAAATTAACAAAACATGAAAAATAGGGAGCTAATGAATTTCATTTTTGAGGTATTCAATTTGATATCCAAGTGTTAGAAACTTGTGGAGAATCTAAGATGTGGTTTCTGATATGAGATTTGAGCTCAGAAGCAGGAAGAGGGTTAAATGTATAAATCTGAAGATCTTCTTAATGTGGACAATCATCAAAACCAAGAATGCTGAAGGTATTAATCAAGAGGAGGATATAGAGAAAAGTAGTTTCAGGACAGGAGCCTGTGATAGACATAATGGACATACATTACTTAAGACAGTGAAGAGTTAGGCAGGTAGGAGGAGAACAAAGAGGAATGTCATGAAAGCAAAGGGAAGATGTAATACTCAGACTGAGTCAGTAATCACAACTGTCAAAAGATACAGAAGAGGAGAGAGAGAGAGAGAGAGAGAGAGAGAGAGAGAGAGAGAGAGAGAGAGAGAGAGAGAGAGAGAGGGAGAGAGGAAAGAGAGAGAGGGAGACAGAGAAGACAGAGACAGAGAAAAAGAGACAGAGAACATGAAGTGAATATGAAGTCCTTACTGTATAAAATTCTGTTTTCTGGCCTTTAAAGTTTCAAATATACCCCCTTCTTACTTATTGCTTTACATATACTTCCACATAATTTTTGAAATAATATTTCTGGGTTCCTTATTTTTCCTTGAGGACTACCCTTTATTTTTAGAATCTGGCTATATTTCATGGCTGTCTACTATGCTAAGAATGTGCTTTCTCCTCCTTGCCTCCTTCTCAAGTATCAGCTAAAATCTCACCTTCTATATGAAGCCTTGTCATTCCTCTTTTATTTTAGTGCCTTCACTCTGACATTATCTTCCATTTGCTGTTTATATATGCAATATGTATGTGCATCTTGTCCCCAAATCCTTCAGACTGCACGCACCTTGAGAACAAGATCTGTTTTTTTAAAATTACACACACACACACACACACACACACACATACACACACACACACACATATATATCATGCTTAGCATAATACTGTCACATAGTGGGTGTTCAATAAATCCTGGTTATTTTGACATGTTGACTATGTGCCAGGCAAAGTGCTAATTGTTGAGGATTCACATTCAAACAAAAAAAAAATCTCATGCCCCAAAGAGTTTATATTCTAATGGGGAAGCAGAACATGTAATGGAGAGGGTTCATGGCTTCGAAATGGCCAGAAAAGTACTTGGGGGGACACTTTAATACAAGTTTAATAATAAGAACCCCAACATATACAGGGGGACCTGCTATCACAAGTTCTTAGATCTGCGTTCATAAAAGGAAAGGTAACTTTTGAGTTGTTAAAAATCACTTTAATCTAGCATATGTATCATTTCTTTAACCAAGCACATAGATCATTCATCTAGTTCAGGGGAGACAGCACACTGAACTTCAAAGAAAATGCAGAGAAATAGAAGATCAACTGGCATGGCTTCCTCCGCCTGAATTCAACAAACAGGACCAACTGCCTGACCATAGTTACCAGACATGGAGGCATCAGCATCTGGGTTTTCAAAGCCAGAGAAGTCCGTTAAAAGCTTCCCAGAGTCCTTATCTGGTCAAGCAAACACTTCCAGTCAGTAAACCTTACAATAAAATCACAGCTAAGAATATTTATACCTTTTTTAGAGCAAAGGACGATCATAACACTTGAGAACCAGTGTTCCATTAACAAAAGGCATAGGCTTTCCCACAAATCTTCCCTAATTAAACTTCCCTTAATGGGCAGGCACATTATTGGATGGGGAAGATCTTTAATCACCTTAAAATAATTAACCATACAAATACATATACTGGTTCTAGTTAAGGAAACTCTTGTTTCTGTATTTTGCTACTTGTAAATACTCTTGATTGATAAAGGCGACATTCAACTAGAGGCACTTGATTATACTAAAACAAAAACAGCAAAGGATCCTATTTTGGTTGCCATTGCAGCAAGATAAGGGGAAAGATTACCTATAAGTCCAGTTTCACAAATCATGAGCTCAAATTTTCATTGGGAAGGTTTCCGAGTGTACGTTGAGATTGGGGGAAAAAAGGATAAGAAGGAGAACTGAGAAAATAACATTGGTTTTTATTTTTTTTAAGTTTATTTATTTATTTGTAGATTTAGACATTCATTTTCACAAAATTTTGAGTTCCAAGTTTTCTCCCCATCTCTCCACTCCGCCCATTCCATAATGCTTTGCATTCTGATTACCCCTTCCCTCAAGATGCGCTCCCTTCCATCACACTCCACCTTTCCTTTATCCCTATCTTCTCTCTTTTCTTGTTGGACGAGATTGATTTCTATACCCTATTACTTGTATTTTTTATTTACCAGTTGTATGTAAAAACAATTCTCAACATTCATTCTAATACTTTGAATTCCAACTTCTCTCCCTTCCTCCCTCCCCTCCCATCCCCACTGAAGGGAGATGAACTGGACCCACAAAATCCCTCACCCTTCACTGAAATGAGTAATCTAATTTAATAATTAAGATTTTAAGATTAAAGGGGGAGAAACTTAGAGACTGAGTTCCTCTAACTCTCGCTTTGTGTTTAGTCAAGATGGAAACATTGCCTCAGAAAAAAGGAGACAATTTCTTGGCCCTACCTGTCAAAGTGGATCATTATATGTACTTGTGCTTTACTGGTATTCCTATACCATTTTAGAAGTAATTATCATATTATATTTTTGTAAAACTTTGGTCAGCAAAATCATTTTTTCAAGCACAACTCTGACCACTATTGGAAGTTTGAAACCGGGGATAAATACCTTAGTCTCCAAGTTTCATAGATACATCTCTAAAATATAAAGTTTTAGAAAAACTTTTAGACCAAACAAATAGAGGACGTCCTCTATCAGGAGCTCACTATGATTATGTAATTATATTCCTGTTGAAGAAGCTGGATGGTGCAGTAGCGAGAATGCCGGGCCTGGAATCAGGAACACTCATCTTTCTGTGTTCAAATCTGGCCTCAGATACTTACTAGTTGTGTGACTCTGGGCAAGTCATCTAACCTTGTTGGTCTCAGTTTCCTTATCTGGAAAATGACTGAACAACAAAAAAATGGTGTATGTGTGTGTGTGTGCCTGTGTATGTTTGTGTGTGTGTGTGTGTGTGTGTGTGTGAGAGAGAGAGAGAGAGAGAGAGAGAGAGAGAGAGAGAGAGAGAGAGAGAGAGATGAGAAGAGTATAAAGACCATCAGATAGATATGGACAGAAGGGCGCCAGAGTCAGACTGAGGAGAAAAAGAGGACATGTGAGTGTGTCTGATGGAAAGAAAAAAAAAAGCACTTTTTTCTGTAGGATCAGTGAGGACTTCATGAAGAAATTGACGATTAAGATGAACACTAATTTCATTTTTCATTCTAAGAGTAAAGAGTCTGGCAAACAAAGCCATGGTACTTAAAAACTGATATTTATGTGAGTACTGTAATTTTCCTGAAAAGTGGAGTATTTTGGGTGTCAAAAAATTTCTTCATTTTGTAAAGAATAAGTAGCTAGTGGATTCAGTTTTCATCCTAATCCTAAAGAAAGACAATGCCAAAGAATGTTCAAAGTACCGAACAATTGTGTTTATTTCACATGTCATCGAGATTAGGTTTAAGAATATGCAAACTTGCTTTTAATAATGTGTGAACTAAGAACTACCAAAAGAGCAGGCTCATTTTGAGAGAGGCAGAGGAACTAGAGTTCAAATTGTCAATATTTGCCGGATTGTACAGAAAACAAGGGATTTCCAGGGGGCAAGTCTACTTCTGCTTCACTGACTACATTGAAGCCTATGTGTGGATCATAGCAAAATGTAGCAAGTTCTCAAAGAGGTAGGAGTACCAAAGCATTTTATTTCTCTCTTTAGGAACCAGTATGTGGATCAAGAAGCAACTAAGTATGGAACAAATGATTGATTTAAGATTGGGAAAGAAGTACAACTAGGCTATATATTGTCACTTTATTTATTTAGATTTAATATGCATCATATATCATGTGAAATGACAGACTGGATGAACCAAAAGCTGTGATTAAGATTACTTGGAAAAATATCAGCAATCCCAGATATGCCATTGCGATGGCAGAAATTGGGGAAGAATTTTTAAAAAAATCTCTTGATGAAGGAGAAAGAAGAGAGTGTAAGAGCTGACTTGAAACTTAACATTAAAAAAAATGGCCAAACGTCGTGGCAACCAGTTCCATCACTTCCTTGCAAATGGATGCAATAAAAGCGGAGACAGTGTCTGATATTATATTTTCGTGTTCAAAGATTACTCCTGTCAAATGCACACTCAGATACTGAGGGGAAATACAGATCTATTATTTTTCAGCTGCCATATCTATCAACCTACAAAATCTATCTGTGGGCAAGTGGACATTGCAGGTACCTTCTATGTTTCTGTTACATGAATGGGTTCAATTGAATAATAAGGGTGAAGGAGTCTAATATATTACTGAAATATACTTAAATATATGCATGCTGTTTTACCCAATAAACCACAAACTGCTCAAAGGCAATGATTATTTAATTTTTGGCTATATCCTCAGCATCTTGAATGGAGTCTGTTACTTTTTAAATTTTATTTTCTCATTTTGAAATAGAGCCAAAATTACATTGGTATATAGAACTCCTGAAGAAGCTTTTTTTTTGGAGGGGCAAATGAATCGATGTTCACACAGCTAGTATGCATCTGAGGTCATTCTGAATTCAGGTCTTCCTGACTCCAGGGATGGTGCTCTATCCCCCGCATCACCTTGATGCCACCTGATAAAGGCATCTTACCTCCAATGAGGAAAAGTACTTGCTTTGTAATAGGGCAGTGTTCCACGGGGCATCAAAAGATTAAGCTTTTTATTATAGTGACACTGGCAATCTCTGCTAAAGTCTGAACTTCAACTGAGATCTTCCTGACTCTGAGGTAATGACTGCATCACGTCATTTTTACTCCCTTGTGTAGACTTGTCTGGTAGATCCAGGTGTTTAATAAATGCTCGATTGAACAACTGACTTGTTGACTAATCCTGAAATTTGTATTTGTATTTTGATATTTTGCTTTTCTAAGTTGCTTGGAAATGTTTGCAGGAGAACAAGTCTCAAGGGTGCTTCACAAACCTTTAAAATCACTTTTCTATGTGATTTCACAGAAAGCAGTCAATGGACTAAATATTTTGCATGGAGTCAATAATGTGGAAAATCCATTTGCCTTCTGAGCTCCAGAAAAGAAGGGAACACTCCTCTCTCCTTAGAATAAATTGAAGTTGCCTGGAAAAAATTACCTTCTGCCACCCCATCTGTTGATAATAGTAGACCATCCTCTTGGGAGACCAAAATAATCCATATTTGCCAGTAATGCTTGACCAGACGTCAGTCTTCTCTTCTTGGTATCAGGTAGGTTTTGAATGGGATTACATCTCCTGCGAATGAATTTGTCTTGTTGTGTTGCGGTATAATGTAAGTTTTCTTGTATGCACTTGTACTCATTGATTGTAGGACTTTATTGTCCCTAATAACATCACTCATCAAATTTTTAACAATATTTATTCAATACTTTTACATACACAAGATAAATAAGTAAAAAAGGAAGTCTTTGAAAGTTATTTTTTTCCCTACAAAAGCAATAGTTTTATTATATGAGATAACCTAGATTCCTACTTCCCCATTTCAGATACTCATATGCTCTTATGTCATGTGCTTACCATTCTTCAGTGAAATTTTTTATTAATTCCTCCCACCCAAGAATATGCTTGAGCTTAAATATCTTCAATAGTAAGGATATGGAACATTATTCCTTAAGGCTAGGTTTAAAGAAAAAGGTTCTTGGTATGAAGAACTTTAGTTGAGGCATTTCTAGAATCGTAAAGATGGTGGAAAAATCTCTTTCTCTTTTTCCTTTTGAGTCATTTCACTATCACAAGCATTTGTGGGCTAGATAGGGTACAGCCAAGGAATACATTGCAAAGCAAATAAATAAAACCGTGAAAAGCAAGAAGCTTGAATCTTGAATCTAACCATTAACCCTTAATAGCAATATGGCAAACAACAAAGCATTTTAATGCATTGAATTTCAGATTCAAATTTGAATCCCCGCTAAACTACTGAATGGCTCAGTGAGTGTCTTTGAAAATATCATTTTATCCCTATAATTATTTAGCTTCAAAAGGAGGCTTTGATAATTGAATGATGATATATTTGTAGCTGAAACAAATACTTAAAATCTTCGAAGTAAATCTTTTCATCTTACAGATGAAGAAACAAAAACACAGAGAAGTTAGTGGTCACATGGTAGGGAGAAGAGTGGATTTGAACTCAGGTCTTGTAATTCCCAATTCAGAGAGATCAGTATGATCTCTCTTGTAAGTCATCCTGCCTCTAAAGTCCCTTTGTTGTTGATGGTCAATTGTGTGAGTAAGGTCAGATTCTTCATGGTCTTCTTTGTGTTTTGTTTTGTTTTGTTTTGTTTTGTTGGCAATGATACTGGATTGTTCTGCCATTTGCTTTCACAGTTCATTTTACAAAAGAAGGAACTGAGACAAACAAGGTCAGGAGTAGAGAACCTGTGGCCTGAAGGCCACATGTCGTCCTCTCGGTTCTCAAGTGCAGTCATCTGACTTAATTCAAACGTCACACAACAAATCCCTTTAGTGAAATGATTTGTTTTGTTAAACTTGGACTTAATCAAAAGGCTGCACCCAAGCACCTAGAAGGCCATGTGTGGACTCAAAGCTGCAGGTTTCTCCCCACCACTGAACAAGGTTAAGTGACTTGTCAGAGTCATACAGCTAATAAGTGTCTGAAGATGAATTCCAAACCAGGTACATACGTCTTACTGCATCCAGGCCTGGAATTCTATCCACTGTGCCACCTCACTGTCCCAATGTACCTTACAGCTCTACATCTTAGAACAATATTTCCTTTTCTTAGAAAAGATTTCCTTTTCCTCACACTTGTCAAACACAGCTCTTATGTAGGTAGTTCAGGTTAAGATTCTTTACCTTTGGAGTTTAAATCTGCTCTCAGAGAAGAACAGTACATGTTTTGCATTGCATTGTGTTTTTGGGTAACTATAGGGTTAGCTTAGATAAGCAAAGCTCTGGGAAAATTAATGTATGAAGTAGCTGAAATTATTGTTCTTTCCTCTTGGGTCATTCTCCATCCACTGTTGTTGTTGAATGTTACAATTTACTTATTTGAGTTAAAATCAAGAGTAAAGGAACATTCCTATCGGGACTACTGGGGGAAAATAAATATATAGATGTATAGATGGATGAATAGATAGATTATGGACAGATGAATGGATAGATTAAGAGATAAGAATGATATATTAATGAATCTATGAAAATACAATGGAAGGATGGATAGATTAAAATGTACTAAAGATAGAGATATGGTATAGATAGATTAACTAACAAACATAAAGGACTGGGATCAATACTAACTCCAAAGAACAGATGATAAAACAGATGCCTCCCTTCTCTCTGCAGAAAACTGTCACACTAGAAATAGTGAATATGGTTGATTCAGCTTGATTATTTTCCACAAGTAGTGCTTCTGTGGTTTTTCCCATCCCCACCTTCAAATCATAAGAAACAAGAATAATAAGAAATACTTTCATCCTTTTTGGAAGAGAGCACTGGTCCTACATATCTAATTAATCTACTGAATCATTCATTGGATCAATCAAGGTCAGCTCATCTGTGTTTTATTTTATTTTTTAGTAATAATATTTAAACAGTGATAAAGCTTTTTTTAGATTAGATAGGATTCATGTTAGGATGCCTATTAAAATACCTTATTTATCTACATGACAATATTTTCTTAATTTACAATGCAGATCTGGCCAGGAGGGGGATAGGAAATTTTTTTTTCCATAGTGAGAGAGATGGAAAACAGTGAATTGAGAACTGCCTGTGACTGAACATTGAAGTGAATCGATAAATTTAAAAAGAAAAAAAATTGAGGTAATTGCAAAAGTTAAAAGTTAGCTACAGAAGAAAGAGAAGCATAAGATTTAACCCACTTGATCTGAAAAATTTAAATTATAGAACATAGAACCTTTCTTCACGAAGGAGAAAAACCTGAAAATCACTATGATTTAATTTTCTCAAAGTTATGTTTGGAGAATCCATATTCCATCAGGTTTGGTGAAGCTAGAAAGCTCTGGCCAACATGGTAAACTCTACAAAAGGATCAGCCGTACTGTGTTTGAGAAGGTTTAGGATAAGTTGTGTTGATGCTATGGTGATAGATCATTTTCAGCCACAGTAACAGAGAATTTTGTCTTCTTAAGTGAAGAAAAATTGCTGCTCAAAAAGTTTGCAAAGATACACAAAGAACTATGGGATACCATTATTATTATTTTGAAGAAGACTTTGCTTTACTTTTATGCTTCTCTCCTCCTCCTCCTCTTCCTTGTCTCCCTTATCCAGTACCAAATATCATGACTTGATTGGTTTGCTTGTTTTGACTGGACTTTGCTTGTCATTTGCACCATCCCATCACAGAAAAAAATGTAGGTAGGGTTACTTACCCTTATAATAATAATTTTATATTATGACAATTAACTATGCTATTCCTTATTAAAATTTTATATATAAATAGATAGAGTATAGAGATATATAGGTAATTATTTAAGATATATTTATATTATTTTAAGTTATGACCTTGAAAGTGTAGATGCAAATGGATTTATTTCCCTTGTAAAAGTATTAGTAAACAGATATTTATTTAATTTATTTTTAATTATGTGACTTAAAATTGGGCACTTTAGTTTACAACTTTACAATCAGTGTGACAATTTAAACAATCTTATATGTTTTAAAATTATCTCAAAGAGGGTTTTATGCACTATAAATACAACTGATACCAATGATGATTTGTCCTATTCCACACAATTTCAGATTAATTAATAATCTACTTTATATTTGTCACCTCCTCTAACTACATGAAAAATCAGAACAATGTCACAGAATTTGTTCTCTTGGGACTTTTCATGAGCAAAGAGATGAGGACAATATATTTTGGATTTTTCTTGCTCTGTTATTTTACAATCTTCCTTGGTAACTTCATCATCTTCATCACTACCACAGGTAGCCATCTGATTCAGCAACCCATGTACTATTTTTTTGTGTCACTTGGCCCTCACAGATCCCGCCTATACTTCCACCATCATTCCTACACTGATCAGAGATTTAGCTGCAGAAAGCAAAAACATCTCATTTTCAGCTTTTTGCTGCTCACTGCCTGGGAGGTGTTGAATGGCCTTTGATCGCTGTGTTGCCATCTGTAAACCTTTGCACTACACAGTCCTTGGGAACCGGTGCCAATGTAATATGCTGATATTGACTTCTTGTACAGTGACCTTTTGACATTCCATTGCCCAGATATTCATGGTCCGTTGGTTACCTTTCTGTGGCCGTAATCAGACTGACCACTGCATATGTGATGCGAAGCCCCTCCTGAAGCTGATCTGCATCTACATGCATGTTGTTAATATCTTCGTCATTGCTAACACTGCCATGGTTTGCTTGGTTGGTTATCTTATCCTTGCACAGTCATAATGTATAATCTTCATATGCACTTGGGAGAGGGTAGGCGCAGAGCTCTCTCCACCTTTGACTCCCACATTATGGTTGTAGTCCTGTTCTTTCTGCCCTTTGTCTATACCTACACAACACCTCCCAGGGACAACAATAGTGAGATAGAATGCTCTGTGTTATATGCTGTGATTGCATCCATGCTGTAACCTTTTATCTACACTCTAAGAAATACAGAAATGAAGAATGCTCTGCACAAGCTCTGGTACCGCCAAATATAATGGAATCAAAATAAAACATGTAGCAATCAACTCGGTCTATTTCTTGAGCCCATGGTGTCAAAATCTGTTTTCAAGTTTCCCACTTTTCTGGCATGAGCAGTACTTAACAATGATCCCAATGAAGACCGTTAAAAACCTGTGGATTCATCTTGTCTAAATTACTAATGTTTGCATAACCCAGTAGCAAGAACAAGTGTGTGTGTATATACACGTGTATGTTTATATGTTTGTATGTATATATGCATGCACTCTAAC
Organism: Notamacropus eugenii; assembly: GCF_028372415.1. Classification (NCBI taxonomy): domain Eukaryota; kingdom Metazoa; phylum Chordata; class Mammalia; order Diprotodontia; family Macropodidae; genus Notamacropus; species Notamacropus eugenii. The sequence goes on from NC_092880.1 coordinate 3,472,238, forward strand.
ATATATACACATAAATAGACTCAGTTTATACAAATTAAATATTTATTGTATTAAGTAAATAATATCTCAAGTTGGCAAGTATAAAAGAAACTGACATCTAATTTCTTGTTAACCTGTGAAACCCTTTAAGGTTTAAAGTGAATTGATACTTTATGAGATAATAAAATTATTAAATGTGGGCAAAAACAATTGAATCTTTGAGTACTCTGTGAGAATGACCATGATGGCAGTGGGAAATGGGTTTGTAATCATAATTTAATAACCATAGAGGAAGTAGGGACACATAGCACAGAAATACAGAGGCAAATAATGAAAGGCATACTGAATCAGACAGAATGGAAACATGGGATTGGATGCTGAAGGAAAGCAAGTAGCAATGTGGGAGATGGTGGTTAAGGAGAGAGGCATCCATGTCTGAACAAGTTCTAAAGTGTTCCATAGTATCTACTTCAGCTGCCCTCATGGCTTTTGAAACAAATTGTTTTTAGCAGTCTCTTCTGAGTGGAAGTGTTCCCATACTTGGAATAGATACCCCTAACCCCATCTCATGCATGAGCTTGAGTCAATTCAGGTACCTTCAACCTGGTTTAGCCTGTCTACTAATAGTTTTACTGGCATGCAGCCACTTCTCATGGTATAAGTTCTTGGAGCCACAGGTGAGAATGGCAAAGGTGAATGAGTAGCTCTGAAAAGGGTCTAGTTTTCCTATAATTCACCATATACCCTATTGGCTACTTATAAACTTACTATACTGTCAAGAAGAGAGAGGTATTCAGGGACACCAGAAGAAGATACAATTTTAAAACTTAAGGAAATCAAATTAAAATGACATAATGGCAAGTATGAGGGTTAATATGTGTCATATATGGCAAGTCCTGCAGAAGGTTTTGTAAAATCAAAACAAATGTCAGAGATTGAAATTGTGATGCATAACTGGAGGTTATTTTCCTGCACCAAGATGACTGTCTTCTTGTGACTCAGTGTAAATGTCTTACAGAAGAGAATTGACATTGCATCTGGAGTCCTATGGAAATTTGAAAACGATATATAGTGGGAGATGGATGTTTTGCTTTGGGGATTTTGCTGAAGAGAAGCTTGTTTCCCTAGATGGGACTCTGAGTAGCCATTTGTCAAGAACCCCCCAACTATTCAGATGTTGGTGCTTCCCCATTCGATATATTATTTGTCAGATAGTTGGAGCCCTGTCTGTTGATCTTTGTACTAATTTCTCTGCCTGCATTTTTTCAGTTTGTATCTTCTCCACGTTCAACTTGTTGACTTTTCCTCTCAACCAGTGATATGTGTAATTATAGAAGGATTGCTAATTGCTAATTCCTTTGATGCTATCTTTCCTTTATAAAGCAGATTGACGAATCTGTGCCTGTAGGTCATCCTGAGAATGTTGGATGCTTGCTAATCCACCACTACATCACAAAAGATTGAGAATTGAAAAGGGAGAACTTGAAAGAATGAAAAGAGCCACCACCATCACCATTATCAACACCCGATCTTACCCTAGACAAGTTATAAAAGGAAATGCAGTATTGTGACTTTATGAGCTATCAGAACCCACTGCTTTCTGATTTGTTCTATTTTTTAGATAGATTCAAAGATAGGCATAGCTTTTCTTAAATTTCTTTTCTTTCTCTTTTCTCTTTCAGAGACACCCATTATCAAAAAAAAAACCCAAATAGAACACCAAGAAAGAGAAAAATTGAATACCAAAGTCAGAGAAAGAAATCTAACATTGCATGCAACATTTAACACCCATGGATACTAAATTCCATAAAAAAGAGGAAAGTGTGCTCTCTTCTTTGGATCTAAGCCTGTACTTTCTAATTTCACAACATTCAGTTTCAATGCTTGTAGTTTGATGTTCCTTCCATATAGATTATTATTATAATCACTACGAATACTATTTTCCTGTTTTTGCTGTTGCTGCTACTGCTTTGTTGTTGTTGGAAGAAGAAAGTGGAAGGGAAGGTGGAAGAGGAGGAGAAAGGAGAACAAGAGAAGGAAAAGGAGGAAACTTTTCCAGAAAACGATAAATTTACTTAAAACAAAACAAAAATACCATTTTACTCTTTACTGACTGCAGTAAAAATGAATGCTTTATCACTGCCTTATGCCTATTGCCTGGCAATATATTTCTCTTTACAAGGAAAGAGAAAGAAACATTTTGGCATAATTTGGTTTGAATATGTTGACACTTTCCCAAAAGCGACATCATGAGCCTCTCTGGGAAATATTGGCTAGTAGGCCAACTTAAAGAACAAGGTATGGCACAACCAGCCATATGAAGAGTGACAACTGTCTCATGGGGAAAAAATTTCAGTCTTTATAGTCACCATGTCAACACCCATTGCCCATTTTCTACCCATAGAAACGTTTTTAACAATCATAGGATGATGGAATATATTCTGAATGAAACTTTTGCATAGATAATAAATTTCTTTCAAAAAAATCTACCATCAATTAAATTTCCTTCTGACTCATTTTGCTTTTTTAAAGATTATTTGTAAATATTAATATGCTATACCTGTGTATATAACACAAGGGCATTCTTTAGGTCACTCTGAGGAACTTTGTAATAAATTGTGAGACAGGGGCAGAGCAAAGATGGTGGAGTGAGAGCAATTAGTCACCTAAGCTCATAGACAAACTCTTTCCAATACATCTACAAAAAGAATCTGATGAAATTTTGGAGGTGCAGAATCTAATAGGAGACATACTGTGATAGATTCACAGATCAGGACAGACTGCAAGGTCGATGGAAAGGATCTGTTCCTCGGGGCATGAGCCCACAGCATCACACAGCCCTGCGCATCCACTACCGCTGAGCAAGACATCCTGGGGTGGCCTGAGACAGCTGCAGCATAGCAGAACTGCGGAGTGGCAGCCCAGGGTGGGAGACAAGCAGAACTGAGCGAGTGAGAGTCGTTGAGCAACAGGTTTCAGTTGAATCAGCTCCTGAGACTATCAGTCCGCAAATTAAACATCTGTAAGTCACCTACATGAATTTCTGGGAGCCAAAATGGTGGAATGATCGGTAAATGCTCTCTCACCCTCCCCGTGTTGACCTCTGAAAGAACCATAAAATACTTCCACAGAAAAATCCTGAATCAGTGGGATCAGCTGATGGGAAAAACAGTCTTGTATAACCTGAGGCTAGGAAAATACCTAAGGGGGATTACTCTTAGTGTGGTAGAGGTGAACCAGAAGTACAGGAGCCCCGGGAGGGCAGGAATGTTGCAGTAGGACCCAAGCATGCCTCAGAGCTTCAGGGGAAATGGGAAGCCATTAGAGCAGCCAGGATCACCCAACACTGAGTTTGCCTTTGATCTAGCACAGCTGAGATCTCCTGTGAGCACCCCACCCCTCCCCCACACTTAACAAGCTAGCCTCAGTACTGATTCTTGGAAACACACACAAAAAAGAAGAAAAGGCACCTGCCCTTACCCTTTTCACACCAGTCAAATCAACTCCAGATTCTCCAGCTTCTAACTGAAAGAACCAGAGGCCACAGTACACAAATCCTCACTATCATGAGCAAGAAGAAAAAAAGAAAGCAGGAAAAACATAGAATATTTCTTTGGGGTCAAGGACCAAAACACAATTACCAAAGAGGTCAGTGTTGAGACTGTACTCCCATCTGAAACTTCAGAAGAGTCTATGAACTGCTCACAAGCACAAACAGCTCTCCTGAAACAGCTGAAGAAGGAAACAGAAGAAAAACTGGCCAATGATTTTAAACATGTCAATAAAGAATTCCTTGAAGAGAACAAGCCTTTATGAAGGAAAATTGAATAAATGGAAAAGGAAGCACAAAACCTAACTGGGAAAACTGGACAAATGGAAAAAGGAGTACAAAAATTAACTGGAGAAAATAATTCATTAAAAGGAATAATTGAACACATGGAAAAGGAGATGCAAAAGTTAACTGAATAAAACAATTTGGTAAAATTTAGAATTGGGCAAGTGGGAACTAGTGATTCTATGAGATATTAAGAATCAGTCAAAATCTAAAGAATGGAAAGGTAAAAGAAAATGCAAAGTATCTAATTGGAAAAACAACTGACCTGGAAAATTGACCCAAGAGAGAAAATTTAAGAATCATAGGCCAACCAGAAAGCCATGATGAATAAAAGAGTCTGGAAAATATCTTCCAAGAAACCATCAAGGAAAACTGTCCAGAAGTGCTAGATCCAGAGGAAAAAATAGTCATCGAAAGAATCCACTGTTCACCACCCAAAAGGGATCCCAAACTAAAAATACCCAGAAATATTTTTGCAAAATTCCAAAACTATCAAGTGAAGGAGAAAATACTACAGGCAGCAGAAAGAAACCATTCAAATATTGAGGAACTACAGTCTGGAGCACGCAGGACCTAGCAGTTTCTACATTAAAAGATCAAAGGAAGTGTAATATTATATACTGGAAGACAAAGGAGCTGAGACTACAACCAAGGATCAATTATCCAGCAAAGTTCAGCATAACATTTGAGGGAAGGAGATGGACATTCAATGAAAAAAGGAATTTCCAGATCTTCCTGACAAAAAAGTACAGAACTCAATAGAAAATTTGATCTTCAAATGCAGATCTCAAGAGAGACTTTTAGGTAAACAGGGAAAAAGAAAAACTTGTTACTCAATTTGGCCATAATGTTTACCTCCCTATAAGAGATGATACTTGTCAATTTTGAGAATTGTACATCCATTATGAAATATAAAAGGCATATACATAGAGGGAACACATATAAAGTAAATGAGGGGCCCAAAGGGCTACAAAAATGTGCATGCCTTTTGACCCAGCATTATCACTACTAGGACTGTAACCTCAAGAGGTCATAAAAATGGGAAAGGGTCCCACATGTACAAAAATATTTATAGCAGCACTTTTTGTAGTTGCCAAAAACTGGAAATCAAGGGGATGCCCATCAATTGGGGAATGGCTGAATAAGTTGTGGTATTTCAGTTGTGGTAGTTCTTTTCAGCTCTGGTCTTTTCATCAAGAATGCTTGAAAGTCCTCTATTTCATTAAAAGACCAATTTTTCCCCTGAAGTATTATACTCAGTTTTGCTGGGTAGGTGATTCTTGGTTTTAGTCCTAGGTCCTTTGACTTCTGGAATATCCTATTCCATGTCCCCTTTGATCCCTTAATGTAGAAGCTGCTAGATCTTGTGTTATCCTGATTGTATTTCCACAATACTTGAATTGTTTCTTTCTAGCTGCTTGAAATATTGTCTCCTTGACCAGGGAACTCTGAAATTTGGCCACAATGTTCCTAGGAGTTTCTCTTTTTGTATCTCTTTCAGGAGGTGATCGGTGGATTCTTTCAATATTTATTTTGCCCCCTGGTTCTAGAATCTCAGGGCAGTTTTCCTTGATAATTTCATGCAAGATGATGTTTAGGGTCTTTTTTTGATCAAGGCTTTCAGGTAGTCTCATAACTTTTAAATTGTCTCTCCTGGATCTATTTTCCAGGTCAGTTGTTTTTCCAATGAGATATTTCACATTATCTTCCATTTTTTTCATTCTTTTGGTTTTGTTTTGTGATTTCTTGGTTTCTCATAAAGTCATTAGCCTCCATCTGTTCCATTCTAGTTTTTAAAGAACTATTTTCTTCAGTGAGCTTTTGAATTTCCTTTTCCATTTGGCTAATTCTGCTTTTGAAAGCATTCTTCTCCTCATTGGCTTTTTGAACCTCTTTTGCTAATTGAATTAGCCTATTTTTCAAGGTGTTATTTTCTTCAGCATTTTTTTGGGTCTCCTTTAGCAGGGTGCTGACCTGCTGGTCATGCTTTACCTGCATGTCTCTCATTTCTCTTCCCAGCTTTTCCTCCACCTCTCTAACTTGATTTTCAAAATTCTTTTTGAGCTCTTCCATGGCCTGAGCCCGTTGAGTGGGCTGGGATACAGAAGCCTTGACTTCTGTGTCTTTCCCTGATGGTAAGCATTGTTCTTCCTCATCAGAAAGGAAGGGAGGAAATGCCTGTTCACCGAGAAAGTAACCTTCTATAGTCTCATTTCTTTTCCCTTTTCTGGGCATTTTCCCAGACAGTGACTTGACTTCTGAATATTCTCTTCACACCCACTTCGCCTCCAGATCCTCCCAGCTAGCACTTGTGGTCTGAGATTCAAATGCTGCTTCCCAGCCTCAGGGCTTTGGGCAGGGGCGGGGCTGCTATTCAGTGTGAGATCAAGTTCAGATTCTCAGGTGGGGGCAAGGCCGCCTCTCAGGCTCAGTTCCCTCAGGGGGTTTATGCAGAAACCTTCAACAATGGATCCAAGCTCCTGCCTGCTTGGGGAGCCCCCGGCTGCTCCCACCTCTGCTGTTGCCTCCCGAGGTGACCTGAGTTATGGGGGCACCCCACTCCCCTCTCAACCCGTCAAAGAGACCCTCTCACAGACCCCCGTCACCTGTGGGTGGAGGGACCTGCGCGGCTGCTGGAGATTCTGTCCCTGAATCCCGCTTGAATCTGCTTCTCTCTGTGCTGTGCTGCTGAGGCAGGGCTGGGCTCGGCTTCATGTCCGCAGCGCGAAGGACCTTTTGCAAGAAGTTTTCAGGCTCTCTGGAACAGAAATCTCCTCCACTCCACCTTTCTGTGGCCTCTGCTGCTCCAAAATTCGCCGGGAGTTCTTTTTTACAGATGTTCTATGGTCTGTGGTTTCGGAGCTATGTGTATGTGCGTCTTTCTACTCCACCATCTTGGCTGCGCCCCTGTTATGTGATTTCTTCTATTTATTTTAGTTCGTCTACACAGCATGACTATAGTGAAAGCGTATTCAATAGAAAAGTGTATGTAAATCCTATATAGAATTGTATGGCCTCTTGGAAAGGGAGGAGGGTAGTGAGGAGTAGGTGGGGGGTAAAAATCTAAGCATTTTGGTAGTGATTGTAGAGCATTAAAAAAATAAACAAATTTTAAAAAATAAAGTAAATGAGGGGATGATAAAAATGTGATTTAAGCATGCCAAGGATTGTAACAGGAGATGTGAAAAGAAGGAAGTAGAAAATGGTCAATTACATCACAGGAAGAAGTACGAAATTATATTAGAGTAGAGGGAAGGAGGGGAGGGAGATGAGCATTGTTTGAGAGGTACTCTAATCTGATTTGGTTAAAGGAGGGAACATTAAACTTAATTAAGTATATAAACCTAACTATCTCTAGAGGCAGTAGGAGGGGAAGGGGGAAGAAAGGGGAGGGGAAGCTAAAAGGGACGGAAGAAATAGTAAAGTTAAAGGGGAGTAAAAGAGAGGGAGGCTAATAGAAGGAAGGGAAGGCTGCATGAGGTGGTAGTCAAAAGTGAAAACTCTATTGGGGAGGGAAAGGGAATAAGAATGTATGTATGAAACCTATATAAAATTGTATGCTGTCTCAGGGAGGGGAGGGGGAGGGAGGGGAAAAATTTTATGGTAGCGATTTTAGAATACTGAAAATAAATAAAATTAATTAAAAAGAAAAAAATAAATAAACTGTGAGACACATGCCATCACCAGTGATAAAGCAGTCATTTGTATTTCTGCAGCCAAGGGAGACCTAGGAGACATGGGAGACACTGGCAAAGGACCGCCTAGCATGGCATGTATCCATTACATTAGGTACTGTGCTCTTTGACCAAAGCAACCTTTCAGTAAGTCAAAAGAAGTATATGGTAAAATTTAGATGCATATCCACTCCAAATATTCGTATGAACTATTTTTGTCTGACCTGTGATAGAATATTTTGAGTTTGTCTGATCAGCTATAATTAGGCACACTGTGCCTTGACCTCAGCAGAGTGATGTAATTTTATTCCTCTTCAAGCATGAAGAAAAACAACTAACCAAACAACCACCTGCATATAATTTTGGCCATATAATGCAGTTAACATACCACTACAGAAATGTTATATCTTCTTTAAGAGTTCAGCTTCAATACTTTGACATCTGTGGAGTTAAATAGTCATTAAGAGTATACCCAATTATTAGCCTATCTGCATTGTCACTCAAAGTTCATTTGACCCTTGTATATAGATTTGGAAAATACCCTCAAAATGTTAAAAGCCTTGCAAGAGTTGACTATTTCAATCAAAAGTAGAGATTGTATGCCAACATTCTTTCAAACTGAGAGATTTTTGACTTTTTCATATCTGACTAAATTCAAATTTAATAATATTTTGTAGAGATAAAATTATGACTTCAAATTTGAGAATAAAATTGATTACCATTTTTATAATCAATGCAGATAGCATTGGGTTAATAAACACTCTTCTCCTTACTTTCTAATTTCAATGTATTCTTTTTAGTTTACTAACTTGTTCCTATGATTTTGGGGGAAAATGTGTTGGCAATTATGAAGTAAAGTGAATAATTCATGTCACTCTGTTTTAGAAGTTGTCACTACCCTTCCTTAGGGACCTAGGTAACACTTAGAGAAAAAAGGAGATATAAAATATCTATAGTTATAGAACTGGATCCATAAAATCCCTCAGCCTTCAATGAGATGAATAATCTAATATTATCATTAAGATTTCAAGATTTAAGAGGGAGCACATTAGAGACTGAGTTCCTCTACATTTCACATTGTGTTTAGTAAAGATAGAAACAAACTGTCTCACAAAAAAGGGGAGGACTTCTTGGCTTTGGTTTCCACAACTATAAAATGGAAATAATAATAGAACATACTATTAAGCTCTTGGGAGATTTAAATGAGTTAGTATTTGTAAAAAGCACTTAGTATTGGTCCTGCTACAGAATAGGTGATATGTATATCCTTATTCATTTCTTTTTATACTTTCTTATGGAATTGAATCATGATATTTCTTATGTGTTACCTGGGGAGTGATTAAAAGCTGGCCAATTAATCAGAGATAAATGGTTTTGCAGTTATCTTTAATTTTTTATTATCTTCAATGCTTATATTTTTATTCTGAACCCTTTATTTTACTCAACATCAGTTCATGCAAAATACTGTTTGATTTTCTGAATTAGTAGGATAATATTGCACAGAAAAAAGGGTGTTATTGTCAAAAGTAACGGGAAGATTGAAGATCATGAGGGGTAAGAAAAGTAATTTGGCAATTGGGAGGCCAAAGAAAATCTTGGAAGCCAGATTTCACAAGCTCTAGAAACAGATTGCGCTAACGGCCTCCTGCCAAATGCACACTCAGACATTGAGGGGAAATCCAGATCTATACTTTTTGTGTGTGTGTGTGTGTGTGTGTGTGTGTGTGTGTGAATTTTTCGTGTGCTTTATTTGTTCTGTTAATTCACATACCATAATTTATTCAGCCTTTCCTCTATCAATGTGCATTCATTCTGAATACAGCTCTTTTCCACCACAAAAATAGTGCTGCTGGGAATATTTTGGTTTACATGAGACCTTTAGATTAAATAATAATAGCTAACCTTCTTATAGCTCTTTGAGGTTTACAAAGTGCCTTATGTATGTTAAATTTATTTTATCCTCACAGCTCTGTGAAGTAGATGCTGTTTTTATCCTTATTTTACGAGTAAGCAAACTGAGTCAGGTTAAGTGACTTGCCCAGAGTTACACAGAAAGTAAATGTTTGAAGCAGTCTTTGAACTCAGGTTTTCCTGATTTCAGATTTAACCTTCTATCTGCTGTCTCACTTCCTTCTCTCTGGAGTATCTACTTAGGAATGAAATCTCTGGGTCAAAGGATACAAAAGCTTTAGTCATTTTCTTGAATAATCCCAAATGATTTTTTCCAGAATGGGCAGACCAATTCACAGATCCACAAATAGAGAATTAATGTGCCTGTTTCCACACAACACTTCCAGCATTTTACAATTAACATTGGTATTATGTAGCTGGTATTTATGTAGGGCTCTACTCTTTGCAAAGCATTTAAAATATTTATTTTATTCTAGCAACAATGCTGGGATGCGGGTGTTATCAGTATGATTCTCATTTTATAGAGGAGAAAACTGAGACAGGCAGAAGTCAAGTGACTTGCCCAGGGTCACACAGTTAGTGTCTGAGGCTGGATTTGCACTCAGGTCTTCCTGAGTGTAAATACGGCACTCTATCCTTTGTGCCACCTGGTCATATAAATGTTAATTGCTTTAAATGTGTTCTTCGTTTTTTTAATTATTATTATTTTTTTAACGTTTGACAATCACTGCCATACAATTGAGATTTTATCTCCCCCACACCTACTCCCCACTACCCCCTCCCTCCCCACGACTGCATGCAATTCTGTATAGGTTCTACATATACTTTCCTATTGAGTACATTTTCACTATAGTCATGCTATGTAGTCGGACTAAAATAAATGGAAGAAATCATATAACAAATCAAAACATGATCACAAAAACATAGACATACACAAACATGATCTGCTACATTCTGCGAATGACTTCCATATTTCTTTCTCTGAGTGTGGAAGGCATTTTGCCTTAGAAAACCACCATTGGGATTTTTTTTTAAGAAGTTCTTGCGTTATTACAAAATTCCAAGTCTACCAGAAAAAACTCTCGCACACTGTGGTCATTGCTGCGCACAAAGTTCTCCTGGTTCTGCTCCTTTCACTCAGCATCAGGTCATATAAGTCCTTCCAGGCCTCTCTGAAGTCTTCTTGTTCATCATTTCTTATGGCACAATAGTATTCCATTACATTCGCATACCATAATTTATTCAGCCATTCCTCAATTGATGGACATCCCCTTGACTTCCAGTTTTTGGCAACTACAAACAGTGCTGCTATAAATATTTTTGTACATGTGGGACCCTTTCCGATTTTTATGATCTCTTGGGGATACAGTCCTAGTAGCGATATTGCTGGGTCAAAGGGTATGCACATTTTTGTAGCCCTTTGGGCATAGCTCCAAATTGCTCTCCAGAATGGTTGGATGCGTTCGCAGCTCCACCAACAATGAATTAGTGTTCCAACTCTCCCACATGCTCTCCAGCATTTATCATTTTCTTGTTCTGTCATGTTTTCCAATCTTATAGGTGTGATGTGGTACCTCAGAGTTGTTTTGATTTGCATCTCTCTAATCGATAGTGATTTAGAGCATTTTTTCATATGATTATAGATATCTTTAATTTCTTCTTCAGAAAATTGCCTGTTCATATCCTTTGACCATTTATCAATTGGGGAATGACTTGCATAATTATACATTTGAGTCAGTTCTCTATATATTCTAGAAATGAGGCCTTTATCCCCGAGCTTAGCTGTAAAAATTCTTTCCCAATTTAGTACATCCCTCCGGATTTTGGTTGCATTGGGTTTGGTTGTGCAAAAACTTCTCAGTTTAATGTAATCAAAATTATCCATTTTGCATTTGATAATGCTTTCTATCTCTTCTTTAGTAAAAAATTCTTCCCTTCTCCATAAATCTGATAAATACACTATTCCTTGCTTCTCCAGTTTATTCATGGTATCAATCTTTATACCTAAATCATGTACCCATTTGGACTTTATTCTTGTGTACGGTGTCAGGTATGGGTCTATGCCTAATTTCCACCACACTGTTATCCAGTTTTCCCAGCAATTTTTGTCAAACAGTTGGTTCTTATCCCAGAAGCTGGGGTCCTTGGGTTTATCAAACAGAAGGTTGCTATATTCCTTGCCTACTGTGTCTTGAGTGCCAAGTCTATTCCACTTGTCTACCTCTCTGTTTCTTAGCCAATACCAAGTGGTTTTGATAATTGCTGCTTTATAGTACAATTTGAGGTCTGGTAGCGCCAGGCCACCTTACCAAGCATTTCTTTTCATTAGTCCCTTTGATATTCTGGACCTTTTGTTTTTCCAAATGAATATTGATATTATTTTATCCAGCTCTAGAAAATAATTGTCTGATAGTTTAATTGGTATGGCACTAAATAAGTAAATTAATTTAGGTAGAGTTGTCATTTTTATTATATTAGCACGGCCTACCCATGAGCAACTAATGTTTTTCCACTTACTTAAATCTGACTTTATTTGTGCAAAAAGTGTCTTGTAATTGTGTTCATATAATCCCTGGGTTTGTTTTGGCAGGTAAACTCCTAAGTATTTTGTACTGTCACCCTAGCTTTAAATGGGATTTCTATTTCTATCTCTTGCTGTTGGACTTTGTTGCTAACATATAGGAATGCAGAAGATTTGTGTGGGTTTATTTTGTAACCTGCAACTTTGCCAAAGTTGTTTATTATTTCAAGTAATTTTTTACTTGAATCTCTGGGATTCTCTAAGTAAATCATCATATCATCTGCAAAGAGTGATAACTTAGTTTCTTCTTTGGCTATTCTTATTCCTTCAATATCTTTATCTTGTCTAATTGCTACAGCTAACATTTCTAGTACCATATTGAATAATAGTGGTGATAATGGACATCCTTGTTTCACCCCTGATCTTATTGGGAATGCATCTAGCTTATCCCCATTGCATATAATGCTTGCTGAAGGTTTTAGATATTATATGCTTATTATTTTATGAAAAGTTCCCTTTATTCCTACGTTCTCCAGTGTCTTTAGTAGGAATGGGTGTTGTATTTTGTCAAAAAGCTTTTTCTGCATCTATTGAGATAATCATGTGGTTTTTGTTAGCTTTGTTGTTGATGTGGTCGATAATGCTTATACTTTTTTTTTTTTTAAAAACTAATATCTATCAACTTACAGAATCTATCTATGGACATATGGACATTGCAGGTTCCTTCTATGTTACTGTTACAAGAATGGGCTCAATTGAGCTATAAAGGTGAAGGGGTTTAATACGTTTTTTATTTATTTTTTAAAGCTTCTTGTTTTAGTTTTTTTAAATTAATTTTATTTGTTTTCAATATTCTACAATCACTGCCACATAACTTAGACTTTTTTCCCTCCCTCGTCTCTCCCTCCTCGAGATAGCATGGAATTTTATATAGTTTCCACACATATATTCTTATTAAATACATTTTCACCATAGTCATGTTGTGTAGAAGAAGTAAAATGAATGGGAGAAATCATATAACAAACCAAAACGTAATACACACACACAAAAATAAATCTGCTACATTCTGCGATTGAATTCCATAGTTCTTTCTCTGGATGTGGAAGGCATTTGGCCTTAAAAGTCCACTGAGAATTGTTGAAGTCTGTGCATTGCAATGAAGTACCAAGTCTACCAGAAAAAAACTCTCGCACACTGTGGTCGTTGTTGTGCACAAAGTTCTCCTGGTTCTACTTCTTTCACTCAGTATCAGATCGTATAAGTCTTTCCAGACCTCTCTGAAGTCTTCCTGTTCATCATTTCTCATAGCACAATAGTATTACATTTCTTTCATATACCATAATTTATTCAGCCATTCCTCAATTGATGGGCATACTCTTCATTTCCTGTTTTTGGCCACCACAAAGAGTGCTGCTATAAATACTTTCGTACATGTGGGACCCTTTCCCATTTTTATGATTTCTTGGAGATACAATCCTAGAAGCGATATTGATGGTTCAAATGGTCTGTATATTTTTGCAGCCCTTTGGGCATAGTTCTAAATTGCTCTCCACAATTGTTGGATCAGCTCACAGCTCCACCAACAATGAATTAGTGTTCCAACTCTTCCACATCCTATCCAACATATATCATCTTCCTCTTCTTTCAGTATGCCAATCTTAGAGTTGTGATGTGGCATCTCGGAGCGGTTTTGGTTTGAATCTCTCGAACCAATAGTGATTTAGAGCATTTTTATATGGCTATAGATATCTTTAATTTCTTCCTCTGAAAACTGCCTGTTCATATCCTTTGACCATTAATCAATTGGGCAATGGCTTGTATTTTCGTATATTTGACTCAGTTCTCTACGTATTTTAGAAATGAGACCTTTATCACAAACACTAGCTGCAAAAATTTTTTCCCGGTTTTCTGCACCCCTCAGAATCTTGGTTGAATTGGGTTTGGTTGTGCAAAAACTTTTCAGTTTAATGTAATCAAAATAATCCACTTTGCACTTCAAAATGCTTTCTATCACTTCTTTGCCAAAAATTCTCTTCTCCATTAATCTGAAAAATACACTATTCTTTGCTCCACCAGTTTGTCCACAGTATAAATCTTTATACCTAGATCATGTACCCATTTAGACTTTATTCTTTTTTGTGTGTGTGTACACAATATAACATTTTATTTTCATCTTTAGTCATAAAAAGACAAATAAGTTTACAGTGAAAGATCATTAAGAGGTGGTAAAGGAAACAAACACATACCAAATATTTTCCCCTCTCTGTTAGTCAAGGATGGGAATTGCAACAAAGAAAATTCAATTTTAATTCAAAAACATAAAACTTATCTGATGCTGCATTAGACTAGAAAAACATTACAGATTACGTCATAGAGGTTCTACCTTCATGTTAAACAATTAAGAAACAAAAGACATAAAATATTGAGAGATGCAGACTAAATTTGTTTGAAAACAAAACAAAACAGGAAATCTAGTACTTTTTTGATTTGATAGCCATATCAACCATAAACAGAAAAAAAAAGCCCTTAAATGTTTTACATTGAAAAAAACCAAGCTTTGGAAACACTCCATCATTTAGCAGGAATTGGGATGACTTTGAGTGTTAATGTAAAATACATTAGTCTTAGCAGCAGGTGTCCCAGACCTACTGGTGCCAAGAAGGTAACGCAGTCTCTTTACAGAAGAGAAAAAATGCTCCATCACAGCAGGAGTTTTTTTCCTTGTTGTGTTATTTATAAAGAGTTCTATTTGTTAACAAGTTTCTGCTATTATGGCAGAAAGGTTTTAATAGGACTTAAAAGAAAACTGTTTAATGCCACAATAATTTATATGGATTTTTATAAGATCAAGACATACCACGGTTCTTTTGGTCTTACACTCCCCCTTGTGCCCATTCACCTAGTGACTGATGAAACTCCAGCTCAAGGAAGAAAAGCTTACCTCCCCCTAGTGCCAGCACAAGCTCCCAAGCTCCCAAGAAAAGGAAACTGCTTTTAAGGAGCAAGCTTGGCTCTAATGCCATTCACACACCAGCACAATATTTTTCTTGGGCCCAACCAATTAAGATCATTTAGAAGTTGTTATTGCAAATTAAACCATGATAGCATCACTTCAGGTTGGGAAGAAAATTTTCAATAAGCTTCTGAGTTAGCTGTAACTATCTGGGTGATTTTGGCACCAAGAATCAAAAAACAGCACATCTAAGCCACTACCTACTTATTTGAAGAGATATAGATAGCTTAGTTGAAAGCAAACAATGCCTTCTTGCCAAGCTCATTTAAAAAAAAAATATCCTAAATGGTACATTTTTTTTTTTGAAAACAAGTTAATGGAAAAATTATTTAAAACAGTATATATTTCAGATTGGATTTTAGTAATTTTATGCACAACTTTTATTGGAGATACATGTAACATTATCAAGCTTTTGAAAACTGCAGGCAAAGTGGAGTCTAGCTTTTATCAACTGTCTAAAAAATTGTTTTTTACTTCCTAGGCAAAATTTTATGAAGGACCTATCTTTATATTTAGAAAAACTGTCCCAGTCTTCTTACAGTATTTTAAAAATCAACACTAGACCTTCTTACTACTTTTACATCCTCAGGTTAATTTGACTCCAATTGACTCAAAGCCCCTTCTCTCTATATATAATGAATATCAATTATTACCAGTTTTTTCTAATTATCAGATCAGTCAGATTTAGATATATAAAGGAGTTTTTCCAAAAATACCGCTGAATTCCTAAGTAGTTTTGGAAAAAACTGGGTATTCTTAACATTAATGGTCTAAAATTTTCATTCTTTCTTGGTTTCAGTCTCACTAAAGCATCATTTACCTTTAAGAAGGGGGAAAAATGGATTATTTTCCTTTAAAAAGGTTAAATATGAAGACACGCTTTTAACATCTATTTTTAACTGGTTTACTTTGTTGACCTTTCAAAAGAAATGTTAGTGAACAATGAAGCATTCTGAAAATGCTGACTGCAAATAAACCCTCTCTTAAACAGTTACCTTCCCCTTATAAAACGAACGCTGGAAATGTCAGATGTTGTTCGGATTCTCCAACACTTCCATGTTTTCAAAGTCACTGAGGCAGTTTTCCTCACTCCTACGAGAAAGGCTTGTTCTCCTGTAGTACTTAGGTCGGGAGGTGTTTTGGGGCTCTGAAAGAGCAGATACACAAAAGCTCTTCCTCCTGGCTCCGCGAGAAGCAGCAGACCCAGAATCATTCTCAGAGCTTTCTTTGGGTGAGATAGAGGATAGGAGATGGGGCCCTTGTGTGAAGGACAGATTTTCAAATTCTCTGGTATTAGATGAGCTCATTGTCCTCCTTTTGGCTTTGTGAGGAGGAGAGGAAGAGGGGCCTGGAAGTGAAACCCAAATGAGACCCTGACTCTCAACACTTCTTCGAAGCCTTGTGCTGCGTCTCACTCGTGTTTCACTTGTGTTTAGTCTCCTAAAGGCTTGTCTGATCGACTCAGTTAAATTGTTAAAGAGTTCAGAGCTGTTCAAAGGTAATTCTTCCACTGAACAGGAGGCAGGTGGCGGATTCCCAGGTTCTTCAAAATGGATATTCTGGTCAGCTGGACGATAAATAGAGCTTCTTCTCCGTTTCTTTATAAGATTTTTGTAAGTTGAGATGCCAGTGTTTGCTTTTGGTTTTCTTTGTTTTGGTTCTGGGCCAGGACTTTGGATTTGCTCCCCATCGTCATTCATGGCAGTATTTTCTAGATGACTCAGTTCTTCCTCTGGAGCATCTGCCGAATGACCACTCTTTGGTCTTTCTTCAGAAGCTATTAAAGCATCTTTTTGCTTTGTACATGATGTGCTCAGCTCTCCTACCTGCTGTGTGTTGTCAGCACCTCCAGATTCACAAATACTTTCCACATTTGGAATAATGGCCGCACACTGCAGGGGTTGCAAGACAAAAAAACTGGACTGGGGGAAGTCTGGAGTTATTTCATCTTCTGCTGTAAAAGCTAACACTGGAGAAAGAAGACAGACATCTTGGTTCTTGGTCCTTGTGTGGGTGTGATCTTGATGCTCCAGCTTGCCAGCATGTTGAAGATGGCCACTTCCATCAACATTTGATCCTTGGTCAACAGTCACAGGACCACAGGATGAATCACTTTCTATATTAGAACTGGAGAATTCAGAGGTGTCATTTTCTTTGTAAGATGGATCCAGGGTTTCTGGGTTCTGGGGCAAAAATTGATTTCTGGGTTTTCCAAAAGGTATACTTAGGCCAGTGTTCTTGGCATCTTCATCTCCATCTTTGGAATGGCTGTAATCCTCTTTTGGCAAGTCAAGACAATCTGAGTTCTGCACAATTGGCATTCTTTGTGCATTCGGTGTTGTTGTAGAAGGGCTCTCGGGGATCTCAGGAATAGGACTCAGAAGAGGTTTCTTAGAAGCCACCTCTCTTAGGCCACAGAAAGGTTTCTGCAATCTCTTTCCCTTTCCTTTCCTCCTTGTGCAATTTTTTAACACTTGCGTCTTCTTTGATCCCATTCTGTTCATGCTCTTTGTTCCTTGGGCTTTCTTCCTTTTCGGTTTCTTTTCCGTATCATGCTTAACATCTGTGCTAACTAGGTTGCTACAATCAGCCTCTTCAGTAACATTAAGGGAGTGCTTCCTTTTGCTAGAGGATCGTGTTATCCTATCAGCTTTGGGAGGGGAGGGTTTTTCATATTTATGTGGAGAATTAATAGCATCAGTGTCTTCAAGAGTTTCAGACGATGAAGAATTAGTAGCAGGTCCTAGAACTGCAAAAGACACTTCAAGTGGTTCCATGTTTACAAGGTTCCGGTCTGGCTCTTCAAAGTTTGGTTGACATATTGCCTCTGAAATGAGCAGTCTTGGGAAAAAGGAAGGCTGACTGCTTCTCACATCTTGCTGTCGAGCAGGTGTGCCACCTTTGCGCAGCGGGGTATTTGCTGGCAATGATTCGTCAAACACTTCTGGGCTCAGCTCTTCTCCAAAAGTAACTCTCTTTCTGTTCCATGTTTTCTGAACTTTTAGACTGCCTTTTTCATTTTTCAGTTCTTCACAACCCTTTGAAAGATCTGAGAACGAGAATGATTGCTTTCCATCGTACCCAGTGGTGTCACAGTGCTCCTGTAAGCTTTCCAGAAGCAGCTTCACAGGGGTCTTCTTCAGCACGTAGCGAAGGAAGGAGGACTCAGACGAGGAAAGGTCCCCCTTGTACACAGGTGCAGTGGGTGGCATGATCTCACTGAATGGGTCTGTGATCAGTTCTTTCTCAGCTTTGCCTCTCCTCCCCCGATGCCTTGAAGCAGCATTACACCTTATTACTTCCTCTGGGCATCCAGCTATGTCCTTCCCCTTTGTAGCCCCTGAGAGATGTTCCAGCGAAGTATCCTCTAAAACTGGGCATCCAGACTGTGCAACAATGGACGGATCACAAGAAGGTTCCTTAGAATGATCTGTCGTAGAAGTTTCACAGGTGTAAGTTCGGTTTGTGTCAGGAAAAGTAGCAATATGGCATATCTGGATGTCAGTCAACTTTTTTTCACCATCAGCTATATTTTCTTTTACGTCCCTCTGGTAAGATATTCGCCTACGCTTGGATGGTAAGTCTCCACACAGTATGGGCTGATCACAACTTTTTGGGCTTTTGTTCTTAGTGCAGTCTGCTGGTTGAGACTCTCCCTCTGGCCCTGAATGTCCAGACTTTTCTTCGTTTTCCTTCACTTGGTGAAAAGCAGATTGGAAGGCAGAAATTCGCTCTCTTAATGAATCACCATTTCTATATCGGAAAGGGCTAGCCTGCTGCATCGAAGGAGAAGCTTCCACCAAAGGAGAGTCACTCGCATTTCTCAAGTTCCTTTGCTGAGCAACATATCTGATGAGAAGATTTGTTTCAGGAGAACCTCTGGCTCCAATGGTAGAACGGCGTCTTGATTTTTTAGCAAGGATTTTCCTGGTGAATTCTTCACAAAACTCTCTGGTGTAATTCCAAACTGCTCCATTGTTACAGCAGAAAAGTTCAATGGGGTCTTAAATTTATCTGGCGTCTTGAAGGTTGGGTCCACTGCTGCTTCTTGTTTTTGGTGGAGTAAATACTTTTCCTCAACTAAATACCTATTTTCTAAAACAATACCATCCATAACAGGCTCCTTGATTTCACGTCCATCCGTGGTTTCTGAAATGATATCCATCTCCCGTCCGCCTCCGCTGCCATGTCCCGCCACCAGGTTCAAACGGCCGGCGGGGCAGCCCGTCCCATCACGAGGGCCTCCTTCAGCGCGTCGGCTCTCGTCGCCAACCGCCCTAGACTTTATTCTTGCTTACGGTGTCAAGCATTGGTCTATGCCTAGTTTCCGCCACACTGTTATCCAGTTTTCCAAGTAATTTTTCTCGAAAAGTGAGTTTTTATCCCAGAAGCTGGAGTCCTTGGGTACATCAAACAGTAGACTGCTATATTCACTGACTACTTAGAGTATTACACTTGTCTACCCTTCTGCTTTTTAGCCAGCACCAAATGCTTTTGGTAGTTGCTGCCTTATAATACAATTTGAGATCTGGTAATTCTAGGCCACCTTCCCTAGCATTTCTTTTCATTACTCCCCTTGATATTCCTGACCTTTTGTTCTTCCTGGTGAATTTTGATATCATTTTTTCCAGCTCTAGAAAGTAATTATCTGATAGTTTAATTGGTATGGCATTAAATAAGCAAATTAATTTAGGTAGAATTGTTATTTTTATTATATTGGTTCATCCTACCCACTAGCAAATTATGTTTTTTAACTTTCTTAGATATGATTTTATTTGTATAAAAAGTATCCTGTAATTGTGTTCATATAGATCCTGGGTTTGTTTTGGCAGATAAACTCCCAAATATTTTATAGTGTCTACCTAGCTTTAAATGGGATTTCTCTTTCTCTCTCTTGCTGTTGAGCTTTGTTACTAACATATAGGAATGCAGAAAATTTGCATGGGTTTATTTCACAGCCTGCAAATTTGCCAAAGTTTTTTATTATTTCAAGTAGTTTTTTACTTGAATCTCTGGGATTCTCTAAGTATATCATCATATCATCTGCAAATAGTAATAACTTAGTTTCTTCTTTGCCTATTCTAATTCCTTCAATTGCTTTATCTTGTGTAATTGCTACAGCTAACATTTCTAACACCATACTGAGTAATACTAGCGATAATGGGCATCCTTGTTTCACCCCTGATCTTACTGGAAATGCATATAGATTATCTCCATTGCATGTAATTCTTGCTGAAGGTTTAAATAGATACTGCTTATTAATTTACTGAAAGTTCCTTTTATTCCTATGCTCCCCAGTGTTCTTAATAGGAATGGGTCTTGTATTTGCCAAAAGCTTTTTCTGCATCTATTGAGATAATCATGTGGTTTCTGTTAGTTTTGCTGTTGATATGATTGATAATGCTAATAGTTTTCCTAATACTGAATGAGCCTTGCATTCCTGCATGAATTCTACCTCATCATGATGTATTATTCTCATGATAAATTGCTGTATTCTTTTTACTAAAATCTTATTTGAATTTTTTGCATCTATCTTCATCAGAGTAATTGGTCTATAATTTTCTTTCTCTGTATTGTCTCTTCCTGGTTTTGGCACCAAAAACATATTTGTATCATAAAAAGAATTTGAGAAGACACCTCCTTCCCCAATTTTCCCAAACAGTCTGTATAATATTAGAATTAACTGTTCTTTAAATATTTGATAGAATTCACTTGTAAATACACCCAGCCCTGGAGATTTTTTCCTAGGGAGTTCATTGATGACCTTTTCAATTTATTTTTTGTGAGATGGGGTTAATTATTCAAATTCTTCTTCTGTTATTCTGGGCAATTTATATTTTTTAAAATACTCATCAGTCTCATTTGGATTGTCGAATTTATGGGCATAAAACTGGGCAAATAATTTCTAGTAACTGTTTTAATTTCCTCCTAATTGGAGGTGAGTTGACCCCTTTTATTTTTGACATTGATAATTTGGTTTCTTCTTTCTTTTTTAAATAAAATTGACCAAAGTTTTATCAATTTTATTAGTTTTTTCGTAAAACCAACTGTTAGTTTTATTTATTAGTTAAATAGTTTTCTTAATTTCAATTTTATTAATCTCTCCTTTGATTTTCAGTATTTATAATTTGGTGTTTACTTGAGGATCTTCAATTTGTTCTTTTTCTAGCTTTTTTAGCTGTATGCCCAATTCACTGAGCTCCTCTTTCTCTGTATTATTCATGTAGGCATTCAAAGGTACGAAACTGCCCCTGAGAACTGCTTTTACAGCATTCCATAAGATTTGGTAGGTTGTCTCATTATGGTCATTCTCTTCAATGAATTTGCTTGTTCTTTCTATGATTTGTTGTTTAACTTATTCCTTCTTTAGAATTAGATTATTTAGTTTCCAATTAATTTTTGGTTTACCTTTCCACGGCCTTCTATTAGATATAATTTTTATTGCTATATGATCTGACAAGGATGCATTGATTATGTCTGCATTTCTACACTGAATTGTTGGGTTTTTATGCCCTAGAATATTGTCAGTTTCTCTGTATGTGCCATGTACTGCTGAGAAAAAGATATATTCCTTTCTATCCTCATTCAGTTTTCTTCAGAGATCTCTTATCTAATCTTATCCAGAGTTTTATTCACTTCCTTAACTTCTTTCTCGCTTATTTCGAAGTTAGTTTTATCAAGTTCAGAGATGGGGAGGTTGAGGTCCCCCACTAATATAGTTTTCCTGTCTGTTTCTTCCTTCAACTCCTCAAACCTCTCCTCTAAGAATTTGGATGCTATACCACTTGGAGCATATGTGTTTAGTAATGATATTGTTTCATTGTCAATGGTACCTTTTAGCAGGATATAGCTTCCTTCCTTATCTCTTCTGAGTAGATCTGTTTCTGTGTGTTAATGTCTTATAGTTGAAAATTTTCATTTTATCTGGAGTTCTATGAAAGGGATTGGTGAGGGATTAGGATGGAAGAACTAGATTTGAAAGTATTGCTCAGGGAAAGAATTTGGACTTCAATATGGATATTGATTGGATTATGGACAAAGACTAGGAAAATGTTAAATAGTTGTGCTACATCAATGATCCCTGGTGATTGGAATCACAGAATTACAAATAAAGAACGGAGAATAAAAGTCCAATCTAGTTCAGTCCATTCTTGATTCATCATGGTTTCAACAATATCCATGACAAATGATTGTTCAGCCTTTCTTTAAACACCTACTTTAGGGTAGAAGGAAATCACTATATCTACAAGTAATAGATTCAATATCCGGTTAATTATATTCAATTAGGATTTATTCATGTCATGAAAACCCAAATTTGTATCTTTGAAACTTATGCTCATTTTTCTAGTTCTACAGTATTTGACTAAAGTCTAAATTTTTAATTAAGAAAATGTTCTCTAGATGGCGGAGTGAAAGCAACGACTCACCTAAGCTCCTGGAAAAACTCCTTTGGATATCTCTGGGGGGAGAGTCTGACCAGACCTTGGAGGTGTAGAATCCAGTGGGAGACGGACTTTGACAGATTCGGAGCCCAGGCTGGACTGGAAGGTCCACGGGAGGGATCTGTTCCGCGGGGGTAAGAGCCCGGCGCACAGCGCAGCGCGGTCGGCGCGGCAGGGCGGAGGCGACCCGAGGGGCCCGAGAGTGGCGGGCGAGACCAGCGGAGCAGGAGATAAGCCAGGCCGAGCCAACGATATCAGCGCAACAGCCTTTGAAATCTTCAGCCTAAAGACGGGACTTCAGTGGGTCACTACTTGAACATCCAGAAGCTGGGATGCCGGAGTGATCAGTAAGTGCTCTCCCCTCCCCCCCCCCCCCATGACCGTGAGGGAACCATAAAATTCTTCCCCAGATTGATCCTGGATCAGTGGGAGCAGCAGAAAGGGGCGAGTGGTCTCGTAACACCAGAGGCTGGAGAGGTGGCAAAGGGGGACTCTTCCTACCGTGGTGGAGGCTGTCTGGAGGGACAGACGACCCAGGGCAGAGAAAAATTCGCACTGAGACCCAAGCAAGCCTCAGCCCGGGAGACGAGCCCCGGAGGGGCGGGAACACGCATTAGCCTCTAGGCGTGCCCCAGCCCTCCAGGGGAAAAGGGAAGACAAAAGGGAAGCTGGGATCACCATCCCCCTGGACCTTGCCTTTGCCTCAGGCCAGCTGAGGAGATAGCCTGAGACCAGACCACACCTCCCACACACCTATCAAGCTAAACCCAGGGTTGATCTGGGAAACAACAACAACAACAAAAAAAAAAGCCTGCTTTTAGCCTAGACAAACATCAACTCAACTTAAAAGATCTGTATCTTCTGACTGAAAGAACCAAAAGCTACAACACTCAGCCAACATCATGAATCGGAAAAAGCAGACGAAAAGTGAAAAAACCATAGAATCTTTCTATGGGGATAAGGACCAAAACACAAACACCAAAGAGGTCAGAGCTGAGACTGTACTTCCATCTGAAACCTCAGATGGGACTATG
Source organism: Notamacropus eugenii (assembly GCF_028372415.1). Taxonomy (NCBI): domain Eukaryota; kingdom Metazoa; phylum Chordata; class Mammalia; order Diprotodontia; family Macropodidae; genus Notamacropus; species Notamacropus eugenii. Next base: position 3,495,647 of record NC_092880.1, read on the forward strand.
AATTTCTCGCAAGCACAACTAGATTACCTGGAACGTCTGAAGAAGGATATAAAAGAAAAACTGGCCAATGATTTTAAAACCATAAAAAAAGAATTCACTGATGAGAACATCAATCTGAAAAAGAAAATTGAAGAAATGGAAAAGGAAGTTCAAAAATTAAATGGAGAGAATAATTCCCTAAAAGGAAGAGTTAATCAAATGGAAAAGGAAACTCAAAACCTAATAGGGAAAATTGATCAGATGGAAAAGGAAACCCAAAACCTAACTGGGAAAATTGGTCGAATGGAAAAAGAAGTACAAAAATTAAATGGAGAAAATAGCTCCTTAAAGGGAAAAATTGGCCAGATGGAAAAGGAGATGCGAAAGCTAACTGAAGAAAACAATACGATCAAGATTAGAATTGGGCAAGTAGAAACTAATGACTCAATGAGGCAACAAGAGTCAGTCAAACAAAATCTAAAGAATGAAAAGATGGAAGAAAATCTAAAATATTTAATTGGAAAAACAACTGACCTGGAAAATAGATCCAGGAGAGAAAATCTAAGAATTATTGGCCTGCCAGAAACCCATGATGAAGAAAAGAGTCTGGACAATATCTTCCAGGAAATCATCAAGGAAAACTGCCCAGAAGTACTAGACTCAGAGGGCAAAATAGTCATCGAAAGAATCCACCGTTCCCCACCGGAAAGGGATCCCAAACTCAAAACCCCAAGAAATATAGTTGCCAAATTCCAGAGCTATCAAGTGAAGGAGAAAATACTACAAGCAGCCAGAAAGAAACAATTTAAATATCAAGGTCACACAGTCAGGATCACACAGGACCTTGCAGCTTCTACATTAAAAGATCGAAAGAATTGGAACCCAATATTCCGTAAGGCAAAGGAGTTGGGACTCCAACCGAGGATCAACTACCCAGCAAAGTTCAGCATAACATTTCAGGCAAGGAGAAAGTCATTCAACGAAATAAGGGATTTCCAGAGCTTCCTGACCAAAACACCAGAACTCAATAGACAATTTGATCTTCAAATGCAGGTCTCCAGAGAATCATAAAAAGGTAAACAGAGGGGAAAAAACAAAAACAAAAACTTGCAACTCAATTAGGGCAATCTGTTTACCTCCCTGTAAGGGAAGATGATACCTGTTAATCTTGAGAACTGTGCAGCTATTATGATAAAAGGGATATATGTAGAGGGAACGGGCATAAAGTAAATGATGTCATGGCAAAAATATGATTTAAGTATGAGAAGGGAATGTAATAGGAGGTGTGGAAAGGGGGAAGCAGAAAATGGCAAATTATATCACAGGAAGAAGTACAAAACCATAGTAGAGGGAAGGAGGGGAGGGAGATGAGCATTGTTTGAGAGGTACTCTCATCTGATTTGTTCAAAGGAGGGAACAATAACCTTAAGCAGATAATCCTAACTAGCTCTATAGGTAGTAGGAGGGGAAGGGGGAAGAAAGGGGAGGGTGGCTAAAAGGGAGGAAAGAAGCAATAAGAGTAAAGGGGACTAAAAGGGAGGGGGGTTAAAAGAAGGAGGGGAAGGCTGCAGGAGGAGGGGGAGAAAAGTGAATACTATTGAGGAGGGGAAGGGAGACGGGAGAGTTAAAAGCACAAATGGTGGGAAAGAGGGTGGAGGGAAATACACAGATTGTAATCATAACTGTGAATGTGAATGGGATGAACTCTCCCATAAAACGGAGACGGATAGCAGAATGGATTAAAAGCCATAATACAACAATATGCTGCTTACAAGAAACACATTTGAAACGGGGGGATACACATAGGATAAAGGTCAAAGGATGGAGCAGAATATATTGTGCTTCAGCTCATGTAAGAAAGGCAGGAGTAGCAATCCTAATCTCAGACAAAGCAAAAGCAGAAATAGATCTAATCAAAAGGGATAAGGATGGAAACTATATCCTACTAAAAGGCACCATAGACAATGAAGCAATATCATTACTAAACATGTATGCTCCAAGTGGTATAGCATCCAGATTCTTAGAGGAGAGGTTGGGGGAGTTGAAGGAAGAAATTGATAGCAAAACTATACTAGTGGGGGACCTCAAACTCCCCCTCTCTGAACTAGATAAATCCAACCTTAAAATAAACAAGAAAGAGGTTAAGGAGGTAAATAAAACTCTGGATAAGGTAGATATGATAGATCTTTGGAGAAAATTAAATGGGAATAGAAAGGAATATACCTTTTTCTCAGCGGTACATGGAACATTTACAAAAATTGACCATGTACTAGGACATAAAAATCTCACAATCCAGTGCAGAAAGGTAGAGATAATCAATGCATCCTTTTCAGATCATAATGCATTAAAAATTACATGTAATAAAAGGCCATGGAAAGAGAAACCAAAAATCAATTGGAAACTAAATAATCTAATTCTAAAGAAGGATTGGGTTAAAGAAGAAATCATAGAAACAATCAACAACTTCATTCAAGAGAATGACAATAGTGAGACAACGTACCAAAACTTATGGGACACTGCAAAAGCAGTTATTAGGGGAAGTTTTATATCTCTGAATGCTTACATAAATAAAATAGAGAAAGAGGAGATCAATGACTTAGGCTTGCAGTTGAAAAAGCTAGAAAAAGAACAAATTGAAAATCCCCAAGTAAATACCAAATTAGAAATACTGAAAACCAAAGGAGAGATTAATAAAATTGAAATAAAGAAAACTATTGAATTAATAAATAAAACCAATAGTTGGTTTTATGAAAAAACTAATAAAATTGATAAACCTTTGGTTAATCTGATCAAAAAAAAGAAAGAAGAAAACCAAATTACTAACATTAAAAATGAAAGGGGTGAACTCACCTCCAATGAGGAGGAAATTAAAACAATAATTAGAAACTACTTTGCCCAACTTTATGCCCACAAATTCGATAATCTAAACGAGATGGATGAATATTTTCAAAAATACAAATTGCCCAGATTAACAGAAGAGGAAGTTGAATACTTAAACAACCCCATCTCAGAAAAAGAAATTGAACAAGCCATCAATGAACTCCCTAGGAAAAAATCTCCAGGGCCAGATGGATTCACAAGTGAATTCTATCAAACGTTTAAAGAACAGTTAATTCCAATACTACATACACTATTCTTGAAAATTGGGGAAGAAGGAGTCCTCCCAAATTCTTTCTATGATACAAATATGGTTTTGATACCCAAACCAGGAAGAGACAAAACAGAGAAAGAAAATTATAGACCAATTTCCCTAATGAATATAGATGCAAAAATTTTAAATAAGATTTTAGCAAAACGAATACAGCATCTAATCATGAGATTAATACATTATGATCAGGTAGGATTCATACCAGGACTACAGGGCTGGTTCAATATTAGGAAAACTATTAGCATTATCGACCACATCAACAACAAAGCTAACAAAAACCACATGATTATCTCAATAGATGCAGAAAAAGCTTTTGACAAAATACAACATCCATTCCTACTAAAAACATTGGAGAACGTAGGAACAAAGGGAACTTTCCATAAAATAATAAGCAGTATCTATCTAAAACCTTCAGCAAGCATTATATGCAATGGGGATAAGCTAGATGCATTCCCAATAAGATCAGGGGTGAAACAAGGTTGTCCATTATCACCACTATTATTCAATATGGTACTAGAAATGTTAGCTGTAGCAATTAGACAAGATAAAGATATTCAAGGAATTAGAATAGCCAAAGAAGAAACTAAGTTATCACTCTTTGCAGATGATATGATGATTTACCTAGAGAATCCCAGAGATTCAAGTAAAAAATTACTTGAATTAATAAACAACTTTGGCAAAGTTGCAGGGTACAAAATAAACCCACACAAATCTTCTGCATTCCTATATATTAGCAACAAAGTTCAACAGCAAGAGATAGAAAGAGAAATCCCATTTAAAGTTAGGGTAGACAGTATAAAATACTTAGGAGTCTACCTGCCAAAACAAACCCAGGGACTATATGAACACAATTACAAGACACTTTTTGCACAAATAAACTCAGATTTAAGTAAGTGGAAAAACATTAGTTGCTCATGGGTAGGCCGTGCTAATATAATAAAAATGACAATTCTACCCAAATTAATATACTTATTTAGTGCCATACCAATTAAACTATCAGACAATTACTTTCTAGAGCTGGATAAAATAATATCAAAATTCATTTGGAAAAACAAAAGGTCCAGAATATCAAAGGGACTAATGAAAAGAAATGCTTGGGAAGGTGGCCTAGCGCTACCAGACCTTAAACTGTACTATAAAGCAGCAATTATCAAAACCACTTGGTATTGGCTAAGAAACAGAGAGGTAGACAAGTGGAATAGACTTGGCACTCAAGATGCAGTAGGCAAGGAATATAGCAACCTTCTGTTTGATAAACCCAAGGACCCCAGCTTCTGGGATAAGAACTCATTGTTTGACAAAAATTGCTGGGAAAAGTGGATAACAGTGTGGCGGAAATTAGGCATAGACCCATACCTGACACCGTACACAAGAATAAAGTCCAAATGGGTACATGATTTAGGTATAAATATTGATACCATGAATAAACTGGAGAAGCAAGGAATAGTGTATTTATCAGATCTATGGAGAAGGGAAGAATTCTTTACTAAAGAAGAGATAGAATGCATTATGAAATGCAAAATGGATAACTTTGAGTACATTAAACTGAGAAGTTTTTGCACAACCAAACCCAATGCAACCAAAATCCGGAGGGATGTAGTAAATTGGGAAAAAATTTTTACAGCTAAGCTTGGGGATAAAGGCCTCATTTCTAGAATATATAGAGAACTGACCCAAATGTATAATCATACAAGTCATTCCCCAATTGATAAATGGTCAAAGGATATGAACAGGCAATTTTCAGAGGAAGAAATTAAAGCTATCTATAATCATATGAAAAAATGCTCTAAATCACTATTGGTTAGAGAGATGCAAATCAAAACAACTCTGAGGTACCACATCACACCTATAAGATTGGAAAACATGACAGAACAAGAAAATGATAAATGCTGGAGAGGATGTGGGAGAGTTGGAACACTAATTCATTGTTGGTGGAGCTGTGAGCGCATCCAACCATTCTGGAGAGCAATTTGGAACTATGCCCAAAGGGCTACAAAAATGTGCATACCCTTTGACCCAGCAATATCGCTACTAGGACTATATCCCCAAGAGATCATAAAAATGGGAAAGGGTCCCACATGTACAAAAATATTTATAGCAGCACTCTATGTAGTTGCCAAAAACTGGAAGTCAAGGGGATGTCCATCAATTGGGGAATGGCTGAATAAATTATGGTATATGAATGTAATGGAGTACTATTGTGCCATAAGAAATGATGAACAAGAAGACTTCAGAGAGGCCTGGAAGGACTTATATGACCTGATGCTGAGTGAAAGGAGCAGAACCAGGAGAACTTCATGCACAGCAACAACCACAGTGTGTGAGAGTTTTTTCTGGTAGACTTAGATTTTTGTAATAACACAAGAACTTCTGAAAAAAAAAAAAATCCCAATGGAGGACCTCAAGGCAAAAAGCCTTCCACACTCAGAGAGAGAAATATGGAAGTCACTCACATAATGTAGCAGATCATGTTTGTGTATGTGTATCTGTTTGTGTATCATGTTCTGATTTGTTATACGGATTCTTTCATTTATCTTAGTCTGACTACATAGCATGACGATAGTGAAAATATACTCAATAGGAAAGTATATGTAGAATCTATACAGAATTGTATGCAGTCGTGGGGAGGGAGGGAGGTAGTGGGGGGTGGGTGGGGAGGGATAAAATCGCAATTGTATGGCAGTGATTGTTAAACATTAAAAAAAATAAAAAAATTAATAAAAAAATTAAAAAAAAAAAAAAGAAAATGTTCTCAAAACTGTGAAAATTTTTGCAGACATCTCCAAAAAGATCTCATTTCTCAAATATATGGAGAACTGAGTCATATTTGTAAGAATAAAAGTCATTCCTCAATTGATCAGTGGTCAAATGATATGAACAGATTGTTTTCAGATGAAATTAAAGCAATCTATAGTCAAATGAAAAATTGCTGTAAATCACAATTGATTAGAGAAATATTAAAATAACTCTGAGGTACCTCGTAGGTCTTCTCAGATCGAACAACGAGCCAAAAAACCCAAAATGATAAATGTTGGAGAATATGTGGAAAAATTGCAACATTAATGCATTGTTGGGTGGACTTGTGGACTTATCCAACCATCTAGAGAGCAATTTGGAACAATGCACAAAGTGTATAAAACTGTACATTCCTTTTGAGAGAAAAATGATACTAATAGCTCTGTATCCTAAAAAGATCACAAAAAAGGGAAAATGACCCTCACGCGCAACAATATTTGCATTAGCTATTTTTGTGCTCGCAAGGAATTGGAAATTGAGGAAATGTTCATTAATTGGGAAATGGCTGAACAAGTTGTGGTGTATGAATATAATGGAATGCTATTGTGCTATTGTAATTACAGTCACAGCAGCACACCTTAGGACTCCTGCTATGAATAATTTCAAGGGTCTAATAGCATGGTATACTGAATTTTCTATTCAGCACTAAGATAAACATGGTTCAATAATGTAATAATAATATTCATAGCAACATCCTTAAATCATATAATAAATATTTGGGTCTCATAACCCTCATTTATTAGAGTTATAACTTATAAGTTACTGTGCATAACATATACCATTGCACCCCTAAAGTCAGGGGATCCCAGGCTAGGGTCTTCCCTAACATTACACATCCTTTAACAGTAGCAGTAAATTTCACACCATCCACTTCTAAGTCACTGTAAGAACAATATCTTTAATCAATACACAGTTTATTGATTTATTTATGTATTGGTTCTATCTCATCTTTACTCAAGGCTGATTTCCAAACCCCACATTTCCTCCTCCATAGGCCAAACCACTCCCAAATCTTGTCTGGACTCCCACACAGGAAGCTATCTGCTGCTGCTGCTTGTCTCAGCTCATGGGGACTGCTCCAGATTCTTCCTGCTTCTGCCTGACAAGCAGGCTCCAGGAGTTCCTGCACACAGCTTCTTTTTCTTGGAAAAAAAGTTTAGCAGAGCTATAACAATATTTACACAGATTACCAGTGCCATCAAGACAGGACTATTGTCTGAGAAATTAAGACAGATCAACAGAAAGAGCACCTACATCAGAAACATTCTTTCTGTTAGGCCTCCTCACAAGCAAGTTCCCCTACTCCACTCATACTCACTTCTCTCTCTCTCTTATCTCTGCTTCTCTCTCTACTCTCTCTTCTCCCTCCAAACAATACCGTGTGTATATATGTATATGTATACACACACGATATACATCTCTTTCTATCTCTCTCTGTCTCTCTCTGTCCCTGCCTCTGTCTCTGTCTCTGTCTCTCTCTCACTGTCTCTCCCATTCTATATTGTTTCCAATCAAAGACAAGACTCCATCAAAGTCACTTGATTGGTTAAAACTCAATCAAGTAAAGCAACAAAAAATTCTACTTTCCTTGTCATTACAGCTAGAAGAATTCATGAGCCAGTAGATTTAAGGGGAAAAAAAACCCTGAAAAGACTTATATGAAGTGATACTCAGTGAAATGAGCAGAACCAGAGGAACATCGTACGTAGTAAAAGCAAGATGGTGCTCTGATTACCTATGATAGACTTAACTCTTCTCAGCAATACAATCATCCAAGTCAATTTTAGAAGACTCATGATGGAAAATGCTATCCACATCCAGAGAAAGAACTATGGGGTCTGAAAGCAGATTGAAGTATACTATTATCACATTTGGTTTCTTTGATTGTTTCTTTTTTTTTTCTTTCTCGTGGTTTTCCTTTTTGGTCTGATTCTTCTTTCACAACATGACTAATGAGGAAATATTTTTAAAATTATTACACAAGTGTAACTTAGATTGCTTACTGTCTTACGGATTGGGGAGAAGAGGGAGGGAGAGAGAAAAAAAGGAACGCAAAATCTTATAAAAATGAATGTTGATAATTGATTTGCATGTAATTATAAAAAAGTAAATGCTATTTACAAAAAAGAGAAAACATCCAAATTCTTGAAGACACTAATTATGCTCGTCCCCAAGTTTTCTTTTCTACAGAAAAAAGAATACACCATTTCTTCAAACAGTCACCATAGGGCAGGATAAAGGGGCCATGCTCTGACTACTTCTTAAACAGACCTATTCAATGAATGGGAGTTACCTCACCCTAAGCTAGTACCTGTATAGGTATTCACTCCTAGTGCATCCTGGATCATCTCCGGTCATCCAGATGAATATCTGGTCACCAGATTCAGATGGCTCTGGAGGAGAAGTGAGGCTGGTAACCTCTCACAACCCTCACTCACTCAAAACAAAGTCAAGTGCAAGTCATGTCATCATTTCTCTAATGGCATGTTCTTCTTTGGCAAATAAGGATGAACAAAAAAAGTCTTAGTGCAGACTTTGAATTTTGGTACACGCAAAATATGTGCATGTATTAGTATATTCTACAATATTATTTTTGAACACCATGTAAAAGTAATAAATATGTCCATATGTGGATAACAAGTAATAGTGGTGGTAAGGAATTTTAAAGTCAGTTCAATTCAATTCAGGTTTGATGCTAAACACATATTCTCCTAACCAGGGTGAAGCAACAGGATCAGCAGTATCTTTGCAGTGGGACTGGAGACAATTTGAATTCCTAGGGCGCCCAGGTAGATGCCTAGTCATTAGGTTTACGTGGTGGTACATCTGGGTTAGATGGAATCCTGGGCGTAACGGGATAATGGAAGGTTAGACATGTTTGAGATAATTATCTTTCTATAACCTTATTGAAACACACAACTAGCAAACATATAAATAGGAATTAGAACTTAGGTCTTTCTGAATTCAAGTGTAGTGCTCTAGGAAACATCAACAATTAACACTAATATTTCTAGATAAGGATAATGGGAGCACAGCTGACTAAAATAAGTAAATCAGAAGCAAAAATAAAGTAAATAGAAATTCAGTTTGAGACATGTTTTCTTTAAGGTAAACATAAGACATACAGAGGGAGATGCATATGGAACAATTGAAAATGAGTATCTGAACTTCAGGAGATAGGTAAGTCTTGGAGATAAATTGTGCTAAGCATGTACAGAAGTGGGATTCTTAATTTTAGACAGAAGAAAATAAAGAAGAAGTCAAGGAAGAAAAGGCTATTAGTGGGTAAAAGAAAGAGGGATCTATGGTAAGGCATCAGGAACTGGAAGACTGGCTGAGATAATAAAAGTTACAAACAGTGGTAAGAGATGAATGAAAGCCAAGACAACTTAATGTATCACAGAATAAAGAAAGAAAATCAGAGATATATTGAGGGAGAAAAAAATTCAATTTTTGTCAAATGCTGCAGAAGACATGCGAGGAATGGTTTGTGACAAGTGTACCATGGGCAGTATCCAAGACAGCAGCAATTTTAGAATACTGAGAATGAAACTAAATAACAATGAGTTTTGTAATGAATTTTTCTTTAAAACTGAGTGTCCCTCCCTAGGTGTTATTGTAATTGACAACTTGTGAAAAAATAGAAGAAAATCAAGATCTGTAATTTTCTGTATCTTTTATAATATGTCATTAAAAGCTTTGTCTGGTGACATGGAATGTCCAAATATTCTTTAAATAATCTATTAACTAGGAGATATACATACATACATATATGTATATAGTGTGTGTATACATATATCTGTATGTATATATACACATATGTATATTTACATATATGTGCAACATTATAGTATATTATATAAGTTCATATTAAGCAATAAGTTAAGTATATTTTTGAGACAAGGAGTTTGAATGTCCAAAGTCTGAGTTCTGACATACACAATAATAATGAAACCTGACAGGAGCCAAGAAGCAAAAGGGGAAAAAAATTCCCCCTACCCCAAAGTTTGCTACCGTGCTGTAAGTAGTCTAAAAGCTTGGCTGTTTCAAAATGCCTTGGGGGATACATTCCCTGGTTCCACATGTACCTTTAAAATCAGAGAGTACTAGACACAAACTTTCTTAGAAGATTCTTTTTTTACCAGCTTAAAAATTTAATGTGGAGTTAGGGACTTTCAGTACCTGTTTGTGTTGCTCTGTGATCCCATCTGGGAGTGAAGGTAGATTTCAAGATGATAAGTCCTGTTTAAATTCAAATAAATTAGTATCACCCTGAATAAGACCACTGCCCCTCGAGTGATACAAGAAACAGACTTGGGATGACTTGGGATAAAAGACAGAAATGAGATCATCTTTTGATTCGCCACACAACTTCACATCCTTGTGTTGTGGCTGTCCACGGAGAAGTCAAGTTTTCAGACTCCAAGTTTGGTTTTCGTGAGTGAATACCAATCAGGGATGAATCTACCTCGTTATCTGTGACAATGTAAGGTCTTTTTAGTTTATTTTAATTTCCCTTTATCCTACCTGCTACACTCACCTTTACTCCACATTTTATAATTCTGTTCACTTCTTTCTTCCATATTTTATCCCTCTGTCACATATCTGACTATTAAAACCAGAAAATATACCAAAATACTTTTTCTATTTATTCCCACTCCCCTAACATCAACAACTATAGGGTAAACTTGGAATTGACTGATTGACTTTTGTTTGACAAGATTTCAGTTAGGGTGATTACTTTGACATAGCACTTGGCACTTTTCAAACCCCTTCCTCATATATTGTCTGACCAGATTATCTTGTCTTTTTCTTAGAGAAGATTTTTATCCCCTAATTTTTAGATATGAAAATGAGACACAGAGAGATTGAGAGTTATGTTAGATCACAAAAGAACTTTTACAATAGTCAGGATTATTTTGATATCTTCCTGAATTCAAGATTTTTCCATTTGTGGCAATTCCTTCTACCTACCCTGAAGAGGCATTGTACTGGAGCAGGTGTTTGTAACCTCGAATCTATATACATTGAAAAAAGGCATTGGATCAATATCATGGAATCCATAAACTTGGATGGGAAAAGGCATCTTTATATCAACTAATCTTCAATTTTAAAAATTCCTTCAATTATTTCCAAACAGCATCCTCAAAAAGTTCCATAATTTATAGTAGATGGCCAGGGAAATACGTGGCCCATAAAAGGACGAAGAAATCCTAAACTACAGGGGAAAATGTATTTAGCCTAATGAGCTTTTAGACATCTCCATAATTTTTATACACATGGTACTTTGGAATTTTTAATTTGTATCCAATTAAACAGTCTACATAAAGAGAACATGCTATTAAGAAAACTAATCACATCTCAGACATAATCCATTAAAAAATAACAGCACCTCATAATTTAAAACAAAGACAATTTTTTATTAATTGCTTTCTATAGAGCATTTGATAAATTCCATTTTTTGTTCAGAGTATAGATCATTGTATATGGACTCTAAAACCCTGAGATTGAATCCAACTGTCATTTGGTAGGTGTATGACACTGAAGAAGTCACTTCTTACTGGGAAATATCATTTCCAGATTTGTAAAATTTGGAGATTATCCACCATCATTTCTGAATTCTCTGCTAAACATCAAATCTCTTGTAATTTTAATTTCAACACATTTCGATGAATCAAAATTCAGGTTTCTAGCAAGATAAAGAGAGAGACATTAGCTTCTCAATTGTGAGATTGTTCCTTTATGAAATGCCTAAAACTATCAGAAATGATACATAGAAAAGCATTCAGTATTTTTAATTCATTTTTGAAGATATAAAAATTTAATGGTCCATTCTTGTTGTAACTGCTAGAGCCCTAAACACAGCCTTCACTCACTAAAATTTATTCCTCAACTACCATCCATCTGAGGTTTTCTGAGGATTTGGAAAAGCTTTCAAGCTCTGAAAATAAGGTGGAAAACAATTATGCAAGATATTGATTCCTAGTGGTAACTCAAGCACTTATGGATATGCCCTTTCCAAGTGACTTCTAGACCCTTTTTCTCAAATGGCAACAGGCCGAGTTCAGTCTTGGCTCCAGCACAACACAGGTTATTGAATCATGAGGGAAAGCAAGGAGTTTTATCTAAACTGCATAGTCCTTGTACTTTAACTAGAACCACCAAAAAACCACCCAAAAATAAGCGTTCCTTTCAACATTTATTGTTATTAGTATTATTATCTATTTGTATTGATCTCTCCCCTTGATATTGGAATGATTATAAAATGAATACAACCGCTGATATTGAAAAAGGATATCACTCTACTAGCCTGTGATTTCCTCATTATTCCTATAAATCTCCAAGCTAAAGTGTGTTTTCCTAGTAACACTACTCTATGAGTAGTTTCTTGGTACTAGCATACAAGATCTTTAAAACCACAGATCATCTTTTTTTATCCAAGTTGTTAGTATAGATAATCGAACATTAGATACTAACTATATTTAAGTATACACTGCATTAAGTACCTACTGTATACAAGATGAAAGGCAACGGGCTGAAGTGGGGAGGGGGGAGGACTCAGAACAAGGAAAACATGGGATCAAGCCTCAATGGTGACAAATTGTGCAGATATGGGCCATGAATTCACTAGAGCTTTCAGGTGATCAGACAATTCTAAAACTATGTCTAATGCAGTTACCTATATGCACTGGAAATGAGTGATCATCACTGAGAATTCCCCACAACAATGAATTATAGACTCAACCAACAACCAAAGTAAGTATGACTGAAAACACTTGGACCACAGTATTTTTTAAAAATCAGTTTCTCTTCTTTTTTCTTTTTATTTGTTTTTAAATCAATGTACTTCACAAACACAAAATGGGCATGTCGATATTCACTTGGCAGGAAAAAATAAGAGACAGGCTCAGTCCACAAACTGAAAATTAAATGTAAATAAAAAATATTACGTGACAAAAAAGGATAAGTATTCTCACACTTATTTAAAGGAAGCAGAGTTTCTATGGGGAGGAAAACCTGTGGCCTTGAGACCACGTGTGGCCCTCTAGGTCCACAAGTGCAGCCTTATCATTGAGTCCTACTTTGCCAGAATAAATCATTTTATTAAAGGGATTTGTATTGTGAAGTTTGGATTCAGTCAAAGGGTCACATTTGAGGACCTAAAGGGCCATAGCCTCAAGGATGCAGGTTCCCCACCCGTGAATCTAGGACTATAAAAGGAACTGTCCTACTATACTCTTTCTTGTTTAGATCCTATTCAGAGTATTGTCCTCTATGCTAGGTTTCATATGGGGTGCAATTGATCACAGAATGCCCCAAGAAGGATAACTAGGAGAGCTGATGTCTTCACTACTGTATTACCTAAAAAAGCCATTTAAATAACATGTGACATTTTTTCGCAGGGAAGTAAACCAATAGCCGTCTTAAAGTAATTGTAAGTTTCTCATGGAAGATATATTGCACTTCTTTCATTTGGCTCTGAAGCATAGCATTGATGTAGAGGTTTGTGGTGGATATTGTAAACAGATTTATTGTCAATATAAGGAAAAATTACCAAATAGTTCAAAAGGTGTTGTAACTGAGTTGCCTTGGGAAGGAGAAGGACATTTGAAGAAATGATGAATAGATTCCTAGATATATTTTAGGAGGGATCCTTTTTTCAGATACAAGTTAGAATAAATTACTTTTAATGTTCCCTTCAACTCAGGCATTCAAGGAATGACTAACCTTACATTCTATTGGAAGCCTTGGGGTATGTAAGGAAATACTATATATGTCTAAATAAGTAAAGCCTAAGATATTTTGTCAAGACGTCAAGGAGAAGGGAGCAACTAAGTTGGGCATTGAAAGACTAATAATTCCTTATACTTTGAAAATAAGTTTAAGTGTTTTGTTGAAATCATTTACATACGTGATATTCTTTGCTTCTTATGCCCATCCAGTGAGATAAAGGAAACAGGTTTATTATTTCAATTTTATAGATGAGAAAATAGAGTTAGAGACAAAGTGTATTTTAATGGATACACAAATAGTAATTGTGACAGTTTGTATACAAGTTTATGTGGGTTATAACATAAATTCTCCACAATTTTCATTGTATTATATTTCCTATCAAGAGGGTAGAAGAAATAAATTGGTTTGGATTTAACTGAATTGTTTAATAAGTTGTTTTTGCTTTTAGGTATGTGTTATTTGATACCTCATATGCCTTCGATTTCCTTAGCTGAATTTCTCTTTCTCTTGCCATGTCTGTTTTAATCTGTCTCTGTCTGGTTCTCTATGTCTACTTCTCCCTGTTTTTGTCACTGTCACTTTTCTTTGTCCCTCCATATTTGTTACTGTCACTTTCCTTCTATGTATATCCATGTTTAATTTTCTGTTCTATACAGAGTCAATCCTAGGAATTCAAACATCTTCTTTTTACCAGCTTACCCACTCCCTAAATTGTGACCTTAGGCACACTGAACTGTTTCCTCTTAAGTTTAAATCCAAACTTCTGGTGAAGGGACTCTTAATGACCAAACTAAGATTTTAATTCCTATTCAGTTTTCTGTGTTTGTTTTTGTGCTGTTTTGTTTTCTGTGTGACATTAAGTAGGCCATTTTGGTTTTGACCATCATTTTCTCTCAGTAAAATAGGGGGTGGGGGCGAAGGTTTACACTAGATGCTAACTGACATTCCTTTTGGTTCTAGGCAACATGTTCAATGATTCTCCTTAATCAAATGTGGTATTCTTTATGACATTTAACTTTTTTTTTCTTTTCCCGTTTGGATTACAAAGATAAAGCTTATGTCAAAGGGGCAATAAAGCCAGTGATAAACTGCATTTTGAAAATAATATTAATAAGATAGATCTTTGTTTGTAGAAGTCTGAAGAAATTAAAGGCATTAAATTTCCAAAAGGCAATGCAGTGCTTTCCAGTGTATGTGTGCATTTGTGTTGACAATAAAGATTAATCTAAATACAGTGAAAAATGTAAGTAGATAGGAAGATGTTTACATTGTCCAGGAAATTCTTTTCAATTCATGTCATAGTCTAAAAGAAACATTTTCCTATGTACCTTCTTTGTTGCTGTTATTGTTGTTTGTGTGCTTCTTTGCTTATTTCCAATTCTATCTATATAGTTAGATAAATTTTAAAAGCTGATTACGTATCTTACCCAGAAAGTTTTAAAGTGCTGTGGGGGTTGATGCAAGGAATGCTTTGCCAGTCAGCAAAAAGAACATGGGTAAGACCTCGGCACCTAAAAGGTGCACCTTGGTTTCAATTCTGGTTATCCTTCAACAAAATGGTGACCAGAAATGGATGAGTGTATGTCTCCTTATTTTATGGCTTACTTGATATTAATGATCAGAGGGCATCTTGGAAGTTTTATTCATCAAGTAGCCTTGAATAATTTGGATGTATGCATGATAGACACTGCTGGGAGACCATTAAGTTAGAAGCTAGCTGTACCACATCAAAAGCTATCCAATTGCCAAGCAGTATACTAGGTACTTAACAAATGCCTTTTGATTGCTTTGGGTTTTTTTTGCAGCAAACATGAAATAGTTGGACATTCTATACTTTTCAGTAACCTATATGACAGCAAAAGACAATGACCGTTGTATAACACATGTGAACCTGCCTATTGTTTATAAATGAAAGTATGAAGAATGTCCTTAAAGCGTAAATTATAATTAATCACTGTGTGTGTGTGTGTGTGTGTGTGTGTGTGAAATTAGGCATATAGATCAGTAACTGTTGATATTCTTATATTTGCCAAGGTCCTGTATCTGAAAAAAATATATATGTTGTTTCTCTAAATCTTGGAAATTCACTTAACTTCTCAGTATTCTAGGAAACTCTCCAAAAATGCTATTCAAACAAAAGATGCTAACCTCAACTTGCAGAGGGAATTTTCTCACTTGGAAGTTCCATACAGCAAAAACATTATATTTCCTGTCCCTCTCCTTTGCACAAATAGTGTTTTTTTAAATGTGCCTAGTGTGTTTCTTCTAGTGAAGGAAATGACAAAACACTCTAGTATCTTTGCCAAGAAAACTCCAAATTTATTCACAAAGATACAGACACAATTGAAATGATTGAACATTCTTTCTTATTCTCAGATACCTTATAAATTAATGCCTGATTTCCCTTATAATTATGTTAATTATTCATCTGATTCAGTTGTTTTTAAAATATCTATCTTTGTTTTTAACATCTATCTTTGTTTTTAATATCTGTTCACTGTTCTCTTATGCATGCATATTCTTTTAGAACATCTGGGAAATAAATATTAGAATGCAAGTATAATTGGTCCAGATTAATTGATACTGGAAAGTTTGTTGTCATCACTATTGCATATATGGTCCCTCCCATCCTTCTCCAAAACTAAACAAGCATACAGATTTATTTAAAACACACAACAATGACAGTGGCCCTGGGTTCTACAAGTTTGTGCCAGAAAGGAAGTGTGGTGGGGAAAATTCTGGTACATGCTTCCAAGCTTGAGGATTTGATTGAGGGGACAGATGACAATCTATGACTTTTATCCAAGGAGTACTGTAAGTCATTTTTGAAGATTGGAGATCAAAAGCAGAAGGAGGAAGACATGATGGGGGACAAGAGAAGGGAAAATGAAGAAAGGGAGAAGGAGTAAGGGGAGTGAGATATTTTCATTCAAGAAAATCAGAAACATGGTGATACATTCAGAAAACAAAGGGAGAGAGAAATAAAGAGAGTTCAATGTTTCCCCCAAATCTCAGATCAATATTAAGCCTTTATTACATCTTCAGCTGCCACAAAAGTTGTAAAAATAAAAAACACCATGATCTTTTAAAACTGTCACAGTAAATATCATTACTCCACTTAATCTCTTTCTTTCCTCCTTTGTACTACTTGTTGCTTTAATCTTTGTAGTTGTGATAATCAAAGGGACCTACTCACTGAGTCATTAAGACACACTTTTCTTTCAGGAATGGAAATAAAATCCATATCAGTAGTTTCTTAGTCCATTGTCAAATATTCCTCATTATATTTTTAATTCATTCAGTTGGGGAGCTGAACCTCATTTGTCATGTTCTCCTTGTTTAGTCATTGAATCTATTTTTTGAAGGTCTATGATTTCTCAGTGACTGCTAATTGGCTAAGTAAAATGAATCAAGAGAGTGGAAAAATATTTTTTCAGTATTATTTTTTATCCTAGATTTCCAAAAGAAATTTAAAAGTTTTTTTAACTGACATTATTATCTATATTTAGTATTTTTTAAATTTCCCTAAAACTGTATCATTTACTGTATTTTTATAAAAAAGTTTGAAATTTCCTTTGTTTAAACAACTCAATTTAATTATGTTGAGAAGTACATGATACAGGATGAGTCCTCACAGAAAAGATCTTCTTCATGATTAAGAAGTCCATTAAAATGGATTTTGAGATCTTATCAGATCTTTTAAAGTTATGATATATTTTTAATTTATAGGCATAAATAGATTTTCATAGCACGATAAATTCTACTGGATAGATATTTAATTTTTAGGATACCCATCTTCTGTATGGATTTAAGACAAACATTTTTTTTTAAATTTTCATTTAAATGTGTAGAAAAGAAGCCAAATAGTAGGATTAAAATTGTATTCATAATCAGCTAATGAGACATCCATTCAAAAATATCTACAAACTCAATACTGTTACTGATTTGCTACATTTGATTTAATTCCAGGTGAATTAAAATTCTTCTAGAAAACTGCCCGCTACTTGAAATACATGGAAAATCAGAACAATGTCACAGAATTTGTTCTCTTGGGACTGTTCAAGAAGCCAAAAGTTAAGATGATATGTTTTATAATCTTCTTGCTCTGTTATTTTGCCATCTTCTTTGGGAACATTATTATCTTCATCATTATTTTATGCAGTCATTTAATCCAACAACCTATGTACTATTTTCTCTGTCATTTACCCTACATGGATCTTGCTT
This sequence comes from Notamacropus eugenii, assembly GCF_028372415.1. Lineage (NCBI taxonomy): Eukaryota > Metazoa > Chordata > Mammalia > Diprotodontia > Macropodidae > Notamacropus > Notamacropus eugenii. The sequence goes on from NC_092880.1 coordinate 3,513,528, forward strand.
ATACTTCCACCGTGGTTCCCAGGCTGCTCAGGGACTTAATTGCCAAGCAAAAATCCATCTCCTATAATAGCTGTATGACTCAGCTCTTTACCACTCATTTTCTTTCAGGTGTTGAGATGTTCATTCTGGTGTCTATGGCCTTTGATCGTTACGTTGCCATTTGTAAACCATTGCATTACATGATAATTGTGAATAGACAGAGATGTAACATGATGCTCTTGATGGCCTGGTTAGTCGGCTTTTGGCATGCCATCGCCCAGATGATCATGGTCATCAGATTACCTTTCTGTGGCCCTAATCTAGTAGATCACTACATATGTGATGTAGAAGCCCTCTTAAAACTTGTCTGCATTGACACACGTATTCCAAACATCTTAGTCATGCAAATACTGGGATGGTTGTGTTGGCCATCTTTCTGGTTTTGGTGGCATCTTACATTGTCATATTATATAATCTTAGGAACCATTCATCGATGCTCGAAGTAAAGCCCTCTCCACCTGTGCTTCCCATGTCATGGTAGTTGTTCTCTTCTTTGTACCCTGTATTGCCCTCTATATCCCACCTCCCACTGTAAGCCAAAATGATAAGGAGTTCTCAATGTTTTACACAGTCATTGCACCCATGATGAACCCTCTCATCTATACACTGAGAAATACAGAGATGAAGAATGCTATGCAAAAGGTATGGGCAACAAAACTCTTTTTGATATTCAAATAAAATAGAATTTTAATTTGATTTTTTATTTAAGGCTGATTGAAGAAATGGCAATATGCTACTATTTTCATCATTTTTAGGATGAAATTTATTTTTTCTCTTTTTCCTTTTATTTGTATGTAAAAAATTCTCTTCTTCCCTCTCAACCCTCCTTTGTCCATTGAGAGGGCAAGAAATATATCAGTTATGCTTGTAAAATTATACATCACCTATTCCCATATTAGCCATTTCACAAAAATAAAGAAATATAAAGAAAATGAAAAGAAAAAATAAATCTTCACTGAGAATAAGGATGTATATTTAGATAAATTTTAATAATGTATTAACGAAAAGCAGGAATCTTACTTTATGTACCTTTATATGTGGATTTGGGCCTAGAAAAATTTTTTTTACAGCGCTAACTTGATAATTAGTAGCCCAATTATGTGAAATGGAAAGGATTAAAGAAAAGGATAATATATTATAATGTCCCTTTGTTATATAAATTATTATCCCGTGTCTGGTTCTTTGAGATTGTCAGGAATAGTAATTCCGACTAAGAAATCATTAAAAGAGCAGCTTATAGAATGTTGTGAGGTCATCAGTTTTCTCTTATTTTTTAAATTCCCTCCCATTTCTTCTCTACATTTCTCAGTTACAATCTTCTCATACTTTACTATCCTCCACACACCACCTTGGCCTACTTGCTTATCCTCATCAACTACACTCCTTATTTTAAATCCATTTATTTGTAATGTCCATCCCCAGTGCCTCCACTGTTCCCTTTTCTCATTTCTACCTGCTAGCTCCCCTGGCTTCCTCTGAGACTCAGTTCAGATTTTTTTCTTCTGGAGAAGGTCTTTCTTGATTCCAAATTAACCATATCTAATATCTGCTCATTGAAATTGATTTCTTTTGACATCGTATTTCAAAAGGTTGTTCATAATCCATAGAATAATTTTTATTTTATATCTTTGATTAGAATTTATGCTTTCTAACACTAAGAAGAACCTTTTGGGGATTTTCCATTTCTTTTATCCTTTATATTTATCACAGTGCTTGGCTCCTATCAAGTGCTTAATACTTGCTTATTGCCTGACTGTACTTCAAGGGGAATTGGATGGTATGATGAAAAGTGTACTAGATTTGGTGAATTTAAAGAGAGAGAGGAAGAAGGAGAAGAGAGATATAAACATAGACAAAGATACAAAGACAGAGTCAGAGAGAGAGAGAAAGACAAACATACAAAGAGACAGAGACATACACAGAGAGATGGGGAGACATACAGAGCTAGAGCAAGAGCAAGAGCGAGATTGAGAGAGAGAGACAGAGAGAGAAACAGACAGAGAGAGAGGGATTGAAATCTATTAATAGTTCCTACGTGTCAAACATTTTGTATGAAATGTTGGGGATACCAGTACAAGAAAACAAGATGATCTGTACTCTCAGTGGATTCACATTCTAATACAATTCCTACAGGGAGCAGAGGAGTGATTGTTTAGGAATAAAGCTGAGAAGAGTGTTACAAACTATTTTACAACATTTCATATCTGAACAACTTCTGCCAAATCAGTTAATCTCTCCAGGTCTCAATGTATTTATCTATTAAATCTAAGAGTGGTTTAAGCTTGCAGTCCTCTGATAGCAACTATATTACCTTGCTATCAACTGGGACTTCTATTACTGCACTCGTAAGTGCTGTAACTTTTCCAAATCAAAGTAGACCTCGTAAAATACCACTTTCCTTTAAGAAAATACATTCTTAGCTCCTTTCAAAATATGTGCTCTCCAAAGGCAAAGACATTATTTCTTTTATTTTTATTACCAACCTTTAGTATGATGGTTGTTACATTGTAAGAGCTTAGTACTTTAAAAAAAATTAATCAGTTTATTCATTTTTAAAGTCACCTTGCATTAATCCTTCTGAATTTATATGTGTGTATATGTATGAAAGTATACATACATGTATACATGTATACATGCACACATGCACACATATATTTATGCATGTATATACACATACATGTATGCTTATATACATATATGTGTGTATATACACACATACATATACATAGCAAATATGACCATTTTGAAATGCACAATATTAGGTTCATAATCTTCCACTGGATAATAAAGCAAGATATAATTTTAGAAATGTCTTTTATTAAGGATCTATTATATACAGATATAGAGTGAGCTTTCAGTGAGCGACATAAAAATGTACTTAAGATTGTTCTTGTTGAACTTTCAGATTAATGAAGTTAATATGGTGAATTTATATATGGAAACCAATACTAAGTGCAGAATAGCTAAACATTTTTTTTTCTGTTTGATCTCAGAAGGCAGAACCAGGAACAATTAGTGGATGTAACAGGGAGGCAAATTTGGGTATTATCTAGAGAAGAAGAATAACTCCAAAATGGGATGTAATTTGCCAAGAGTTGGTGAATCTCTAATCCTTGTCATTTTCCTCTTTTTCTTTAGTTTGAAAAACACAGATTTTCCATAAAATATATTATGTTAGCACAACAGGCTTACTGTTATTTCAAGTAAACTAATAAATCTTTAAATGTTACCAATTTAAATTTCTAAAAGTAAATTTTGGTCGACCTGACCTACAGCAATGAAATTCCTTCATATTCCTAAATAATTTATTTTTTTTAAGTTGAGAGGGATCTGAAGACTAAAAAAAGTTGAGAACTGTGGAATTAGCCTAAAAATAACTACTTTGCAGAATGTGACAATCCAACAAAATGGAGACTTAACATGTTTTGATAAAACTAGAGAAATTGAGATTTTCATAACTGGAAATCAAGGATACCTTGAAGGAGAAGAGAGTTATTTGAAGCAGACGGATAGTTTTCCTAGAAGGAAATTATTAGCGAGGGCATTTCAGAGGTTGAGAATGATGTCAATGAATGATAGAATAAAAGAAATAAATAAGGGCTATGGGAGCTCCTTACTTTGGCTAGAACACAAACTATGTGGCAGAAAAATTCTGTGGTGAAAAGCTCAAGATCTAAGAGTGGTGGCAGACTGTGGGAGGTCTTAAATGAGAAATTACTTGCACTTTTTCAGAAAGCAGTGTGGAGCAACAGAAGGGTTTTGAGAAGGGGAATGATGTAGGGATTCGTTAATGACATCCCTCATCTCACCTTCCCTGAAGGATTAGGTGTCTCAATGAAAGATAAACCTGGGGTCAAGGTGTTCTCTGAGGTAACACAACTTAAATGATAACATAAGCACCCACTGTTGAATTTACATGCAATACAACTGGGTGAAAGGAATATTATTTGCTGGTATGAAACAGACATTTTTTACAGTGGTTAAAGTATGCCTTTAGAATACACTAGTTGAGTAGGATCCTCATGAAAAGGCAACTCAAACCTACAACATTATTGTGACTCATTGTAACAAAATCACTGAATTTGACATTTGGAAGAGACCTCAAAAGTCCTTGATATATTCGAAATATATAAGAAAATATAGGAAAGGAAGACATATTTGAGTTTAACATATTATAACATTTTTTAGTTTAAATCTGCTCTTAACTATTTACTAGCTTTGGGATACTGGGAAAGTCACTCTATCAGTCTCAGTTTTCTCATCTGGAACACTACCTATCTCTCAGGTTGTTTTGCATGAGGACAAAATTAGTTAATATATTAAGGACTGAATAAATATTAAAGAGTTATATAATTGATAGGCATAAGAGTTGAGAAATGGTCATCCAGACTCTCCTTGGAAATGCTGAAGAAATTGAAGGACACCTCTCTCTCTCTTTCTCTCTCTCTCTCTCTCTCTCTCTCTCTCTCTCTCTCTCTCTCTCTCTCTCTCTCTCTCTCTCTCCACAAACACATACTTTGGGATTGCTCTAGTCTTTATTAAGTCTTTCGTCCCCCCACTCTAAAAGTTAACATTTGCTGTTTTTTAGAAACTTTAATTAAAGATTTTGAGTTTAAAATTTTCTCCCCATCTCTCCCCTCTCCCCACTCCAAGACACCATGCATTCTGATTACCCCGTTTCCCAACCTGCTCTCCCTTCTATCACACCCCTCCCTTCCTTATCTTGATCCTCTCTCTTTTATTGTAAGCCAAGATATATTTCTACACCCCATTATCAGTATTTCTTATTTCCCAGGTGCATGCAAAAATAATTCTCAACATTCGTTCCTAAAACTTTAGCTCCAACTTCTCTCCCTTCCTCCCTCCCCACCCATACTCACTGAGAAGGCAATCAATTCAGTGTAGGTCATACATATGTAGGCATGCAAAAGACTTCCATAGTGATCATGTTGTGAAAGGCTAACTGTTTCTCCATCCTGTCGTGCCCCCCATTTATTCATTTATTTCTTTTGACTTTGTCCCTCCCCAAAAGTATTTACCTCTAAATACTCCCGCCTCTCTTTTGCCCCCCTTCTATATCCGACTTCACACCTCACTTATCTTGTTCTCCCCTACTTTGCTGTAGTGTAAGATAGATTTTTATACCAAATTGAGTGTGCGTGTAATTCCTTCCTTAAGTAAAATGTAGTGAGAGTAAGCTTCACTTTTTCCATCTCGCCTTCCCCCTCTTTCCTCACTATTCAAACAGTTTTTTCTTGCCTCTTTTATGAGAGATAATTTGCCCCACTCTGTTTCTCCCTTTCTCTTCACACTATATTCCTCTCTCACTGCTTAATTTTATTTCTTTTAGATATCATCCCTTCCTATTCAACTTACCCTGTGCCCTCTGTCTTTATATATGTACATAATTCCTCCAACTACTCAAATACTAAGAAAGGTTTCAATAGTTAAAAATATTAGCTTTCCATGTAGGAATATAAACAGTTCAAATTTGGTAAGTTCTTTATGATTTCTCTTGCCTGTTTGCCTTTTCATGTTTCTCTTGAATCTTGTGTTTGAAAGTCAAATTTTCTCTTCAGCTATGGTCTTTTCAACAAGAATGCTTGAAAGTTCTCTATTTTATTGAAAGACCATTTTCCCCCTGAAATATTATACTCAGTTTTGCTGGGTACGTGATTCCTGGTTTTAATCCTAGTTTTTTTGACTGTTCAAATACCATATTCCAAGCCCTTTGATCCTTTAATGTAGAAGCTGTTAGATCTTGTGTTATCCTGATTGAATTTCCGCTATACTCAAATTGTTTCTTTCTGGCTGCTTGCAATATTTTTTCCTTGACTTGGGAACTCTGAAATTTGGCTACATTATTCTTAGGAGTTTCTCTTTTTTGGGTCTTTTTCAGGAGGTTATCGGTGGATTCGTTCAATATTATTTTTGCCCTCTGGTTCTAGAATATCATAGCAGTTGTCCTTGACAGTTTCATGAAAGATAATGCCTAGACTCTTTTTATTTTGATCATGGTTTTCAGGTAATCCCATAATTTTTAAATTGTTTCTTCTGAATCTATTTTCCAGACAAGTTGTTTTTCCAATGCGATATTTCTCATTGTCTTCTATTTTTTTTCCTTCTCTTGGTTTTGTTTTATAATTTTTTGGTTTCTCATAAAGTCATTAGATTTCATCTGCTCCGTTCTAATTTTTAAACAACTATTTTCTTCAGTGAGTTTTTGAACCTCCTTTTCCATTTGATTAATTATGCTTTTTAAAGCATTCTTCTCCTCGTTGGCTTATTGGACCTCTTTTGCAATTTGAGCTAGTCTGTTTTCAAAGGTGTTATTTTCTTCAGCATTTTTGGAATCTTCTTTAGCAGACTGTTGAATTGCTTTTCATGATTTTCTTGCATTGCTCTCATTTCTCTTTCGACTTTTCCCTCTGACTCTCTTACTTGATTTTCAAAATCTTTTTTGAGTTCTTCCATGGCCTGAGACTTCTGCATATTTTTTGGAGCTTTTGGATGCAGAAACCTTGACTTTTAGGTCTTCCTCTGATGGTATGCATTATTCTTCCTCATCTGAAGGGATGGAAGAAAATATCTGTTCACCAGGAAAGTAACCTTCTATAGTCTTATTTTTTTTCTCGTTTGGGGGCATTTTTCATCCAGTTACTTGACTTCTGAGTCCATTGTTAAGTAGAGGATATACTCTGGGGCCCTGTAAGTTTTCAGTTCCTCCAAGGTGGCACAATCAAGGGAGAGGAATTTACTTCTCTCTTGGCCTGTGCTCTGCTCTGGGATCAACTACATTTACTCTTCTGCCCAGGAGCTGCGAGTAGGACTCCATGTCCAGAGCCTCCACCAGCTCCACAAGACTGTGCTCCTCTTCCCTACCCCCCCCCAATGCCACTCAGAGCTGAGTTCCAGATCAGTGCCTCAATTCCTTTAGGGTTTTTAAGCAGAAGGATCTAAAAATGGATGCTGAAGCTGCCTGGGGCCAGGTCTTAGGCAGGATCCTGCTTCCTTTTCACCCAGGTGAAAGAGCTTTCTCACTGACCTTTGATGCTGTCTTTGCCACTTGTGCGTTAAGGAATCTGGGAACCACAACTGCTGCCTGTGATTCTATGCCATCGTGCCGGCTCCAGGCCTGTCCCTGCCACACCCTGTAGCCAAGGTTGAGCTTCACTCTGTGTGCTTCGCTCTGCTCTGAGAACGTTGTGATAGACTTTTTCTTTTGGCCTTCCATGCTGCCTTGGCCTGGAAATCTCTTTCACTCTGTCATTTTGTGGCTTCTGCTGCTCTAGAATTTGTTTAGAGTCAGTTTTACAGGTATTTTGTGGGATATGGGAAGAGAGCTACAGCAGCTCCATCTTTCTACTCTGTCATCTTGGCTCTGCCCCCTAATATTTGCTTCTTATATCATTACCTGTTGTTCCTGGTTCCATATTCTTCTACACAACAGTCAAAAATATCTATCTATCTATCTATTTTCTTTCTGTCTGTCTGTCTGTCTATCTACATCTATATATCTTCCATATGACATTTCTTCATATACTTGAAGCTATCATGCCCACCATGAGTCTTTTCTTTCCTTTGTCTTTTCTGTCTTCCTGTTTTATATGGTCTCCATGTGACTTAGAATAAGAACTTTTAACCATACTTGTTGTCCCACTCTCACGATTCTTTAGCTCATCAATATTCCCAGAACTCAGACTTGTATACCATACATGAGTCCTGAAAAAGATAGGGTACACTGAGACTAATAATTGCCAGTTTCTGGCAGCTCTGCCTCTATTGATACAGCCTGATTTGACAGTAGCTTTATGAATTAAACATCACAATGATCCATTTTGAGCTCGTGGGTCACTAAAGTCACAAAATTATTTTACTATAAAAACTCTGATCTAACCATACATTTTTAAACTTTGTATTTAATAAATTGATATTTTCTGCCTAAGTGTTAGAACTTACATTTCAAATTGATATAATAATTATAACATGAACTAGTTAGAAGTCATTACCATTTCTCTAGTTATTTACAACTGCCTGTATTTTTGTTAGTTGAAAAATTTACATTTTTAATTACTTGTAAAACACTTTTTAAGATTTTTAAAAAATTTGAGTGTCAAATTCTTTTCTTCCCTCCACATCCCTTCATTGAGAAGGCAAATAACTTGATATAGATTGCATGTTCTGCATATGTTTTAAAGAAAGGCTATTCACTCACCTTTTTGAAAAGACCACCAGGGCAGTGGTTATTCCATGGCTAGATAGATGACATCTAACTTCAAAAGTTTTATGTAGAGACATTCACATACCAAAGTTTTAAAGGAAAAAAAAAAACCTTGCACTTCTTATTAGAAATTTGACCTCTCGTTATGATTTTACTTGCCTCTCATTTTCTATTATTAAATCAATTTGAGTGTTAAGAAATAATTTCTGTTCTTCAATAGTCCCTGATCATATTCCTCCCTCGCCAAAGGTGAATAAAACAAAATAGAACTGCTCACTAAATTTGCAATAGATAAATTTCAGAAGACTATGAAATGACATAAAATAGTTTCAGTGTGTAATATAAGAAGTGAAAAAAGAAGCACAATTTATGATTGCATCATCAAGGAAAACATTATAAACATTTTTGAAATAGGCCTTGAGGGTAGTAAAAATTTTATAGGAAAAGATGATGGGGAAAGACAGCATAAGAATAAGGAATGATGGGTGAAGGGAAATGTATGGATTTTTAGTAGTCTACTTTGCCTGAAATATAGACTCCTTCTCTGGAATACTGATAGAAGTTTTAAAAGGTAGGGTACATCAGGACAGTATCCATTGAAGTGCAGATGGTATTGCAAGATAAGATTTATTTTACAAACAAGATTTCTTGGTAAATTATATGTAAGCATGTTTGCAGGGGTAAAATAGTATTATGTTGGAGAAAAGATGGCTTTTCAAGATGTAGTCATCTACACATACTGTAAAGTGGGTCACTGTTGTGGTAGCCAATGTGGGAATAAGAGGGCATTAAAATGAGAAACTTTTCAGAGGTAGAATCAATAAAATCAAAGGAAAGTGAAGAAGTTTTACTTACCTCTTTTTTAGTTATGGATACCTGGAATGAAAATGGTGTCATTGATTGATTTTGTAAAATCAGATATAAATTTGGGAGGAAAGATAAACTGCATTTTGGAAAGTTTGAAGTAGATTTGCCAGCAATACAAACATTTGGGAATGTTCTGTAGACAACCAAAAATTCATGTGTGTGTGTGGGGGGGGGAGGGGGGTGGCGGAGTCAAGAAGGCAGAGTAGAAGGACGTACTTGTGATAGGTTTCCTCTCATAGCCCATAAAGTACCTGGAAAATGACTCTAAACAAATTCTAGAGAAGCAGAACTCTCAAATTGACAGAGTGAAACATACTTCCAGTCCAAGATAGCCTGGAAGGGCGACAGAAAACGTTTATCACAACGGGTTCAGAACGGACCACAGACAGTACTAGAACAGGTTTCAGGATGTGAGATCATGGGTAGCAGCTGCAGTTCCTAGATTTCTCAACACACAAATGTCAAAGAGAACTTCAAAAGTCAGTGAGAAAGCTCTTTCATTTGGGTAAGAAGGGAGCTTGGTCCAGCCCAAGGACCAGCAACAGCACTGCAGCAGTCACTACGGCAGCAGCGTCCATTTTTGGAGCCCTTGGCCTAAAGACCCAGGAGGAATTGAGCAGCTGATCTGGGTCTCAGCCCTGAGTGGCAATCTTGAGGCAAGGAGGAGCACTGGCATGGTAAAGCCAGTGGTGGCAGTGGAGCAGGAATCCTACTCAGATTCATGGCAGAAAAGAGTGCTTGTGTTTGCTCACAGACTGCAGCACAGGCCAGGAGAAGAGTAAGCTCCTCTCCCTTTATTGTGGCACCTTGGAGGAACTGAGAACTTACAGGTCCCTAGAGTGTACCCTACACTTGACAAAGGATTCAAAAGTCAAGTAACTGACTGGGAAAATCCCAAAAAAGGAAAAAATAAGACTACAAAAGGTTAGTTTTTAGGTGAACAGGTATTTTCCTCCATCCTTTTGGATAAGGAAGAACAAGGCATACAACCAGAGGAAGTCATAAAAGTCAAGGCTTCTACATCCATTACCTGAAGAAATTATATGTAATAGCCTCATGTCATGGAAGAGTTCAAAAAGGATTTTGAAAATCAAGTAAGAGAGGTGCAGGAAAAATTGGGAAAAGAAATGAGAAGGATGAAAGAAAGTCATGAAAAGTGAGTCAACAGCTTGCTAAAAGAGATCCAAAAAATGCTGAAGAAAATAACACTTTTAGAAACAGACTAACACAAATGCAAAAAGAGATTCAAAAACCAATGAGAAGACTGTTTTTAAAAACTGAATTAGTCAAACGAAAAGGAGGTTCCAAAGGTCACTGAAAAAAGTAGTTCTTAAAAATCAGAATGGAGCAGATGGAAGCTGATGACTCTATGAGAAACCAAAAATTTTAAAACAAAACCAAAAGAATGAAAAAGTGGCAGACAGTGTGAGGAGTAAATAAAATTTACTCTTGAATGGAATATACTCGGAGTAAGAGAAAGGGAGAGGTAGGACGTAGCAAATCATTTCCCATAAAAGAGGCAAGAAAGAGTTTTTACCATGGAGAGGAAGAGGGGGAATATGAAAGGAAATAATTGAGCCTTACTCTTATGGGATTTGGCTTAAGGAGGGAATAACACACCCTCCAATTGATATGGAAATGTATTTTACCCTGCATGAAGGCGAGGGGAAAGGAGATATGAGAGGGAAGATAATAGAAGGGATAGCAATTTGGGGCAAAGGATAATCAGAAGCAAACAATATTGTGGGGAAACAGATAAAGGGAGGGAATAGAATGAATGGAGGGTAGGATCGGACAGAGGGAAATGTGGCTAGTCTTTTACAACATAACTAATTATGGAAGTATTTTGCACTGTTATACATATATGACTTCTATGGAATTGCTTGTTTTTTCAATGCAAGTGGGTGGGGATAGAAGGAGAGAATATGAAACTCAAAGCTTTACAAATGAATGTTAAAAAAAAAATTTAGGGTGCACCTGGAAATTAAGATATACAGGTAATGGAGAATAGAAATCGATTTCACCTTACAGGAAAAGAGAGGGAAAAGGGGATGGAAAAAGTGTGGGTTATAGAAGGGAGGACCGACTGCAGAAAGGGGTGGAAGGGGTGCATGATGTCCTGGGGTGGAGTGTAGGGAGAGGTGGGGAGAAAATTTTGAATTCAAGTTCCTTTGGAAGTGAATGTTGAACAATGAAAAATTAATACATTATATATTTTTTAAAAAATTCATGCTTTATCTTTAATAGACAAATATTAGCAAGTGGTAGGATACAGTTCATCCACAATGAATATTTGGACTTAATGGGGAAAATGATATTGACAAGGATGATAGCATAAAGCATGGTGAAATAAGATGAGAGTTTTGGGAAACGTTGACTACAAGGTATCAGAACGTGGAAGTTATGATGAATCCATAAAGGTAAAAAAAAAAATGCTAGTGTGAGAAAGCAAAGAAAAAAGAGAATAATGTGTTGTCATAGAAACAGCAGGGTTAGTGTTAGGAAAGTGTTAAATTGCCTCAAAGGCTGCATAAATTTAGGAAGATGAAGACAAAGAAAGGAAATTGAATTTTATGACAAAGTCTTCAGGGGAAATCTAATCAGTGAGCAATCTGTCTAGGCTTGCAAGAATCCAAGTCAGACTTTTTAGAGGTAAAATTACGATTACCTCTAAAATACTAGATCTTGTCTCCATATGAGTCAAACGTATTATTGAGGACAATTCAAGTACTAGGGAAAATCAGTGTTGTACATATTCTACAGTTCCTCTACCCTTAATGCTCATCACCCAAAAGAAATCATTCTGAGGATAAGTGAATATACAGTAGAATTATTGAAATTCTCATAAGTTATTTGAAGTGGGAAGGAAAGGGAATAGGATTCAAAGAGTAATTCACTGACAAAACCAGGGCTTATGATATTTGTTAATGAAAGAAACTTGGCTATGTCTGGAAAGTTGTTTTTTTTTTTTTAAGTAATCTTTCTTGGCACGAAAATGTAGCTTCTAACTGTAAAAGTGTGTTCCTTTGATGTCTTAGACATGTCTCTGGGAGCCTGTCCAATAGTCACTCACAAACCTTTAAATTCAGAGATTGTTCAGTAAGATCTCCCTGGAGGATAATTTAGTTGAAATGCTTCATGTAAATATGTATATATAGCCTACATGATGATTTGACCTTTAGATTCCAAAGTAGGGAAGAAAAGAATGTGTACAAAATGAGATTCATTATGTAAAAATACCACCTCCTTCTAGTAAAAGAAAGCAGTTTGTGATGAAATATACATGCATCACACCTACTTTGGGGATTTTTCATTCATCCATATTTGCCAGCATTGTTTTCCCTAGTAGTAATCCATGATTCCCGGTCCAAGACTTGGATGTTTATGAGCTAACATTACTCAGGTATGTATTTGACTTTGATATAGGACAAATATAAGAGTTTTTCTACCACACTCAGACATATATGATATCTCCATATTTATGCCTCCTTAACCCTTTGTGTGGTATGTTAAACAACTGATACTAAATATGGATTCTATTTTTGTACTTATTTTCATTCTTAATTTGGCGAGGAGACAAGCTGACTAAGTAAACATATACATACATACATACATACATACATACATACATACATGCAAACACACACGAACATATGCACACACACATACACAACTTAGTAATCAATTACCCTTCTACAAAATGATCTCAATTTCCATTATCAGTACTATCATTCTCCTCTTAAAATATACTTGTTTTCACAGTTGTATCAAGTTTCTCCAGAAACATCAAATTTCATTCCTAGGGTAGATGAAAAAAGTTTTTGCCTGAGGAGTAAATAAGGTTACACTGATTACTTCATCAGGAATTTAGGAGGACAGTGCTTTTTAAACCTAGAAATAATTTTAAAAATGTTACCTATTGTATTCCATTTATGTACCAGTTTATTCTTTCCTACATCATTTGGGCATGGTTGGCTATTAGGTTGACATTGTTTCTGTAGAGTGATAAAATTATAATAGTCAATTCTATTTCCTAAAGCCCTTTCTCTTATACTATATTATCTGACACTCATAAAAAGTGAGATGGGCCAGGAAGCCATTACTAACAGTTTTTTAAAATGAGAATACTGAAATTTAGAAGTATTCTGATGTATTTCCAAAGTCACACTAGACTTTGTAATGTGGTGAAAAAGAAAAAAGGGAGCAAGGGTAAGAGTGAAGTAAAAGATAAGGAGAGAGAGAGAAAGAGAGAGAGGGGGGAGAGAGAGAGAGAGAGAGAGAGAGAGAGAGAGAGAGAGAGAGAGAGAGAGAGAGAGAGAGAGAGAGATGACTATTTGAAGACCAGAGGTGAGGAGAATAGGAAAGAGGAGAAAAAGATCCAGGAAATACAAGGGGAAAAACATAAACAGAGTCAAAAGAGACTTGAGGATGAGAAAAAGATGCTGTTTTCTTTAATTAGCTCTTTCTCACAGCTCCAGTTTGATCAAACATCTGCTCAGTACTTTCCCAGAAACTTGCTAAAATTATTGACATCCTGACTCCATGATATTTATCAAATGGTCCCATTGATTCCTCAGTCCATGATTTTCTTTCAGAAATGACAGCAATATTTTTAACAATTCTTAGAGCTCCTTCATAGTGCTTCAAAAAAATCTTCTTTCACCCATTTAATTTCTAGTCTATTTTTATTTTGCTATTCTTTGTGGTCTTTCTTCTTATTCTTACCTGCAAAATTTCACTCCAATTTTTAAAGATTTTAATAGCCACTTTGACTCTGATAATTGGTTGTTAGTGAAATTTCTTTTAGGAATTTGTCATTTTTAATCATACTATTACTTTTGCAACCTATATTTTCAGTAGCTAATAACTATATTTTATTCTAATTCATTTCGTAAGATGGAATACCTATATTTTAAATTTATTATATTTTCCTCAGTAGCTATAGTAAGTTCAGTTATGTTTTGATTCACCTTGCATAACGAGTGTCACTGGGGAAAGTATTCATTTTTACTGAATTCCCATTTTGCAGTCTTTTGAACTAGCCATGCCATTGAATGCTGTCTTGAATGTTTGAAGAAATAGAAAAAAAATGAGTTTGAATCATGAAAAAAGATAATGGAACATACATTTAATGTAGAAAACATCCCTTTGATTGCTAAATTTAAAACAAGGTGATGGCCTTGATCTAAAAATATCACGACTAGTTTTTATTTGTTCATAATAACCTAGATTCCAATGAAATAGAAAGGCAAGTGTGATGTTGTGTAAGATTTCAGATTTTTTTCCCCTGCAGACTCATCGCCTACTCCATGTGCTTCGAAATGCATACCAATGTCACTGAATTTATTTTCTTGGGCCTGTTTACAAACAAGGAAATGAAGATTTTAAGTCTTATATTCTTCTTGCTATGTTATTCTGTAATCCTTTTGGGGAACTTTGTCATCTTCATTACCATTTCCTATAGCTATTTGATTCAACAACCTATGTACTATTTTCTCTGTCATTTGGCTCTTATGGATTTGGGTTATGTATCTACCATCATACCCAGGCTGATCAGGGACATAGCTGTGAAAAGAAAAACTACGTCCTACAATAGCTGTATGACTCAGGTCTTCAGTCCTCATGTACTGGGTGGTGTTGAGATGTTCATCCTGGTGTCCCTGGCCTGTGATAGTTTTACTGTCATCTGTAAGCCATTACACTACCTCATAATTGTGAACCAGAAAAGACATAACTTATTAATTCTTCTTGCCTGGGTTGTGACATTTTGCCATTCGCATGATTCTTAGTTTACCTTTCTGTCATCCTAACCAGATTGATCACTGTATATGTGATGTGAAACCCCTCCTGCTACTGGTTCGCATGGACACAAATATTGTCAATTGCTTAGTCATTGCAAATACTGGGATGGTAGCCATGGTTTTCTTTTGGGTTTTGGTGCCATCTTATATTGCCATATTGTAAACCCTTCGGACATGTTCATCAGAAGGTAAGAGAAAATCTCTCTCAACTTATGGTTCCCATATCAGGGTTGTGGTCCTTTTCTTTGTGTACTGTAAGTCCACATATGTCCCTCTACTCAGAGTTGAAAATAATGTCGAAAAATATTCCTTATTTTATATAGTAATTGTATCTATGTTGAATCCTCTCATTTACACAATGAGGAAGTCAGAAATGAAAAATTCTATGTAGAAGGTGTAGTTCAGATAAATATTATTCAATTTAATTATATATGAATTTCAATCTGTTCCCCACCCTTATACCCTCACATTGAATCTTGGTGAAGAATTGAGAATTTTTCATGAAACTGTGAGGATAAAACATTATTTTGAAGAGCCTAACACTATTTTGTAGCTGATAATAAATGAAAAAATTAATTGGATTACAATTCTTTTGAAATACTTTATTGATTTCTTGCTATATGTAAACACATATAGTGAACACTATATCTATTCACTATATGTGCTTGATAATGGAGATGTGAATGACCCCCCCCCCCCATTTTGCCACTTTATTCAAGGAGTTTACAAAGTAATATTGGTGATAAATAAATAAACATATTTATCTAATAAATATTAGAATGGTAGTCAAGGAAGGACACTGTTTTTCAAAAAGTTTAAGATAACGAGTGAGGTCTTAGAAGAGTACCATTCCACTCTTCATCCAGGAATAATAACAGGGTTTATTTGATTGTGGTCCATTGTTAGGTCGGGCCTGAATCCACTAACTAACTGGTCTTTTGTCCACTTCCTAATATTCTTACCATTTGGGATACTAATGCAATATAGTGAATATACCATTTAAAGATTATAGAAATAGATCCTTCTTGTTTTGTTTCCTGGTAAAGATCAGTCACCTCAAAATAAAGAACAAGGCCTCACAGAGTGGTACAATTATCTGTGGCCTTCCCAGAAGACTTTATCCCACATGCTTCTCTGTCACAAGGCTACATACTTATTCCACTTTTAACCATCTACATTCTGTTACACTAAAATAACATATTATTAAGGAGGATTGAGCAAAGATGAACATTCACAATGGTTGCATTGCCAATCTTGAGTAAGTACATTGCCTTCACACAGCCTACCATGAGTTGGGGAATTTTTTTAATTAAAAAATATTCAGCTAGTTCCCTTTCAGAATATATGGCAATAAATTTTGCCTTCCTTCATTCATAGGTATATTGTATTTCTATTACTTCTTGAGGGCAGTTATTGTATCAGTCATCGTAAAAGGCAGCAAAGCAATAAGAAATAACCAGGGAAATTTAATCCCAAAACAGTTTCTGGGAAAATTTTGTCAAGTCCCAGGAGTCTACTTGTTGTATATGAATAAGACCGGCTTCATCTTAAACAGTGTTAATGTTCACTGCATTAGGTAGGACTGTTGTTCATCGATTTCTTATCAAAATGGTGGTAGTGTAGAAGGAGATGTTGAAATTTCACCTTATCAAAATGAGAAGAAAAATACTAAACAAAGAAAATCACTCTTGCAGGGAATTTAGCAGTTTTAAAACCACAATACCAAGAGTGTTGTTTGACTGACTGTAGACAATTAGTTTATTTGGGAATTTTTTAGACAATATTGTTTTAATCCATAATCACTAGACCATCAACAATATTTCCGTGAAGGAATACTTGAAATCTATAAATGTGCCTGCAAGATTAGGAAGTGACACCTTAAAAGCGTTTTGCCTTTCATATGCAAAGAAGTTAGGGAGTAGAAAATAAAAACTGAGTGACCCAAAAGAATATGATTAGGAAGTGCTCCAAATTATCTAATGTAAGCTCTATAAATGAATTCTTTTCTTTGCAACTTTATTTCAATAGCATTTTTTGTTTTCTCTTTGATAATAAAATCCATGTAAATGGAAAGAGTACATGCAGTAATATATATAGGGAGTGAAGTCACAGGATAAAAAAAAAAATTATTCTCTAGATATTGGCAAGCCTAGAAACAGCACATGACAACAGATAGAGAATTGAACTTGGAGTCAGAAAGATTTGGCTTCAACTTCTTCTGACAATTCTAAGTTGTGGGACCATGGCCAAATCACTTTCTCTCTCTAAGACTCAATTTCCTTATCCGTACAATGTAGAAAGTTATCATTTGAAAATCTACCTCACAGTTTCATCACTGCTGAAATAAGATTATATTAGATGCTTCACAGACTTTATAGTGATACATAAATGACAGCTTTTACTGTAAGGAAACAAACCATATTACCTATTTCAGTGATTGCTATCTATGTCTGCTTTGAATTCCACATCACTTATGATTTAGCATTTATATCTAACGTTATCTGAGAAATGAAAGGGAAATAATGGTACCTATGTAAGAGAGCTGTTATGAAGATCACATGGCTGAATATTAAGTGAATACTCGTTGCAATTTAACATAGTATATAAATGTAAGCAGTCATTAGATAAAGATTAGCAGAATGGATTCCATGAATACAGGAAGACTTAGGTTCGTGTTCCACCAATGAATCATACTTTCTCTATGATACCAGATAAATCATTTAATGTCTTAGGAGTGCAAGAATTCTCTCAAACTATGTGTTATAAAGGAGTTTCCAAACTGAATTGCTACAGGGACAATCCTTACTTTGGAGTTTTATTTGTCAATAAAGTCATAGATCCAATCATCATCATTTTCATCGTCATCATCACCATCATCATCATCACTATTATTTCACAGATGAAGGAACTTGTTGAAGAGAAAAAAAAAAAACATTTGTCCTAAGTGTTCGCACACTCACGCATGCACACACATACCAGGAAATTCTCTCAAAAGTTCACCAATATTTCTAATTAGTAGTTTTCCTAATTTTCATAGTAGTAACCTTAAAAGTAATTGAAAACAGGAAGGACTTTAAACAAGGATGTAGAAGTGTTTTCTAAATTTTAATTTATGTTCTAATAAAGTAAATTCAGAAAACCACTCACAGAAACATAAGGAAAAGTTTGGATGAGAGATTAGGACTAACGACATAGATTTAGGAGACATCAGTGCAGATTTACTGGAAATAAGATAGAGTGATTTCCACGAGGATTTGAATGTGAAAGAAAAAAATATGGACACAAGTAGTGAATCTGAGAAATATGAGCAGTAAAGGAGTGAGAAGGTATGCCAAGAAAGGAAATGAAAATGTGTAACACTAACAAACATCCAAAACACTGTAAGAGAAGTCAGGAAATGATTATGAAATGTGGAGTTCAATGGGGTTCCAATGGAATCAACTCCGTGCTAAAAATGATTCCAGATAAAAATAATTCAAACTTTATATATCAGGTAATTATTATTTTAATTTAATTTAATTTAATAGACTGTTTTAATGTGTTATTTTTAAGTTCTACGGATCTTATATACTAGTTTATGTTATAGATGTAATAGGGTTAAGAATTCAGATACTCTCATAAGTAGATTATGTGGGATGATAAATCTACTTTCCACCTGCTAATGTTTAGTTTGCATTATTTATCCTCATTTCAAGTTCTAAGGAAATTAATTCTATTGGATTTAGGTATATTCTGCTATTTCATTACTAGGTGCCAAATTTTCAAGATCTCTTTAATTGGTCATACAATTACCTTTGAATTACCATACAAATTTATTAAATAACATTTAATAAACTGAAGAAACTTATTTAATCATAGTATATGACTCATCTCTTTTTAAATCAATCCCTCTAATTGAAATTATATTAAAATTTCACTAATAAATAAAATTTGTAGCTACTTTTATGAAAAAAGATAGATATCCCATTGAATAGTTTGATTCCAAAAAAACTAAAAGTATCCAAAATGAGAAATATCAACAATAAAAAAGGTTTCACGTATAAAATTGCATTTAAAAATGCCTTCTTCATGTTAATAGGTAGTGCAGTGGAATTGGCAGCACAAGTTCCAGAAATTCTTTGATTACAGAGATTCCTTTTATGTTTTATTTTAGATTTCAGTTTTTGTACACTGTTACAAAGCAAAAGCATGCATGAACAAAATGATTTCCTTAGTATCAATCAATCAACATTTATTAGGAAATTTGTATGTGCAAGCATTGTACTAAGCTCTGGGCATAGAAAAGAGACAAAAGATAGTCCCTGCTCTTGATGACCTTAAAAGCGAATGATCCAAAGTTACAGGGAGTATCTTTCTGTCATAATTCTTTGAAAAATAATATGTATTTTAACATAATTATAAGAAAATTGCAAACAATGTAGAAAATGCGAATATTTCCAGAAAGGCACAGAAAGTTGTAGTAATCCACAAGGAATAATTGCCATAGTCTTATACAACAAAAGACTCCTGATATACTGTGATAAACTATGAGTTTGCAGAACCCCCAAAAATCATTTACACTAATAAAGCTTCGGAGAACTTGTACAGCATGACCAATTTTATTTGTCATTTAAAATCCCTAAATAACATACTTTATTTACACAAAAACTTGTCGTTAACGTTGATGATGTTTATGAATGGACCATGGAATTTTAATCAGATTTTGAAAGAAAGGCGTGTGAGCGTGTGTGTGTGAGTGTATTCAACTACACATAGCTTCACTGTCTTTTAATATAACTTGAAGTTGTTCAAACTAATGAGATAATTTCTGAAATAAATTCCTGGACCATTTTTATTTTATTTTATAAATTTATTTTAAATTTTCAACATTCATTTCCACAAAATTTTGAGTTCCAAATTTTCTCTCCATCTTTCCCTCTTCCTCAAAAAGGCCATCCATGCATTCTGATTGCCCCTTTCACCAATGTGCCCTCCCTTCTAACACCCCTCCCTTTCCTTGTCCCTATCTTCTCTGTTCTCCTGTGGGGCAAGATAAATTTCTATACCCGATTACCTGTATTTCATTTTTACCTTATACGCAAAAATAATTCTCAACATTTGTTCCCAAGCCTTTGAGTTGTAGCTTCTCTACCTTCCTCCCTTCTTCCTCCCTCCCCACCCATCCCCACTGAAGAGGCAAACAATTCAATATAGGCTATATGTGTGTAGTTTTGCAAATGACTTTCATAATAGTCATGCTGTGTAAGACTAACTATATTTCCTTCCATCCTATCCTGCCCCCCATTTCTTCTGTTCTCTCTTTTGACCTTGTCCTTTCCCAAGAGTGTTGACTTTTAATTGCTCCCTCCTCCCGTTTCTCCTCCCTTCCATCTCCCTCCCCCCCGGCCCCCGCTTATCCCGTTCTCCCTCTATTTTCCTGTAGTGGAAGACAGATTTTCATACCAAATTGAGTGTGCATATTATTTGTTCTTGAGCCAAATGGGGTGAGAGCAAGTTTCACTTCTTCCCTGTCGCGTTCCCCCTTTCCCCCTCCATTGGAAAAGCTTTGTCTTGCCTCCCCTATGACAGGCAATTTGCCCCATTCCATTTCTCCCTTTCTCCTTTCAATATATTCCTCTCTTAACCCTTAATTTTATTTTTTTTTAGATACGATCCCTTCCTGTTCAAGTCTCCATGTGTTCTCTGTCTCTGTCTCTCTCTGTCTCTCTGTCTCTGTCTCTCTGTCTCTCTGTCTCTCTCTCTCTCTGTCTCTCTTTCTGTCTCTCTCTCTCTCTCTCTCTCTCTCTCTCCCTCTCTCTCTCTCTCTCTCTCTCTCTCTCTCTCTCTCTCTCTCTCTCTCTCTCTCTCTCTCTCCCTCCATATGTGTGTGTGTGTGTATAATCCTTCCAAGTACCAAGATACTGAGAAAAGTTTCAAGAGTTACAAATATTATCTTTCCATATAGGAATGTAAACAGTTCAACTTTAGTAAGTCCTTTGTGATTTCTCTTTCCTGACTACCTTTTCATGCTTCTCTTGATTCTTGTGTTTGAAAGTCAAATTTTCTTTTCAGCTCTGGTCTTTTCATCAAGAATACTAGAAAGTTCTCTATTTCATTGAATGACCAGTTTTGCCCTGAAATATTTTACTCAGTTTTGCTGGACAGGTGATTCTTTGTGTTAATTCTAGTTTCTTTGACTTCTGGAATATCCTATTCCAAGCCCTTTGATCCCTTAATGGAGAAGTTGTTAGATCTTGTGTTATCCTGATTGCATTTCTACTATACTTCAATTGTTTCTTTCTAGCGGCTTGCAATATTTTCTCCTTAACCTGGGTGCTCTGAAATTTGAGTACAATCTTACTAGGAGTTTCTATTTTTTGGTCTCTTTCAGGAGGTGATCTGTGGATTCTTTCAATATTTATTTTGCCCTCTGGTTCTAGAATATCAGGGCAGTTGTCCTTGATAATTTCATGAAAGGTAATATCTAGTCTCTATTTTCTGATCACAGTTTTCAGGTAATCCCATAATTTTTAAATTGTCTCTTCTGGATCTATTTTCAAGATTAGTTGTTTTTCCAATCAGATATTTCTCATTGTCTTCTATTTTTTTTCTTTCCTTTACTTTTGTTTTATAATTTCTTTGTTTCTCATAAAGTCATTAGCTTCCATCTGTTCCATTTTACATTTTAAAGAACTGAACCTCCTTTTCCATTTGGCTAACTGCTTTTTAAAGCATTCTTCTCCTCATTGGGTTTTTGGCCCTCTTTTAGCAATTTTCTTCAGCATTTTTCTGGGTCTCCTTCAGCAAGCTGTTGACTCTCTTTTCATACTTTTCTTGCATCGCTCTCATTTCTCTTCCCACATTTTCCTCCACCTCTCTTACTTGATTTTCAAAATCCTTTTTGAGGTCTCCCATGACCTGGGACCATTACGTATTTATTTTTGAGGTTTTGGATGCAGAAGCCTTGACTGTTATGCCTTCCCCAGATGGTAAACATTGTTCTTCCTCATGTGAAAGGATGGGGGAAAATACCTGTTCACCAAGAAAATAACCTTCTGTAGTCTTATTTTTTCCTTTTTTCGGGCACTTTCCCAATCAGTTATAGGACTTTTGGGTCCTTTGTCAAGAGTAGGGTATACTCTAGGGACCTGTAAGATCTCAGTTCCTCCAAGATGGCACAATCAAGAGAGAAAAGTTTACTCCCTGGCCAGGCTGGCAGCTGAGATTTAGATCAGCGGCTCAGTTCCCCCAGGGACTTTAAGCTGAATACTCCAACAATGGAGACTGGCTGCTGCCTTCAGTGGCCAGCAACTGCCACCACAGCCGCCACTGCCTTCTGTTGCTGTAGCCACTGCCACCAGAGGCCAGGGTAGGGGAGGAATCTGCTCCCTTGTCACGGAGGTGACAAAGCCCTCTCACTGACCCTTTGAAATGTCTTTGTTACCTGTAGGTTGAGGGATCTGCTAACATTTACTGCTGCTGGGGATTCCTCCCTTGAGGCCTCTTCCAACCCTTCTCATCCATATGCTGTGTGGCCAAGGGTAGCCTGTGGTCAACTCTGCTGCCTGAGCTACAAACCTTTCCCTTCAAGCTTCCAGCCCACCATGGGCTGGAAATCTCCTCCACTCAGCCGTTCTGTGGCTTCTGCTGCTCTAGAATTTGTTGAGTCTTTCTTTACAAGTGGGGGAAAAGCTAGAGTATGTGTGTCTTCCTTCATCGTCTTGGCTCCCTTCCACCTGGACTGTTTTTAAAAGAAGTATTTTATCCATTATTTGGTGTGACTGGTAAATATTTTTAACCACATGAATTAGATATATTTCAAAGCAAGGACCAGAACTCAGTCTTAAGAATGATGAAGAAAAAGTATATAACTGTGCTAACCTGCTGTTATGGAAGCTAAAAACGTGCCAAAATGCTTACAAAATTTCAAATGCCAGGAAGAAATTTACCACGCTGGAGAGGGAATAGAATCTCTTCTGTCAAATACTTTAAAAAAAGGGAAATTTAGGAACAACAAGAAACTTCAAATTCCTTGAAAAAAAATTGTCTAATTTTTGATGGCAATAAAGTTGATTCATAAATTTAGAACTGCTTTCTTTTTTACATAAACTATTTTTAATAAAAAAAATAAAAGAATTCCTTTATCTTTGGACCAAAATGAACAAAGAAAAAATACACTTTAACTGTTTAATTTAAAAAGCTTTGAGGAAATACGTTGTTCCTAGAAAGAAACGATTCTGCACCTTGTAAATCAAGGTTATGAAAGCTTCAAATCGCTATCTCTCTCTCTCTCTTTCTCTCTGTCTCTCTCTGTCTCTCTGTCTTTCCTTGTCTCATGTTGTGTGTGTATATATAAATAAAAAGATATATGTATATATATAAGTGTGTGTGTATACACATATAAGCATACATATATACATATACATACATATATTTCATATTCATTTATATATTCCTGAATTTTGAATTTCAATATTTGAATCAAGAAAATTAAAGCAAATCTACTTAGAGGTCTGAAAAGATATTCTAGTTTCCTGATCAAACATGGTGCCATAGGTTTGAATTCTATTCCTGAATAGTCAACAGAAACCTTCACACTGACATTCCTTGAAAAAATAAAATTTAGCTTTAATTTGTGTGTATTTAAATATGATAAAACACATATTATTTCACCATATAAAATATTTTGTTAAATATTTCAATATGATTTTTAAATATATTGTATTTTATTTAATGCCTGGTAAATCCTTACTCTGAATAGTTCACAGGGTTTAATGAGCTGTTGGTAAAAGACAATGATGGAATCAAAAGAGGTAAAAACCCCTGCAATATCATCTTAGACCTAAAACAGTAATGTACTCATACGATTATCTAGTCCAAGCCTGTTATTTACCATATGCAGTACATGAGGTCCAGAGAAGTTGAAATCATAGTGGTATTAACAATCAGAGACTAGATTCAAACACGTTACATGGTTTCAAGCTCAGTACTACATGTACAGCAAAAACTGACTTACAGAGCCCTTGGGGGATTTCAGAATCCATGACTGAGGATTCTGAAAAATAATGTTGGATCCGTTTTGATTTCAGTAAAAATTAGCTTTCAACAAACCTTCTGTGATTGCTTCACTTATTCTCACAGAAATTTGAGTTGTTTTTGCTCTTCAGTCATTTTTCAATAATGCCAGATTTTTGTGTGTCATCCCACTTTCGTTTTTCTTGTCAAAGATACAGGACTGCTGTCCATTTCCTCCTCCAGCTTATTTTATGGATAAGTAAAATGAGACAAACAGGATGAAGTGTCTTACTGAGAGTCACACAGCTAATAAGTGTCTGAGTCAGTTCTTTCGCACTTCAGGCCCATCACTCTATTCCTCCACCTGACTGTCCTCATCTTCTCTTATGATGTAGACAGATCTTTTTAGAAAGTCAGCTTTCGGATAACTCTCTCCTTCACTGACAATTTCACATTAATCTCCTGAGAACCTCAAGATGTTTCGGAATGGCAAGTATTTGAAAATCAAGTGCCAGATTCAGCCTAGAACATAAAGCATCCACAGGAAAGATTAATAAAAGCAAAAAATATTTCATCACATTATTGTACCAATTATTTTTTCTTTCTTTCTTTCTTCCTTTCTTTCTATCTGTCTGTCTGTCTGTCTGCCTGTCGATCTGTTCATTTATCCATCTGTCCGTCCATCCTTCTATCTATCTAGCTATTTCTATCTATCTATCTGTCTATCTATCTATCTATCTATCTATCTATCTATCTATCTATCTATCTATCTATCTATGGGTGTAAAGAGTTCATGGTAAAGTTTTGAACTTATTAAACCACAAAATAATTGGGAAAAAATGACTTTCTTGCTTTGAGTCTAGGGGTATGTAAAGCACCTTTAGTCAGGAGGTGACTTGGAAGAAATATGAATCACTTCAGGAGATTACACATAAACACATACCCATAAATATATGTGTATATAGAGATTATGTAAATGTATTACGTGCAATCGTATTCTTAATTTTCCTTTTAATGGAAGATATATATATGTATATATATACATATATGTAAATATATGTATATAGCTGTTTATGCAAACACACATATGTCTTATTGAAGGTGATATACAAAGTCTCATATTATGAGCAAGAAAATTGGGATGTAATAAATACTTCAAAAACGTATGACTTGAGAGATTAAAAAAATACAGAATAAAACTTTGACATTCATAATTAACTTCCCTCACTAGCTAAAGTATTTGTCTTTTCAAGATTACACTCATGAATATCACCCTGCCTATACTCCAGTACTGAAGTATGGCCTTTCCTAGACTCGTTTCATACTAAAATTGCATTTGAATGTCAAACCTTTTCCTTCCTTCCATGAAGTATCACAATAGACAAATTAATGCAATTCATCTAGATCATTTTCCCAAATAACTTTTGACACCACACCTTTCTCATGGCATTTTTCATCTCAGTATTTCTCAGAGTATAGATTATGGGGTTAAATATTGGAGCAATGATGATATAAAATAGAGCAAACACTTTATCCTCTGGATAGGTGGTGGGAGGTCGAAGGTGGGAATAAATTGCAGGTACACAAAACAAGACAACCACTGTGAAATGAGACCCACAGGTGGAAAGAGCTTTCTGCCATCCTTTGGCTGAATGTGTGTGTATGGTCCATAATATAATGGTATAAGAAAGGAACAAGATCACAAAAATTACCAAGAGAATTATTCCTGAATTGATAACAACAAGAAGATCAGCGGTGTAAGTATTTGTGCAGGCAGTTTTCTGTAAGGGGAAGATGTCACAGAAATAGTGATCAATTTCATTGGGGTCACAGAAGGGTAACTTGAGGATCATGGACAACTGAGAGAAGGAATGAGCAGCTCCACCAGCCCAAGCCACTAAAACGAGAAGGTTGCATTTCTCTCTGCTCATAATGATCATGTAGTAGAGAGGTTTACAGATGGCAACATAACGGTCAAAGGTCATTGGTCAGGATGAAAATCTCTATACTGCCAAAAAAGTGGACACTGAAGATTTGAAACATACAAAAATTATAGGAGATGATTTTTCTCTCAGTTAAAAAATCCCCAATTAGCTTTGGTGTAACACTGGAAGTATAGTAGATGTCCATAGAAGACAAATGACTGAGGAAATAGTACATTGGTTGGTGGAAAAGATGACTGCAAGAGATAGAGAGGAAGATTATGAGATTCCCTATGAGTAGACTGATGTAATAGAATAAGAAGAAGATAAAACAAAATATCAGTATGTTCTGGTCATAGGAAAGTCCATAGAGAATGAAATCTGTGATGTTGCCCTGAGTTTTCATTTTTGTTTTGGTACTTTATATACAGGATTCTGTTCTGTATCTGAAATTGGAAGAAATATATTTTAATGAATGCATATTCATGTAAAATATCTTTCATTTATTACTGTTAGGATAATTTTCATTATTTTTGTTAAAATCAATATATCAGGAATGTCTAGAGGTGCTGAACTCAATTAAGAATACAATCTAAGATCATGCTAACAGGATGAATAGACTTAATAGTTGGTACCTACCCTGGAGAAGAGAACTTTGTCATGCTATGAAAACTGCTTATAGACATATATATGAAAAATGCTTGTAGACATAATGCACATATGTATATTGAGAGAGTTTAACTCAAGCAAAATGAATAATTTTTTTCTAAAATTACATCTGTCCAAAAGTAAAGCTGTGTGTCTATTAACATAAGTGATTCACCCTAATAGTAAGCTTTCTGATAAATGTTAAATATAAATGGAGAGTACACATTTTTGAAGAGAATCTTGTTTAGGAATAGCTTGAAGTGGCTTAGAATAAATGTCTGATTTAACTCATTTTGGGGAACTGAGTCTTAAGATATAAAGAGTTATGTAATATTTAAACAGGATTTAAAATAATTTGTCAGTGGTTTTAATTCATTATTTATTGACATTAATTGAAATTGTCAGTCCCTTCAACCTAAATGATGTTTGTTACATCACAAATGTTCGCATTCCCCAGCTCTTCTATTTCCCAGGAAGAATAAATCTGAGCTAATTATTTCATGCCATCATTTCATAATAAAGACATTGTCTAATAAAATGTAAAAGTACATTCTTACTATTGCAGGCATGCCCCAAACATTAATTTATCCATTCATAGATTGTTGTACTTTAGTGTGAAAATTTTTTCCAAGTCGGAAGTGTCAAAAATAAAAAATAAAGGAAGAAGATAATGCTCAGAAAATATTGCACTCACTCTAGGCATATTTTAAAACTGGATCCAGATTCTTTAATTGACCCTAACAATGCAGTGAGTGTGAATGACATAAAGACAAGGTGTAGGAATCTACTGTACTGCCATAAATGACCTTTAGATGGCCTTCTAGCTGTTTGTGGTAATCGCAGCTGAGCCACCTTAGTTGAGAGGAGAAAAAAATAGAATGTTGGTGTTGGAAGAGACCTCAGAGAGTATATTTTTGTTATTGTAAAATTGCTTCAGTTGTGTCTGAGTTTTCATGACCACATTTGGGATTTTGTTGGTGTACTTTATTATTTTCTTCTTCAGTTAATTCTGTAGATGAAGAAACTGAGGCAAATAAGGTTAAGTGACTTGCCCAGTATCACACAGCTAATAACTATAAGAAGCTGTGTTAGAATTCAGTTATTCCTGACTCCCGATTCCATACTTTATCCACTGTAACACCTACCTAGGTAAACCCATATCCAAAGCAGAACATACACGACAACTGTGGTGTTAAAATCAAATTGAAATGAGTACTTCTAATCCACAACAAGAATCCATATAGGTTGCTTACTGACTTAGTTTAAAATGCATTATTAGTCATTATTATTATTAGTCATGTTAAATTTTATTTTATTTTTGTTAAATATTTTCCAATTACCTTTTAATCTGATTTGGGCCAAAGTCAAGTATTTCGTTGGACGCATGGGATGCAAGGTCTATGTGTTTGATATCTCTGCCCTACAACAACCCTAATAATCTTCCAGGATTAGTCTCAAGACCACTAATGAATGGGAAGTTACTTCTTTCAAAAACTGTCCATTCCACTTTTAGATCTTTCGCCTATTTAGAGTGCATATCGTCTTCAGGATTGTTGGCATTGTACAAATTCATATCAATTCTTCGCCCTGATTAGACACATAATAAAAAATCAAAATAAGCATTAGTTAACATTATTATGTGAATTTGAGTTCAATATTTAACTTTTTTGATCTCAGTCTCCTCTTCTCAAAAAATGAGAAATTTAGACTGGATGGTCTCTTTAGTCTCCTCCAAGATTTAGCTTCATTGCGTATTATTCTTCTGTTTTACTACTTCATTTCTCTGCTGTTTTGTTACTTCATCTTCAAAGGAAGAATATGAAAACTATTACATGTCGTTTGAGAATCAAAGGAGATATCATGTATAAAGTAATTTATAAGCCTGCCAAAGACAAAGAACACAATCCTTGTGACAATACAAATATTGTTGCAAATTATGCTGATGGTGACATTGAATTCTTCATAGGTTGTGCGTACATTGAGAGAAGGCATGCAAATCCTTCCTGTGCCTTCAGGAAATTTGATACCATGCAAAGTATTTTTGAGGATTAAGTTAGAATTTATATGCAAATGTTTTATAAACTATGAAATGATCCATAAATATGAAATCATTACTATTGTTAATGGAAGGTATAGATAGATAGACAGACAGACGGACAGATAGATAGATAAATTGATATAGATGTAGATATATGGTTTGTCCGATTTTAAGAGGGAGAGGAACACTTTTGCATGACTAGTTACAAATGGCTACAAAACCAAAAGGTCCTACCTTACAACTGACAGAATCTTTTACCAAGAATTTTAACAAAAGACAAACAATAACATTGCATTTTTTTCTATTTCTCTCTCCTCTCCATAGAAGGATTAGAGACATAGTTCTTGGAAATGATTAATGCTTATAAATTTCACTGCACACACTGTAGAAAAATCACAACTACCCCTCACCACATGTGAAAACACACACATACACACCAATACAAAGTCATAGGTTTCAAAGAGTGCATTTAGGATGAGAATTAGGCTTAAAATCGGTCTGATTCTCGATAAATATCAAAGTAAATAAGCAGTCTGTGAAAAATAAAAAAGAAAGTAGAAAATAAAGTAATATGTGTTTTTGAGATTTCCTATAACTTTCAGATATTAGATAAGTGAATAAGATAGCTGCTAGATAAAAGAGCAAAAGTATTAGACTTTAAATGAAAGTTGGAAATAGACTTGAATCCAAATTATACTTTGGGGGTATTTATAGCTATGGGGGTGCTAGGCAAGTAATTTAAATTCTTCAGTCATGATTTTCTCAGTCAGCAGAGGATAATGGAAACAAGTCTAGATTTGGATTTAAAAAAGACCTGAGGTCAAAGCCATACTCTTTACCTTCCTAGCTTTGGGACTATAAGCAAGTAACACTTGCCTCTGTGTTTGTGATTTTCACATATAAGGCCTTTCACGTTAGAAGGCCTTAATTGAAGAATTTCTAAGATTCTTTTTGCATTACCTCCCATGTTTTCATTGAATGAAAAAGGAAAACCAACAAACACATCAGATAAATAAAAGAATTTCTATCAGTAGAAGCAACTGTGAGTGTAGAAGGAATGTTGTGGTTGGAAATAAGAACTAGCTGTGTGACTGTGGACAAATGACTAATTTTTCTCAGTCTCTATATGAACATCTTTAAAATGGAGATGATGATGATGATGTTGTCAATAATAACAACAACAATCATCAAGATCATGATCATCCTCATAAATCTTTTACTTCTGTCCATTTAACTTTTTGTGGTGGTGGCCTTAATAATAAAACTAGAATCTGATTTATTTAAGAATACAACTTCCATTGTTCAAAAGCAGAGTTGCTGCTCAGTGATCAACTGCAGGATAATGTCTAGTCTGGAAAAATTAGCCATTATGAACTGCAAAATATCCCCTTTTAAAAAAGCGTCTCCCTCAAAGATGAGAGAAATGAGATGATTAAAAACGTGTGACGGAGTTTCTGGAAATCAATTTAAAAGTTGTGAATGAAAACAAAGGAAACAAAATTAGAATTAACATAGCAAGCAACAAAGGATGAAGTATCTTTAAAAGATATTTTCTGACTGCCTCCATTTTCCACCTACATTGTGCGATTAAATATAATATTTACAACATCCATGAGTTCCAGTAGAAGTGTCAGTTTTGTTATTTATATTCATTCACTTTACCAGATTAGCAACAATATTTGCAAACACACACACACACACACACACAGAAGCACTTTTTTTTCCTCTTCTAGAAAATGAAGTAAGGTAATGTGTTAGAAAACTTACTGCTATTGAACGATGAATCCAAGGGACTGCAGGGTTGTGTTTAAATGGGTTCCTCATGTCCTTCATGAACCAAACTGAGCTAAAACCATCATTATAACTTTTTTAAGAGCAGAGATTTTAAATGACCATTTATCAAATCATATTTTCTGACCATTAACTATTAAATACAATAAATTTGGTAATGTCCAATTAGCCTGGAATCTTGTTATATCTATACAATAACATCAGGTATATCTATACAATAACATCTGTACATTAACAACCTTAACATTAAGACTCCACTACGCTTCATACTGACCAGTAATTAGTCTTACAAGTAACCATGTCTGATTTCACCCACTGGTCAAACACACCTATTCGTTGCTTACTTTAGTAAGAAGTCTGATTAAATGCAGGTGCTTGTAAACCAGAAATGGACAGATCAAAACTAGTGCACACCATGAAGAAAAATATTTTACTGTCCACAGGAAGTGGAGAATTTAAGTCCATGTACACAGAGCTTCTGAGAAACTGAGAAGGGATAACTGTTTCATAGCCCTTGAAAGGTGACTGAAGAGAGACACACATCCTTTTATCATACTTTTTTAACTCAGAAATACAGGCAGAAGATTTCTGCATTGCGAAGTAAATGAAATATAACATATATACCATTCAACTCTCTAAAGTATCAGTGTGAAAACAAAGAATAACTAAACAGATTCTAACTTGTGAGCAGAAATATTTATAAGACTTGATAGTCTGAAGAAATGATGCTCCCAGGGGGAGTTTAGGAGATATTTTTTTTCCATTAAATAGCACTAATTTTACATTATGCCCTCCAAGGCATATGGACAGATAACCCCTGATGCCATGTGGTAGAGGAAAAAGTGCACTGTATTCAGAAACACAGGTAATAAATTGGCAATTATTAGGTCTTGTCTGCCTGCTGTAGTTTTCTGCAGACGTTCCTGGTTTGGGACCAGGACAATAACAGAAAGTATATTTGCAAATGCATAATATTGCCCTTAGCCGTGATTTGTAAGAATGAGAGGAGAGACACAGAGAAACAGAGAAAGACACAGATGGGGAGGCGAGACTTGAGACACAGAGACAGACACACAGAGAAAGAGAGACAAAGAGATAAGCAGAGAGACAGGCAAAGACAGAAACACAAGAGAGAGATAAAGGCAGAGACACAGAGAGAGGAGGATGAAGGTCTGAAAGAAGGAAAGAAAGGAATACCAAAGTTGTGTAGGTCCAAATGTCTTGGAATGTTTCTTTTTTAATAACTTGAATGTTTTATGTGTCACAAATACTCGTGGAAATAATTGTATGACTGAGGATGATGGAGACCCATAACATCCTAGGTATTATAGGGAGTCGTTACAGTTTACTGAGATTTTATGTGGGCCTGTAAGACTTGTACTTTGGGGAAATAGTTTTGACAGCTGTATGAAAGATAGTCTCACAGACGTCAAACAAATTGTGAATAGTTTTAAATTCTTGAAGAGCTTTACATATTGCACAAGTGACCAAATACATTATTTAATAGCTAATAGGGAGCTGTTGTAGGTAAAAGGTCTCAATAGTTCAAGGGAAAAGCACACTGGACACATATGGCATGTAAAGTGAATAAGTGGAAACATAATTACACTGCAAATCATTTAAATCTCAGCAATTGGTGGAGAAGTAAGGTTAAGGGAAAATATATTCATATCCTTTGTGACTCATCTGATTTCTCTCCTAATTGCTCTTCCCTCATCTAACAAAAATATAGTTCACTCAAATCCTTTACCAATCATTCATGGTCTACTATTAAATTCACCAACCAGAGTCAAATCAAAGCACACAGAGTAAAATGGATAGAAAGATTCCATCTGCAAAGCTTGAAGACTTCACAAAGTTTCAGTACTTCCTCGACCACTTCATCCTGTAACGGATTTATTCTAGAGACTGCTACCAATCCAGATTTTCTGATCTTGTGTAGTTGTTGGAAATGTCCATGAAGTGGACGTTATTCCCCACCCCCCTGGAGCCCCTGGGTTGAGAAATGTCTGTTGAGTTTCTAGGCAGGGTTGGGCTTAGTAGCCACTTTCTGTTGTGCCCCTTCACCTAGCAGCCATTCTCTGTTGTACCCCTTTGCCTGGCAGTTGCTTGGGCCCCCCTCTCTGTTGTACCCCTTTGCCTGGCAGTTGCTTGGGCCCCCCTCTCTGTTGTACCCCTTTGCCTGGCAGCTGCATGGGCCCCCCTCTCTGTTGTGCCCCCTTCCCTAGCAGCACCTAGGAACTCCTGTCGAAACTGTTCTGTGAAAAATGTGTGCTACTGGAACAATAAGGCTGTACCGGGAAGTGCTAAGATGCTTAAAAGGCACACACACTCCTTGTTCGGGGCTGCCTCCTCTGAGGACAGCCGCCAGCTAATAAAGACGCTCCCAAATTCTCAATTGACTCTTGCCTGTGCTTGTCTCGGTCTGTCCATTTCACTTGGAGGTTCCACTGAGATGGCTTTTGACTCTGTGTGCACAGGCAACCCATCTGCCCTGGACGGCCAGACTGTGCTTTGACTTCAGGGGGTGACCACCGGGATTGATGTTCCCCAGCCCCGATCTCAAAGCACAGCCATGTGAACCAGGCTCCTGGTAGCCAAATTACTCTCATCTGGCCATTTTGAGCGCCCTGTCTGTGTAGGTGAGTACTCTTGGGGAGTAAGTGGAGAGGCTGGATGCAGTGGGAAACGCCCTTACTGACCTCCATGGGACGCCGAGTGGGATCCTGATCTGACTCTCCTGTATTTTTGGGTTTCTGAGAGTCTGGACCACTTGACCGACTCTGCACTCTGTATCTGTCTGGCTCTCCTGTATTTCTGGGTTTCCGAGAGTCCGGATCGCTTGACTGAGTCTGCGTTCTGCATTTTGTCTGTCTCCTGTTTTGTGTTTTGTTGTTGTTGTTGTTGTTGTTGTTGTTAGAGCCCCAGTTTAATCGGACTCTGTATCTCACTCTCCTTTCCTGGGATCATGAGACAAAGACATTCAGGTCCCGAGACCCCGTTGCAGTTCATGATAAAGTGTTTTAAACAATTCCAACAAGCTGCAGCTGGTTATGGGTACACAGTCTCCAAGAAGAAATTAACTTTACTCCGTCAACAGGAGTGGCCCACCTTCAGGGTGGATTGGCCAACCAAGGGGACCTTTGATAAATCCACTGCAGGACGGGTGCGGAGAATAGTGAATGGGGATCTGGGCCATCCAGATCAGATCCCATATATCAGCATCTGGATAGACACATGGGGAAGAAGACAAATTGAGAAAATGCAAAAAAAAAAAGAAAAAAGAAAGAGACACCTCATAGATAAAGCTTTGAAACTCCCAAGTGGAAAGAAGGAGACTAGGCCCCACTGGGCTTTGTTCCAGAGACTCGCCTCCCCACACACGGGGAAGAAGACAAATTGAGAAAATGCAAAAAAAAAAAAAAAAAGGAAAAGAAAAAAAAAAGAAGACACCTCATAGATAAAGCTTTGAAACTCCCAAGTGGAAAGGAGGAGACTAGGCCCCACTGGGCTTTGTTCCAGAGACTCCCTCACTTCCACTTGCATTTTCACAAATTTTTCTTTCAAAAACATTTTTAAGGTGTGGACACAGATGCAAAACTTTCTTTTTTTTTCTAATTTTTTTTATTTAACTTTTAACATTCATTTACACAAAATTTTGGGTTCCACATTTTCTCCCCCCTTGTCCCCTCCCCCACCCCAAAACACCAAGCATTCCAATTGCCCCCATCACCAATCTGCTCTCTCCTCTATCATCCCTCTCTGCCCTTGTCTCCATCCTCTCCTCTGTCCTGTTGGGCCAAATAACTTTCTATACCCCTTTACCCGTATTTCTTATTTCCTAGTGGCAAGAGTAGTACTCGACAGTTGTTTCTAAAACTTTGAGTTCCAACTTCTTTTCCTCCCTCCCTCCCCACCCCCTCCTTTTGGAAGGCAAGAAATTCAATATAGGCCAAATTTGTGTACTTTTGCAAATGACTTCCATAACAGTCGTGTTGTATAAGACTAACTATATTTCCCTCCATCCTATCCTGCCCCCAAATACTTCTATTCTCTCTTTTGATCCTGTCCCTTCCCATGAGTGTCGACCTCGAATTGCTCTCTCCTCCCCATGGCCTCCCTTCCATCATCACCCTCCACCCTGCTTATCCCCTTACCCCCCATTTTCCTGTATTGTGAGATAGGTTTTCATACCAAAATGAGTGTGCATTTTACTCCTTTCTTTAGTGGAATGTGATGAGAGTAAACTTCATGTTTTTCTCTCACCTCCCCTCTTTATCCCTCCTCTAATAAGTCTTTTGCTTGCCTCTTTTGTGAGAGATAATTTGCCCCATTCCATTTCTCCCTTTCTCCTCCCATATATTTCTCTCTCACTGCTTGATTTCATTTTTAAAAGATATGATCCCATCCTCTTCAGTTCATTCTGTGCACTCTGTCTCTCTGTGTGTGTGCCCGTGTGTGTGTGTGTGTGTGTGTGTGTGTGTGTGTGTAATCCCACCCAGTACCCAGATACTGAATAGTTTCAAGAGTTACAAATATTGTCTTTCCATGTAGGAATGTAAACAGTTCAACTTTAGTAAGTCCCTTAGGACTTCTCTTTGCTGTTTGCCTTTTCATGCTTCTCTTCCTTCTTGTGTTTGAAAGTCAAATTTTCTTTTCAGCTCTGGTCTTTTCATCAAGAATGCTTGAAAGTCCTCTATTTCATTGAAAGACCAATTTTTACCCTGAAGTATTATACTCAGTTTTGCTGGGTAGGTGATTCTTGGTTTTAGTCCTAGTTCCTTTAACTTCTGGAATTTCCTATTTCACACCCTTCGATCCCTTAATGTAGAAACTGCTAGATCTTGTGTTATCCTGATTGTATTTCCACAATACTTGAATTGTTTCTTTCTAGCTGCTTGCAATATTTTCTCCTTGACCTGGGAACTCTGGAATTTGGCCACAATGTTCCTAGGAGTTTCTCTTTTTGGATCTCTTTCAGGCGGTATTCTGTGGATTCCTTGAATACTTATTTTGCCCTCGGGTTCTAGAATCTCAGGGGAGTTTTCCTTGATAATTTCATGAAAGATGATGCCTAGGCTCTTTTTCTCATCATGGCTTTCAGGTAGTCCCATAATTTTTAAATTGTCTCTCCTGGATCTATTTTCCAGGTCAGTTGTTTTTCCCATGAGATATTTCACATTATCTTCCATTTTTTCATTCTTTTAGTTTTGTTTTGTGATTTCTTGGTTTCTCATAAAGTCATTAGCCTCCACCTGTTCCATTCTAATTTTGAAAGAACTATTTTCTTCAGTGAGCTTTTGAACCTCCTTTTCCATTTGGCTCATTCTGCTTTTGAAAGCATTCTTCTCCTCATTGGCTTTTTGAACCTCTTTTGCCACTTGAGTTAGCCTATTTTTCAGGGTGTTATTTTCTTCAGCATTTTTTGGGTCTCCTTTAGCAGGGTGTTTGCTTGTTTTTCATGCCTCGCTTGCATGTCTTTCATTGCTCTTCCCAGTTTTTCCTCCACCTCTCTAACTTGGTTTTCAAAATCCTTTTTGAGCTCTTCCATGGCCTGAGCCCATTGGGTGGGCTGGAATACAGAAGCCTTGACTTCTGTGTCTTTTCCTGATGGTAAGCATTTTTCTTCCTCATCAGAAAGGAAGGGAGGAAATACCTGTTCACCAAGAAAGTAACCTTCTATAGTCTTATTTTTTCCCCCTTTTCTGGGCATTTTCCCAGCCAGAGACTTGACTTCTGAGTATTCTCTTCACACCCACTTTGCCTCCAGATCCTCCCAGCCTGTGCTTGGGGTCTTAGATTCAAATGCTGCTTCCCAGCCTCAGGGCTTTGGGCGGGGGCAGGGCTGCTATTCAGTGTGAGATTAAGTTAATTGTTCAGGTGGGGGCAGGGCCGCCTCTCAGGCTAAGTTCCCTCAGGGGGTTTATGCAGAGACCTTCAACAATGGATCCAGGCTCCTGCCTGCTTGGGGAGCCCTGGTCTGCTCCCGCCTCCGTTGCTTCTTCCTGAGGGGGCCTGAGTTATGGGGGCATCCCTCTCCCCTCTCAACCCGCCAAAGAGACCCTCTCACCAACCCTTGTCACCTGTGGGTGGAGGGACCCACGTGGCTGCTGGAGATTCCGTCTCTCAAGCCTGCTCAGATTCGCTCCTCTTGGCACCATGAGGCCAACACAGGGCTGGTCTCGGCTCTGGGTCCGCATCGTGAAGGACCTTTTTCAAGAGGTTTTCAGGCTCTCTGGAAAAGAAATCTCCTCAGCTCTGTTGTTCTGTGGCTTCTCCTGCTCCAGAATTTGTTGGCAGTTCTTTTTTACAGATATTTTATGGGCTGTGGGGTGGGAGCTAGCGTATGTGCGTCTGTCTACTCCTCCATCTTGGCTCCGCACCCTTACCAAGAGTTTTAACAAAAAGCAAACAATCCCCCTATATTTTTTTCTATCTCTCTCTTCTCCATGGAGGGATTAGAGACACATATTTTGGAAATAATTAATAATTATAAAACAGTCACTGCACACACAGTGTAGGAAAATCACACCTAACTCCCACCACATGTGTGCAGTGAACACACACACACACACACACACACACACTTACACACAAATACATAATTATGGGTTTCAAAGAGGTG
This sequence comes from Notamacropus eugenii, assembly GCF_028372415.1. Taxonomy (NCBI): domain Eukaryota; kingdom Metazoa; phylum Chordata; class Mammalia; order Diprotodontia; family Macropodidae; genus Notamacropus; species Notamacropus eugenii. Next base: position 3,550,474 of record NC_092880.1, read on the forward strand.
GAGGGGGATAGATAAATATCAAAGTAAATAAGCATCTTGGGAAAAATAAAAAAACAAAGTAGAAAATAAAGTAATATGTGTTTTGGAGATTTCCTATAATAACCTTCAGATACCAGGTAAGTGAATAAGACAGGTACTAGATAAAAGAGCAAAACTGTTACACTTCAGATGAGAGTTGGAGATAGGCTTGAATCTAAATTGTACTTTTGGGAATTTATAGTTATGGGAACTCCAGGCAATAAATTAAATTCTTCAATCGTGATTTTCTCAGAGTCAGCAGAGGATAATGGAAACAAGACTAAATATGGTTTAAAAAAGACCTGTAGTCAAAGCCAAACTCTTTCATTTACTAGTTTTGGGACTATTGGCAAGTAACACTTGCTTTTGTGTCTCTGATTTTCTCACCTATCAATTTAGAATGCTTTAATTAAGGAATTTCTAAGATTTGTTTTTGCATTAACTTCCATGTTTTTATAAAGTGAAAAAGGAAAACCAACAAATACATGAGATAAATAAAAAGATTCCTATCAGTAGAAGCAATTGTGAGTGTGGAAGGAATGTTGTGTTTGGAAATAAGAACTAGCCGTCTGATTTTGCACAAATGACTAATTTTCCTCAGCCTCTATATGCTCATCTGTAAAACGGGGATGATGATGATGATGATGATGATGATGATGATGATGATGATGATGATGATGATGATGTTGATGATGATGATGATGATGATGATGATGATGATGATGATGGTGATGATGTCAATAATAACAATAACAGTCATCATGATCATGGTCATGATCATAAATATTTTGCTTCTGTCCATCCTTTCATTTAACTTTTCTTGGAGCTGGCCTAAATAATAAAACTAGAATTTGATTTAAGAGTACAACTTCCATTTTTCAAAAGCAGAGTTGCTGCTCAGTGAACAACTGCAGGATTATGTCCAGTCTGGAAAACTTAGTCATTATGAATCGCAAAATACCACCTTTTAAAACAGCATTTCCCTCAGAGATGAGAGAAATGAGATGACTGAAAATGTTTGAGGTACTTTCAGGTAGTAAATTAAAAAGCTATAAATGAAAACAAAAGAAACAAAATTAGAATTCACATAGCAAGCAGTAAAGGATGAAGCATCCTAAAAAGATATTTTCTGACTGCCTCCATTCTTAAGCTATATTATGTCGTTAAATATAATCCTTAAAACATCCATGAGATCCAGTAGAAAAGTCAGTTTTGTTATTTATATTCATTCAGTTCACCAGATTAACAAGATTATTTACAAACGCACACGCATACATTTTATCTCTTCTAGAAAATGAAGTAAGGCAATGTGTTAGAAAACTTACTGCTCTTCAGTGATGAATCCAAGGGATGGCAGGGTGGTATCTAAATGACCTTCTTATGCCCTTGATTAATCAAGCTGAGATAAAGCCATCATTATAACTTTTCTTTGCTCAGAGATTATAAGTAACCATTTATCAAATCATAATTTCTGACCACTAACTATTAAATACAATAAATTTTGTAATACAATTAGCCTGAAATCTAGTTGTTATATCCATACAGTAACATCAGTAGCTTAAGGTTCTACTACCCTACATGGTGATTAGTAATTAATCGTAAAAGTAACCATGTCTGATTTCACCCACTGGTCAAACACACCTATCAGAAGCATACTTTAGTAAGGAGTCTGATTAAATGCAGGCGTTTATAAACCAGAAATGGACAGATCAAGTCTCGTTCCAATCTTGAAGAAGAAATCTGTACTTTCCAAAGGAATTGGAGAATTCAAGTCCTTGCACATACAACTTCTGAGGAACTGAGAGGAGATAATTCCTTCCCAGAACTGGAAAGGTGACTGAAGACTGACACACATCTTTTTATCTTAAAGTTTTAAATGAGAAATAATGGAATAACGTTTATGCATTGCAAAGTAAAATAAATATAAGATTCAGCTCTCTAAAGAATCAGTTTGAAAACAAAGAATATTCAAGCGGATTTTAACATGTGAGCAGAAGTATTTAAAAGGCTGTGAGAGTCTGAAGAAATGATGCTCCAAGAGGGAGTTTAGGAGACTTTTTTTTTCAATTAAACGGCACCACGCTTACATTATGCCCTCCAGGGCAAATGGCCAGTTACCTTCTGATGCCATGTGGTGGAGGGAAAAGTGCACTGTATTAAGAAACATGGTTAATAAATTGACAATTACTAGGTCTTGTCTGCCTGCTGTATTTTTCTGCAGTTTTTCCTGGTTTGGCACCAGAAGAGTAATAACAGCAAGTGTATTTGCAAGTGTATGAAACTGCCTTTGGCCACAATTTGTAAGAGTGAGGGGAGAGACGGAGACTTAGAGAAAGGCAGAGATAAGAGAAAAAGACAAAGACAAATGAGACACAGAGACAGACACACAGACAGATACAGAAAGAGACGGGTAAACAGAGCGACAAAGACAGAAACACAAGAGACGGATAGAGCAGAGACAGAAGGAAAGGAGAATGAGAGTCTGAAAGAAAGATAGAAAGGAAAGCAAAGGTTTGGACGTCCAAATGTCTGGGAATGCTTCTTCTTCTTCTTTTTCTTCTTCTTCTTTTTCTTCTTCTTCTTCTTCTTCTTCTTCTTCTTCTTCTTCTTCTTCTTCTTCTTTTTTACTAACTTAAATATTCTATGTGCCACAACTACTAGTGGAAAAAATTGAGTAATTGAGGGTAATGGAGAACCATACCATGCTAGATATGATAGGGACTCATCAAAGTTTGTGTGTGTGTGTTCGTACTTTGTTGCCAAAGAAGACCATGCCATCAGAGAAAGGATGACACGACTTGCTCTTTACTTCGTTTTGAGTAAGGGAGGGCTGTGCAGATCACCAGTCTCACTTCTCCCCCAGACTCATCTGAATTCAATGAGCAGGTATTCATCAGGATGACTGAAGATGAGTCAGAAAGAGGCAATTGGAGTTAAGTGACTTGCCCAAGGTCACACAGCTAGTGATTGTCAAGTGTCTGAGGTGAGATTTGAACTCAGGTCCTCCCACTCCTGCACTGGTGCTCTATCCACTGCACCACCTAGCTGTCCCTCATTAAAGTTTACTGAGGTGTACAATATCTTACAAGAACTCATCAAGGAAAACAGCCTGGAGGTCCTAGATCCACAGGGCAAAATAATCATCAAAAGAATCCCTTGATCTTCTCCTTAAAGGGATCCCAAATTAAAATCACCAAGCAATATCACTACTAAATTACAGAACTACCAAATGAAAGAGAAAATACTGCAGGTAGCCAGAAAGAAACAATTCAAAAATGGAGGAAATATAGACAGCAACACAAAGGAACCCTTTCTCAATATTAGCGTAGTTGGAAGTAGTGTATGTGTACAGACATAGAGCACAGGGTGAGGTGGATAGGTAGAGATGATATTTAAAAAATAAAATTAAGAGATGAGAGAGGAATTTATTGAGAGGAGAAAAGGAGAAACAGATGGGGAAAATTGTCTCAGGTAAAAGGCAAGAAGAAGAATTTTCAATGGAGGGGAAGGGAAGGGAGGTCAGAGGGACAGAGTGAACCTTACTCTCATCCCATTTGCCTTAAGGAGGGAATAACATGCATACTCAATTTGGTATGAAAATCTCTCTTACATTACAAGAAAGTAGGGGGGAGAAGGGATAAATGAGGGTTAGGGAGATGGTAGAAGTTAAAGCAAATTGGAGGACCTGGTAATTATAAGTAAATGCTTTTCAGGAGGGATAGTTCAAAAGAAAGAATAGAATAAATAGGGGGTCAGGATAGGATGGAGGGAAATAAAGTTTTTCACAAAATGACTAAAATGGAACTGTTTAGCATAATTACACATGTACAACCTATATTAAATTGCTTGCCTTCTCAGTGGGGTTGTGTGGGGAGGGAGAAAGGGAGAGTAGCTGAAACTAAAAGTTTTAAAAGTGAATGTTATAAATTGTTTTTTGTGCAACTGGGAAATAAGATATACAGGCAATGCGGTATACAAATCTAACTTGTCCTGCAAGAAAACAGAGGGATGAGATAATAGAAGGGTGGGGTGTGATAGAAGGGAGCACAGACTGAGGGCAGGGGTGATTAGAATGCATGTAGTCTTGGGGTGCGTGGATGGAAGAGAAGGGGAGAAAACTTGTAATTCAAAATCTTGTGGAAGTGTCTGTTGAAAACTAAAAATAAGTTAAAAAAATAAAAAAATAGCTAAAATACTGAAAAGAGCTTAGATATCATTACAAGAAATCATCAAAAAACATTTTACAGATACTTTTGAATCAAAAGGAAAAGTATAAATTAAAATATTCCATCAATCACTTTCTGAAATTTCTAGGGAATTGACTTATTCTAACTATTCTTGAGAAAGATTTTAAAACTAAAGTCAAAGGCCTACAGGATTGTGCATATGCATTGACCTAGAAATGCCACTGATAGATTTATATCGGAAAGAGAGCAAAGAAAAAAGAAATGGACCTATTTGTATAAAAAAAGGTATTTACATGTATTGATGTGTCTTCCTAGGCTTTTCTGCAACCATCCCATTTATTTCTCATAGTATAGTAATATTCCCTCACAATCACATAATATAATCTGTGTAGTCATAGATCAATTTATGGTCATCCCCTGTATTTTATTTTCCAGTATTTTTATACCTTTTAACATTAAATAATTTACCACATTTTACAGCTCCCTTCTCATTTCACTTTTTACAACGTGATCCTGTTTTTCAACACGTATTTTTTAAAATTTCATAACATCCAAGTAAAGTTATATTTGCACCCTATATTTTTCCGTCTCTCTCTCTCTCTCTCTCTCTCTCTCTCTCTCTCTCTCTCTCTCTCTCTCTCTCTCTCTCTCTCGCTCTCTCTTCTCTCTCTCTAATATATGTATGTATGTAGTATGTATATATGTGTGTGTATGTATGTATACACACACACATATGGTCCTAACTGTTGTGATATGGATAAAGTTCTTAAATGTTAGAAATTATCATTTTCTTCAGGAAGAATATAAACAGTTTAATCTTTTTGAATCTCTTATATTTATTCTTTCTTGTTAGTCTTTTTATGCTGTCTCTTCGGTCTTATATTTGGAAATCAAATTTTCAGTTCAGCTCTGGTGTATTCATCAGGAATGCTTGAAAGTCCTTATGTTATTTCATGCCCATTTTTCCCCTGAAAGTCTTTATATTCACTTCTACTGAGTAGGTTATTCTTGGTTGTTATTGCATCTTCTTTGTCCTCTGGAACATGTTTAAAGCCCTTCAACCTTTAATGTAAAAGCCGCTAAGTCCTGTGTAATCCCGACTATACTTCATGATATTTGAATTGTTTCTTTCTCACTGTTTGCAGCGTTTTCTCATTGACCTGAAAGTTCTGGAGGTGATTAGTGAATTTGTTCAACTTTTATTTTACCTTCGGTTTCTGGAATATCAGGTCAGTTTCCTTGAAAATTTCTTGGAAGGTAGCGTCAAGGCTCTTTTTTTGACAAAGTTTTCAGGTAGACCAATAATGTTTAAATTCTTTCTACTAGATCTCTTTTCCAGGTCAGTCTTTTTTCCAGTGAGATATTTCACAGTGTCTTCTATTTTGCTTCATTCTTTTGGTTTTGTTTTATAATAATTTGATTTCTCATAAAGTTGTTGGCTTCCATTTACTCTATTATACTTTTTATTTACTCATTCATTTTTAAATATATATATATTTCTCAACATTGACTTCCACAGGAATTTGAATGCAAAATTTTCTCCCCATCTCTCCTCACCTCCACCCCAGGACATCATGCATCCCATCTACTCCTTTCTCCAGTCTGTCTTCCTTTTATTACATCCCTTTATCTATCCCCTTCATCTCCATTTTCCTGTAAGTCAAAACAGATTTCCATACTCCACTGTCTATATATATTATTTTCCAATTGCAATCTAAAACAATTATTAACATTCATTATTAAAGTTTGAGTTCCATATTCTCTCCTTTCCTCCATCCCCTCCCACCCTGATTAAGAAAACAAGCAAATCAGTATAGATCATACATGTGAAGCCATGCACAACTCTTCCCCCACTTCCCCTCCATTATAAAAGTTCTTTCTTGCATCTTTTAGGTGACATAATTTTCTACATTCTAGCTCTCCCTTTCAACTAACCCTAGTATATTCCACTTAATAGTAAATTTTTGTTTTTTAAATATTGTCTCTTCATATTCAGCTCACCCTGTGCCCTCTTTCTATGTATATATACATACATGTACACCACAGACATATATATATATATGTATAATATACACACAAACAAACCCATACATACCTACACATAAGTACATATTCCTTCTAACTCCCCTAATACTGAAAAAAGGTCTCATGAGTTACAAGTAACATTTTTCCATGTAATGGAAATGTAAACAGTTCAACTTTAATGATTGCCTTAAGGCTTTTCGTTCCTATTTATCTTATCATGGTTCTCTTGATTCTTGTATTTGAGAGTCAAGTTTTCTATTTATTTCCTGTCTTTTCAGCAATAATGCTTGGAAATTTTCTATTTCGTTGAAATTACTTTTTTCCCTGAAGTATTATACTCAGTTTTGCCAGCTAGGTAATTCTTGGTTTTCATCCTATTTCCTTTGACCTCTGGAATGTCATATTCCAAGTCCTTTGAACCCTTAGTATAGACACTGCTAAATTCTGTGACATCATGTCTGTATTTCCCCAGTACTTGAATTGTTTCTTTCTGACTGCCTGTAATATTTTCTCCTTGACTTAAGAACTCTGGAATTTGGCTACAATATTCCTAGGAGTTTTCCTTTTGGGATCTCTTTCAGGAAATGATAGGTGAATTCTTTCCATTTCTATTTTACCCTCTTGTCCTAGAATATCAGGGCAGTTTTCCTTGATAATTTCTTGAAAGACAATATCAAGGCTCCTTTTTTTGATTATACTTTTCAGGCAGATCATAAATTTTTAAATGACCTCTCCTGCATCTATTTTACAGGTCGGTTTTTTTTCCAATGAGATATTTCACATTGTCTTCTACTTCTTTTCATTCTTTTGGTTTTGTTTTATAATTTCTTGGTTTCTCATAAAGTCATTAGCTTCCTTCTCCTCCATTCTAATTTTTAAAGAACTATTTTCTTCTGTGAATATTTGAACATCATTTTCCCTTTAGCCAGTTCTGCTTTTTATAGCATTCTTATCCTCATTGATTTTTTGGACCTCTTCTGCCATTTGGGATAGGCTATTTTTGTTGTTGTCGTTGTTATTCTTAATGCATTTTTTTGGTATTTTGTATTTATTTATTTGTTTTTAGTTTTTGAACTTTCAGTTCCACAAAACTTTGAGTTCCAATTTTTCTCCCCATCTCTCCCCTCCCATCACCCCATAATACCTTGCATTCTGATTACCCTTTCCCTCAATATTCACTCCCTTCTGTCACACCACACCCTTTCCTTATTCCCATATTCTCTCTTTCTTGCAGGGCAAAATAAATTTCTATACCCCCTTACCTGTGTTTCTTATTTCTCATTTAAATGAAATGATAATTCTCAGCATTCATTTCTAATACTTTGAATTCCAACTTCTCTCCCTCCCGCACTCCCTACCCATCCCCACTGAGAAGGCAGGCAATTCAATACAAGCTATATATGTGTCGTTTTGCAAAAGACCTACACAATAGTTATGTTGTGTAATACAAATTGTATTGCCCTCTATCCTACCCTGTCTCCCCCCATTCTTTTTATTCTCTCATTTAACCTTGTCCCTTCGAGAAAGTGTTTACATCTACTTACTCCCTTCTCCCATTTGCCCTCCCTTCTATCATCCCTTTCACCCCACTTGTCCTCCCATCTCCTACTTTCCTGTAGTGTAAGATAGATTTTCATACCAAATTTAGTGAGTATGTTATTCCCTCCATAAGCCCTATGTGACGAGAGTAAGCTTCACTTTTCCCCTTCCACCTTCTCCCTTTTCTTCTCCTTTGAGCAAGATTTTTCTTATCTCTTCTATGAGTTACAGCCTGCCCCATTCCATTTCTCTCTTTCTCCTCCTAGTATTTTCTGCCCTCCCCCCTTAATTTTTTTAATGGATATCATCTCTTCTGATTCAACACAACTTGTACTCTCTGTCTATGTGTGTGTGTGTATGTGTGTGTGTGTGTGCATAATCACTCCACCTACCTAAATACTGAGAAAAACCTCAAGAGTTACAAATATTATCTTTCCATGTAGGAATGTAAACACTTCAGCTTTAGAAAGTCCTTAATGATTTCTCTTTCCTGTTTACCTTTTCATCCTTCTCTTGATTCTTGTGTTTGAAAGATATATTTTCTGTTCAATTCTGTTTTTTTTTTTCATCAAGAATGCTTGAAAGTCCTCTTTTTCATTGAATGACCATTTATTCCCTTGAAGTGTTATACTGAGTTTTTCTGGGAAGGTGATTCTTGATTCTAATCCCAGTTCCTTTGACTTCTGGAATATCCTATTCCAAGCCCTTCAGTCCCTAATGTAAAAGCTGCCAGATGCTGTGTTATCCTGATTGTATTTCCACAATTCTCGAATTGTTTCTTTCTAGCTGCTTGAAGTATTTTCTCCTTGACCTGGAAACTCTAAAATTTGATCACAATGTTGCTAGGAGTTTCTCTTTTCGGGTCACTTTCAGGTGGTAATCAGTAGATATTTTGAATATTTGTTTTGCTTTCTGGTTCTAGAATATCAGGGCAGTTTTCCTTGATAATTCCATGAATGATAGTATCCAGGTTCTTTTTTATCATGGCTTTCAGGTAGTCCCAAAATTTTTAAATTTTCTCTCATGGATCTATTTTCTATGTCAGTTGTTTTTCCAATGAGATGTTTCACATTATCTTCTATTTTTTCCAACTTTTGGTTTTGTTTTCTAACTTCTTGGTTTATCTCATAGTCGTTAGCTTCCTTCAACTCGATTCTTTCTTTTAAAGACCTATTTTGTTCCGTGAGGTTTTGAACTTTCTTTTCCATTTGGCTAATTCTGCTTTTTAAAGCTTCCTCCTCATTGGCTTTTTGGACCTCTTTTTCCAATTGAGTTAGCCTATTTTAAAAGGTGTTATTTTCCTCAGCATTTTTTGGTCCTCCTTTAGCAGGCTTCTGACCTGCTTTTCAATTCCTTCTATGGCCTCAGCCCATTTCATATTCATTTTGTAGGTAGTGGAGGTAGAGGCCTTGACTTCCTCTGACTGTATGCCTTGTTCATTCTCATCTAAAAGGATGAAAGGAAATACCGGTTCACCAAGAAAGTAACCTTCTATGGTCTTATTTTTTTTTTTTTTTACCTTTCTTGGGCATTTTCCCAGTCAGTTACTTGATTTATGAATCCTTTGTCAAGAGGAGGGTCTTAGTGCTCCTCCTCTCGCCATTGCAGTTCTCAAGGCAGAAATTCAGATCAGCTGCTCAGATCCCCCTGGAGCTTTGGCTGAGGGCAGGGCTACCACTGAGGACTGAGGTTCAGGTCAACTACTCAATTACCCCAGAAGCTTTAAGCTGAACTACCTGTAGAAAGGACGCAGGTTACTTCTGTGTAGCCTGTTGCCACCTGTTGCTGCTCTTGCTGCTACCCCTGCCTGGAGCCAATACTGTGGGAACCCCATTCCCCCTTCACCCAACTTGGAAAGCCATCCCACACTGACCTTTGGAGTTTTCTTTGTCGCTTGTGGGCTGAGGGATCTGGAACCCTCCCTGCTGGGAATTCTTCCCTGGAGGTCTGTTCAGGTCCTGTTCCTTCCAGTGCTGGGTGGGCAGGGCTGGGATCTGCTCTGCTCAGCTTCTGGTGAGATAGACCTTTCCTGTCAGCCTTCCAGGTTACCTTTGGCTGGAAACCTCTTCTACTGTGTTGTTCTGTGTCTTCTACTGCTCTGGAATTTGTTGAGAGTCATTTTACAAGTATTTTGTGGGCTGTGGGGGAAGTGGTAGAGTATATGCATCTTTCTACTCCATTATCTTGGCTGTACCCCATCTCGACTCTGCCTCCCAGTCTATATTTAAAGGTTTTAGTTTCTTTAGAATTTTTTGGGTCTCTTTTAGCAAGCTGTGGACTCACTTTTCACGATTTTCTTGCACCGCTCTCATTTCTCTTCCCCTTTTTTCTACACCTATCTTACTTCATTTACAAAATGTTTTTTGAGCTCTTCTGTGGCCTGAGACCATTGCATATTTTTTTTCAGGCTTTAAATGAGGAAACCTTTACTTTACTGTCTTCCTCTGACAGTATGCTTTACCCTTCCTCATCTGAAGTGGTGGGAGAAAATACCTTTTCATCAATAAAATAACCTATGTAGTCTTATTTTTTTGCCATTTGGGAGCATTTTCCCAGTCAGTTCCTCGCCTCTTGAGTCCTTTGTCAAAGGAAGGGTATACTACCCTAGACTTCAGAGGTTTTATGTAGCTGTTCTCTGAGATATCCCTCGGGAACTATAAGTTCTAAGTTCCTCCAAGGTAGTGCAATCAAGGGAGAGGATTTCAATCCTCTTCTGTCCTGCTCTCTGGTCTGTGAGCAATCAAAAGCACTCTCTTCTGGCCTGGAACTGCCAGTAGGATTCCTTCTCCACAACTGCCTCCAACTCTACCATGCCAGCACTCTTTCTCAACCCAGGACAGCCACTCAAAACTGAGACACAGATCAACTGCTTAATTCCCCCAGGTTCTATAGGCAGAGGGCTCCAAAAGTGGAAACTGCTGCTGCAGTGGCTGAGGTTGCCCTGGGGCTGAACCTGGAGCCCCACCACCTTCCCCTCTTACCCAGGTGAAAGAGCTTTCTTACTAACTTTTGAAGTTGTATTTTGTCTTTGTGGGTTCAGAAATCTGAGAATCGCAGCTGCCACCCGTGATTAGGCATCCTGAAGCCTGCTCCAGTACTGTCTTTGCCATGCAGTGCAGCCAAGGTTGACTGAGCTCCTCTCCTAGCTAGGTGCAATAGACCTTTCCTGTCAGTCTTTCAGACTTTCTTGAGTTCAAAATCATTTTCCCTCGATCGTTTTGTGGTTTTTGATGCTCTAGAAATTGTTTAAAGCCATTTTTATAGATATTTTAAGGGCTGTGTGGGGAGTGCTATAGGTAGTCTATCCTTCCACTCTGCTATCTTGGCTCCACCCCTCCATTCTAATCTTTAAAGAACTATTTTCTTTGGTGAGCTTTTGGAACCCTTTGTCCATTTGGCCAGTTCTCCTTTTTCAGGCATTCTCCTCACTGGCTTTTTGGACCTCTTTTACCATTTGAGCTAGTCTATTTTTAAAGGTGTTTTTTTTCCTCAGTTTTTTTTTCGGTCTCCTTTAGCAAGCTGTTGACATGTTTTTCACGATTTTCTTAGATCACTCTCATTTCTCTTCCAAATTTTTCCTCCACTTGTTTCTCTTGATTTTCAAAATCCTTTTTAAACTCTTCCATCATCTGAGAACGTGGCATTTTTTTTTCGAGGCTTTAGACAATGCTGTCTTCTGATTTTATGCTTTACTCTTCCTCATCTGAAAGAATGGAAGAAAATTTCTTTTCACCAAAAGAGTAACCTTCTGTCATTTTATTTTCCCCCCTTTGCGTGTGTCCCAAGCCAGTTATTTGACATATGTGTCCTTTTTCAAGTGGATGGTATCCTACCCTAGGTTTCAGAGATTTTGTACAGGTGTTCTTTGGGATATCTCTAGGGAACTATAAATTTTCACTTTCTCCAAAGTGACATTGTCAAAGAAGAGATATTTACTCCTCTCTTGGCCTGTATTGTGGTCTGTGAGCAACCCAAAGCACTCTTTTCTTCCATGCAACTGCTCCCTCTCCAGAGCTGCAATCGTCTCAACCACACCAGCACTCTTCCTCAACATAGAACTGCCACTCAGGACTGAAACCCATATCAGCTACTCAGTTCTCCCAGGATCTATAGTCTAAGAGCTCCAGAAGTGGGCACTGTTGCTGAAGTGTCTCCACCACCCTGGGACGAGGACTGGATCTAGACCAACCTCCTTTATCAGCCAGATGAAAGAGCTTTCTCACTGACCTTTGAAACTCTCTTTGGCATTTGTGGGTTGAGGAATCTGGAAACGTCAGCAGCTTCCCTTGTTTCCATTCCCCAAAGTCTGCTCCAATCCTGTTCATGCTGTCAGGCCCACACTGACCTGTGCTCTGCTCTGAACCAGAATCAATAAACACTTCTTGTTGGCCTTCCAGTATGTCTTCAGCTGGAAATCTGTTTCACTCTGTCATTTTGTGACTTTTCCTGCTTTAGAATTCTTTTAGAGTCATTTTTACAAATATTTTATGGGCTTTGAGGGAGAGTTAGATCACATCTGTGGGTCTACTCTGCCATCTTTGCTCTGTCTAAAGATCATTTTCTAGAGTTTGCTTGCATAATTTTCCATTTGGCCAATTCTACTTCTTAAGGAGGTTTTTTTTCTTCCCCCACCCCCTACAAGTTTTTATGCTTCCCTTACTAAAACTCTACTCTTTTCATGATTCACCTTCATCACTCTCATTTCTTCCCCCTAAAAACATTACTAATTTATTGGCTTTCAATTTTCAACAGACGTTTCCATAAGTTTTAAACTTCTCTCCCTCCCTCCCCAAGACAGCATATAGTCAAATATGGGCTTTCCAAAAACATTTGCATTAAATACATTTTGACGTTACTCATGTTGCATAAAAGATTTAAAATGATTGGGAGAAACTATGAGTAAAACAAAACAAAACATAACAAAAAAGAAAATAATTTGCTCATTCTGAATCATAGTTTTTTATCTGGATGTGGATTGCATTTTGCATCATAAATCGTTTGGAAATGTTGTATGTTCTTTCATAATGTCATGGGCTAAGTATTTCTAAAACAGTCCTCAGACACTGTGGCTGTTACCGTAAATAATGTTCTCCTGGTTCAGCTCACTGTACTAAGCATCATTTCATGTACTTTTTTCCAGGTTTTTCTCAAGTCCAGCTGTTCATCATTTCTTATAGCACAATAGTATTCCATTACATTCATATGCCACAGCTTGTTCAGCCATTCCCCAGTTGATGGGCATCAACCCTTGAATTTCAGTTCTTGGCCACCACAAAAAAGAGCTGCTATACCTTTGTATATATGGGCCCTTTCCCAATTTTTATGATCTCTTTGGGATACACCCCTAAAAGCGTTATTTCTGGGACTCTCATTTCTTTTTACCAGTTTTTCTTCTGTCTCTCTTACTTGATTTTCAAAATCCTTTTTCAGAGTTTCTAGGCATTTTTTTGAATCTTAATTCACTTTTTTAAGAGTTTCCTTGTAATAATTTTGACTTTTTTATCGTCTGAGAATGTGTTTTAATCATCCTTGTCACATAATAACTTTCTATGATCTGGTTGTTGTTCTTGTACTTCTCCTCCTCACCCTCTTCCTACTCCTCCACCTTCCTCGTCATTATTATTGTTTTAATTATTCTTTCAGGCCATTACTTTACCTTGGAGATTGTGTTCTGCTCTGGGATGGAGGGATATTGTCCCAAGCTTCTTCTATTGGAGCCCGATGCCTGCTTGCCCACCTGCTACAACTGTGCCATGGGGTCTTGTGGCTGGCCTGTTGCATCAGGCTCCTGGGTCTCTCAAGTGGCCTCTGTGCAAGGACCACAAGACCTAACCTATGGGAATGAAACAGATCAAAAAGTCAAGGGTGATACCTAGGTTGCAAACTTGAATGCCTGAGAGTATGGTGGTACTGTCAAAGTAATAAAAAAAAGATTAGAAATAAGGAAGGATTTGAGTCTCAGGTAATAAGCTTAATTTTGGATATACTAAATTTCAAGTGTCTAGGTGACATCAAGTTTGAAATATTTAATAGGCAGAGAAAGATGTGATACTGGATGTCAAGGAAAAAAGTTAGGTCTAGGTACAGAAATCTAGAGACATGATAACTGAATACATGAGAGCAGATAAGATCATCAAAAAGATACAGGGTAGAACACTGGGAGGATATTCATGGTTAGTGGGCATGACCTGAAAGAATATCCAGCAAAGGAGGCAGAGAAACTTCAGCCAGACAGGGGAAGAATGAAGAGAAAGAAGTGTCACAAAAACATAAATAGAAGAGAGTATCAGAAAAGTGCAGTTAACAAATTCAAAGACTCCAGTGATGTCAATATGAGGATTTAGAAAAAGCCAGTCTATTCCATGGTTAAAGGAACAGCTTTGGAGAGCATAATTTCAGATAAATGATAAGGTCAAAAGCAAGACCACAGAGAATTAAGAAGAAACTGAGCAGAAATGAAGTGGAGGTAGAAAGTGTGGATGAGCCTCACTTTTTCTAGTGAAATATAGAGCAGGATTCTTGGATGAGAGAGTAGAGGAAGTAACTGTAATGGGAGGTTTGAGGAGGAGGATAAAGAAGTTTGGAAAAGCTACAGTGATGAGGAGGAAACTCAGCTAATTAGGGAGTCATAAAAGGACTTCTGTGCTGTAGTGAGAGCCCAATTGATGTTACATATTTCTGATTGTTATCCAGCTTTGTTCAGGAGAACAGGAATGGGAGTGAAAGCTGCAGATAAGAGGAGTAATCCAAGGCTGAGACTGGGTGAGGAAAGAGAAGTAATAGGAAAATAAACCAAGAGACTTGAGAGAACAGATTAGTGAATACTCAAACTGGTTCACCAAAGGGTAGTCACCAAAAGGGATATTAACTAATGCTGGAATTATCTTGTGAGGAAAAAAATGAAAAGGGGTATTTGGACTCAATATCAAAGTGTAGACTAAATATAACCCTGGATTGGAAAGTAGAGGGAAAATGGGACGTCATGAGATTTTAATCAGATAAGGGAATTTCAGAGTTCTTCAAAATTTAAATATTAAGTATGTTGGTGATGGAAAGATCAAGGATATGATCATCTCTTTGTCTATCTGAGTTATGGTGAAGAAGTAATTCATATGAAATTAGAGAGTTGAGGAATTGAGTTTCCAGGGTGATTGAAGAAAAACTCAATATGTATGTTAAAAATCCCCTAGTAGAAGGCTGTGAATTGAATAAAAGAGGGGGAAAAAAAACCTGTTAGCCGAGCACTGACGTCATTGAGGAAAGAAGGGGAGGATTTTGGAAGATATTAGAGAATAGCTAGAATAATTTTGATTTAATGGTAGAGAAGCATCGAGTGAACTTCACAGGAGGAGAGATTATTGAGTGATAGTGGTAGGAAAAGATTTAAAACCCAAGAGTTTTTGTTACTGGTGGAACAAGCCTTTCACAGAACACAGGTTAAGGCACTGATCAATTAAAGTGGGGCATTGAAAAAGGAATATTGATTTGAAAGGAAGGGCAATAAAGTAGCAGCCAGTGGGATATGGAGACAATGGATTTTGAATAATGATATTAAGGCGATTTTAGATAGCTTAGGGTAAAGGTTTAGTTGGGGGAGTCAATGGAATGACTTGCTCCCCTTTCCTTGCAGGCAAGTCAAGTCAGGGTAAGACATAGCTGGATGGAGCAGGTTGGAATGATATCTTTCTCCAACTCCTGAAGCCAGAAAGTGGCATGGGAGGCATCCTGCATGCAATGAAATGAAGATTTTCTGTCCCTGACAAGTAAGAAGAGTTCCTTGCAAGCAGAAAGTGACTAGTCTAGGACACTGGCTCTAAATGTATAAAGTAGTTCTGTGAGTGTGTGTGTGTGTGTGTGTGTGTGTGTGTGTGTTTCTGTGGCTTTCTCAGTTCCCTGAAAACAGGAAGACTCTTTTGTAAGCAGTAAGAGGCCAAGCTAAGAGACTGCCTTGTGCTGGAATAGTATCTCTCTTTGTCTACTTGTACGAATTTTTAATGTGTTTCAATGCATGTGTATATCCATATATAATATATGCATATGTATACATATACATGTATACACACATAGGCATACATATGTATTAAATCTGAACGTGTATATGCATGTACAAATATATATATATACATACATACATACATATATATATATATATATATATATATATATATATATACACATCATGCCTCAGAACAAATGACTGTATTGTTCAGCAGCGTACAGAATTTCATTAAACTTCATCTCGAAAACAAGGGACAAAAGTAGTACAATAAAACCCAAATCATTAATATGATCTACTATTATATATAGAAAGTGACACCTAAAGCGGCCCTCAGTCCCAAACATCCTTATACACATGTAAGACAAATACACACAGCACACTTGAAGGCTGGTAGCACAGATTAACCCTTGATTTGGTCAGACAGGAAAGACACTAAGAAGGCATTAATAATTTTACTTCATTCCAGTCTCAGAAGAGGATTGCTGATAATGGGAGCACAAACTCCTACAGCATTCCCTAATTATTCTTCTCACAGGCACTGGTGAGAAGGCAGGGCAACTACCCCTATATATCTATGGGGTCTATGGAGACAACCATGACTTGTGGTTCCCCTTAATCCCCTCAAGCCTCAATGGGGGCCAGTTGAGGCAAACATGGATTCTCCCCAAACCTTGATGGAGGCTAATCAAGGCACACACAGCATTCCAGTTTGTGCTCAAACCTAAGGTTTCCCCCAAGCCTCAATGGGGGCCAGTTGAGGCACACATAGCATTTGTGCACTTAAACCTAAGGGTTTGCCATTCACTATTTTGTGACCACCCGTTCTATAGACCAATAGACAAAGAAGGCATGTTGTCAGCAATGGTCTCAGAAGTTTACATCATCCTATACTTGTATCTCACTGCACAGCTGCAGTAGATGTTTATGTTATTTACCGTTACATAACTGCACAAACATGTTAGAGATGTTTTAAACCATAAGGGTTGGAACTCATATCTAGTTCCTGGGAACTAGAGATAGTTATGGCTATGGATCCTAGGAAACTAAACTCTGAGAAATAATGAAAAAAATTCACTTTACACACACTAAAATACACCTTAGTTACACCAAATTTCACCTTACAGGCAACGCATAACTTTGAAAGAAGTGAAGATGTGAATTTTGCCATCTTTCCTTTGGGACCAAACTTGGTTATTATAAATATATGTTTGGTTTTGATTATTTTAATTGATATTATTCTTTCCACTCGAATTTGACAGCCATTTATATATATAGTTATTCTTCCTCTTTTTGGCTGCCTTTTCCTTACTTCACAGAATTATTTCCACTAAATATCACCTTGTAAACAATCACAAGCAAAAAGCACAATTAAGTAAATCTTAAAGGAGCAACACATCAAGTTGGCCAGGAAAATGTATAAGACTACAAATTACAGAACTCATGTTAATTTTCATTGGTAGAGAGATTTTGCTCAAAGTAGAGCTCCATACTCTACTCAAATAAAAGTTCTCAGAGACAGGCTAGAACAAATAAAAGCAACAATCACAACCAACCACCTGAAACACTGACCGCATAGTCACAGAATCTACCTCTCCCCCTCTCTCTATTACTACTACTCCTCTATTCTAGGAGAGAAGCATAATTCATGATCAAGCTGCAGGAGTCAAGATCGGCCAGCTCATCAATTTGTATTCTTTAAAATTACTTTGCTTTCCATTGTTATGGTCTCTGTGAATATTGTTCTCTTGCCACAACCTACTCTCCCAAGCATTGGTCTAGTTAAGTTTCTTTACACTTTTTCAAATTAGTCATATTCACCATTTTCTGTTGTAATAGCGTTGTAATAGCATGTAATAGCATTTTGTGGCTTCCATATATCCAAATAAATATAATCATTTACCTTCAAAAAGACAGTCCCTTCATTTCCAGTTTCTTGAAACAACAAAAAATGTTGCTGTAAATATGTTGATAAATGTGTGTTCAGGCAGCTATTTATTCCTACATTTTTAACAACAATAAATCACTGGAAATGTAGGAATAAAATGTGTGTGATGAGAGAATGAGAACAATTTAAATTGATCTGAAAGTAGACAGAACATGACATATCATTTCCTAGTATATCAAATGGGTGCTACTCATGCTTTTATATAATGCATCTGCAGAACTCCATATGCACCCAGATTCATGGGACTGCTTTGTTCTGTTTGGATTCAAGGGACCCACTGTCATACTAATTTCATTCATTACAGAGAAAGTTTTGTTGTGTTAAATTTCAATGACGCAGAATGGAAAATGCAACAGGTCTTTTAGAAGTAATGATGTCCCAAAATATCACAAGATGGCGATGTCACTCCACTCGAAATATCATTTCCATGCCTACTTCTCAGGTCAGACAAAATAAGAATCATCAAGTTATAATTAAATTAGAACTCCTGGGTGGGCCAAGACACAAAAAAGTGAAGTAAATACATTACAGATTTGTTCTACATTAGAAAAGGCTAATTGTGACTAAATGTGGGCATAAGTAAGGGATACACACACACACACACACACACATAAAATGTCAGTGTGACATTTCAGTTGTCCAAATGCTACATAGGAATGCTTCATGAAGTCCTAGAATAATTTCTGTGAAGTGTAAAAACTGACAGGTGCCTGGGAGTGTTTTGCATCCTATAATAGTTCAATGGCGTCATACCAAAATATAGAAATGGAGTGTATCAGTGAGTCTAAAGAAGACTGGATCCATGTTAACATGGATGAAGGTTTATAATTTAGTGCTCCAGTGATTTGTTTCTATGCCTGTGTTCTTTGAAATTTTTACCAATGATTTGAATGAAGAAATAGAATATATAATTGTCAAATTTTGAAACGACACAAAGTTGACAAAGGGAATCAATATGAAGGATGGTGTGGTGAAGAGATATATGTATATGCGTTATAATGTGTCTATGTATGTATATACACGTATGTACTTGTATGTGGTCTAGGCAGAGTAATAGAATGAATACAATAAGAAGTAATTTACAAGGTATAAAAGTGAAATTCTTCACATTCTTAAACAAAGTTCTTTTCACAGTCCATGACTGGGTGAGACAGAGCTAGATCAGATTTGATGTGAAAGAAATCTGACGGTGTTCATGAACTACAATCTAAATACAATTCAATATTTTATAATTACAGCTTTAAAGGTTCTTATATTCTTGGGCTGACTTAAAAATCTTAATTTGAGAAAAAAATAGGTTACTCTGATCTCTGCCCTTATAGAGTACATTAGGTTCAGCTCTAGGAAAAATGTTGTAAGAAAGACACTGAGGCAATGGAAAGTGTCCTATTATGAATGTTCACAATGGACAATTGACTGAGTATCATTTTATACTTTCTTGGTTTAAGAAGCTGTGGATTCTTAGCCAGAAGAAGAGAGAACATTTGGTGCAGGAAAGGGGATAAAACACCATAGCTGTTCTTTACAATTTGAGGGGCTGTCATATGGAGGAGGGATTTGATTTTATTTACTTTAAATTTCAGGACAATTCTAGGACCAAGCGGTTAAAGTTACAGAGGCATATTTTTCCTTAATTTAAACTTTACTTGATTAAAATTTGCCTCATAATTTGATTTGCCTTGAAGTAGAGTGGGTTTCATTTGAGAAAATTAGATTCCCAATTACTGGAGGTTTTTAAATGAAGGTTAAATGGTCATGATGGGAGGATTTTGTGATAGATAACGTTGTCCAACTATGGATTTAATAGATAACCTTTGGCACCTCTTCTCAATGATTCCATAGGTTTTACAAGTCAAATAATATAGTAAAGGAATAGGATTTATTTTAGGAGATCAGAAGAACATCAAATAAAGAAGAACAAGGAAGCTCAAGAGAGTAAAACTCAATAATAGAACACCATAGTACAGTCCATAGAGCATTAAAAGGTGACTTGCAAGATGTAGGTTCAATTCATTCTTCCAATGATCATTACCTGCACGACCTTGGGCAAGTAATGCATGGGAGTTAAGGTGGATGTTTTCCATTGTGTTCTATTTAATTTTGCTATATTTTTAAAAATATAGCATGTGATTTGATTTCATTCTTCTATAAGAGAATGGGAAGGTCAGAATAAAGGTAGGTATTGGTGGATACTTATGCCCTGGGAAGTTTTGTGATTAGGAAAGGATTTTAGAGGTCTTTAATGCAAACCCATAGGTAGTTAACAGTTTTTTTTGGATAGTTGTTGCTAAAACTTTGAGTTCCAACTTCTCTTCATCCCTCCCTCCCCACCCATTCCCTTTGGGAAGGCAAACAATTCAATATAGGCCATATCTGTGTAGTTTTGCAAATGACTTCCATAATAGTCTTGTTGTATAAGACTAACTATATTTCCCTCCATCCTCTCCTGCCCCCCATTATTTCTATTCTATTTTGATCCTGTCCCTCCCCATGAGTGTTGACCTTAAATTGCTCCCTCTTCCCCATGCCCTCCCTTCTATCATCACCCCCACCCTGGTTATCCCCTTATCCCCCACTTTCCTGTATGGTAAGATAGGTTTTCATACCAAAATGAGTGTGCATTTTGTTCCTTCCTTTAGTGGAATGTGATGAGAGTAAACTTCATGTTTTTCTCTCACCTCCCTTCTTTTTCCCTCCACTAAAAAGTCTTTTGCTTGCCTCTTTTATGAGAGATAATTTGCCCCATTCCATTTCTCCCTTTCTCCTCCCAATATATTTCTCTCTCACTGCTTGATTTCATTATTTTAAGATACGATCCCATCCTCTTCAATTCACTCTGTGCACTCTGTCTCTATGTGTGTGTGTGCATGTGCGTGTGCATGTGTGTGTGTAATCCCACCCAGTACCCAGATACTGAATGGTTTCAAGAGTTACAAATGTTGTCTTTCCATGTAGGAATGTAAACAGTTCAACTTTTATAAGTCCCTTATGACTTCTCTTTGGGCGGGGCTGCTATTCAGTGTGAGATGAAGTTCAGGTGCTCAGGTGGGGGCAGGGCCACCTCATGGGCTCAGTTCCCTCAGGGGGTTTATGCAGAGAGCTTGCACATTGGATCCAGGCTCCTGCCTGTTTGGGGAGCCCCGGTCTGTTCCTGCCTCTGCTGCTGCCTCCCGAGGGGGCCTGAGTTATGGGGGCACCCCACTCCCCTCTCGACCTGCCAAAGAGACCCTCTCACCAACCCTTGTCAGCTGTGGGTGGAGGGACCCTCTCGGCTGCTGGAGATTCCGTCCCTGAAGCCTGCTGCGATCCGCTCCTCTCGGCACCACGAGGCCAAGGCAAGGTTGGGCTCTGGGTCCACAGCGCGAGGACCTTTTTCGAAAGGTTTGCAGGCTCTCTGGAACAGAAATCTCGTCTGCTCGGTTGTTCTGTGGCTTCTGCTGCTCCAGAATTTGTTGGAAGTTCTTTTTTACAGATATTTTATGGGCTGTGGGATGGGAGCTAGTGTATGTGTCTATCTACTCCGCCATCTTGGCTCCACCCCCCCTTAGTCTTTTGTGAAGAGAGTCCTAGAGCTCTTCCTTAGCTGCTCAATTCCCCAAGGGGCTTTATGCAGCGTGCCTCACAAATGGATGCTGCAGCTGCTGCCACCACTACTGCTGCCACCACCTGGGGCTGGTGCTGGGCTGTGGGAGGACCTGCTCCCCTCTCGCCCAGTTAGTAACGCCCTCTCACTGACCTTTGAAGTTTTCTTTGGCGCTTGTGGGTTGAGGGATCTGAGACACTCTACTGATACTGGTGATTCTCCCCCCGGAGGACTGTTCTGGTCCTGTTCCTCTCAGTTCAGTGCCACGTGGCCAGGGCTGGGCTCACTTCTGCTCTGGGTCTCGTGCCACAGACCTTACCTGTCAGCTTTCCAGGTTACCTTTGGCTGAAAATATCTTTTACTCTGTCATTCTATGGCTTCTCCTATACTCTAGAATTTGAGTCATTTTTACAGGTGTTTTATGGGCTGTGGGGGAAGAGCTAGCATATGTTCGTCTTTCTACCCAACCATCTTGGCTCTGCTCCCTTCACAAAAGAAATTAAAAGGAATGATGGGATTGGATATCCAGACTTTCATTAATTATACCACAAAAGTTCCTCTCTTTCTTGACTTTTGTTGCCTTAGATTCACTTTTAGAGATGAAATAAAGTTTTCACGTTAATGCTTTTTTTTACTATTTTAAATAATAATGAAACCAAAGCAAACGACATTTTTAATATATTTCATGTTAATATGAATATTTTAAAGGCATCAAATACATTTATTTGCTAGGTAAATGAACATTCTAATGAAATATAATTATCAAAATAGTTAAAGTTTGTGGACCCCAGGTTAAGAACTCCTAGATATTGTGATAATTATTATCATATAACATTGCCAATTATTCCAGTTTGAGCGAAGTATCATTGAAAAAATTGGAAAAGAGTAATATGCTTGAGCATATTAATTTTCACCTGAAGTCACTCGGGTGCTCCATAGTTTCTTCATGGCATTTTTTACTCCTGCATTCCTTAGAGTACAGATAAAGGATTGAGGAAGGGAGTTACAATGGTATAAAATATAGACACCAACTTATCAAGAGGGAAGGTGGTTGGGGGACGAGTGGACATGAATATGCAGGGACCAAAGAATATGATGACAACAATGATATGGGAGCTGTAGGTGGAGAGGGCTTTAAGCTTCCCCTCTGTGCTACGATTTCTCAGGGAGTGCAATACTGCATTATTGTATAGGATATCATTAGCAAAAAAAAAAAAAAGCTGACTGAGCATATGGCTCCACTATTGGAGACTACTAAAAGTTTTAATACCTGTATGTCCATTCATCCCAGTCTCAACAATGGTTGCAAGTCACAGATATAGTGGTCAATCACATTGGGACCACAAAAGGGCACATACAAGATAAGGATTATCTGGGCAATAGAATGCAGAAATGACCCTATCCATGCCACTAGAATGAGTATCCTACACACCCTGAGGTTCATGATGACTGAGTAATGTAGAGGCTTACAGATGGCCACAAATTGGTCCATCAAAATGGTCTGGCGATCACTTGAGTAATTACTTAAAGAAGTCTCATCACTGAATGGGTATATCTCACTCAAATTGAGAATGAGATAAGACCTTAGCCTGAAAGGGCCAGGGTCTCACATTGCATCCTAGTCCATCTCCAGTTTTCCTGATGAATATAAGCCCACTGTACCTGAGGAATCAGGAGTAGAAAGTAAGTTTGGTGGCCTTTCACAGCTCTCCCGTGCTCAAATCAAAGTCAGCTGCAAGTGATGTCATCATCGTGATGTCATGGTCTTCGTCAAGAATGAAGGACAAAGCACAACAACTCCTTAGGTATATCTCCTACAACTATTTTCAAGGTCATTTGTTTTTTGCAATGTACTATTTCACATGTTCAGTTTTTCCATTTTGACTGTTTATTCTTTCTAGATGTCTCCTATATTCATCATCTTCCCCTTACCAATTGAATTTTTTAAACAATTCTCTTCTTTTTTATTATTATTTTATTTGTTTTCAGTGTTTTACAATTACTTTCAAATACCTTAAATTTTTCCCCTCCCTTCCCCTTCTTCCCCCATCCCTTTCCCATCGCTCCCCGAGAAGGCATACAATTTTATATAGCTTATACACATACATTCCGACTAAATACAATTTGACCTTAGTCATATTGCATAGAAGAATGAAAATGGGAGAAATCATAACACAATCCAAAACGTAATACAAAAGAAAATTATCTGCTGTATACTGACATCAAACTTCGTACTTCTTTCTCTGGATGTGGAAGGTATTATGTCTTAAGAGCCTACCGAGAATTTTTGAGTCCTTGTATTGCAATAAAGTTCTAAGTCTGCCAGAAAAAATCCTCACACACTGTGTTTGTTGCTGTGTACAAAGTTCTCCTTGTTCTGCTCCTTTCTCTCAGCATCAGTTCAAATAAGTCTTTAGAGGCCTCTCTGGTCTTCCTGTTCATCATTTCTTACAGCACATTAGTATTCCATTACATTCATATACCACAATTGATTCAGCCATTCCCCAATTGATGGACATCTCCTTGACTTTCAGTTTTTGGCCACCACAAAGTGTTCTGTTGTAAATATTTTTGTACATGTGGGACCTTTTCCCAATTTTATGATCTCTTGGGGATAGAGTCCTAGAAAGTGGTATTGCTGGGTCAAAGGGTATGCACATTTTCTAGCCCTTTAGGTATAGTTCAAAATTGCGCTCCAGAATGGCTGGATCAGCTCACAGCTCCACTAACAATGAACTAGCGTTTCAACTCTCTCACATCTCCAAAATTTATCATCGTGCTGTTTTGTCATGTTAGCCAATCTGATAGGTGTGATGTGGTATCTCAGAGCTGTTTTGATTTGCGTCTCCCTAATCAATAGTGATGTAGAGGATTTTTTTCATATGACTATAGGGAGATTTGATTTCTTCCTCTGAAAATTGCCTGTTCATATCGTTTGACCATTTTATCAATTGGGAAATGACTTGTATTCTTGTACATTTGACTAAGTTCTCTATATATTTTAAAAATGAGACCTTATCACAGACACTAGTTGCAAAAAGTCTTTCCCACTTTTCTGCTTCCCTCCTAATCTTGGTTGCATTGGGTTTGTTTGTGCAAAAACTTTTCAATTTAATGTAACTAAAATTACCCATTTTGCATTTCATAATGTTTCCTATGTCTTTTTTAGTCAAAAAATTTTCCCTTATCAATAAATCTGATAAGTACACTATTCTTTGCTTCACTAATATGTTTATAGCATCAGTCTTTATACCTAGATCATGTACCCATTTGAATTTTATTCTTGTGTGCGGTGTCAGGCACTGGTTTATGTCTAGTTTCTGCCATACTGTTATCTAGGTTTCCCAGCAATTTTTGTCGTACAGTGAGTTCTTATTCCAGAAGCTGTGGTCCTAGGGTTTATCAAGCAGTAGATTGCTATGTAAATTGACTGCTGTTTCTTGGGTACCTAACATATTTCACTGGTCTACCTTTCTGTTTCTTAGCCAGTATCAAGTAGTTTTGAAAATTGCTGCTTTATAATACAATTTGAGATCTGATAGAGGTAGGCCACTTTCCCTAGCATTTCTTTTCATTACTTCCGTTGATGTTCTGGACCTTTCGTTTTTTCAGGTGAATTTTGATATTATTTTGTCTAGCTCTACAAGTTAATTATCTGATAATTTGATTGGTATTTCACTGAATAACAAAAATAATATAGGTGGAATTTTCATTTTTATTGTATTGGCTCAGCCTACACGCTAGCAACTGATGTTTTTCCTCTTACTTACATCTGACTTTATTTGTGTGAAAAATGTTTTGTAATTGTGTTCATATAGTCCCAGGGCTTGTTTTGGCAGGTAGACTCCCAAATATTTTATAGTATCTACCATAACTTTACATGGAGTTTCTCTTTCTATCTCTGCTATTGGGCTTTGTTAGTAATATATAGAAGTGCAGAAGATTTGTGTGGGTTTATTTTGAAACTTAAAATTTTGCCAAAGTTATTTAATATTTCAAGTAATTTTTACTTGATTCTCTGGGATTCTCTAAGTATAGTGTCATATCATCTGCAAAAAGTAAAATCTTAGTTTTTTTTCTTTGGCTAATCTAATTCCTTCCATTTCTTTTTCCTCTCTTGTGGCTACAGTTAGCATTTCTAGTACCATATTGAACAGTAGCAATGATAATGGACATCCTTCGTTCACCCCTGATCTTACTGAAAATGCATCTAGCTTATCCTCATTGCATATAATGCTTGTTAAAGGTTTTAGGTAGTTACTGCTTATTATTTTATGGAATGTTCCATTTATCATGTTCCCCAGTGTTTTCAATAGGAATTTTTGGTGTATTTTGTCAAAAGCATTTTCTGCATCTACTGAGACAATCATGTGGTTTCTGTTAGCTTTGTTGTTGACATGCTCAATAATATTAATAGCTTTCCTGATATTGAAGCAGCCCTGCATTCCTGGTATAAATCCAATCTGAGCATAATGTATTATTCTTGTGATTAGCTGCTGTATTCTTTTTGCTAAAATCCTTTTTAAAATTTTTGCATCTGTATCCATTAGAGAAATTCGTCTATAATATTCTTTTTCTGTTTTGGGTCTTCCTGGTTTGAGTATCAAAATCATATTTGGCTCATAAAAAGATTTTGGGAGGGCTCCGTTTTCCCAAATAGGTTATATAGTTTTGTAATTAACTGTTCTTTAAATGTCCGATTGAATTCACTTTTGAATTCATCTGGCCCTGAGGATTTTTTCCTAGAGAGTACATAGATAGTTTGGTCAATTTCTTTTTCTGAGGTGGGGTTATTTAAGCATTCAACTTCCTCTTCTGTTAGTCTGGGCAATGTGTATCTTTTAAAATAACATCCATCTCTTTAAAATTCTCCAATTTATGGGCACACATTTGGTAAAGTAATTTTTTTATTGTTTTAATTTCCTCCTCATCGGAGGTGAGTTCACCTTTTTCCTTCTTGGTATAGGTAATTTTGTTTCCTTCTTTCTTTTTTTTAATCATATTGACCAAATGTTTATGAATTTTATTGGTGTTTCATAAAACCAACTCCTAATTTTATTTATTGGTTCAATAGTTTTCTAAATTTCATTTTTATTAATCACTCCTTGGGTATTCAATATTTCTTATTTGGTATTTATTTGGGGATTTTCAATTTGTTCTGTTTCAAGCTTTTTCAGCTGAGTGCCCAATTTGTTGATATCCTCTTTCTTTATTTTATTCATGTAGGCACTCAAAGACATAAAACTTCCCCTAAGAACTGCTTCTCCAGTATTCCACAAAATTTCGTATAATTATCTTGAATGAAGTTGTTGATCGTTTCTACAATTTGTTGTTTAACCCAATCATTCTTTAGGATTAGATTATTTAGTTTCCAATTAATTTTTTGTTTATCATTCCATGGCCTTTTATTACATATAATTTTTACTGCATTAGGATCCAAGAAGGATGCATCGACAATCTCTGCCTTATTGCACTGGATTGTGAGGTTTTCGTGCCCTAGAACATAGTCAATTTTTGTATATGTGCCATGTACCACTGAGGAAAAGGTATATTTCTTTCTAGCCCCATACAATTTTCTCCAGACATCTATCGTATCTATCTTATCCAGAGTTCTATTCACCTCCTGAATTTCTTTCTTGCTTATTCTGAGGTTAGATTTATCAAGTTCAGATAGTGCGAGGTTGATGTCCAATATTAGTGTAGTTTTGTTGTCTATTTCTTCCTGTAACTCCCTTAACTTCTCCTCTTACAATTTGGTTGCTGTATCACTTGGAGCATATATGTTTAGTAATGAAATTGCTTCATTGTTTACGGTACCTTTTAGCAGGGTATGGTTTCCTTCTTATCTCTTTTTATTATAACTATTTCTGCCTTTGCTTTGTCTGAGATTAGGATTGCTAACCCTGGTTTTTCTATATCAGCTGAAGCACAATAAATTCTGCTCCAACGTTTTACCTTTATTCTATGTGTACTTCCCCTTTTCAAATATGTTTCATGTAAACAACATATTGTTGGGCTATGGTTTTAATCGATTCTGCTATCCGTCTTCGTTTTATGGGAGAGTTTATCCCATTCACATTCACAGTTATGATTACAATCTGTGTCTTTCCCTCCATCCTTTTACCCTTTGTTTATGCTTTTCGTTCTCTCTTCTCCCTTCCTCTCCACAAAAGAGTTTTAATTTTTGACCACTGCCTTCTTCAGTCTTCCCTCACTTCTTTCAGCCCCCCTCCCTTTTAATCGCCTTTTCCCTTACCACTTCTTCCCTCCTCTGTAGGTTCCCCTCCTTTTCTTTCCACCTTCCCCTCCTATTCCCTATAAAGATAGTTGCATTTCTATACTTAACTGAATTTGCTGTACCCTCCTTGAATCCAATCAAATGAGAGTACCTCTCAAACAATAATCATCTCCCTCCCCTCTCTCCCTCTATTGTAATATAGTTTTATGCCTCTTCCTGTGACAGAATTTATTTTTTTCTGCCTCCTCCTTTTCACATCTCCCATTACATTAGCTTTGCACCCTTAAAACACGTTAGTTATCATCACATCATTTAATTTGTACTCACTTCCTCTGCCTATGTATATCCCTTTTACATTCCATAACACAAAGGTAATTCTCAAAATGAGCAAGTATCATCTTCCCTTATAGGGATGTGAACTCTGCCCATATTGTGTAAGAAGAATTTTTCCCCTGTTTACCTTTTATGTCTCCCTCTAGACCTGTGCTTGAAGATCAATTTTTCTATTGAATTCTGGCCTTTTCATCAGGAAGGTCTGGAAATTCCTTATTTAGTTGAATGTCCATCTCCTTGCCTGAAATATTATGCTCAACTTTGCTGGATAATTAATCCTTGATTATCATCCCAGCTCCTTAGCCTTGTAGAATATCGTATTTCAATTCTTTCTGTCTTTTAATGTAGAAGATTCAAGGTTCTGTGTGATCCTGACTGTAGCTCCTCGATATTTGAATTGTTTCTTTTCTGGATGCCTGAAGTATTTTCTCCTTCACTTGACAGTTCAGGAATTTGACAGTGATATTCCTTGATTCTTTGAGTTTGGGGTCCCTTTCAGCAGGTGAATGGTGGATTCTTTTGATAATTATTTTGCCCTCTGGATCTAGGACTTCTGGGCAATTTTCCTTTTTGATTTCTTGTGTGATATTGTCCAGGCTCTTCATTTCATCATGGCTTTCTGGTAGACCAATAATCCTTAGATTTTCTCTACTGGATCTACTATCCAGGTCAGTTGTTTTTCCAATTATGTAGTTTACATGTTCTTCTGTCTTTTCATTTTTTAGATTCTGTTTGATGGATTCTTGATGTCTCATAGATTCACCAGCTTCTATTTGCCCGATTCTATTTTTTACCAAATTGTTTTCTTCAGTTGTTGTTGCATCTTCTTTTCCATCTCTCCCATTGTTTCTTTTCAGGAGTTATTTTCACCAGTTAGGTTTTGTACTTCCTTTTCCATTTCTCCAATTTTCCTTTTTATGAGATGTTCTCTTTAATCAATTCTTTTTTTCATATTTTAAAAATCTTTGGCCACTTTTTCATCTATCTTTGATCTGGGTTTCAAAATCCTTCCAGAGCTCTTCCAAGAAGGCTCTTTGTGCTTCCAACCAGGTCATATTCCCTTCTGAAGTTTCAGATGGGAGTACAGTCTCAATATTGACCTCTTTGGTGTTTGTGTTTTGGTCCTTGTCCCCATAGAAAGATTCTGTGGTCTTTTCTTTTCTGCTTTGCTTTTTCCTAATGATAATCACCCCTTTCCTGACTTTTAAAGTGGATCTCTGTGTCTGTCACACAGGGAGCTCTGTCCCAAAGTTCTTGTGGTTAAAACTTGAGGCTTTGTTTGTTGTGGCCTCTGGTTCTTTCATCTAGAAATTACATGCTGCAGCTTATCTGGTGCTGAGCTCTCTGGAGTTTGAAAGCAGAGGCCTGCTAGGTCTTTTTGGGTTTCATCTCAGTTACCCTGAAGGTAGCTTGTTAAGTGTGGTGGAGGTGTAGTCTGGACGCCAGAAGCTCCCCTGCTCAGGTTGAGCAAGCTCAGCTTTCTGCATTAGTGTCTTCTCAGTTCCACTGAGGTGCTGAGGCACGGCTGGGGTCCTGGTGTTGGCATTTGTTGCATTCATCCCCCTGCGGTTCAGGATCTTCTCCCGGTTTGTTGAGGTGGGTCTGTCTGGGATAGCTCTGATCCTGCACTACTCGCCTTTGGCCACAACAAGAGGAAGCCTCCTTAGGATCTTTCTAGCCTCCAGGGCTGAGAGTCTGTTTACCCCTTCTGCTGATCCCACTCTAACAGGGTTTTTCCCGAGAAGATAATCTCTAGGCTGGTTAAGGTCAACAAGGAGAAGGAGATAGCAGTTACCCATCACTCCACCATCTTGGCCCCCAGAACGGGAAATCTAGGCAATTGTTTCTTCAGTGAGCGTTTGTAACTTCTTTTACATATGCTAAATTCAGCTTTTTAAGAAGTTACTTTCTTCAGTAAATATTTGTGCCCCTTTTACTATTTGTCTGATTTTGTTTTTTAAGGTGCTATTTTCAATAATTTTTGTGCCTCCTTCACAAGCTTTTGATATTTTTTTCATGATTATCTTTCATTACTCTAATTTATTTTTTCTAGTGTTTTCTTTATCTCTCTTGTTAGGTTTTCAAAATCCTTTAAAAATTCTTCTGGAAGTCCTTTTTGGTCCTGATACCTATGTACAATTTTTACTTTGATTTAATTTTCTTCTCAATTCGTGTTTTGATCTTTCCTGTCACAATAGTAACTTTCTATAATTAGGTACTTTTTGGCTCATTTTTCTAGTTAATTATTTAATTTTAGTGCTATTTTTAAGTAAGGCTCTTAACCCAAGGTGCAGAAGTCACTCTCCAAAGCTTCAGATTTTCCGCACTGCCATTTTCAAAACTAGGTCTAGGTGACACTGTAGATATTCAGTTACTCCGAGGTGATATGATCTAAGAAAATATATGTTCACTGCTAGTGAGAATATTTGTGAGTAATGACAAGAACTCTTTTCTACCCTGAAGTAATCCTGCTTCACAGTGACTGCAAACTATATTGTGCTAGTGCTCTTTTTCACTTTTTTCACTGCAAGAGAGTCCTTCACCCAATGTCACTTACGGGTCCTCTTGAATCTCCTTCTGGCCAGTTGTCGAATGCTCATACCATTTGTTGACTGAGAGCTGCAGACATCACAAACATTCAGTTGCACCAAGGCCTGCTTCTGGCTTGGCATGTCATGGCCTGGGCTGGCAAATCTTTTGCTGGACTGTGCTCCACTCATTCCTCTGTGTGATAGACCCTAGCAGCAGACCTTCTAAATCATCTTAAATCTAGAAAATTGTTTCTTCCTACCTTTTGTTGTTTCTATCACTCTGGAATTCATTTTGAGTCAAAATTTTAAATATTTTCAGAGGGGAATTTGTAATAGCTCACAAAAATCTCTGCAATTTTTCTGCAATTTTGGCAAGATCCCAATAATTTCTTTTATTAGCATCTATCAATCTATCTACCTGCGTAGCTATCTTTCTATCTACCTATCATATAGACAATTATAGAGCATATACACATATATATGTGTATACACATATGTCCGTATGCATGCATGTATGTAACCTGAATGCTACGGTGTTAAATAAGTAAATTGATTTCCCTTGAACTCATTCTTTTAACACTTAATAATATTTTATTTTATTTTCTCAGTTACATGCAAAGTTAGTTTTCAACATTTATTTTTGTAAGATTTTAATCCCGGACTTTTCCCCTTCCCTCCATTTTCTCTGCCCTCATCAAGACAGCAAGCAATCTGGTAGACTATACATGTACAATTATGTTAAACATAGTTCCACATTAGCCATATTGTGAAAGAAGAATTCAAACAAAAAGGAAAAATGTTGAGAAACAAAAACAAAACAAAACAAAACATGGTATGCTTTAATCTGCATTCAGACTCCATAATTCTTTCTCTGGATGTGGATAGCATTTTCTATCATAAGTTTTTGAAATTATCTTGAACTATTTTATTGCTGAGAAGAGCCAAGTCTATCAAAGTTGATCATCTCACACTGTTGTTCTAACTGCATATAGTATTCTCCTGGTTTTTCTCACTTCATGCAACATCATTGCATGTAATTCCAGGTTTTTTCTGAAATCTGTCTGCTTTTCATTTCTTATAGTACAATAATATTCCTTTATATTCCTATATCTCACCTTGTTCAACCATTTTCCAATTAATGAGTATCCTCCCAATATCCAATTCTATGCCACCACACAAGAGCTACTACAAATACTTTATGTACATATGCGTCCCTTTCCCCCTTTTTATGATCTCTTTGGGATAAAATCCGAGTAGTGGTATTGCTGGATTAAAGCCTATGCACAATTTTATAAACTTTTGGGCATAGTTCCAAATTCCTCTCCAGAATGATCAGAACACTTCACAGTTCCACAAGCAGTGCATTTGTATTCCAAATTTCCACATCTTCTCCAACATTTATCATTTTCCATTTCTACCACATTAGCCAATCTGATAGATGTGAGATGATACCTTTTAATTGTTTTAATTTGATTCTCTCTGGTTAATATTAATTTATAGCATTTTCATATCAATATAAATAGCTTTTCTTTCCTTATCTTCACCCCTTCATAGTGATGTCATTTTGGTCCTTTTGGAGAAAAAGGAAAACGAACAGCCAAGTAGTAATAGTACCAACAGCCCAATTTGATCTTGAGGTTTGTAAAATATAGTAAATTTGTTTTCACAATTGATCCTTTTTCCAATCCCATAAGGTAGAAGTTATTTACTATTTCATTTTTTCTGATGAGGAAACTGAGTCTGACACAAAGTAAATTCCTAGACCTAAATACTTAGACAGTAAGAGTATGAGGAAGGGATCAAACTCAGGTCTCCCTCAGTTCTATTTATTCAGCCACCCATTCTTGCAAAGTCCCCAGCTAATTAGCTATAGCAGTTGCATCCTCTGGTTTTTATCCAGGTCTCCTGTCACCATGTCCTGATTCTTTGCTCCATTTAATTTTGAAATAATTATTTCTATACCTAAGCTCCCTGTCCTAATTTCTAGGGGTTGAATACTGTTTTCCACAGAAATGCTACCCAGAAGAAAAGAGTATAGTTCTTTTGGATTATAGTTTCAGTGTTTTCCTAAGTACACATTGAGACTAGGAGTTAAGCATCATTAGTCCCATTTCATACAGAGGAAAAAATCACTCGCAAAGCTGTGAAATGAATTGCCAAGTATCACTCGATGAAGAAATGGACTAGCCAAGGCAAGATTTAAATTCCCAGATTCTTCTCTGTGTACTTGCTCTATGACATCACATACATTAGCTCATTAACTAATGCAGAAATGTGGATTTGGGAACCTGAAGATCTCATTAAAAATTGAAAAAAGCAAAATGGAGTAAAATATGTTCCCACTGGGCAAAGCAGTGCAGGATATCGATCAATTTAAGTAGCTCCTCCAAATGCAATGAAAACAAGAATTAACAGAAAATGGTTTACCAACTGAATACTTTTCATGACTTTTGTGTGTGGGGAGGAGGATGAATGGGTTGCATTGAAAACTCATATACATTTTTATATTTATGTCCTCTATATCTCTCTACAATTTCAAATTAGTCATCATAGAAAGAAGATGCTAATTAATTTTTCTTCCATTTGAAAAAGGTAACTATTTTCTCATCCTAGCTTCTCTTTCCCTAGCTGGATCAATATTTGGTATCGGATATTCTCTAAACCCCCAGCAAGTTCTGAATCCGAGGTTCCTTACTTAGTGATTCATACAATCATGATGGAATCTCCAGTACATGAAAAGAACCCACCATACGAATCTGGCAGTTGGAATTTTTAGCTTTCTATCATTAATAAATTAAACCAAAAAAAGTACTTTGAAGACATTCCCAGCAATGTCATTACAAAAGGTGGCTGTGCTTTTAGTCAGGTAAACGTTTTGCAAGCAATTAAATAGGTTTTAATAATTGAAGAACATAAAGGACAGAAATTGTTCAAAGTCCAATAGTGTTACTAAGCCTAAAGAAATTCTTTGCACTTGAAATGTCATTGAACAAAGTTAGCATCCTGCATGCATTCTGGAATGCCACGTAGAATGTCTTTTTCAATCTTATAAATTCCTGGTTAAGGAAATGAAAGCCCCAGTTCCTTCCTAGGTTGGTTTCAGGTCTCCTGCCAAAAATGAAAAAAAAAAACAATTATGACTCTTCTGCAGTGACCACAAAAGCTGAAGTCAAGTCCCAGGATCCTCACTCAGATTTTTCATTGGTAAGAGGAAAAAGAAAACTAACCAAAAAAAGCATCCAAAATTACAGCTTTATTCTTGGCTTTATTATGGATTTAATTATTTGCCTACCAGTCTATTCCCTTTGGTTTTGCAGTTATCCTCACCAGTGAAGTGTAGAGAAATTTCTGAGAGGAGTATTGATCAGCATCTCATTAGGAATCTTTCTGCCCATCAGGACAGCAAAAAAAAAAAACAAAAACAAAAACAAAAACAAAAACAAATTTTAAAAAATCTCCAATTGTGGGGCAGAGCCAAGATGGCAGAGTAGAAAGACGCACATACACATAGCTCCGAACCCACAACCCATAGAAGAGCTACAAAGAAATAAGTCACGGCGAATTCTGCACCCAGAGGCCACAGAACATTAGAGTGAGGGAGATTTCTGCTCCGGAGAGACCTGCAAACCTCCTGCAAAAGGTCCTTCGAGCTGCGGACTGGGCGCCGGGACTGGGAGCTGAGTACAGCCCTGCCGCGGCCGCGGCACCGAGACGAACAGATCCGAGCGGGCTTCAGGGACGGGATCTCCAGTGGCCGCACAAGTCCCTCCACCCACAGGTGATGGTGGTCGGTGAGAGAGTCTCTTTGGCGGGTCGAGGGGGGAGTGGGGTGCCCCCATGGCTCAGGCCCCCTTGGGAGACAGAAGCTGAGGGGTGGCAGCAGACCGGGGCTCCCCAAGCAGGCAGGAGCCTGGATCCATTGTTGAAGGTCTGTGCATAAACTCCCTGAGGGAACTGAGCCTGAGAGGCGGCCCTGCCCCGACCAGAGCATGTGAACTTAATCTCACACTGAATAGCAGCCCTGCCCCCGCCAAAAGCCCTGAGGCTGGAAGCAGCATTTGAATCCCAGACCCCAAACGATGGCTGGGAGGATCAGGAGGCGAGGTGGGTGTGAGGAAAATATTCAGAGGTCAAGTCACTGGCTGGGAAAATGCCCAGAAAAGGGAAAAGAAATAAGACTACAGAAGGTTACTTTCTTGGTGAACAGGCTTTTACTCCCTTCTTTTCTGATGAGGAAGAACAATGCTTACCATCAGGCAAAGACACAGAAGTCAAGGCTGCTGTGTCCCAGCCCACCCAATGGGCTCAGGCCAAGGAAGAGCTCAAAAAGAATTTTGAAAATCAAGTTAGAGAGGTGGAGGAAAAGCTGGGAAGAGAAATGAGAGACATGAAGTCAAAGCATGAACAGCAAATCAGCTCCTTGCTAAAGGAGACCCAAAAAAATGTTGAAGAAAATAACACCTTGAAAACTAGCCTAACTCAATTGGCAAAAGAGGTTCAAAAAGCCCATGAGGAGAAGAATGCTTTCAAAAGCAGAATTAGCCAAATGGAAAAGGAGATTCAAAAGCTCACTGAAGAAAATAGTTCTTTCAAAATTAGAATGGCACAGATGGAGGCTAAGGACTTTATGAGAAAGCAAGAAATCACAGAACAAAGCCAGAAGAATGGAAAAATGGAAGATAATGAGAAATATCTCATTGGAAAAACAACTGACCTGGAAAATAGATCCAGGAGAGACAATTTAAAAATTATGGAACTACCTGAAAGCCATGATCAAAAGAAGAGCCTAGACATCATCTTTCATGAAATTATCAAGGAAAACTGCCCTGAGATTCTAGAACCAGAGGGCAAAATAAATATTCAAGGAATCCACAGAACACCGCCTGGAAGAGATCCAAAAAGAGAAACTCCTAGGAACATTGTGGCCAAATTCCAGAGTTCCCAGGTCAAGGAGAAAATATTGCAAGCAGCTAGAAAGAAACAATTCAAGTATTGTGGAAATACAATCAGGATAACACAAGACCTAGCAGCTTCTACATTAAGGGATCAAAGGGCATGGAATAGGATATTCCAGAAGTCAAAGGAACTGGGACTAAAACCAAGAATCACCTACCCAGCAACACTGAGTATAATACTTCAGGGGAAAAATTGGTCTTTCAATGAAATAGAGGATTTTCAAGCATTCTTGATGAAAAGACCAGAGCTGAAAAGAAAATTTGACTTCCAAACACAAGAATGAAGAGAACCATGAAAAGGTGAACAGCGAGGAGAAGCCATAAGGGACTTACTAAAGTTGAACTGTTTACATTCCTACATGGAACGACAATATTTGTAACTCTTGAAACATTTCAGTATCTGGGTACTGGGTGGGATTACACACACACACACACATGCACACACGGACACATACATAGAGACAGAGTGCACAGAGTGAATTGAAGAGGATGGGACCATATCTTTAAAAAAATGAAATCAAGCAGTGAGAAAGATGTTGGGAGGAGAAAGGGAGAAATTGAATGGGGCAAATTATCTCTCATAAAAGAGGCAATCAAAAGACTCATTCGTGGAGGGATAAAGAGGGGAGGTGAGAGAAAAACATGAAGTCTACTCTCATCACATTCCACTAAAGGAAAGAATAAAATGCACACTCATTTTGGTATGAAAACCTATCTTACAATACAGGAAAGTGGGGGATAAGGCGACAAGCAGGGTGGGGGGATGATAGAAGGGAGAGCATGGGGAGGAGAGTGCAGTTTGAGGTCGACACTCATGGGGAGGGATAGGATCAAAAGACAATGGAAGTAATGGGGGACAGGATAGGATGGAGGGAAATATAGTTAGTCCTATACAACACAACTATTATGGAAGTCATTTGCAAAACTACACAGATTTGGCCTATATTGAATTGCTTGCCTTTCAAAGGGAAGGGGTGGGGAGGGAGGGAGGTAAAGAAGTTGGAACTCAAAGTGTTAGGATCAACTGTCGAGTAATGTTCTTGCCACTAGGAAATAAGAAATACAGGTAAAGGGGTATAGAAAGCTATCTGACCCTACAGGACAAAAGAGAAGACGGAGATAAGGGCAGAGAGGGATGATAGAGGAGAGAGCAGATTGGTCATAGGGGCAATTAGAATGCTTGGTGTTTGTGGGGGGGGGGAGGGGAGAGAAGGGGAGAAAATTTGTAACCCAAAATTTTGTGAAAATGAATGTTAAAAGTTGAATAAAAAAAAAATCTCCAATTGTTATGAAAATGATGATCTGTTACCTTTTACTTATTATCTAGCAACTTGCTTCTATGAATTTAATCACTCATAATCGTGATAAATGCTTTAGTGTCATGGTGATTTATCAAATCCCTGATTAGTTAGAGGAAAAGGGAATCGTCTTTTCATGCATTTACTGCCATGAAATTTCACTCTCCTATAGAGCTGAAGAACTTCTTTCAAAATTTCTTACTTACTTCAATTCAGATAAAATTCATTTTCATAATGATGAGCATTAAAAGAACTTTAACAACATATGATCTTATCCTTGACTATAAGAAAGGTAAAACTTATAGTTCAGAAAAGAGGAAGACATTAGTTGAGGTTCAGATAGGTAGTAGCGCAGCTTTTTTTTTTTTTAAGTAAATATTTATATACTGCTTTAAGGTTTATACTATGCTGTAAGAAAGATATGCAAGTTTTGCATGATTGTTATAATAACTTTTATTTTTAATATTTTTCACAGTGCTTGCATATGTAATGTTTTATTTAAAGGGATGAAGTGGTCAGAACAGATGCTATGGTTTATATACTATAGAGGAAGAATCTAAGGTATATTCATGTTATTAACATTATCTAGTTCACTTACCCACTATTTGTGATAAAATCATAGTCTGAAATTCCAGAAGCCTAATTATGCTCATTTCTTTACTTTAGCTAACATTTATATACAGCTTTGAAATTAGCAAAGAGGTTTATGTAATATTCGAGTTGGTTGGTTCTTCAGTGGATATCTAGTTCAAGCAACTCGTGAATGGAATTCTCATCTCAATGCACCTCAGATGTTTTCATCCTGTCTCTGCTTGAAGATTTTCAAGGACTGGGAACCTACCACATTTTTAGGCATCCAGTTCTATCTTTGATAAGCTTCAGTTGTTGAAAAGCAGTATGATTTTTTTGTTTAAATTTATTTTATTTTCCAGTCATTCAATCTACATTTATTTATTTAGTAGTATGCACCCATTGTTCGTATTCGTAGTTCCATTCTCTCGGCCAAAGTGAAAAGGTTAATCTCTGCTGCGCAATTAGTCCTTCAAATACTTGAACATATTGAACTTAGCCCCCCATTCTGGATCTTACGTTTTCCAAACTAAATAACACCTTGGTTTTACAGTCTTCAGATTGTATGGATTCAAGTCCCTTTTCCTTCCTCTTTGTTTTCTGAATTAACTACATTTTATGAATATTTTTTCCTTAAAATTTCATGCCCAGATAGGATTACAATATGTGAGATATGGTCTGATGAGAAAAGACTCCAAGGGTACTATCCCTGCCTAGAAGCTGCAATTGTATTATGAAGCAGTCTAAAGTGATAAAAAAAATTATTTTGGCCACCATATCATATGACTGCTTAATAGTAGGATTGTAAAGCACCCAGATCTTATTTGAGCTTTATAATCCTTTTGGGGGATATTATTATAACCATTTTACTTCTGTAGAAGCTAAGGCTCAGGCTTGGTAATTGTTTTCCTCATAGTCTCACAACTTATTTGTGAAAAATTCAGGATTGGACCTGGATATTAAGTGCTATCCCCAAAAGATGGCCCTGCTCTGTGTCTTCCAAGAGTGATAGAAGTGCAACATTTTGGGGAGAGGGAGGCAAATCATGAGCAATGGCTGCAAAAGGGGTGAAAATTCTGGAGTCATGTAGTAGGCAGTCATGAAAGGAAACAGAGACTGCTCGGATCAAAATTAGACTTTGGAAATCTGCGTTTTAAGCACTATCATGTCTGCTTCCTTTACATCACATTCCTTACATCATATGCTTTTGTACCATTCCTACCCTTCAAAGACTTACTGAGGCAGCTAGAATGTGGACTGGATAGTGCCCTCCAGCAGGAGTCAAGAAGACTTGGGTTCAAATCTGGCCTAAGGCACTTACTAGCTGTGTGACAGGTCAATTAAGCCTGTTTGCTTCAGTTGCCTCTTCTGGAAAATGAGCTGGAAAAAAGTAACAAACCACTCTTGTATCTTTGCCAAGAAAACTCTCAAATGGGGTCACAAAGAGTCAGGCACCACTGAAATAACTGAGCAGCAGCAACAAAAGACTTACTATCATTTTCTTGCTCATAAAAAATAAATTGAGAGATGGCATAAAACTGTTTTTGTTATTCTAACCAACCTTCTCATTTTGTAAGAAGAACACATTTCTTAAGGTCGCATAGATAGCAGTTTCTGAAGCAGAAACTCATTCCAGGCACTGTGATTCTAAATCTAGTACACATTGCCTTCTTCTCTCTCCAATACCTCTCTCTAAGGTCTGGCTTCCTACACCAGTGACCCAGTTCTAGCCCTCTCTGTTATGTTTTGTCGTTTTAGTTATTCAACCATTTTTCATTCATTCCCAATTTTTCAGGACCTTATTTGAGGTTTTCTTGGCAAAGATACAGGTGTTTTGTTATTTCCTTCTCCACCTCATTATACATATGAGGAAAATGAGTCAAGCAGGGTTAAGTGACTTGCCCAAGGTCACACAAATAGTAAATGCCTAAGACCATATACATACTCAGGAGGATGAGTCTTCTTGACTCCACACACATTCTCTGCAAAACCACCTGGCTTTATTCTCCATTATAATTGATGTACTTATATGTCCCATTTAATCATACAACCCTGACACTAGAAATGACCTGGGAACAAAAAGTATCGCTGATTATTGTTTAATGTATTACCACCTCCAAAATGTATTGAATAAAAAAAATTATCCACTGATTAATAATAATGTCATTTTCAAACATTGGTTAGAAAAGAGATATTTTGATTTAAAATAAAATTGTCCTTAAATGTTCAAAATGCACCAATGAGTAAACTTAATTCACCTAATTATTATAAAGAAATACTGATTTATCCCCTAGTATAGGCAAGGCACACACATGACATTGTAGACAGAGATGTCAGGCAATGCAAATAGTATCTAAATTGTGTCATAAAACTTTATGTATTTTGATGAGCTGAAAGACAGTTCGACAGAAAGTTATAAGTAAATTATTAACACAACAAAAGTGGATAACATTTAAGATCTAACAAGATTCAGAAAAGTAATTTTATTTCTTTACTTTTTTATTCCACAACCAGTTAAAATATATAGACCATATTTTCAAAAGCTTCCCTTCTGTTGTGACGGATCCCAAGGAAAGTTATAATACTGAGATTCATTTAAAATAGTTCAGTCTGAGCTTAACGTTTTCCTAAAAGGGTTTCTAGTTTGAAATCCCAAGAGAATTTGATATTTTAAAGCAACATTGTATCATGTGACACCATTTTTAATACATAATACTAATTTTAAATTGGAGTGAAAGTCTTAGCCCCACGTAAATGCAAATATTATAGAAACATGATTCATACATCTGATACAAAATTGACAATAAAATGATGATTAAAAAACTGGCAATAATTGGTAGTAATTTTTGATTTGCCATAGGACCTTGACACATTTGTGTTGAATTTAAAAAGATACATTAAAAATGTGTATTGAAACCCAAAGAAGCAGTTTAAAATGATATAATTAATATTTTAAATAAATAAATAAATAGTAGTTAATATTTTTTTTTAACGATCTATTCCAAATCTCATACTCTGCAAGAAATAAAAATGACTACCAGGCAGAAGTTGCTTACCCATTCTTAGTTCACAATTTCCATATATAGAATATACAGGAAAAAATGACAGGAGAAAATCTCACAGTTGTGGTGGAATTCATTCTCCTTGGATTTTATGACCAGCCCAAACTCCAGGGGACACTTTTTGGAATATTTTAGGTCATCTACTTGAGTATTCTGATAGGAAATGGTCTCATCATTGCCTTGACCAAAGTGGATCCTGCTCTCCAAAGGCTCATGTATTCTTTTCTTGGAAACTTTTCTTTCTTGGAAATATGTTACACATCAGTCACCTTCCCCAGAATGCTGACAAATATTTGGACCAAGAATATAAATGCATCTTTTTTATCCTGTGCTATACGACTTGGATTTCCCCTTATCCTATGAACTCCTGAATGATTCCTCCGTGGTATGGTGGCATATGACCATTTTGTGGCCATTTGCAAATCTTTCTATTATCCTCTAATCATGAACCACAAAGTATGTGTCAAGCTAGTGGCTGGGTCCTGGACCACCGGGATCCCAGTACAGATAGCACAGACATGCCGGATATTCTCTTTACCTTTCTGTGGTTCTAACAAACTCAATCATATTTTCCCTGATCTCCACCCATTACTGAGAGTAGCCTGTGGGGATACCTTTTTAAATGAATTCTCTCTCTATGCTGGTGCTATATGATTTGTCATCTTTCCTTTTCTGCTGATACTCTTGTCTTACATAAAAGTCTTTTTTACTATCCTAAAGCTCCCATCAACCACAGGAGGGTACAAAGCCTTCTCTACTTGTTCTTTTCATGTCATGGTTGTTGGCTTATTCTTTGGGTATATAATTATTACATACTTGCAGCCTAAGTCTAGCCACTCAACAAATGATAATTTTTTCTTTATCTTTTACAAAATTTTGACTCCTATGCTTAACCTTCTAATATAAACTCTAAGAAACAAGATTGTCATTGTTGCACTGAAAGAAAATTGCTACTTAAATGTGGAGGGAGAAAGAGTAGTTAAGTCCTTGAGGAGTTTTAATTTATCTCATCATTCATACCGAAAGATAGCTAGGTGACTCAGTGGATAGAGTGTTAGGCCTGAAGTCAGGAAAACCTGAATTCAAATCTGGCCTCAGACACTTACTAACTGTGTGACCCTGGGTAAGTCACATAACCTTGTTTGCCTCATTTCCTTCATCGCTACAATGAAATAGAGGAAAAAAAATGTTAAAACACTCTAGTACTTTTGCCAATAACTCCCTAAAATGGGGTGGAAAAGAGTCAAATACAATGGGAAGAACTGAACAATTCCTACTCTTTTCAAAATCTCAAGGTCTTTCCTACATACTCATGAAAATGTTTTATTCAAAAGTTATTCTTTCTAATTTCTTCCACATTTTTAGCATTATGCAAACTCTACATTAGATCAAAAATGCAAATTAGTGCTTCTTCAATATTCTAACAATGGCCTCTCATAATCTGAAATAAATAAAGTGGTAAACTAAGGCAATTGCCCAAATAATCTAGTGCTTGACTGACATATTTTAATATTTGCAACTTAGAAAATTGATCATACTTCATGAATTCTGCTCAAAATAATACTATTAAATAATTGATTTTAAAAAGACAAGTAATTAATGAATCTGTAAAAACAATGAAATCAAATAATAATAGAAATGAGGGTCCATCAATGTAGTTATGGATTCCAGTAGACTGCTTATTGATTTAGTTTTAAAATGTAAGACGCTATGGGACTATTAACTTACTGTTTTTCTGAGTCTAAGTCCAGGTAAGGATAGCAAGAAAGGCGGTCTGAGCCTCCAAACCATGATGCCCGTAAGCCTGTGAGATGTTGGTAAGAACTGCAAAAGGTGATCTCATGGGAAGGGTGGGAGAGCGGCTGTTCAGCCTGGGCTGAGGTAGGATTCTTCTGACTCAATTTCCCCACTGATATCTGGCAGACTTTAAACCTCACTGAACACAAGTTGACAATCTACTACTGCCTGGAATTTATATGAAGTTGGGGAGATATTGTTTCCACGCAATATCCCTACTCTTCGTGGCAATTTCCGATAGTCAAAAGGTTTGTAAGTTTAATACCAGATCTACTAAATTCTAGATTGTTGGTAGGGGAACATCCGAGGTTAAGTCTAAAATTAAGCTGTTTGGCTTAAGAATTTAGACTAACAAGAATAAGTTAGGGCCCTTTAATTCTGAGTTGTAGTGTGGAGACAATTAGGTCAAGGGCTTATGAAGTTAGTATACGTAGTTATTATTTGTGTCTCAGTTGGTTAATGTTAAAAAAAAAATTCTTTTGTGGCCTATATTGTAAATGCTTTAAAAGCAGTATCACCTGGCCAAAAGCTGGAATTGTTTTATGTGATGTGAACTTTGTTAAAAATGAAAAATAAATAAATAAATAAACAAGTAAATAAATAAAAACAAAAACAAAAAGAAATATGTTTCTTCTGGGTACAAAAATATGACAACATTCTTGGATTAGTCACTGTTGTGTAGCAGATTTCCAAGAAAGAAAATTTCTGAGGAAAAAGTACATGGATGTTTGGAGAGCAACATTAACTTTGGTAATGACAATGATGAGGCCATTTCCTACCAAGATACTTGTGTAGATCACTACGAAAATCCCAAGGACAAACCCTTGTAGGCTGGGAAGGTGACAAAATCTCAGGAGAATGAATTCCACCACTGTGCTGAAATCTGTTTCTGCCATTTTGTTTATTCTCCAATGAGAAAAATTAGTAAATCCATGTTAAGCAAGTTGTTATAGGTCTCTGTGCCACTGTCTCTCCCTGTAAAATGATTACTTTGACTTGCCCAAGAGATGTGTGATGAACTCCCTTTGACTTTGTTTATTCTATGTTTTCAAGTTCATTTTAACTCTGTTTTCCGTAGAATCACAAAACCACGAAGTTTCACAGTCATAAGTACTATCACAGCTGTCTTATCCAATACATACGAGGAAAATATTCCCCATTATAACTCAACTAGCAATCATCCATTGTTAAGTTTCTATTTGTGGACTTTCACTGAGGGAGCTATGTACATCCTGAGATAATCATTACACTTTTCTGTATCTAATTGTTAAGAACTCTCTCTCTCTCTCTCTCTCTCTCTCTCTCTCTCTCTCTCTCTCTCTCTCTCTCTCTCTCTCCTTAGCATTAATTCTAAATTTATTTTTTACAACTTATTTTTTACTCTTTGTTCCCATTTTGCCTTTTGGACCTGATCACCTTCGCACTCTGACTATAAGTTATGTTGATGAAATGTGAATCACCAGAGGGTTAAAAAGAGCTCCATAGGACACTCCTAAAGACATTTCATGCTGCACTGACATTGCACCAATGAATTAATGACCATTTGTTAAGTGCCTCCTGTATGTCAGACATTGCATTACATGTTCAGCATCTGACGCCAATTTACAATTGTACCTGCCTTTGACAATAGACATTGTGTGTACATTGAAGTTCGAGTGGAGTCAAAAGACAGTGCCTTTGCCTCTCCTGCCATGACAAATAAAAGACTTTTTGATTCATCAATTTTAACTCAGATGGATTTAGATTTTGTTCAATGACTGGACTCAAAAAGTGCTCAATGAAAATTTCATGAAGGGGAGGAGACAAGATGGCAGAGTAGAAACACACAAATACGCTAGCTCCGAACCCACAGCTCATGAAATAGCTGTAGTAAAGATCTGCCAATAAATTCGGGAGCAGGAGAAGCCACATAACAGCGGAGCAGATAAGATTTCTGTTCCAGAGAGCCTGAAAACCTCTCGCAAAAGGTTCTTTGCGCAGCAGACTGGGAGCCGAGAACAGCCCAGCCGCGGCCGCCTGGGGCCGAGAAGAGCAGATCCCAGAGGGGAGCAGATCCGAGCAGGCTTCAGGGACAGAATCTCCAGCAGCCGCGTGGGTCCCTCCACCCACAGGTGACAAGGGTCAGTGAGAGGGTCTCTTCGGCGGGTCAAGAGGGGAGTGGGGAGCCCCCATGACTCAGGCCCCCTCGGGAGGCACCAGCGGAGGTGGGAGTAGACCGGGGCTCCCCAAGAAGGCAGGAGCCCGGATCCATTGTTGAAGGTCTCTGCATAAACCCCCTGAGGGAACTGAGCCCGAGAGGCGGCCCTGCCCCCACCCGGGCAGCTGAACTTGATCTCACACTGAATAGCAGCCCCACCCCCGCCCAAACCCCTGAGGCTGAGAAGTAGCATTTGAGTCTCAGACTCCAAGCGCTGGCTAGGAGAATCCGGAGGCGAGGTAGGTGTGAGGAGAATATTCAGAGGTCAAGTCACTGGCTGGGAAAATGCCCAGAAAAGGGAAAAAAACCAAGACTATAGAGGGTTACTTTCTTGGGGAGCAGGTTTCTCCTCCCCTCCTTTCTGATGAGGAAGAGTGG
Organism: Notamacropus eugenii; assembly: GCF_028372415.1. NCBI lineage: Eukaryota > Metazoa > Chordata > Mammalia > Diprotodontia > Macropodidae > Notamacropus > Notamacropus eugenii. Next base: position 3,595,129 of record NC_092880.1, read on the forward strand.
TGCTCAACATGAGGGGAAGACACGGAAGTTAGTGCTTCTACATCCCAGCACACTCAATGGGATCAGACCTGGGAAAAGCTCATAAAGACCTCAAAAAGTTTTCCAAATTATGTTAGAGAGGTGGAGGAAAAACTGGGAAGAGCAATAAAAGACTTGCAAGCAAGGTATGAACAACAGATCAGCACCCTGCTAAAGGAGACCCAAAAAAATGCTGAAGAAAATAACACCCTGAAAAATAGCCTAAGTTAATTCTCAAAAGAGGTTCAAGAAGCCAGTGAGGAGAAGAATGCTTTCAAAAGCAGAATTAGCCAAATGGAAAAGGAGATTCAAAAGCTCACTGAAGAAAATAGTTCTTTCAAAATTAGAATGGAACAGATGGAGGGTAATGACTTTATGAGAAACCAAGAAATCAAAAACAAAACCAAAAGAATGAAAAAGTGAAAGATAATGTGAAATATCTCATTGGAAAAACAATTGACCTGGAAAATAGATCCAGGAGAGACAATTTAAAAATTATGGGCCTACCTGAAAGCCATGATAAAAAAAAGAGCCTAGACATCATCTTTCAGGAAATTATTAAGGAAAACTGCCCTGATGTTCTAGAACCAGAGGGCAAAATAAATACTGAAAGAATCCACCGATCACCACCTGAAAAAGATCCAAAAAGAGAAACTCCTAGAAATACTGTGGTCAAATTCCAGAACTCCCAGGTGAAAGAGAAAATATTGCAAGCAGCTAGAAAGAAACAATTCAAGTATTGTGGAAATACAATCAGGATAACACAAGATCTAGCAGCTTCTACATTAAGGGATCGAAGGACATGGAATAGGATATTCCAGAAGTCAAAGGAACTAGGACTAAAAGCAAGAATCACCTACCCAGCAACACTGAGTATAATACTTCAGGGGAAAAATTAGTTTTTCAATGAAATAGAGGACTTTCAAGCATTCTTGATGAAAAGACCAGAGCTAAAAAGAAAATTTGACTTTCAAACACAAGAATGAAGAGAAGCATGAAAAGGTAAACAGCAAAGAGAAGTCATAAGGGACTTATAAAAGTTGAACTGTTTACATCCCTACATGGAAAAACAATATTAGTAACTCTTGAAACTATTCAGTATCTGGGTACTTGGTGGGATTACACACACACACATGCACACGCACACACTCACAGAGACAGAGTACGCAGAGTGAATTGAACAGGATGGGATCATACCTTAAAAAAAAATGAAATCAAGCAGTGAGAGAGAAATATATGGGAGGAAAAAAAGGGAGAAATGGAATGGGGCAAATTATCTCTCATAAAATAGGCAAGCAAAAGATTTTTTTAGTTTGTGGGAAAAGAGGGGAGGTTAGAGAAAAACATGAAGTTTACTCTCATCACATTCCACTAAAGGGAGGAATAAAAAGCACACTCATTTTGGTATGAAAACCTATCTTACAATACAGGAAGGTGGGTGACAAGGAGATAAACAGGGTGGGGGGGGACGATGGAAGGGAGGGCATGGGGAGGAGGGTACAATTTGAGGTCGACACTCACGGGAAGGGATAGGATCAAAAGAGAGAATAGAAATAATTGGAGGCAGGATAGGATGGAGGGAAATATAGTTAGTCTTATACAACACGACTATTATGGAAGTCATTTGCAAAACTACACAGATTTGGCCTACATTGTATTGCTTGCCTTCCAAAAGGAGCGGGGGGAGGGAGGGAGGAAAAGAAGTTGGAACTCAAAGTTTTAGGAATAACTGTCAAGTACTGTTCTTGCCGCTAGGAAATAAGAAATACAGGTAAAGGGGTATAGAAAGTTATTTGGCCTAACAGGACAGAGGAGAGGATGGAGACAAGGGCAGAGAGCAATGATGGAGGAGAGAGCGGAGTGGTGATAGGGGCAATTGGAATGCTCGGTGTTTTGGGGTGGGGGGAGGGGACAAGGGGGGAGAAAATTTGGAGCCCAAAAATTCTGTGAAAATGAATGTTAAAAGTGAAATAAATAAATTAATTTAAAAAATAAAAAAAATAAAAAGAAAGAGAAAAAAATAAAAGAAAATTTCATGAAATACTGTTCTGACCTTACTACTCCCCCACCCAACAAACCGTAATGTCTCTCAATTACCTTTAGGATCAAATATATAAAAGTCTTTCACAATTAAAATACATTACTTGGCAGGGTAGCTAGGTGGTGCAGTGTATAGAGCACCACTGTGGGAGTCAGGAGAATTTGACTTCAAATCTCACCTCACACACTTGACACTCACTAGCTCTGTGACCTTGGGCAAGTCACTTAATCCCAATTGCCTCATCCTGGATCATCTCCAGTCATCCTGATGAATATCTGGTCACGTCATTCAAATGGCTGTGGAGGAGAAGTGAGACTAGTGACCTGCACAGCCCTCATGTCATCATTTCTCTGATGGCATCGTCTTCTTTGGCAACGAAGGGCAAACCCCCCCCCCCCCACACACACACACAGTACTTGGCCTAATCCAATATTTTCATTCCTCCTACACAACTTCATTCAGAATATGCTCCAGGAAAGTAATTTTATTACTTTCCATTCAACCTGTTATTCTTTGTCCCCTCGTGACTCCCCCAACCCTCACCACCATATCTGGAATGTTTTCACTCCTTTCCTCTGCTTCATAGAATCTGTGGCTTACTTTGAGTTCCTCATCCCTCCAGTCCAGAGAAATCTCCCTTTATCCTAAATTTTTGTAGAATATCTCTACAACAATTTGGCATTGAGTCTATCCTGCCTTGTAGACAAAGTTATCTTTCTAAAATTTAGTACTTATCTGTCCTGCTTTTTTCTAAACGTTCTTAAGATGAAAGGTGTTCTCATATATCTTTGTCTGCCTTGAATGATATCATGGATAGATTCGGAAAGCATTAGTAAATGGAATTGTTTCGAAGATATGATTTTAGGTTCAATGCTGAGACTTTCAGTACTTAGCAATGTCTCTCTTCCTACATCTCCAATTCAGGATAATTTAAATATCGCTCTTTCCTTTGGGTTAAGAGATTATCTTTGAAATCAGTCTCAGAAGGGTAACAAGATCAGTTATTGAAAAACAGTAGCACCCCGATTTGGGAATGTGTTGGTAGAAACTAAAGAAACAAACATGAAGAGAATGTGTATCTCAGTTTCTTATATGAAAAAAATCTAAGTTTGAAAAAAGAAGTGTGCCTGAGCAAATGCCCAGGAAATTTACGATAAATTCAAAATCCGTCTCATGGAACTATTTAACAAATATTTTCAACTTCATCAAAGTAAAGATGACTGAAATCATGTTTGTCTTTGTCTATGTAGTGTTAGATAGAATATCTGTATACTGTAGGTGTGCAATTAAAAGGAAAACTAATCCCATGGTATTTTTAAAAAAAAATACAGTCTTAAATGGTTCAAAAAAAGTCATATATATCAGAGTATAGCCCTCCGTAATATGAAAACATGTGATCTTTTGGGGCTCATGGGATGCTTGCCATTGTTGTGAAGGTACTCTATGGTCTGTCCTGAATCTTGGCCCCTAGTAGTGTCATAGCATATAAAAAGAGCAAGGAGTTTAGAGGTCTATCCTACAAAAGCTAGACATTTTGTTTGATATGAGCTATTAGGATGATAAAATACTCCATATTTATCTACCTAACATGGAATGAAATCATATTCACTCAATTCATTTTTTTAACACAAAGGATGAAAATAAACTACTCATAGACTATTAGCTGGTACGCATATTTCCATTTAAGTTATGAGAATAAAAGCTTGACATATAGTTTATTGTGTGAGTCTCAAGCAAGCCTGGGATATATACAATATAACTATCTGTTTTTCTTCATTTCATGGATAAGAAAAGTGAGACTTACGGTAAGTGACATGTCCAAAAGCACATAGTAGGAAAATCTGAGAGTGGTAATTCAGAACCACTTATTTCTTGAATAGACTCAACATTACTCTTCATTCTCTACTACACCACCTCTCAATTAATCTTTAAAATACTGGCCTCAGTCCTCTATAATTTGCAAAAAAAAAATAGCAACCTCATTCCATAATGTTGATTGTGTTCTACGCAGTCAGGCTTCCTTAAAAAAAAAATTAGTCTCATTCTTCTTTGGTCATGGGGATAGCTCCTCTCTCAGCTCCCTTTTAAATACTAATGAGAAAAGAGTTCTGACTTAAGCCAATATATGAAACATTGTTAATGAGGTGATGTGATAGAAAGAGTCCTGGGATTTGAGTCAGGGTACTTGACTTACAGTTTTGCTTAACTCTGAGCTCTTCTGAACTGGGTTTTAGTTTTCCGGACCTAAGCTGCCAAGGACTTTTTCATGAGGAATCTAACAATTCCCCGAGAACCTGGAATAAAAACTATCTGCCCGTCTCTCCTTTTATATAAATTCAGCTCTATCCATCAGAGAGCTTGGACACAGAGGAAAGAAAAAAAAATATGGTGATTAAAGATAATAACCGAGTTCTACTATATAACTTGCAGTTATGTGAACTTGGTTAAGTCAGTAGGCCCCTTTGACCCTCATTTTCTTCACCTATATGAGGAGATGATGTTTATAAAATTCTTTTCCCTTTTTATAACTTTGCATAGATGAGTCAGAATCAAATGGCAATGTTAAGGAGGCACAACAGTCAACCTCTCCCAAAATTCCCCTTCAGATAACTTTAAAATATGCTTCAAATCAAATGCTATAACAGCTTAGCCAACAAAAAATCATACTGATACTTTTTTTTCTGAGCGCTAGAAAATTTGGGAGGTCAAAAGATGGTTGTTTTTTCTTTTCTGACCCTGGGGTGTGTGCCAGCCCAGAGTACCTATGGAAGCAACACTAGCAGCAAGCCTTGGAAAGGGCTTAACAACAACATCTTCAGGAGTTCTCAGCCCAGAGACAAAAAGAGGATTGGATAACTGGTCAGAAAGATGCTGCAGGAGAGTCCTGTGCTAGCACTGCACACCTGACCAAGCACTGTTTAGCAGCTCTTTGCCCACACTCACTTCTGGATCACAGTTCCAGGGTAGGTAGAAGGAAACAGGAGCCCTAAGGGGTAATATTATTTGAGGCTAAAAGGGACAAGTGACCCTTTCTGGAAAAAGACCAAAGAACAGATCAAAAGAATAATGACCACCACTCTTCTCCCCAGTTCACACCTCCTTGGAAGTACAGAAAACTTAGAGACATCCAAAATTGTTGGATAGAAAATAGAAAGGAGAAAAAGCTTTAAGTATGTGACAATGTCCCTTCCCCAGCTCCACAGAGCCCAATGTTAACATAAAGTTCAAAGTCAAGGAATGGACAGGAAAATCAGCAAATAATAAAAAGAGAATTTTACCACAAATTTCAATTATGGTAAGAGGGAAGATCAATACAAAAGTTTAGACGAAGAGAATAACATGAAAACAGTTATAAGCAAAGTCCCCCAGAGGAAAATAAATTCTTTAGAAACAAGCATAAAAAATTCCTAAAATAGAAAAAGAAAGAGCAAAAAAAGTAAAAATCAAAGAGCATGGCAAAATAAAAAAATGAGAAAAGAAAGCCATTGAAGAACATTTTGAAAACAGAATTAACATCTTGGTAAAAAATAAATGCACAATTTATTAAAGGACACCTTAAGAGGCAAAATTAGCCAATTGATTAAAAAGGTATAATAACTCACTGAAGAAAATAATTCATTAGAAATTTAATTGGAAAACTGGAAGATAAACATGAGACATTAAGAAACAATAAACAAAGGAAACAGAAAAAATAATAGAAGAAAACTCTTATTTTTATTTTGCTATAATTTGGTGAATCTTGGCAATTTGGTCTCTAGTTCCACTGCCTCTTTGCAAACCAGCCAGCTCTTCTGGTAATTCTCAGTTCACATATTGCTAAAGCCTAGTTGGACAATCTGAAACATAACATTGCTGGCATGTGAAATGAGCACAATTCTTCAACAAATTGAACATTTTTGGCATTGCACCTTTTTAGAACTGGAACATAAACATTATATTTTCTAACCCAGTGGCCACTGTCGAGTTTCCCAAATTTCAGATAGAGCACTTTATCAGAGATATTATTGTGGCTTGTGCCTACTTTGCTTGCTGTTACAGCTTGCCATTTCCTTCTGCAGTTCATTTAACAGTTTAGGAAACTAAGGTAAACAGGATTAAGTGAATTGACCAGGATCACACACCTAGTAAGGTCCGGAAGCCAGATTTTAACTAAGGTCCTCCTGACTTCAGGCCTGGAGCTCTATCCATTTAATTGCCCTGCAGAGGATCACACAGCTATTAAGGGCATGGGGACAAATGTGTACTCAAGTCATCTTAATTCAAAACCCAGTGTTCTATCCACTAAACCATTTTACTACTCCTTTATCATTAAAGTTTTCAGAAATATTGAAAAAATACAGAAATAAAAGCAACATTTCTTAAAGTGTTATGGAATTTGATAAGTTCTGGAAACATGGAGGAGTTTGAGTATGAGAGTAAGGAAAAACGTATTTTCAACTTAAAGCGAAAAGAAACAAAAGGAGATAAATTGCCTGAAAGTGGCAATGACAAACTCTCAGTAATCCCACTCTTGCTACTTTCCCTGAAGGTAAAAGAAGAATGTTCCCCAAGACAGAAGGTTATAAGGAATGCATTGCCATCTGGGGTAAACTAATTTTCATTCAAAGGGAGCAATTAAGGAATGCCATAAGGTGTGACTTTCAAAGTACACAGTGGGAAAGGAATAAGGAAATATAAGGATTAGAACAGAGAGTGAGGATTTGGGAAGAAGTAATATGGACTTACCTCTTGCACTCTGAAAACTAAAACATGACCTTTGGAAATGAGACAAGTGAAGATACTTTTCTTATCAGTGTATATGGAATTTGAACCACTGTTATTTTGTAATGTGCTTCCATTTAATTTTTCCCCTACATGTGTTGTGCCCACTTGAAGGTAGCTGGGTGGTTTCCAGCCAACCAATCAGTCTTTAAGATTGATTTCCAGTTAAATTCGTAGACATCCTCCTCACATTAACCTCCTTGGAACAATTGAATATGTTTTCCACCTGCTTCAATCATTGCTTGGTTTGAGTTTCCCTCATTGGTTGCTAAACTACAAAGGCTGGTGATGCTGGTTGCCATTCAAGTAAGAAGAACATTGATCCTTTCCTACCACAGTAAAATAGCACAGAGCGGACACGCAGCTACACTGATTTGGCCACATGCTATGGCCTCCTGTTCTTTTCCTTTTAGACCCCCTTTCCACTTGCAATGACCTAGTATTGCAAAGACCTGTGAGTCAAAGCTACAAAGGGATTATCTTCTGGAATGGATTTTAATTAGTTGAATACTAATTAGATCAGGCTTACAAGAAGGAAAAAATGTAGCTAGTCAAGATGAAAGGATCCAGAAAAGAAGACCCAGGTTGCATATATATATATATGTATACGTACGTATACATATATATATATATGTGTGTGTGCGCGCACCTATGTGTGTACATATAAACATGCATATGTGTATATATGTATATCTATGTATATATACATGCATGCGTGTATGCATGTATATATACATATATGTGTGTGTCTGCATACATATATATATTCTTCAAGCCCATAGCCATTTTTATAATTAGAAAATAGTAGTTGTGTGGATATGAGTCCAGAAGTAGAGTAAGTTCTGATTTCTAACCTCAAACTTAACCCAGGTCAGGAATTTTAGAACTCAGATCAGTTGATCAGCTATTGATTTTTGGCTAATATCAGACCACTGTGATAGCACTAAAGATTACAGGTACTTAGACTGAGCTGTACTTGAAATTCTAGAAGAGCATAACACTCAATATCACAATAAAACATCAGAACGACTCAGATGGACACTTATTCTGCCTGTATATGCCTTCAAGAAGTGCAGAGAACAGAGCTGTAAAATAAAATCTCAAATCAATAAGTAGACTGGAAGCCAATAGGCAAGAAAAAAAATTCAACACCAAATGCTATTATCGTGTCAGATGTACTGAAGGCAAAATTGGAATGGGGTGGAAGAAAAAAAATGGCTCTAAACCATCTACAAAAAAAATCCTCAAAAAAACCCAAACAAGTTGGGAATGGGATACAATAGAAATCCTGGAAAGAATGAAGCAAGAGTTAAAGAAAACAGTTATTTTTAATTGAAAAAGGAATATTAGAGAGAAAATAAGTTAGAGTTGGCAGTGTCTTACTTTTATAAATAGAAGTGAAATCCTGATTAAATTTGATTCTCATAGTTTTAACAGAAATCTTAAATGCAAGAAGTTTTTATCCTCCAATCATAATATTTTCTTCTTCTTCTAAGATTGCATTATTGGTTGTGCTTGGGTAAATTTGAAAAAAAACAAAACACAGTCATCATATATTTTAATAGACTTATGTATTTTTCTTTCTTGTCAATTCACGTATTCTGGCTGGCTCCAAAGTGATGAGAAATATAGTCAGCTACTTTTTCTCTCTTTTTACGTATCTCCTTTGGGGCAGCTAGCTAGTGCAGTGGATAGAGCACCAGGGCAGGAGTCAGGAGTATCTGACTTCAAATCTCACCTCAGACACTTGACACTCACTAGCTGTGTGACCTTGGGCAAGTCACTTAACCTCAATTGCCTCATCCTGGGTCATCTCCAGTCATACTGATGAATATCTGATCACTGGATTCAGATAGCTATGGAGAAGTGAGGCTGGTGACCTGTACAGTCTTCCATCACTCAAAACAAAAAGTGAGGTGCAAGTCATGTCATCATTTCTCTGATGGCATGGTCTTCTTTGGCAACAAAGAATGAACACACGTATCTCTTTATGTCATTCTCTCTGTTTCTCTCTGTAACTCTGTTTCTAACTCACATTTTCAGGGAATATAGTTTTTAATTTTAATTTTTAGATTTTTTTTACTCTTTTTGGAACTAGTTGTGACAAAAATCATTGAGATACTTGTGTGAAATTTGTTTTAATTAAACTACTTTCTAGTTTTTCCATGAATAGTATTTTACATTATTAATTTCCTCTGTAACAAACATCTCTATTATTTTTATTTCTACTTAGGTTCTGATTACCAAATCTATTTTATTTTAGTTGTTTCCTTCTTCCTTCCTTATCAATACAAAATAATTTAGATTATCATGACCTTTTTATATAATTTGAGATGTGATACTACTAGATCCACTTCATTTTCTCCCATTTAGTTCCCCTGTAAATATTTCCATTCTCATTCATTTATTTAGCATCTACATCAGAATGCAATGAAAATAAACTTTATATCACTTAATTTCTAGTATCATAATTCACTATTTATCTCCTTGCATCAAAAACTGAAAACATTATTAAATATTTATATCTGATATGTTAATTTTGGTGAAAGCTACCCAATACTTTTGTCATAGTTTAATACTGATTAACTAGTAAATTATTCATTTATCACCAAAAATTATCAATTAATTGCTAGAGTATAAGATTTACTAAAACCTTCTTACTTTTGCTCATATATCTTACAATTTAGAAGGAAGAAGAATTGTAGTATTATGAATAAAAAAGTAAGATTTTAAAATATCCTCTCAGTTTTCAAAGCCACAACTCTCAGAAGCATAACTTGTTTATTTATTAACATGACCTCTTTTATCAGTAAGCACCTTACCATACACAGGGGGCCCTGCTATTATAAGTTCTTACATCTACATTCGTAAAAGGAAAAGCAACTTTTGAAGGGTTCACAATCACTTTAATCAAACACATGCATCATTCCTTTAATCAAGTACATATATCATTCACCTAGTTCAGGGAAGTCAGCACCCTGAACTTAAAAAAAAATACAGGTAAATCAAAGATCAACATGGCTTCCTCTATCTGACCATAACTCAATAGACAGAGCCAACTGTCTAGCCACAGTTACCAGAGAGAGAAGCACTGACATGTGGGTTTTCAAAGCTGGGGGGCTCCTCAGCAACTTCCCAGAGTACTCCTCTGGTCAAACAAAACACTTCCAGTCTGTATTCCTCAAAGTAAAAGCTCAACTCAGAGTATTTACACAGTTTTTAGAACCAGAGGGCATCACAACTCTTAGGATCCAGTGCCTCATCAACAAAAAGTTTGGGCCTTCCCACAAATATTCCCCAATCAAACTCCCCTTAATGTGCAGGCACTTAGTGGATAAGGAAGATCTTCAGTCACATTAAAATAATTAACAACACATATACTGTTTCTAGTTAAAGAAACTCTTGTTTCTATACTTTATTCCTAGAAAAAATTCATAACTGATAAAGGCAAGATTCAATCAGAGGCACTTGATTACACTAGAACAAAAACAGCAAAAGATTCTATTTTGCTTGTCATCACACTCCACCCTTCCAGAATCCTTGGCCTGACAATCTAAACGACCATGTTTCCTGGAACAAAGAGAGGCACTATACTTTGTGGTCCTAAATTTAGATGACTTAAACAGGCACTCCTATCTGAATGGGCATTAACATTTGTTAAGTAAATGCAACATAATTCTCACAAAATAAACACATCATGAACTTTACATTTGTAGAGTATGTAACATAGCAACTCTATACCAGGTTGGTCATATGACTTTAAACAAACACAAAGAGATATGCATAACATAAAATTATTCTTTGAGGAGATAGAAACCAGCTCCTCCTTCCTCAATTCCAACCCAAACAGAAGTATCCTAGCTAAGTTCTCTTAGGGGTATATCCTCCCCACCCTGCCATTTCAAGAACTCTCAGGTATATAGTGTTGTTGTCCAGTCATTTCAGTTGTCTCCAACTCTTCATGCCCACATTTTGTATTGTCTTGTCAAAGAAACTGGAGTGCTCCTTCACTTCTTTCTTGATCTCATTTTACAGATGAAGGACTGAGGCAAACATGATAAGGTGATTTGTCCAGGTTCAGACTAGTGGTAACTGTCTGAGGACAAAGTTGAATTCTGGAAGATGAGTGTTTCTGACTGCATGCCTGCATCATTCTTAACTCTGACTGTTCTCATGACCAGCTTCCCCCCACCTCTGCTCTAGCTCTACCTTTTCCTGTTCCAACCTTCCTACTCCACCCCATCTTGTTCCACTTGTTCAGTAGGCTCCTCCCACTACAGGCACCATGTGACCCAGACAGGTCACATGGCCCTATTAAGAAGCAGGAAAGGTATTCCTATTTAAATTACCATTACAGCAAATTAAAAGATTTACTCAAGAATATATTCAAGTCAAATGTGAACACTTATATTCCTGAATCCAAGTCCAGTATCAGATTGATACTGTGTACTACCCAGTTGCCTCATTTCTCACATCTCTAACAAAGAGATTTGGAAGTGTATTATGTTTCCACTTAGCTTACTAAATTTTTGACCTTGAATAAATCCCTGAACTGCATTGGACTTCAGTTTCTCCCTCTGTAAAATGAAGGTCTTGGAGCAGATAGTCTCTTGCCCGTCCAGTTCAAATCTATGATAATATGATTCTGTGATTTAACCTCTCTGAAACTCAGTTTCCTCATCTGAAAAAAATGGAGAAATAATGAAAATTATTATTTACCCCCTAGGATTGTTTTGAGAACTAACAAAAAATTTTCTTCAAAGTGTTAGATAAACTTTAAGTCAGGTTACAAATGTTAATTTCCCCTCCCCCTTTTTCTTCTTTTCCTCAGTACAATGCATATATGAATACCTAAACAAATGTGTGTGAAGTTGTGTTCAAGCTGTCCTTCTGAAAATACACGTTTTGAGGCACAATGGTTCACAAAAAATTGAAAGATTTTTGGTCCTAACCACCATTCCTCTCCCTTCTAGAATTTTTTTTCTCAACGTGCTCCATCACAAACGTGAAAAAGAAATATAAACCTAGATCTCCATCCAGACATTTGTTTAATTTGGGGAAAACAAAACAAAACACTTGAGGATTAAAAGTTTAAATGTATCCCCAGGTACACTCACCACCTTGGTCTGAGGAAATATACCATTCAAGCAAGAGAATACAAATTGGTTTTCCCTTTGGGTTAATTAGATAAGCGCTTACACAAGAGAGAAGAGATAAACCAGAGGTTACCAAGCTTTAAATTTCAAAAGTTACATTTTTTTCTTTTAAATGTCTTTCCCTCACTTGATTCCATCAGACAAGACACATCGATGATCTTTGGCCAGGTAGGTTTTTGAAACTTAAAGAGACGGTATTGTAGGCCAGTAGTTTTAGAGGACATTCTAATTAGGGGACACACAGAAGAGAATTCTGGGATTTGTGACTAAAGTCCTTCATCCAAAGCTAGATCACTGACAGAATCTAGTACTGAATAGCAGAGAGGGTATTTATCTCCTTAGGTTAAGTATATACCCTCTCTAAATGAATGAACCTTAGCTGTTGTTGGTTGAAATTAGGTTCACTGAGGTATTTACCTCCTTCG